>NC_133502.1:161992500-162617500 GCF_049354715.1 Callithrix jacchus
TGTTAGCTCTTCAAGGTTGTTCATTTTGCCTACTGGTGTATTGAAGTATATATACCCACTCCTAAACTGATGACCAGCACAGTAACCGCCCAATAAATAGTTGTTAAATGGCTCAAAATGGATCATAGACCTAATATAAGGGCTACAGCTATAAAACTTTTAGAAGAAACAATAGAAATACATTTTTGTGAATTTGAGTTAGGTAATGATGTCTTAAATATGACACCAAAAGCACAAATGACAAAAGAAAAAATAGATAAATTGAACTGTATCCAATTAAAAATTTGGAGCTTCAAAGACCACTGCCAAGAAAATGAAAAGACAACTTATAGGAGAAAATAGTTTCAAATCATATGTCTCGTACAGGTCTGTACCCAGAAATAGAAAAAGAATTCTTGAAACTCAACAGCAAAAAGACAATTATAAAAAATTTGCAAAAGATTTGAATAAATGTTTCTCTAAAGAGATACACATGGCCAATAAGCATGTGAAAAGATGCTCAACGTCATTAGTCATCGGAGAACTGCAAATCTAAATCACTACTTCACACCCGTTAGGATGATTTTAGTAAAAGAACCAAGAATGTAGAGAAATTGGAACTCGATAGATTGCTGGTGGGAGTGTAAAATGGTACAACCACTTTGGAAAACAGTTGGGCTGTTCCTCAAAGGGTTAAACAGGTAATATATGACCCAGAAATTCCATGCCTAGGTACAAACCCACAAGAAAGAAAAATATATCTCCACAGTAGCACCTGCAAACAAATGTTTATAGCAGCCTTTTTCATAACAGCCAAAAAGTTTGGTGCAAACAGCCGCAAGGGCCACCAGCTGATGAATAGATAAATAAAATGCAGTATATTGATTCAATGGAATGTGATTTGTCAATAAAAAGGAGTACTGATATATGCTACAAGATGCATGAACTTTGAAAAAGTTATTCTAAATGAAAGAAGCCAATTGCAAAAGACCACCTCCTATATAATTCCATAGAATAGAATAGGCAAATCTGTGGAGACAGAAAATAGATGAGTGGCTGGGGGAGGGAGGAAAAGGGAATGACTGTTAATGGTTATGGGGCTTCTTTATGGAGAGTGAAAATATTCTAAAATTAGATTGTGGTGTGAAAATCATTGAATTGTATATTTTAAGTGGGTGAATTGTATCATATGTGAATTATATCTCAGTAAAGCTGTTGACAAATAAAAGCTCTGAGTGATCAGGGAAGGTTTCCAGCAGATGATGTGTGAGCAGGGACCCATGGTGTGAGCAAAGAGAGGTGATGATTGGATTGTAGGGGGCACAGAGGAAGAGGTTTGGAAAGCAAGTGCTTCATCATGGAAGAATGCCTCGGCAAAGGTCCCATGGAGGGCAAGTGACTCCCGGAGCCGAAGGAAGGGCAGTGTGGCTGGAATGAAGTAACGGAGTTGGGAATGCAGAGGCAGAAGAATCATGGGCAGGGAAGACAGACAGAGAAAGGAAATTCCCATTCTACTGGTGAAAAATGGAACCCCACTTTCAATTCCTTGTCCTAAACTCTTCCTTCCTGGGGGGAATCAGACAGTGAGTACCTGGGCAAGAACCCAAGTTTGGTAGGCTTGACTAGTTAAGTATTAACCCTACTAAGTGCTGTAAGTGGCCCAAATTTCAAGCGCTCTACTGCTCCTGAAACCTGATTTGCCACTGACATTGGCATGGGCAGGGATAACCAATGTGACAGCAAGGCTTCCCAAACATACACATACACACACGTACATGCATGCATATGAGCATGTGCTCACTAACATACACACAATAAGCACCCACAGACATGCAAATGTGCACTCATGCATGCACAATGCACAATTCATGAAATATAAGCACAAATGCATGCACATATATGCATGTGTGCACATGTACACATGGACATATAAATGCACATAAGCACCATGCTTTCACATGCACACATGTACATGCACAGACACATAGGCATCCACAGGCACACATGTGCACTCAAACACACTCATGCACATACGCAGACCTCCAGAATATAGTACAGGCTCCCTTTTTCTGCCTCTGGGAGCTCTGCAAGGATGCCTGGGAACCTGCAGCTTCCAGAGCAACAAGCCCACTCCTCCCTCATCCACTGGCTTCCCCTTCTGTCACTCTTTCCCAGCTCTGATTTACTCATGTCAGCAAAATATTGCTTTTAATGACAGCTTTGGCATTCTGCATTTTATTCTGGTTATTACTGCAAACTGGTGGGTGATTAATGTGTATTACATTCCCTTCTAATGTGGTTTGTCTCTTTCTTCCTTTCTCCCAATTTGGTGTCTTATCTATTGTGGTGACACAAATACTCAGATGTTGTTTAATTTCTGGGTTTATTTCCTTTCCCTCTTTCAAGACCCATCCGATGGCAGCACCTCCTTCTTCGAGGGTTCCCAGCTCTGATGGAATCATTTTGACATTTGACCACAGACCATTGGTAAGTCTGAACCCCCTAATCTGGAGTATTCAGAGCCTTCCAGTTATAATCTCAACTCTGCTATTGGGACAAATGTCTAACCTCTTGTAGTCTGAGTTTTCACCTCTGGATGATGGAGAGGAAACGCTCCATCCTCCTGGGTCATTGAGAGAATTAGACAGGATCTGGCACAGTGAGCATGCAAGTATAATGCCTGCAGTTGCTCAAAGGGACTGTAGTTCTCTTCCCCCATCTGTCCCTGCTTTGGATGCTAAGACAGGGCTGAGACACATATACACCATGTGAATGCTAGCAGTATGGCTGTCCTTGCAAATGACAGTCTTTAATATTTCTTTGACATTTGTTCAAAGAAGGCATTGGGGTGAGGGACGGAGAAGACGCTCTAGTAGAAGCCCTTGGACTACCATGCTGAGGAATTCAGCTCTGCCCCAAACTTGCATATCTGATTCTTTGTTAGCCATCACCAATCTAGGGAGGTGGTGAAAGACCGAGCTGTAATTTGAGAAGGTCCCTGGGGTGTCATTCTTCACCTCACTGCAGCCTCTGCCTCCCAATTTTAAATGATTCTCATGCCTCGGCCTCCTGAGTAGCTGGGATTACAGGCATGCGTTACCGTGCCTGGCTGATTTTTATATTTTTCGTATAGATGGGTTTCTACATGAACGTTGGCGAGGCTGGCCTCAAAATCCTGGCCTCAAGTGATCCACCCACCTTGGCCTCCCAAAGTGCTGGGATTACAGGTGTGAGCCACTGTGCTCAGCCTTTAAACCTCTTTTCATGATAAATTACCCAGTCTCAGGTAATTCTTTATAGTAATGAGAGAACAGACTAATATACTTCCCTTAGAGTTTCAGTCTTTAGGAAACCTGGCTGGCCTGCCTGTTAATCAGGTTCAGTCTGTAGAGTGGTATTAGTGGGAACAGAGCTACATGCTTGGTGTTGAGGTAAGTCCACACCTTACGGAGGTAATTGTTTCTTTTATGTGTCCTCCCCCTCCTCAGACACCGCTGGCAGCTGCTCACCACCCACAGAATAAAGTCCTAGTCCCTTAGCTTTCCAGGACCTTCTAGCCTGGGATCGGCATGACATCAATCTCCTCCTGATCCTCTTCAGCCCCTGGAGGTTAAAGACCTGCTGCCCTGCTTGCCTCACTTCTCTGCTCACTGGGGCTGTTTCCAGTCCTGTTGAGCCCATTTTACTCACCTGGACCCCTGCAGTGTGCTGCCTCCTGGAGCCTGTGCTGCTTGCCTGAGGCCTTTCTGAGGTTGCCAGGGCCCGTGATGCCTGCCAGGCTTGAGAAAATGAGCACACCTCTTTACCACCACCATAACCCTCAATAACTGAGTAGAGTTGGAGGTAAATACCCTAGTTCATTCGCCCTTTCATGAGATAAATCTGAGCTGTGTACCACACTGGCTCCAGAGTTCTTTAGGGAGATTGATATGTTTTGGCTCTGTGTCCCCACCCAAATCTCATCTCAGATTGTAATCCCCACGTGTCAGGGGAGGGACCAGGTGGGAGTTGATTGGATCATGGGGGGCGGTTTCACCCATGCTGTTCTCCAGATAGTGTGTGAATTCTCATGAGAGCTGATGGTTTTAAAGTGTGGCACTTCCTCATTCTCACACACACTCCCTCCTGCAGCCTTGTAAGTAAGCTGTCTGCTTTCCCCTTCGCCTTCCACCATAATCGTTACGTTTCCTGAGGCTTCCTAGCGATGCTTTCTGTGAAGCCTGCGGAACTGAGTGAATTAAACCTCTTTTCTTTATAATTACCCAGTATCAGGTAGTTCTTTTAGCAGTGTGAGAATGGACTAATACTGAGATGAAGCTCCAGGCACTAGTGGGCTTGGGAACATGCTATTCTCTCTCTTGCTTCCCCACTTCTTAAGGTGTCTCTTCGCCTCCCAAAATAAATAACTCGCCTGCAAATCCTTGCCTCAGGGGGAGCTTCTGGGGGAACTCAAACCAAGACAGGTCCCTCCTGGAACCTTTTCTCTTAGCCAGCTTTGCATAACAAACTCTCAAACCCAACTTCAATGGGAACCCCATCTGAGGATATGGGGAATAATACTAGTGAGGACTCAGTGCCAGACACACTCTAAGCATTTCACATGTACTAACTCACCCAAGCCTCATAGATTAGATGGACCCTCCTCAGAGAGTCTAGGATGGTACAGATAAGGCAACTGACGCATCATGGTACAGATAAGGAAACTGAGGCATAGAAGGGCTAAGCACCTTGTTTTAGGTCTGACAGAAAGTAGTGGAGTTGAACTGCGCACTGTGGCTCATGCCTGTAATCCCAGCACTTTGGGAGGCTGAGGTGGGCAGATCACCTGAGCTCAGGAGCTTGAGACCAGCCTGGCTAACATAGTGAAACCCTGTCGCTAGTAAAAATACAAAAAAATTAACTGGGTGTGGTGGTGTGTACCTGTAGTCCCAGCTACTTGGGAGGCTGAGGCAGGAGGATCGCTTGAACCTGGAAGATGGAGGTTGCAGTGAGCCGAGATCATGCCACTGCACTCCAGCCTGGGTGACAGACAGAGAAAGATTCTGTCTCCAACAAAAAAAAGAAAGAAAGAAAGCAAAAAAAAAAAGAAAGTAATGGAGTTGGAACATGGCAGAGGCAACATCTGAGTTTATGAAAACAAGACCCCAGTGTGTGCAGAGTGGCTGATGCTGATGCCTGCCTACCTGCCATGCCTGGTTCCGTGGGTCACTTCTCCCTTTGTGATTTTGGACCAACTCTATCTAATGGAGCATAAGAGCCTAGTCTGGTGGCCAACATGTCTTAGGGCTCAGGAGCTTTCGTCAGGTGACAGCCCCTAACCAAATCACTTCCTGCCAGGTGCCTGTCGTAGCACCTTGTTTGTCTGGAGGCATGGCCCTTCTCGCAAGCTGTTTTGGCTCTTATTCTGCTTTTGAATTTGTTTGCTTTTTAGTCTGTCTACTCCACATGACAGTAAGCTGCAGGAGAATGGCCAAGTGAATACCCAAAGGGGACTGGAGGCTTCCAGCTTGAGAGGATCTGAGTGACCTGGCACATCCGCCCAGAGCATGGCTCTGAATCAATAGACACCTTGCCCAGGACACATGCAAGTGAGTGGCAAAGGGCAGTTTCCACCTGGGGGCTTTGTGTTCAGAATTGGCTTTCTGAAAAGTGCCCCAGACTTCATCTTTGTCAATCCTAGGGCCTGACTCTTGGGTTCCTAGTTGAAAAACAACAGCTGTGAATATTAAATGAGGCACATGCACTGAGATTCTTCGATCACTGGTATGTGTATAAATTTCAATAATAATGGGGTTGCATGCATCAGACCCATCAATCATTACTCCCTATGCTGCTGAGACGTTGCTCAAAGTCAGACACATGCTTCACAGACATAGCCTCTGGAATCCAGCCGCATGGCCAAGGGCCCATGGCCTGCACCATGGGCAATCCCCTTCCTTCGCCAGGCCTCAGTCTTTCTGCCTTCAATAGGGAGGTGAATTTGTAGTGGATAGCCTTGCTCAGACTGTCCAGGTTTCAGAACTCTGAGTACTAAGATGGTACATGAGGAAACATCATTTCTTCACTCTGTGCATCTGATGCCTGCACAACTCCCTGTGTGTCGAATTATGTCTCACCTTCCCTAAAAGTGCCTGCAATGGCTCCCTTGTGCTCATTATAGAGCATTTGAGACCTTGCTTAATCTGGTTGCCAAATCTCCCCTTCTCACTCACTTTGTGGCCAACCAGTTGGGAGCCAGGTGATAACAAGGGAGAAGGAGGGTATTTCAGGTTGTGGACATAGCAGGCCAGAGTAACAGCATGCAAGAGGGGATAGTGAGGGTGGAGGTCCGGGAGGGAGTGTCTCATGGCTTGGCATTTTAGGAATTCAGCACATTAGACTCACAGGACTGGATGAATGCTGACTTCGTGGCCACCTCTGACATTTTATATAAACATTCACTGGTCATCTCTTCTGTGCCAGGCTCTTGGCCAGGCACTAGGAAGGCACATCAACGGCATTATAAACATTGAACCACAATAAAAGGCAAAAGAACTGTGTGCCAAGGAGAAAGATAGGAACTAACATTTGTAGGGCACATACTGTGTGCTGGACACTTTACATTCATTTCTCTTGTGGTGGATTGTGTTTCCAAAGATGCCTGCAACACTATTGCATCCTATATGCTCTTTTGCGATGTGACCACACCACTTTCCCATCAAGAGTTGGTGTATATTTCTCCTCCCCTTAAATCTGGGTTGATTGTGAAACTTCTAAGACTGGGCCTTAAAAGACTGTTAGCATGTCTACTTTCCTGCTGTAAGGGCTCTTTCTTGAGGGTCATCTATGGCTGGCTGCCAGAGACCATGCTGTGAGGAAGCCCAAGCTATCATGAGGCCAGAGGCCATGTAGTAGAGCCCTAATACATCAGTTTTGTGAGTGAAGCTGTCTTGGTTGGACCATCCACCAGCCAGGAGAATGACCACAGGAGACACCCTGACTACCAGAATCACCGAGGCCTGAATCCCAAACTCACAGTATTATGAGCACATAAAATGGTTATTTTTATAAGCCAATAAGTGTTGGGGCAGTTTGCTAGGCTCCAATAGAGAACCAAAACACCTCTTTAATTCTCCTGCATAACCTTGAGAGGCAGGTGCTGTTATCTCTACAGATAAGGAAACAGGATTGGATCGGTGAACAGCTAGTTCAACATCATATGGGAAGTCGATGGCTGAAGTGGATTGAAAACCAGGCCTCTGGCTGGGTGCAGTGGCTCATGCCTGTAATCCCAGCACTTCGGGAGCCTGAGGCAGAAGGACCACCTGAGCCCATGAGTTCGAGACCAGCCTGGGCAACATGGTGAGGCCTGTCTCTATTGAAAAAAAAAAAAAATCAAACCCAGGCCTCTGTGACCCCAAGACTTTGCCAGTTCCCTCAGTCATGGTACTGTCACAGGGCAGCAGTGGAGCCTTTGATTCTGCTGAGGCTCTCCCTTTGGGGAGGGCGTCTAAGCAGGAAATAGTGGAAGACTTCTTTGCATTCTTTTGTACCTTCTGCATTTTGAATCTATTCCCCATTCCAAAGTGAACAAATAAAGGTAACGTTCTTATTTACAAGAAAATAACTGTGGTATGTGTGTAGGTCAGGCTGGGAGTGGAGAAATTAGAGGCGCTTCATAGAACAGCAGCATTTGGGTTCCGCTTAGAATTCAGTGGTTCCCACCCCTGGCGGTACTCTGGAATCACCTGCGGAGCTTTAGAAGTCCGGATGCCAGGGTTCCGCCCAGAGGTGCTGTTTTAATTGGCCTGGGGCAGGGCTTGGGCTTCAGGATTTTTTAAAAGCCCCCTAGGTGGTTCAAATGCGCAGCTAAGGTGGAGAGCTAGCGCTCAATGGGGGACCAGGATTCTGCTGGCAGTGGAAGGCTGGAGAGACGAGTGGGCTGTGCTCCAGGAGCAGCGTGAGGCAAAGCAGGGCTAAAGCGGATGATTGGTATGGAAAAACATGAAAAAGAATTGCTTTGGGGGTGTAGATGCTTAAGCTAAGCAAAACAAAACAGAACAAAACAAAAAGGGGTGGCCCTGCCTTCTGAGCCCTGGTGTGCTCATGGAGTCAGTTCTCAGAAATGCTCAGCTCTCTCGGCCAGGTTGCTCAATGTCATCTGAGGGATGGTAATAATTAGGTTTAGTTACAGCGAGAAATGCTATGCAAAATCCCTCTCTGCAAAGGAACACGGCCTTTCCTAGTCCTGAGTTTTGCCGGAATCCCCAATCTGAGCCAGCCAGCCATAGGCTGTTGGAAGTGTCTGGGCTTCCTCATGAAGCAGGTGCAGCAATTGATGACCCCAGATACTTTACCTGGGTTTTCAGGGAAGAAAGGTCCTATGCAGGCTGTGCACTGTGTGACCCAGCCCAGTGGTTCTTAAGCCTCCAGGCTAGGCTGTACCTTCAAACCCTAGGGGGAGATTTGAGAACAGATCTCAACACCTGCCACCCTCTCGCTCCCAACACCCGAGATTTGGAAATCAGGATTCAGATGCCTTTGGTTGCTGGTGGAGCAGTGGGGTTCTTTGTCGAACTGTGCTTCTCTGGAAGCCTCCAAGGAGGAGGCTGTGGCTATTAGACACTAGTGTGTCAGAATCACCTGGAACGCAATGAGTTAAGGGCTCCCTGAACGAGAACAAGGCCAGGTGCAGCTCATACCTGTGATCCCAACACTATGGAAGGTTGAGGCAAGAGGATTGCTCAAGCCCAGGGGTTCGAGACCAGCCTGAGCAACACGGCAAGCAACACACCTCGTCTCTACGAAAAATAAAGTGCGTACGTGTGGTACCAGCTACAAAAGAGGCTGAGGTTGGAGGATTGCTTGAGCCCAGGGGTTCAAGGCTGCATCGAGCCGTGTTTGCACAGGCCATGTACTACTGTACTCCAGCCTGGGGGAGAGAGAGAGACCCTGCCTCAAAAAAAAAAAAAAAAAAAAGAACAGAACCTGAGCCTCTGTATGTTAACCTGGGTTATAGTATTATATATAGTGCATTATAGTATTCTCAAACTTGAAGAGTTAAAAAACATTGTCACCTTGGTTGCACTCCCAGAGATTAATTAGTCAGGGAGATTTAATTAGCTGCGGTTTTGAACCAGGTATGGGGAATTTTAAAAAAACTTCCCAGGTGAGTCCAATGTGCAGCAAACTTTGAGAACCACTGGATTAGGGAATCTAGAAACGGACTCAGGTGTGTGGGAATTTAGTATGTGATAAAAGTGAAATTTGAAGATCGGAGAGAAAAGGGTAAATTTTCAGTAATGAGGCTGGGTCAGCTGCCTATACATCTAACACATTCAGCTAGATCTTCATGTTGCAAACAGTAATACATTCCATATTGATTAAAAATATACATTCAAAGAATAAAATAAAATTCCTTATAGAGAAATATTTTCATAATTTTGGAGTGAGGAAGTCCTTTCCAAACATCAATTGCAGAAGCCACAAGGAAAAGATTGACAAATTGGCTGTCCCCCATATTTAAAACTCTATTTTGTAAAATAAGCACTAAACAAAAAGATGTAGGATATGCTAGGAGCAAATATCTGCAAACTATGTAACAAACCAAGGGTTAGTATCCGTACAGTACCAACGGCGCTTACGAATTAATAAGAAAAAGACAACAACCTATTAAAAGTGGCAAACGACAAAAGAGGTAATTATCAGAAGAAGAAATACATACAGAAAAACATAGATTTATATGCCAGTAACTATATAAAAAGATGTTCAACTTCATTAATAATCGTATAAACATAAATTAGATATAGCTATCAATACGGTTAGGCTTTGTGTCCCCACTGAATCTCATCTTGAGTTGTAATCTCTGTACTCCCCACTTGTGAAGGGAGAGACCAGGTGGAGGTAGTTGAATCATGGGGGCAGTTTTCCCCAGGCTGTTCTTGTGATGGGGAGTGAGTTCTCACAAGATCTGATGGTTTCATAAGGGGCTCTTCCCCCTTGTCTCAGCCCTTCTTCTTCCTGCTGCCTTGAGAAGAAGGCGTCTTTCATCCCTTTGGCCTTCTGCTGTGCTTGTAAGCTTCCTGAGGCCTCCCCCGTCACGCTGAACTGTGAGTCAATTAATTCTCTTTCCTTTATAAATTACCGAGTCTCAGGCAGTTCTTTATAATATGGAAACAGACGAATACAGCTATTTTTACCCATCTGGTTAAAAAAAAGTATTGATATGATCTATATTGTGGGGTGAGGGGAAATGAGAAATCTCGAGTGTTGTTGGGGAAAGTGTAAATAGGACTTTCGGGGAGGGCCACTGTGCGTTAATTATCAAAATTGTAAATGCACCCACCCTTGACCTAGTAATTCTACTTCTAGGAATCTGTTCTACAGAAATACTAACATGAATACACAAGATTACCATACCAGGTGCTCAGCAGAGTATTGTTTTTAATAGCAAAAAACTGAAAAGAACCAAAGTGACCAACAGGATGAGGGAATGGTTACATCAAAGGTCGTACAGCCGTGTTATGGATGGCTGAACAACCGTTGCCAGCAATGTGGAAGCGCTGCGTACCCAGGCGGAGAGGCGTACGCATCTGTTAGTATAGTGAAGAAATCAAATTGCAAGACAGGGTGGGTGATAAAAGCTTTCACTACACATACTGTTTTGGGGCAGCAGTGGGCAGGGGAATTAGTCATGATGGCTAACAGTTTCTGCCATAATCCACTTTTGGCAACACATTTGAGTTTCCAGAATAATTGAGGTAAGCTTTAGGTGACACCATAAAGGGTCTTTGAAGGGATTACACTATGAGACTCATGATGAAGAAAGCTGAACTTGCTGGACACTGTGGCTCGCGCTTATAATCCCAGCACTTTGGGAGGCCGAGGTGAGTGGAGCACTTGAGGTCAAGAGTTCAAGACCAGCCTGACCAACATGGTGAAACCCCATCTCTACTAAAAAGAAAAAGAAAAAAAATTAGCCAGGCATGGTGGCATGTGCCTGTAGTCCCAGCTACTTGGTAAGCTGAGGTGGGAGGATCCCTTCAGCCCCGAAGGTCAAGGCTGCACTGAGCCGAGATCGCACCACTGCATTCCAGCCTGGGTGACAGGGCGAGACTCTGTCTAAAAAAAAGCTGGACTTGTCTTTAGGCTTCGAAATGCAATAACAATAACGGTCAGTGGAGATATGGTGCTTTCTGTGTGCCCGGCACTGTTTGAGTCCTTCACATATGTGAATCCAGGCAGACTTAGGTTCAGATCCTGGTTTTGCCACTTACTAGCTCTGGGTCCCAAGGGAGGACACTCCCTCCCTTCTCGGAGTGTCCCTTGGTAAATAAGGAGACTGTTGAAAGGAGGTGACCTTGGTGAGGTGCCCGCTTCCTGCACACAACTCTCCACAATTTATTGCCATCCTAGGGGTCACTTTCTTTAACCCTCATCATGCGAATTCAAAGCTTAAGCTCAGCTTATTTACCAGTTCCTATTTTTTTAAAGCTCTGCTATCAGCTTTCCTAAGATTTATTCACGGTTTGGCTTCAGATGTTCTATTCTTGAACTCCTAGGGCAACTCTCTGAGTCTTGAAGTCATTCGGTGTCAATTTTATTACTTCTCAGTATACATTGTCCCGCCCTCCATGACCCACCGGAAGCCTCTGGCTGTGTGTGTGACATTTTAAATACTAACTTTGGGGCTCTTGTCTTAAAGGAGGAATTAAGTTCAAATTGTGGCACTTTAGAAATACATAAAACATAAGCTGGGCTTTTAATGGAAAAGTCACCTTCTCATAAGCTCTGCCGAGCATGGCTGGGACAGGCTGATTTAATCCCCTCCCTTTATCAAAATCAAGAGCAAATATTGGTTTACCTGCAACCAAGATGACCTTGGGCCCATTTTTGTTGCAGTAAAACTGCAGTAGGTGCTCAGATGCAAAATGGAGCAATGGCTAAGCCTCTGATTTGGGGTCATCTTCCTGCAGCTAGTTAGGCAAATGAACACCTTCCATTTAAAGCGAACTTTTCACAGCAAGGAACCCTTCAGCCAAAGGAAAAATCCTGGAAGGGTGGAATTTCAGGAATCTGGGGAGTCCTTGAAGGCAGAGACCTCTGTCACATGTTTGTGTGTTTAGCATTGGGCTGACCACATAAGGGAATGGATGGCTGAATGATTTAGATTGTTACATAATTTACTCAATTGGTTTCAGAAGGTCCCTCAAAAGTGAATCCTCTGGAGGATACAGGTTAACTGGCTGGCTGTTTAGAAACAAATATTGACATTCTGATTGGATGAAACCAGGCGAGATGCCAGCTTGGTGTGAGAGCCTAGACCCTGGGGATCAGGCTGCCTGGCTTCCAAGCTGGCCTCTGCCATTCACATCTGAATGGGTAGACAGAGAGAGTAAAGCCAATGGCCCTACCCAATGTGGGTGGGCCTCACTCAATAGTTGATAGGCTCAAAAAGAACAAAAAGGCTGACCCTCCCACTGGTAACAGGAGACTCTTCCTGCCTGACTGCCTTGAGCTGGGGCTTCAGTCTTTTCTTGCCTTTAGACTTGAACTGAAAGGTTCTCAACCCTGCCAGCCTTCAGACAGGAACTTATACCACTGGCCTCCTGATTTTCAGGCCTTTGGACCTGGACTGGAACTATACCTTTAGCTCTCCTGGATCCCCAGCTTGCTGGCTGCAGATCTTAGGACTTGTCAACCTCCATAATTTCGTGAGCCAATTCTTTATAATAATGTATACACACACACACACACATGCACACACAGATATAATGTGTTTATACATATACATGCATGTCTATATGCATATATATATTCTATTGGGTCTTTTTCTCTGGAGGATGCTTCCTAGTGCCAGGCACTGTGATTTTGGTGACATTAACATTGGGCCTTTTTTTGTTTTTTCTTTCCTTTCAGTAACCTTTCCTTTGCCCTGGTGGGTCTTTTGGCTCCTAACTCCCAAATCTGCTAATCCACACTAATGTGGGTATAATGAGAGAACGAGTACCTTTAGGGGATGAAGAGCTAATTAATGATGATGTAAAACATTCTTCTGGTTCTTAACATGTGGTGGGAACTCAGTAACTGTTATTTGTGATTTTTGAATGGCACAGGAATCCCAAGAGAAAGGTATTAGTCTCATTTTACAGAAGTGGTTGTTGAAGCTCAGAGAGGTAGAGAGGTTACCCAGGGGTACACAGCTCATAAGTGGTGGAGCTGGGATTCAAACCACTTATCTGTGGGATTCCAAATCTCATGCCTTTCCCGAAGACCTCTGATATGGTTTGGCTGTGTCCCCATCCAAATCTTGTCTTGAATTGTAGCTCCCATAATTCCCTCGTGTTGTGGGAGGTACCCAGTGGGAGATAATTGAATCATTGTGGTGGTTCCCCCATATTATTCTCATGGTAGTGATCGAGTCTTATGAGTTCTGATAGTTTTATAAGGGGAAACCCCTTTTGCTTGGCTCTTATTCTCTTGCCTGCCGCCATGTGAGACATGTCTTTCACCTTCTGCCATGGTTATGAGGCCTCCCCAGCCATGTGGAACTGTGAATTCATTAAGCCTCTTTTTCTTTATAAATTACCCAGTCTTGGGCATGTCTTTATCAGCAGTGTGAAAACAGACTAACACAACCACTCATGGCTGATTGGCTTCTTGCCCCCAAATCTTTACCTCCTCCGTTAGTAGAATGGTGCATCCTCACACTTGCTGTGGCCTTCATGGTGGGCAGAGGTTACCTCCCCATCCTTTGACTCTGGGCTTGGCTGTTTGACTTGCTTTGTCTGAACGAATCTTAGCACATGTGATGTGTGCAGAGGGAGGTCTTATATGTGTGGCATGGTTTGACTTGGCCTTTTGTGCCCTCTGATCTGCCATGAAAACATGTGCCCAGAACAGTTGTTGGTCTTAGGAGCAGATTGAGTCCATGTCAAAGCCTGCAGTCAACCCAGGCCAACCTGCAACCTGGAACACAGCCAAGCCACTCAATCTACAGACTCATGAGGAGGAAAAATAAATGCTTATCGTTGGAAGCCACTGAGTGTTGGAGTGGTTTGTTACACAGCCTTGGTGCAGCAATTGCTGACCAATACGCTTCCCTAAAAGGGTATCTTTTAACACAGATCAAGAGGAGGGACATGGAGAGGACTATGATGTTTGAGTCCCTGGAAAGCATGCGATAGACATTACTGATCCCCAGGTCTCCTTTTTCCCTCAGCATATGGGAAACTTTACAGCTCTCTTCACGTTAGTTAGGGCCACATACATATTTCTGGCTTGTGAAATATGATCCGAGGCCAGGAGTGATGGCTCACGCCTGTAATCCCAGCACTTTGGGAGGCCGAGAAGGGCAGATCACGAGGTCAGGAGATTAAGACCATCCTGGCCAACATGGTGAAACCCCTCTCTACTAAAAATACCAAAATTAGCCAGGCATAGCCGTGTGGACCTGTAGTCCCAGCTACTCAGGAGGCTGAGACAGGAGAATTGCTTGAACCTGGGAGGAGGAGGTTGCAGTGAGCCAAGATGGCACCACTGCACTCCAGCCTGGGTGACAGAGTGAGACTTCATCCGCCCCCCCCGCAAAAAAAATCAGAAATGCCAGGTGGCACTCCACTCTCAGGCCATGGCAGTGGCATTCCAGTGTCCTCCCACAGTTTCTCTCTTCCCTTGCCACAGTGGAGGGAGCCTCAGGTGGAGATGGGAACCGTGAAATCAGAGCAGCCTGTGTCATGAGTCACTTCCTGGGACCACTGGATTTTCATGAGAATGAAATTAGTTTTCTAGTGGTAAGGTACAGAGATGTAGGGATTGTTTGTTCCTGCATCAGCCACATCATTGTGACAAAAGTATAGAGTGAGGGAAAGATGTCGGGAGGGCCTGCAGTTGCCACCGGCTTGTATCTCCATTCCATTCTCCCCTGTTAGGGAGAAAGGCTCTGCCATGAACTTGCTTCAAGACCCGGGAACATTCTGGCCCCTCTTTCTCAGTTTCCTCAATGGCCACGTGGGGGTCTACTGGCTCTTTCCCAGGAGCATGCGCAGGTGTCCCCCGCCTGCTGCCGGCCCTCAGGTGATGTGAATGTATTCAGTGGGATCTCACCCAGAGAGGGATGGCACTGTGCAAGCAGGCAGGGCTCTGGGTGTGGGGGTGTGACTTCATTGGCTTTCATGAGACCTCTTTATGCAGAAGCTAGGGATCTGCAGGCTCTTGCAACACTTGACAAACCTGTAAATATGCAGTCGGAGTCACCACTGCCCAGTGAAATCTGCGTCACAAAACCAAGTTCAGAGAACAAAGCTTTTTGATCAGGCCAGAGGAAATCACTTTCCTCATTTTTGAAGTGAAATCATTGTCTCTGTCCCTCTGACTCTTGGTCAATGTTAAAGGTAGATAGAGAATGGACTTAAGGACACTTTGTAAACTATGAAGTACTAGGTGCCAGGTACGCAGAGGTGAACATACCAGAGATCCTGGCCTCTCGTTGCTAGGGAGCTAATTAAATAATGAGACGACCTGCCACTCAAGGTAGAGTGACAGCTGTGGAATGGTGGAGGGAGAGAGAACTGTTAACAGGGGAATCAGGGAGGACTTCCTGGAGGAGATGTAGTTGTAGGGGTGGGTAGAATGTTCACAGGAAAACAGAACAGCCTGAGAAAATGTGTCAAGAGCATATCATGTGCACAAGGAGCAGCAAGAAGACTGGCCTGGCTGCTCTGGAGGAGGAGCAACAGTGTTACCCCTGGCTCTACTGCTGAAATGTACCATAGGAGTTAAGAGCAGAGACTCTGGTAGCTTTTAAGTCCTGGCACCATTGCTTCTTGTTCTGTGACTATGGACAAGTGACTCCACTTCTCTGAACTCTGTTCACTTGTAAAATTGGACTAATATGTGCCTTAAAGGGTTGTGAAGATAAGATCTGTGCAGTAGGTAAAGGCCTGAATACATGCGGTTTTTACTCCATGAAGGGTAGGTAAGGATGGTGGCCTGGTCCAGGAGACTAGGTGACACACCAGAGGAGCTGGTGTTTCCCAGTTGGCAGTGGCACCTTTGGGTAGCTGGTAAACCCTGTGTGTTGAGCTCTGGAAAGATTAAGCCTTCTGGAATCAGGGAGCTCTGGTTTGGGATTGTGTCTCAGTTCTGCCACTTTTTTTTTTTTTGAGGCGGAGTCTTGCTCTGTCATCTAGGCTGGAGTGCAGTGTTACGATCTTGGCTCACTGCACCGCTGCCTCCCAGGTTCAAGTGATTCTCCTGCCTCAGCCTCCCGAGTAGTATAGCAAGGACTACAGGCGTGGGCTACCACACTCGGCTAATTTTTGTATTTTTAGTAGAGATGGTGTTTCACCACATTGGCCAGGCTGTTCTTGAACTCCTGACCTTGCAATCCACCTGCCTCAGCCTCCCAAAGTGCTGGGATTACAGTCGTGGGTCGCTGTGCCCTGCCAGTTCTGCCACTTTTGAAATGTGTGACCCTGTTCTGAAACCTCCCAGAGCTTGTGTCCCCGCATCTATAAAATGGAGGTGTACTGGAATCTCAGTTGCAAAGACTGGATGTCCCCTGTGCCGTCTTGAGAAAGGAAGGTTTACTATAAGGATGTGCATGGATGGGGAAGGCACCAGGCTTGGGAGAGGCTCTGGGAATATGCTTCTGGTTAACCATCTCTCCTGGTCTCTAGGGAAGTGAGTAGAGAGAACAGGTTCATGTGTTGCCAGAGTGACATCAGAGCTGGCCCTCTTAGCCACTACAGTTAAGTTGAGCCAGGTCTGTGCATGATTAGATAGTCAATGTGATAATAACAGAAAGCCAGAAACAGGTGCGAAGGTATGATTTTTATACATGTCTATATACAATTTGTGTATAATAACTACCATTTCAAAGGATGGGGTATTACTGAAACTGACAGGCTACTGAAAAAATCAGATCAGTTTATATCACATGCTAAAATAAACAGATAACAATAAATGTAGAATAATCTTCGGCTGGACACAGTGGCTCACGCCTGCAATCCGAGCACTGTGGAAGGCCAAGGCGGACAGATTGCTTGAGCCCAGGAGTTCAAGATTGACCCGGCAACATGGCGAAAACCCATCTCTACTAAAAATATGAAAAGTTAATCAGGTGTGGTGACGTGTGCCTGTATTCCCAGCAACTTGGGAGGCTGAGGCATGAGACTCACTTGAAGAGCTGAGATTGTACCAGTGCACTCCAGCCTGGGTGACAGACACCTCTACCCCCGCAGAAGAATTTGATGTTCACTCTGTAAGAGCATTCTAAACATACGCATAAAGACAAAAACCATGGAAGAAAACAGATTGATGTATTTAACTGAATGAAATTTTGAAAATTCCATAAGGCAAGAATACTTAACACAAATTTGAAAGCCTCATAATACAACGGTCAAAATAGTTGGAGCATAGCTGGCAAAGGGCCAAGAGCTCTTGCAAAGTAACAAGAATAAAGATGAAAGGGTGAGGGGTATGAAAAGGCAGCCCAAAAATATGTGACTAATAAATGTATAAAAGTATTCACCTTTGCCAATGATAAAACCAGTTAGAGTTAAAATGATCATTTCTTCTCTCACTGACAGTGTGTTTGATGCTGCTTTAACAAAACACCACAGACTAATTTATAAAGAACAGAAATTTGTTTTTCATGGTTCTGGAGGCTGGAAAGTCCAATATCCAGATGCCAGCGTCATCTATGGCAAAAGGACAGGAGAACGCTTCCGAGTGAGAGAAGGGGGCAAAACTCATGCTTTTCTAAGAAAGTCGCTGCCACCATCACAAATCCATTCCTACTCCCAGAATAACAGCACCAATCCATTTATAAGTACAGAGCCCTCGTGGCCTAAAGGTCCCCACTCCCAACACTGTTGCATCGAGAGTTGTATTGGGATTAGCCTTGCAACACACAACCTTGGAAATGCATTCAAACCGTAGCACTCACCAATAGTACAACATTGGAAATACTCAGTATTGGCAAGTGTAGATAGAAATGGGAGCTTTTAGGCTTAGGGAAAATCACTGGTACGACTACTCTGTGGGTAGGTAAAACATGATGTAGCCGGGAACAGTGGCTCGTTCCTGTAACCCCAGCACTTTGGGAGGTTGAGGCAGGTGGATCACACGAGGCCAGGAGTTTGAGACCAGCCTGGGTAACATGGAAAAACCCCCATCTCTGCTAAAGATACAAAAACTAGCCAGGCATGGTGGTGCACATCTGTAACCAGCTACTCAGGAAGCTGAGGCAGGAGAATGACTTGAAATTGGGAGGCAGAAGTTGCTGTGAACCAAGATCGTGCCTCTGCACTCCAGCCTGAACAACAGAGTGAGACTTTGTCTCAAAAAAAAAAAAAAAAAAAACCCAAAAGCAAAAATCTGATGTATCAAAAGTCTTAAAATGACACCCGCCTCTGCTGGTAATTGTACTACGATTTTATCCTGAGAAAGTAATCATGGATGTATGTAACTATTTAGCAACCAGAATATACATTGCAGTGATTTTTGTGTGTTTGTTTGTTTGTTTGAGATGGAGTCTTGCTCTGTCACCCAGGCGGGAGTGCAGTGGCACAATCTCCACTCACTGCAACTTCTACCTCCCAGGTTCGTGATTCACCTGCCTCAGCCTCCTGAGTAGCTGGGATTACAGGCACGTGCCACTATGCCTGGCTAATTTTTGTATTTTTAGTAGAAACGGGTTTCACCATGTGGGCCAGGCCAGTCTCAAACTCCTGACTTTGTGATCTGCCCACCTCGGCCTCCCAAAGTGCTGGGATTACAGGCGTGAGCCACTGCACCTGGCCTGAAGTGTTTTGTTTTTTATTTCAAGTAACAAAATTAATTGAAAACAACCTAAATGTCTAATAATAAGTATTGGTAAATTATGGGCGATCCACACAACAGAATAAATCCCCAACAACCACTAAATTTGACAATGTAGATTCAGTCTTAATAACAAGAAAATATGTCCTAATTTTACCTTTAGATAAATAAAGCACATTACAAAATAGTGTAATGTGTGACCTCATTTTATACAAAATATGTAAAAATACATACAAATTTGGGAAAGAAAGAAAATCTAGAAGATATATTAAAATATCAATATAACTGGGAAGTCAGATTTCTGGTGATTTTATTTTTGCTTTTGTTTTTGTTTAGTTTTTCTCTGAAACCTCCAATTTGTCTTTAAAGAACATGTATAGACCAATCAAAATAGCAGAGTGATTTTTGCTGGATGCAGACATAGCAGTACTTACAGGGAAATTCACAACTTTATACAATGTTATCCTCAAAAAGAGGAGCCAGACAACTTTATGTACTAGGAAAAGAACCAAGGCAAAGGAAAATGGTCAGAATACTGTAATAATAAAGATAAAAACTGAAGCAAAGAAATTAGAGGGCAACAAAAACAAAAGAACTCAGTGGCATTTATAAATGAAACCAAGAGCTAGCTCTTTAAAAGGACTAATGAAATATACAAACTTCTGGCAAATCCAACCACAGGGAAAAAAAGAAAAAAATAACTTATGAATGAGAATCAGGGCGTAACTATCAACACGAAAGAGATTAACTCAGATAAGGGCACACCAATGCAGAGTTTCACGGTATACATCAGAAGCACCTCAATCTAAATGGATAATTTTCAATGAATCTGTAAACTACCACAGGCCTCAAAATATGCACCTCATTTGTATGACAAAAGTTAGCCACCAGGCAGAAGGATATCCTTCCTATCAAAGTATTCCGAGGGTCGGCCTTCCTTCATCATGACAAAATGAAAATGAATGAAATAAATAGCAAGGGAAACTTCTCTAGTGGATCCACGTCAAGATTGGCCTCAAATTGTTCTTAAGGTATGTCAGGGCTGCTGGGCAAGATGACATCATTCAACAAAGCCTGTGATTTTCTTCCAAGCCACAAACCTGCTGAACCATTTCTGCGGGGCCTCTTAGGTCATGCACGGCCTCTTTTGCTTGGCGAGGCCTCACACCTTGGAGCGGGCTTTGAGGTGAAGCTTGAGTATGCAGGAACATCAAACTTCTGGTCAAGTGCCAGCCTTTAAAACCGTGCCTACATCTCACGGATCCTGCCTTGAGGATCCTGGTAGAATGGGCTCCTTGGATACGTGGGCTTCATGCTTTGATGGCCATGAATCTGAACCCTGAGTACCTTGTCATGTTTGTGGATAAAAGTGAAACCTGAAAGGTGTGGGTGTTTCCTTGTACATTCTTTGATTTTCTAACTTAATCTCTCTGTAAACATGAACAGATGTTAATAATCATAACTGCAGAGTAAGTCTTAAAGAAGGTCTTTTAAAATGTCTATTTACAGGAAACTATTATAGACACCAAAACCCAGTGATGGTGATCAGATGTTACCTAAGTATGTAGACTGCTGCCTACCACACTGTACTTGTTGGAAGAGAAAGAATAATATGTCATAAACCATTTTTACTAACAAAGACTAATTTCAACATACAGTACCAGAAAGGAAATCAAAGGGGAAACATAGGATGTCAGGTTTAACCTCCTCCCCCAAAGCTCCTCTAATTCCAAAGCATCTGAATTCAGAATCTTGTGTGTTATTTCCAACCTCACATTTCAGCCTAACCAGGGGCACCTGCATGGATCCACAGGGTGTGGGAGCTGATAGAGACTCTGAAGATACATCTGTGACGTATAGATCAGAAGACAGACACCCACTCAACTTCTCAATGCATTAATACAAACCACTGACCTGGGGGTGCTTCCCACAGGCACTTTGCAGGTCTTAGGTTGAGTGGTGGGTGTATCAGTCTGGGTTCTCCAGAGAAACAGAACCAATGGGGTATGTGTGCATGCGTGTGTATGTGAGAGAAATTTTTTTAAAAAAGGAATCAGCTCACATAATTATGGAAGCTGGCAAGTCCAAATCCTACAGGTTAGACTGGCAAACTGGAGATCCAGGGAAGCCATGATGTTGCAGCTTGAGTTTGAAGACAGGGTGAAGGCAGAATTCCCTCTTCCTCAGGGACCCTCAGTCTGTTTTTCCTTAAGGCCTTCAACTAACTGAATAAGGCCCACCCCTATTATAGAGGGTAATCTGCTTTACTTAAAGTCTATTGATTTTTTAAAAGTTAATTTCTTTTTTATTTTTTTGAGACAGAGTCTTGCTCTGTTGCCCAGACTGGAGTGCAATGGCATGGTCTCGGCTCACTGTAATCTCCACCTCCTGGGTTCAAGCGATTCTATTGCCTCAGCCTCCCAAAGTGCTGGGATTACAGGCGTGAGCCACCATGCCTGGTCTTAAGTGTTAATTTCATCTAACAAATACTTTCACAGCAACATTCATATTGGAGTTTGACCAAATATCTGGGTAATGTGGCCAAATTGACATATAAAATGAACTGCCACTGTGAGCTGGACAGGTGCATGCAGATAGTGTATAGGCAAGTGTTCTTGGAAACAGCATCTTAGAGGAGTAAGGGAAACAGGGCACGGAGAAAAGTCAGGCTGAAGTGCAGTTGCAGCAGAGGCCTCAGTTGGTTCCACTGGGAGCTTGGAAGCTGGGTTGGTTCTTGTTCCAGTTGAAGCAAGTCAGGGAGGCTGGGCCATTATCTTCCTGCATAGACCAATCACTAGATTAAGTCACGGACTTAATCACTGCCTAAAGGCTCCACCTCTTAATACTATCACACTGGTGATTAAATTTTGATATAACACCCTATCACTAATCACCTCACAAATGGGATTAGGGCCCTTATAAAAGGGCTTGAGGGATTGGGTTCATTTACTTCTATTCCGCCATGTGACGACACAGTTACAAAGTGCTGTCTTGGAAGCAGAGAGCAGTCCTCACCAGACATTGAATCCACTGGCATGTTGATTCATGCCAGAACTGTGAGAAATAAATTCCTGTTCTTTATAGATTATCCAGTCTAAGGTAGTTTTCTTATAGCAGCACAGATGGATGAAGACAGACAGTCTGACTTGAGAGGCATCAGTCACCCATTCTCACAGTATGCTGGATCATGAGCGCCTCCAACGTGAAGGAGGGTATTTGTTGATGCACCACTGTTCCACTATGCAAACATCATCTCATTTTATCCCTCTTATATATTGGGCATGATTATCCCCATTTTACAGATGAAGAAACTGAGGCTATGACCAATGGAATAACTTGCAAAAGCTCACAAGGCTGGCAGAGCCAGGATTCACATCCAAGCCTGATGGGCTCCAAATTAGTTTAAGCTATTCAATAACTCAGCTCCAAGATTTGGACCTTTGTTTTGGGTTTACCTGTAATAAAGATTTCCATGTGGTGGATTGTGGATTTCTATTCTTTTCACTGGTTGGACAGGGGGTGCCATGTTTGTTAGCTGGGTTAAGGGACACACATACCTAATACTTCACAGGTATTGTTTCACTTAGTCCCACCAAGGGCTCTGTGGGGTAGAAACTATTATTGACACTAGTTGACAGGTGGGAAAACTGCAGCATAAAGAGGTTAAATAATTTGCCCAGACTCTTCTGCTGTTAAGTGGTAGAACCAGACTTTGAATCTAGATCAGCTGGATTCAGATTCTGGGTGTTGAACTGGTGAACTCTACTGGCTGCCTCAGATGAAGGATTATAGATACTCAGTGGGGAGAGATCGGAAGGGGCTGGAAGACACAGGGAAGTCTTCCTGGGGGAAGTGTCACTTAATCAAAGAAGTGTCACTTAATCAAAGAAAGTAACCATTGAGAAGGATTGAGCATCTCCTTGATTTAGGCTGTGTACGTTGGCTAGGAGGTGACGGGCAGGGAGAACTGGAGAGAGTGTTATGGATGATTATGCTGCAGAAGCAAAGGCAGGGAGGTGAGGCTTGAATATACAGTGCATTGGGTACAATGAGAAAAACAAGCCATTGGGTGCAGAAGGCACATGACTGTCCCAGCGAAGCACCCAAGCACTTGGAAAAGCACCTGAGCTACCCTTCCCAGCATGTCCATTACTGCTTGTTCCTTAGCCTTGGAAGAGAGGAGGAACGTTTTGTCCTCCTCCTCCTTCCCAGGCACTGGCATCTGCTACACTGACCCATATCACAAGCAATTGCAAGCTCCATTCTGGGCTCCTTGGCAGTGCCTTTGTGCTTCATGGCTGCTTTCACTGAGTTGTTCACTTGGGTGGGCAGACAGGAAACAATCCGGGCCGGAAAGCTCTGTGCTCCTCAACTGACCAAGTGTGTCTGGCCTATTCCACTATGAAGGTTTCTTCTGAGCCTAGGCCCTGCCCTGGAGGCCCTCCAATGTCCCTGTATCTGTGTCAGGACAGAGGATACAACTGTTCTGGACCCTGGGGGCTGTCTTCAGATGATGCAGCCAAATGTGTGTTACCCTGAGCCCCTCCCCAGGGCCTCTTATGGTCCCTGTCCTGGAGTCTACAGACTGGCCATAGAGTTGGTGGCTCCTGGAGAAGGAGGCTTTTCATGGGAAGGGCAAGATTTAAAATGATAAAGAGAAGAAATAAAAGAACAGAGAACAAAGTGAGCAATGGATTGGTGTAAGCCAACAGTCAGTCATTTATTCAATCAACAAACACTTCTTGAGTACCTACTGAGTCCAGGCAATTTTACAGGAATGAAAGCATGGCAGCTTGGCTCCAAGGAGTGGCAAGATAATGCTAGAGCTATCTTGCAGGACCTCCCTTCCCCAGGTACCACGACCTCCACGTGTCCAAAACTGACCTCATGCTGTTCAGCTCCTCTTTGCTTTAGATTCCCTGTCTCCAACAGAAACCCAACTGCTCAAGCTAGAAAACTGGGCAATATCTCTGATTTCTCTTTCCTTCTCAGCCCACATTCAGTCATTGACCCCTCCCATTGAGCTGCCCTCTGATGGCTCTCAAATCTGACTGCTCTTCTCCACTCCCCTGACTCACTGTGGGCCCATCAGCTCTGGCCTGGACCTCTGTAGAATTTCTAGGAGAGGTGCTTTCACTCTTAGCTCCCTCCCGAACATTCTCTGCACTGTGACCAGAGACATTGACTGAAAGCAGGTTTCATAGTGGTGCTTCTGGGTTTAAAATCCTTCCCTAGTTCCCCTATTGCCCCAAGGACAGTGTCCAAAGTCCTGTGCTATGGACTGAATTGTGTCTCTCCCTAAAATTCTTATGTTGAAGTCAAAACCCCAATGTGACTATTTGGAGATAGGGTTTTTAAGAGGTAATAAGGGTTTAATGAGCTTAGAAGATGGAGTCCTGATCTGATGGGATCAGTGTCCTTAGAAGAGGAGGAGACACCAGAGTGCTCACTCTCTGCCATGTGAAGGCACAGTGAGAAGGCGGCCGTGTGTGAGCCAGGAAGAGAGTCCTCACTAAAAACTGAATTGATTGGAACCTTGATCCTAGACTTCTCAGTCTGCAGAACTGTGAGAAAATGCATTTCTGATGTTTAAACGTCCCAATTTGAGACATTTTGTTAGTGTGGCTGAGCCAACTAATGCACCCTGCCTACTCTATCCAGCCCATTTCTCCCCATTTTGAGGCTATCACAGAGCTGTTCTTCCTGGAAAGCTCCCCTGACCCCTTCTAGGAGATGCTATTAGTGTCTGCGCCACCTCCTGGCACTCCCACCTCCACCTTCAGCTGAAGCTGGAACAGGTGGTTCTCATGCATATCACCTGTTCCTATCACCAGGCTTCTACCCCAAGTGCCTACTGAAGCTTTTGGCTCCACCATTCCTTCCTTTGGAAGGCCAATTCTAGGCATATTCTGAACAATTCTTCAGTCTCCTTGAATTGAGCCCTGGGTAGCCCTAAGTATACCCAGCTCAGTTCCATACCTGCATTTGCTCTCCCTCTTTCCCTTCTTCTGCTCTGCATTCCTCAGCTCTGTGTCCAGAGATCACTGCCCAAATAAACCCCCTGCTCACGTGTCCTTGACTCAGGCTGTGCTTTCAGGGATACAAATCAAGACACCTCTTCTCTCAACTAAACAGGAGTAGGTGCCCTTCTATTTTCCCTCCTTAAGCCAGGTACAGTTCTGTGTACTGTTTATCTGTCTAGGCGCCCCCTCCCTGACTTCAGTGTGAGCTAGAAAAGAGAAGGGACCTGGCTGTCCTATTCCTAGCACACAGCACAGAATGTGGCATGCAGCAGAAACCTCGGCAGGTGTTGTGGAATGACTGGATGAGAAGTAGGGTGTACATGACAAAAACAATGCACTGGGAACAGCAGAGAACTTCCTCAACATGATAAAGAACATTTGTTAAAAACCCATACTGAATCATACTCAGTGCTAAATAACTGAAAGTTTTCCCGCTAAGATCAGGAACAGGACAAGAATGCTTACTCTTGCCACTTGTATTCAGCATTGTTCTGGGAGCTGGACGTAGTGGTTCACACCTGTAATCCCAGCACTTTGGGAGGCTGAGGTGAGCGAATCACTTGAGGTCAGGAGTTTGAGACCAGCCTGGCCAACATGGTGAAACCCTGTCTCTACTAAAAATACAAAAATCAGCCAGGCATGATGGTGCACACCTGTAATCACAGCTACTCAGGGGACTGAGGCACAAGAATCACTTGAACTCTGGAAACAGAGATTGCAGTGAGCTGAGATCACACCACTGGACTGCAGCCTGGGCAACAGAGTGAGACTCCATCTCAAACAAAACAATACAAAACACATTGTACTGGGAATTCTTGCTAGGGCAATCGGGATAATTTTTTTTTTGTCAGTATGAAAAGGATTGATTTTTTTATTTCTTAAATTGACAAACAAAAATTACACACTTATACAACATGTTTTGAAATAAGTATACATTGTGGAATGGCTAAATCAAATTACTATATATGTCACCTCACATATTTATTTGTGGTGAGAACACTTAAAATCTACTCTTAGCAATTTGCAAGTATAAAATACATTGTTATTAACTATAGTCACCATGTTGTGTGATAGATCTCTTGAAAGGGTAATTTATTTTATTTATTTTAAATTAATTAATTTTGTAGGGACAAGGTCTCTCTGTTGCCCAGGCTGGAGTTGCCATGGCACCATCATGGCTCATTGTAACTGTGAACTCCTGGGCTCAAGCAATACTCCCATCTCAGCCTGCTGAGTAGCTGGGACTACAGTCATGCACCACCACACCTAACTAATTTGGGGCAATTTCTTAAATGAAATTAAAGGCATCCAAATTGGAAAGGAAGAAGTAAAATTGTTTGTATTCAAAGTTGACATAGCTTGATATATAGGAAATCCTAAAGAATCAACAAAAGACATTCAAGCTAAGACATTTATGGGATAAAATTATGGGATAAAAGATAAACATGCAAAAATCAGTTACATTTTTATATACTAGCAATGAACAATCCAAAAAGGAAATGAAGACAATAATTCCATTTAAAATACCATAAAAAAGAATAAAATACATAAGACCAAATTTAACCAAAGAGATACAAGATTTAGACACTGAAAGCTACAAAATATTACTGAAAATAATTAAAATTGAAATCAAGGAAAGACATCCCATGTTCATGGATCAGAAGATTTAATATTGGTAAGATGTCAGTACTCTGCAAAGCAGTCTACAGATTCAATGCAATTTCTATCAAAATCCCAATGGCCTTTTCGCATAAATGGAAAAGCTTATCCCAGATTCATAAGAAATTGCACAGGATCCTGAATACCCAAAACAATTTGTAAAAGAGGAACAAAATTGGAGAACGCATGCTTCCTAATGTGAAAACTTACTACAAACCTACAGTAACGCAAATAGTGTATTACCAACAGAAAGATAGATGTATGGATCAAAGGAATAATTGAGAGGCCACAAATAAATCTGTATTACTGTCAATTAATTTCCCACAAGGATACCAAAAAAAAAGAATGCTTTCTCACATCATATATGAAAATTAACTCACAGTGGGTCAAAGACCTAAAAGAGCTAAAACTATAACTCTTAGAAGAAAACAGGAGTAAATCTTCATGAGCTTGGATTTGGTAATAAATTCTTAGATATAACATTAAAAGTAGAAGCCAGAAAAAAAATAGATGAATTGGACTTCATCAAAATTAAAAACTTTTGTATACCAAAGGACAATATCAAAAAAGTGAAAAGACAACATACATAATGGGAGAAAATATTTACAAGTTGTATATCTGACAAGGAAATTGTATCCAGAATATGTAAAGAATTCCTAAAACTTAACAGCAAGAAGACAATCCAATTTAAAAATGGGCAAGGGATTTGAAAAGATTTTCAATATCATAGTCATCAGAGCATGCAAATCAAAACAATGAGATACCACTATACACCCACTAGGATGGCTGTGATAATAATTAATGGGAAATAACAAGCATTGGCAAAGATGTAACTAGATTGGAATCCTTGTACTTGCTTATTGAAGTGTAAAATCATGCAGCCTCTGTGGAAATGTTTGGCTGTTTTTTAAAAGGTGAAACACAAAATTGCCATATGACCCAGCAATTCCACTCCTAGACATACACCCAAAAGAATTGGAAAATTTAAACAAAAACTTGTACATATGCTGATAGCAGCACTAGCCACAATTGCCAAAAGGTGGAAACAACTCAAATGTCCATCACTGAGTGAATATGCATGAATATGAATAATAATGATATGCATGAATATGAATAATATGAATAAGCAACATGTAGTCTTACAATGAAATATTATTCAGCCATGCAAAGGAATGAAGTTCTGATACATGCTACAACTTCAAGAACCACGAAAACATTGTGCTAAGTGAACCAAGCCAGACACAAAAGGTCACCTATTGCATGATTCCATTTGTATAAACTATCAAGAACAGGTAAGCCCAAAGTGTCAGAAAACAGACTGATGGTTACCAGGGGCTGGGAGAGGGAGGATTGCGAGTGATTGCTTAATGGGTACAGGGTTTCCCTTTGGGGTGAAGGAAATATTTTGGAACTAGATAGAGCTGATGGCTGTACAAAATTGTTAATGTATTACTGCAACTGAACTGTACACTTTGAAATGCTGAATTGTATGTTACATGAGTTTTACCCCAATAAAAACAAAAAACAGACTCGGTGGCTCACATCTGCAATCCCAGCACTTTGGGAGGCTGAGGAGGACAGATCACCTGAGTCCAGGAGTTCAAGACCAGCCTGGGCTACATGCCAAAACCTCATTTCTACAAAAAAGACAAAAATTAGCTGGGCGTTATAGTACGTGCCTATAGTCTCAGCTACTTGGGAGGCTGAGGTGGGAGGATTGCTTGGGCCTGGGAGGCAGAGGCTGTGGTGAGCCAAGATTGCATCACTGTATTCAGCCTGCCCAACAAGCTAGATCATCTTAAAATAAACAAAAAGTGGATCAGCCTATGATGTCCAATTATTCCAGTCTTCCCATCCTGCCTTGCAGTGGCACATGAGTTGTACGCAGACAGATACCCCTCTGTCCCTGCCTCTCATGATTTCCAAACGCCAGCCACCTGGGCCTTCAGAGGCAGGGCCACTGTGATCTTGCTCATCTCTGTCCTTTTCTGAAGGGGATGGGATTGTCTCACATTTTAAATCCTCAGTTTCACTGGGAGTGCCCATCAGAATCTGGCTAGAACTGTTGCTCTAGGTCACAATTACTTCTGCCAAAGGTGTGTGAATATTTATGACTGCACACATGCTTTGTGTTTACCATGTCTCAGCAGCACTGTTTGCATTCATGCTGATAATAAAAACTCAATTTATAGTAAAAACAAGCATTTTGTTGTGAAATTGGGTTTTAAGGATCCTATAAAGGCATTGCAGAAATTTATTTTAGCCTAGTAAATATCTTGCTCTAGGGTGAACCTTCCAACAGTTCATTTTGAAGGATTTGGTTATTAGAAAACTTTTATAGTCTCTTTAATTTAATCAGGGAAGGACAACAAATTGAAGGGCTTCCAACAACAATGGATTCCCCATATCTGGAATGTCTTGCTGTCCTAAATAGGCTGGATGGTACAAGACTATGGTGGTAGCTGGGAGTTGGGAGACCTGGGTCCTAGGTTACTCAAAGGCTGGATGTCTCTTTTCTCCTCAAAGCCTCAATTTTCTCTTTAGAACAGCCTAGGGGTTGAATTTTACATAAAAACTTTTGATCCTACAATTCCATACTTAGAAAATGTTCCCAAAGGAAAAAATTTAACAAAAGCAGGAAGTTACATGTTTAAAACTGTTCAATGCAAAGTTATCTATAAAGACAAAAAAAGCAGAAGCAACAAAAATATCCCATGAATTGAAAATAGATGATAAAATTATAGAAAAACTTGTGACAGAATAATAAATTGACATTAAAAATAGTAATTGCCATATATATATTACTTCTCTCTCAATACCAACAAGACTAGGATGCTTTTCATTTTAATTCTCATTAAAACAAAACAATGGTTATTTCTAGATGATGGAATTATGGTTAATTTTTGTTTTCTTCTTTATGCTTTTATGTATATTTGAAATGTTCTATGATGAACACATATAACTTTTATAACCAGAAAAAACAACCGTCATTGAAGTAGCAATTAATTTTATACCGAGTATGTGACGAAGAAGAAAACAGTTAAGTTATAATGTGAAATGAAAAGGAAATAGAAGATAAAATGAATACTCAGGTTCCAACAAGGTTGAAATGGTAACAGACCAAATCCCTGAAAAAATCACTTTGCTAATTATCAATCCATCTAATAACCAATTCTCTAAAAATGTACCACTCTGCGTATAGGTGTTTTTGTGTCTATTCAATTACCATATTCTTTTTTTCATTTTGCCATCTTTTGACATGTTAAGTGTTTTTAATAAATTGTCTAAGGGGACTTCTGATTTTATATTTTCTCTTTTTTTTTTTTTGAGATGAAGTTTCACTCTTATTGCCCAGGCTGGAGTGCAATGGCATGATCTTGGCTTATCACAACCTCTGCCTCCTGGGTTCAAGAGATTCTCCTGCCTTAGCCTCCCGAGTAGCTGGAATAACAGGCTTGTGCCACCACACCTGGCTAATTTTGTATTTTTAGTAGAGACGGGCTTTCTCCATGTTAGTCCGGCTGGTCTTGAACTTTCTACCTCAGATGATTCACCTGCCTCAGCCTCCCAAAGTGCTGGGATTTCAGGTGTGAGCCACTGCGCCTGGGCCTGGTTTTATATTTCTCAGAGTTATTTTAAACATGGATACCATCCCTTTATTATGGGATTGTCTTTATCCTTTTGTGTGTAATTGTTCCTTTTTAATCTACTTTGGAATAATTTAATAACTTGTGAGCCTGTTTGCTAAAAATCCTTTCTTTAAGATTTAGTGTTTTGCTGGTCATGGTGGCTCAAGGCCATAATTCCAGTTCTTTGGGTGGCTGAGGTGGGTGGATTGCTTGAGCCCAGGAGTTCGAAACCAGCCTGGGCAATACAGTGAGACCTAGTATCTTATTAAGAAAAAAAAAAACAAGGATGAGGACAGAAGGAAGCTTTACAATAGATTGTCTTTAGTATCTTGGACATGTTGAAAAGTTTGTTAGAAACACTAAATCTCTCTCTCTCTCTCTCTCTCTCTCTCTTTTTTTTTGGTGAGACAGGATCTTGCTCTGTCTGCCAGGCTGGAGTGCAGTGGTACAATCACAACTCACTGCAGCTTCAGCCTCCCCCTGGGCTCAAATCATCCTCCTACCTCAGCCTCCCGAGTAGCTGAAACAATAGTTGCACACCCCAATGCCCAGCTAATTTTTGTATTTTTACTATGGGGTTTTGCTATGTTGCCCAGGCTGGTCTGGAACTCCTGGGCTCAAGAAATCCGCCCGCCTTGGCCTCCCAAAGTGCTGGGATTGCAAGTGTGAGCCACCGCACCTGGCCGTAAGTGGGATTCTTAATGATGAACCTGAAGCACTTTTAGGTCCTACTTCAAAATCGGCCCAGTGCAGACATGAAGACTTTGGTTACAGCTTCCTATTTCAGCACCTGCATGTGAATATACCAAGAAAGAGAGAAAAGATAGAAATAAAACATTTTATAAGAACAGCCTATCCTTCCTAGTTTAAAATCGGAATTATTAGATTTAGTTACATTTAAATTTAGCAACCAAAAAATAAAAATGGAATGAAACTTCAGATAAATGTTTCTTCAAACAAGTGAAATTGGTTGGTTAAGAACCCTTAAAGTTAAAGGAAGAAATGTGAAAAACTTTAATTGGTCAGAACCATTGTTATTTCCTCTCAATTAAATATGATAGTCCCTGCTGCTAATGCCAGTTTAATCTATTTATATTTATTTGATCCCTGATGTTTGGACTTATTTTCAAATTCAATTATCCTTTTATTTTAATTACTTTCCTACCTTCTGTTGCATTAATAAAGTTTTCTATATATATGTTCCCCCTTTTTGCCCCTCCTTGTTAGGAAGCTTAGATTTTATTTATATTTCTTTAGTGGTTACAATTAAAATTTTAACATATATGTGTATTTACTGATTAGTTTCTCAAATACAATCTAAAGTTATTTAGTATTTCCAGTCATCTTTTGTGCAACTTGACATACTTTTTCACATTTCATAATCATCCTTGCTCCTGCAGTCTAGGTATTTACTATTTCTGTTTAAATTATAAAAGATGGTGTGCTTATTACATGTAGTCAACAGTTAATTACATTTTATCAATTTCATCAATTTCTGTTTTTCTCAGTCCATTCAGGCTGCTATAACAAAATACCATAGACTTAGTAGCTTACAAACAACAGAAATTTCTCATTGCTCTGGATAAGGGGAAATTCGAGATCAAGACACCAACAGATTTGAGCCCACTTCTAGGTTCACAGATGGCACTTTATAGCTGTGTCCTTTCATGGTGGCAGAGGCTAGGTTGCTCTCTGGGGCACTAATTTCGATCATGAGGGCTCTACCTTCATGATCCAATTACATCCCAAGGCTCCACCTCCAAATACCATCACCGTGGGGTTTAGGATTACAATATAGGAACTTGCAGGGTAGGGGGCAGCAGGCACACAAAAATTCAGACCTTAACAATCATTTTCTTTGTATTCTGTCCTCTTTGATTTCAAACTTCTTCTTGATGAAAAGCCATTGAGTAATAAATGGTCTATCTGGCAGGGGGAGGGAATCTGGATTTTACCTTCCCTCTGGAATCATAGTTCACTTTTATATTTAGGGAAAATATGAAAGTCTAGGTTGGTAGCACTTTTCCTTTGCACTTTCAAGTTAATTCTTTAATTTTCCTTTAGCTTTTAATTTGGCCAGTGAGGGCTGGCTTTTAGCATCATTTGTTTGTTTTCTGGCAGCTTTCAGGGTTTTCTCTATATCCTTCATTTACTGACATTTCTTTATAATGCATCTAGGTGCGGATTTATTTCTCCTCACCAGTATTATATACTTTCAAGGTTAGGACTTATATCTTTCTTTAATAGTGAAAAATTCTCAGTCATTGTTTCACTAAATATTGTTTCTTCACTATTCTTTCTTTTTTCCTATTTTGGCTATTCTCTTAGAAGTATGCTGAATCCTTTAGGCCAGGCTCAGTGGCTCACTCTTTTAATCCTAGCACTTTGGGAGGCTGAGTTGGATGAATTATTTGAGGCTAGGAGTTGGAGACCATCTTGGGCAAAATGGAAAAACCCCATTTCTACTAAGAATACAAAAATTAGCCAGGTATGGTGGTACATGCTTGTAGTCCCAGCTGTTTGGGAGGCTGAGGCACAAGAATTGCTTGAACCCAGGAGGCAGAGGTTGTAGTGAGCCAAGATCGTGCCACTGCACTTCAGCCTGGGTGACAGAGCAAAACTATGTCTCAAAAAAAAAAAAATAAATAAAAGTGTGTTGGATTTCCTAAACGATTCTTTCTCCCTTAACTCTTCATTCTTCTGTATGTGTGTGTGTGTATACATATGTGTGTGTGCGTGCACATGTGTGTATATGTATATATATATGTATCTACCTTGTGCTTTATTCTAGATGAATTCCTCAATACTATCTTCCATTTATTAATTCTTTCTCCTATTGTATCACTGTAGACTTTATTTTCTTCATTGTGATTATAATTTATTTTTATTCTTATTTTATTTTTGAGACAGGGTTTTGCTCTGTTGCCCAGACTGGTGCGCAATAGTATGATTATGGCTCACTGCAGTGTTGACTTCCCAGGCTCAAGCAATCCTCCCACTTTAGCCCCCCAAGTAGCTGGGACTGCCAGTACATGCCAGCAAGCCCAGCTAGTCTTTTTTTTTTTTTTTCTTTTTGTAGAGACAGGGTCTCATTATATTACATACACTGGTCTCAAACTTACAGGCTTGAGTGGTCCTCCCACTGTGGCCTCTGAAAGCACTGGGATTACAGGTGTGAGCCACCATGTCCAGTGTTTATAATTAAAATGGTAAGATTTTTATTTCTAAGATTTATACTTGGTTCTTTTTTATATTCACCTGCTCTTGTTTTATTTCCATCAGTATTTGTTTCATAAATTTTTGTTCTCTTTTGACAGATGACAGCTTTCATTATCTCATTGAGAACCTTAAACATTCTTTTTTTTAATTGCATTTTAGGTTTTGGGGTACATGTGAAGAGCATGCAAGATTGTTGCATAGGTACACACATGGCAGTGTGATTTGCTGCCTTCCTCCCCATCACCTATATCTGGCATTTCTCCCCATGCTATCTCTCTCCAACTCTCCACCCCCAGCTGTCCCTCCCCTGTTTCCCCCCACAGACCTCAGTGTGTGATGCTCCCCTCCCTGTGTCCATGTGTTCTCATTGTTCAACACCTACCTATGAGTGAGAACATGAGGTGTTTGATTTTCTGTTCTTGTGTCAGTTTGCTGAGAATGATGGTTTCCAGCTTCATCCATGCCCCTACAAAGGACACGAACTTATCATTTTTGATGGCTGCCTAATATTCCATGGTGTATATGTACCACATTTTCCCTGTCCAGTCTATAAATGCAAATCAAAACTACATTGAGATAACATCTCATGCCAGTTAGAATGGCGATCATTAAAAAATCAGGATACAACAGATGCTGGAGAGGATGTGGAGAAATAGGAACACTTTTACACTGTTGGTGGGAGTGTAAATTAGTTTAACCATTGTGGAAGACGTGTGGCGATTCCTCAAGGACCTAGAAATAGAAATTCCATTTAACCCAGCAATCCCATTACTGGGTATATATCCAAAGGATTATAAATAGTTCTATTATAAGGACACATGCACATGAATGTTCATTGCAGCACTGTTTACCTTAAATATTCTTAAAGTCTTTTCCAGACTGGCTCATTATATCAATTTTGATTGCAATTAATACATCCAATTATTAGTTTTGTTGACCTTCTTAAGATTAGTTTATTTCATGTTTTTTTGTTGTTGCTGAGATATAAATCATATCCCATAAAATTCACCCCTTTAAAGAATATGATTAACTGATTTTAAATGAACTCACAAGATTATGCAACTATTACCACTACCTAATTAAAAACATTTTCATCACTCCCCCAGAGAAACCTCATATTCATTAGTAGTCACTTCCTATTTCCCACTCCATTTTACCTTGGAAACCACTTATCTACCTTTTATCTCTAAGGATTTGCCTATTCTGAACATTTTATGTAAGTAGAATCTCATATGATATGGGGCCTTTTGTCTCTGCGTGTTTCACCCACATAATGTTTCATCTTATAGTTCACCTAGCATAATGTTTCACCTTATAGAATGAATCAGTTACTTCATCCTTTTTAGGGCTGAATAATATTCCTTTGTATGAACAAAACACATGTTATTTAACCATTTATCAATTAATTGATGGGCATTTGGGTTGTTTCTGCTTTTGAGGTATCGTGAAAGCCGCTATGAAAATTGTGTACAAAGTTTGTGTGGATATATGTTTGTTCTGCCTGCTAAAATATTGCATTTAAGCCATATCTGGAAGTAAAATTTTTTATTTCAGTTGTTGTATTTTTCTATTCCAGAATATCGAATTTGTTCGTTTTTATCATTTTCTACATTTTTATTGATATTCTCTATTTGGTGAGCCATCATTCTCATGCTCTCTTCTTTGGACATAGTTTCCTTAGCTCATTTAACATAATTTAAATAAATGATTTAAAGTCTTTGTCTATTGGAGCCTACGGCAGGAGGATTGCTTGAGCCTGAGGAGTTTGAGACCAGCCTGGGCAACATGGCAAGATCCTGTCTCTCCCAAAAACAAAAACAAACAAAAATTAGCCAGGCATAGTGGTTTGCACTTGTGGTTCTAGCTACTCAGGAGATTGAAGCAGAAGGATTGTTTGGGTCTGGGAGGTTAAGGCTGCAGTGAGTCATGTTTGTGCCACTGCACTCCAGCCAGCACAACAGAGTGATACCCTGTCTCACACACAAAAGAAGAATAAATAAATAAATAAGAAAAATAAAGTCTCTGTCTAGTAAGACCAGTGTGTGGTGTTCCTCAGAAACAGTTTCTATTGATCGATCTTTTTCCTGTAAATGGGTCATACTTTCTTGTTTCTTTATTATTATTATTATTTTGAGACAGAGTTTCGCTGTTGTTACCCAGACTGGAGTGCAATGGCACGATCTTGGCTCACCGCAACCTCCGCCTTCTGGGTTCAAGCAATTCTCCTGCCTCGGCCTCCTGAGTAGCTGGGATTACAGGCACACACCACCATGCCCAGCTAATTTTTGTATTTTTAGTAGAGATGAGGTTTCACCTTGTTGACCAGGATGGTCTTGATCTCTTGACCTCGTGATCAACCTGCCTTGGCCTCCCAAAGTGCTGGGATTATAGGCGTGAGTCCCTGCGCCCGACTCTTTATTATTAATTGATTAATTTTTCTTAAGTCCCCTTGCAAATAAAATATTTTGTTGTTTTTTTAAATATCTCTTAATAATTTGTGGAAAATTTGAAATTATAAATTTGGCAACTCTGGAAATCAGATTCTCCAGGATTTGTTGTTACTGTTTGTTGCTTTTGTTCATTTCTTTAGTAACTTTTCTGTACTAACTCTGTAGAGTCTGTGTTACTAGTTGTGTTTAGCCATCTAAGTCTCTTACCTTAGTGGTGAGCAAATGATTGGATAGAGATTTCCTTAAAACTCTTGCAATCAGTAAATCTCCCTCTCTTTGTCAAAGGACTGCAGAGAGAGAGAGAGAGAGAGAGAGAGAGTGTGTGTGTGTGTGTGTGTGTGTTGGTGCATGATTTCCAAAATCAGCCAGGCTGTTAGCAACTCTGTCTAACCCTTCACTTTTTATTTGTGCAAGATCTCAAGGTCAACCCAAGGTGGGAGCTTAGCACCTTCTCAGGTTTTTTCTGAGTCTATGCACAGCCCCAGGCATGTGTATACACCTTTGCATATGCATGGCCTTCTAGAGTGCCAGGAACATGTGAAAACTTTTTAAAGCCCCTATGGACATCTCATACCTCAGCTTTTTCTTTTAAGCTTTTTGTTTAGCCTATTGTTTACCCCAATTATCTAACGGCCTTGGGAAACTACAAATGTAATCAATTGCCTCTAACTGTTTTTAACAAACACCCCTAGGGAAAAAGCGTTTTGTACTGTATGACCCTTGAGTCAGGTCAAATAAAGACAGTTCTTTAAAGTGAGGGCTTCCAGACAACTGTTAGACTTGTCATAGGATGACAAGTTTTCTGGAAAGGAGGCTTTGAAGGAACACCAACCCTTTTATGCTCTCTTGGTGGCTGGCAGTCTGCTGATTTTTACTATGATTTTAGGCTGTTAATTTTTAAGGCTACTGTGGAGCTGGAGAGCATGAGATGGAAACAGGGCAAATTAAAATACCACAACACTTGCTGCCTTTACTAAGATTTAGCTGTTTTTCCTTGATAATTGTTCCCCAGATTGCTACAAGAATTTGATTAACTTCCAGACTTCTAAATAAGTTGATTCTAAAAATTTTTTGCTAGTATTCTCATGACATATTTGAAGCATTAGTGCTTCCATTTTACTGGTATCAGTTTTTCAGTTGTTTTTAAATTTTGGTATACAGGTTTGTTTTGAATGGGGGAGCTCTTTCTCTTGCTCTGCATTCCTCCCTGCCTGGCAGTTATGTGGCTGTCTCCACCCAGCCCCTCAGGACCCTTAGTTCAGAGCCATGTTTTGCATTAGCAGGCTGGAGCTCCAGTGATGACACTGGGGATACTGCAGATACTTTCATCAAGCCAGCAGCTTGATTGATGTCCTGTTGGTAAGGATCTGTCCTCCCCCTGTTTCTCTAAGCTTGAAACTTCATATGGGATATAACTGGGAGCTGTCAGCAGACAATTTCAACTTCCTTTCAAGAGCAAAACATTCAAACCCCTGGTTTGGATCAGGGAGCCCGACTCAAGTGCCCCACCTCATGTTGAAGGCTGCTACTTCTGGTGACATCCTAGAATCCAAATTCACACTTTTTCTCTTTGCTTCCCAACCTTCAGCCCAGGAGGCTCATAGGTACAGCCTCCACTTCCCACTTTTTATTTCTAGTCCATGGAGATTCTTCTCGTTTCAAGCATGCCTATGTGTTTTTAAGTTTACCTCTTTACATTTTATATATTGTTACTGTGTGTTTGGAGGGAGAGAGCTGGGGGGTGGAGGAGTAGGCAGAACACAAGCAAACACTGTTATCTTGACTATGCATTGTATAAAATCTGCCATCATTTAAATTTTTAAATGATTTTTCAGCCTGAGACGGTATCTGTTGATTCTCTGCTTTGATAGAGGAGGAAATTAACCTAAAACGATTAAAAATGACAATACATATCTAGGTCATGCTTACACATTGGGGGCAGTACTCCTGGGTGTATTTCTCTGACAGAACTACTCCAGCTGCTTTCAAAGTTGTATAAATACACCAAACATCTATCTTGATTTTGCATTTTAGGAAAACATAGAAATAAGGCACCAATCACCATAACAAGGAAATTTTCCTTTTCTTTTGTCAAGCACATTTTATGAGAGTGAAGAGGTGGCTCTGTGGAGAATAGAAGTAAATCTCAGGAAAACCGTGGCTTCATCCAATTGCAGTACTTACTTGCACACCGATGACCCTGGATGAGAAACTGTGATGTCCAAATGAGTAAACCTTCACGAGCTAGAAGCATAAGGAATAGTTGAGCCTAATCCAGTTTGACCAAATTTTATTGAATTTTTACACGGTACAGCTTGTGCTGGGCAGTGAGAGGATGTAGAGGTGAGCAAAGACCATTCCTGCTCTCTAGGAGGTGGGAATGGAAGTAATATAACTTGAGGGCTCATAGTGTGGTCTACGTGGGCTTGATATCCTTCAGAGAAGTTTTTTCTGAGTACAGGCCTGAAGACCACGCAACTCCTATGGCCCCTGGATACTTAAGAACAAATCTCACCTGTACGTCCTGTTGAAACCCCCACCATGAGGAAACAATTAGTGGCTTTACTTGAAATTTTCCTGTTGACTTTTTGTCAATATGATCCCACTGACGTTAGATCAACTCAGTTCTCCAAAAATGGAACTAATATGAATTGGCTGAGGACATAGCTCCAAAGGGAACAGAAATTCAGTTATTTTAATGCTGAGATCTAGAGGGGGTACAGATGTAGTTCCAGGTAAACCTGTGTCTAACAAACATGAAATCAAACCTTCTCTTGAGCGTGGGTTCTCTTAAGTTCTGGAGAAGAGTGTGGGATGTGCCTCTAGGGGCAGATGGGCGACACCAGCCTGGCAATGGGGAGAGCAGCTAGGTTCTCATAAGCCATCTTTCATCTGACTCTTCCAACCCTGTGCATACTGAGGCCAGCATTGTCCTTATAGAACACAGTCTAACTCTGTGTTTTAGATCAGGGTTCCCCGACCCCAGGGCTATGGATTGGTACTGGTCCCTGGCCTGTTTGGAATTGGGTCACACAGCAGGCAGTGGGTGAGCAGTGGGCGAGTGAGCATTACTGCCTGAGCTCTGTCTCCTGTCAGATCAGTGGGGGCATTAGATTCTGACAGGAGCATGGGAATTGTGAGCTGTGTGTGCCAGGGAGCTAGGTTGCACACTCCTTATGAAAATCTAATACCTGATGATCTAAGGTGGAACGGTTTCCTCCCAAAACCATCTCCCTAAGCCCCTGTCCATGGAAAAATTATCTTCCAGAAAACTGGTTCCTGGTGCCAGGTTGGGGAGCTGTTTTAGACAGTCCATTCACCTGTCTAGAACACGTCCCTGACTTTCCATTGCTTGCTGGATAAAATCCAAATTCTGTAACTTTCATAAAACACCCTGCCTGGTCTGGACCCTGTCAGCCTCTTTCACCACTCTCCTTTTGCCTTAGACTTGGCCCCAGACACACCTAGCTAGTTGCAGGTCTGTGGATTCTTCCAGCTTCTATACCTGTGTCTATGCTATGCTGTATACCTGGAGATTCATCCCTGCCCTTTGCTCTAGGAATCCTTCGCTCCTATAACGGTGATCAGCAGCTAGTATTGGCTAGGATAATTCTGGCAGTGCCTAACAGAGACCAAATAACAGTAGTTGGCATAAAATAGTAGTTAACTTGTTTCTCACCCAGAAGTTCTAGTTAGTTAGTAGGAAGGCTCTGCTTTACAAAGCTGCCTGTAAGGCAGGTTCCTTTTGTGTCGGTCTAGGATGTATTCCTTATCCGCATGGTCCAAGGTGGCTTTCCTCTGTCACTGTTATGAGGAAAGGCTTCTGGGAAGAAGGAAGGGCAGAAGTGAGTCCTCCAACACGGAAAGAACAGGCAAGCAGGAAGAGCAGGCATGGCCTAAGTTGCACACATCGTTGTTGCACACTCGCCGTTAGCCAGGACTGACTCACATGGGCACAAAGCCCAGCTGCAAGGAAGGTGGGGGAGTCTCGTCTTCATTCTGGTTTGGCTCTATTCTTGTGAGAGAAAAGGGGAAGTCTGGGACTGGAGAATGGCCTTATGAGGATGAGAGCTGTGCGAACAGAAGGACCACCCAGAAGGAATGAAGATGCAGACCTAACCAGTCCAACAAGAGAGCGTGACATCAAAGATGGACAAATGACAAGAAATGTTGAGGAAATCTACACCTTTACCCATGGACATCTTCCTGTGTGAAACGCCCTCCCGTTTCCTTCCTCATTTCTCCAGACCCGAGTTACACTTGATTTCCTCTTGGAGGCCTCTACTGATAACTTCGGTCTTTCTCAGGTCTAGATAAAAAGTCTGTCTGGGTTACTAACTGGGCCAATATGACTATAATTATCTTCTGTTGATGCCTCTTATGAAACAGGTAATTTAAATACATATACATATCTCATTTTCTTCTCACCATTGCCTTTATGAGACTGTTAATTTTTTTTTTTTTTTTTTTTTAAAGAGACAGGGTTTCACTCTGTCACCCAGGCTGGTCTCCACCTCCTGGCTTCAAGCGTGATTCTCCCGCCTTGACTTACCTGAGTGCTGAGATTACAGGGGTGAGTTACTGCACCTGGCCTCTTGTTAGACTTTAAGGGGTTCAGTGAAAATCCCTCTCTCTTCCCTTCTGAAATGAGGATCAATTGAGAAATAAGATCCAGGAGACTGGCGATGGAGATCAATGTTAGCTTTTTATTAATAAACGGATTGGAGAGCATGACTTAGTATTTGTGGTCAAAGGGCTGGTTATGAACCCTCTTTGCACCCATACAGGGTCCCATACAAGGTCCCCCACACAGACCTCGGAAAAGCCTAGTGGGGGAAGTTGGGCTTTAGAGTCACTCATCTACCGAGGATTCCTGCCTAGCACTGGTGCGAAGAAAAGGGGTGAAGAGGAAACCCCTGGTCTTACAGACTTTTAGTAACTTAGCTCTGCCCACCAAGAACTGTGGTCCCAAGGGTGTGTGGCCCCACATCAGGTAACTCATTTACTTCCTCTCTGAGGGGTGGAAGAGGAAGGGGTAGGGCAAGAGGCCAGGAGTGTTACTCCTTCCATCCACATGGAAATGAGAGGCAAAAGGAACGAAGTTTCTGCCATAACAATCTCTAGTGAGAGGAATTGCCTTGCCCACGTTACAGGTAAGGAAATCAGCACCACAAGAAGTGCCATGACTTGCTAAGGTCACTGAGATGTCATCCAGATGGCAGAGAATTTTGGAACCAAATCTGTCTAGCCTTGGCCATTGTCCCTAGCTGTAGTAGATTATAATCTCTTTGAGGGAAGCATTGTAATCAAACATCTCTACTTCCCCAGCAGCAGCTAGCAAAATGTCTATTCATGAAAAGACTCGCAGCACAGAGTTCGGTATAAAGGCTCCAGGTTCCGGTCCATGTATGTTGCCTCTTTGTCCTTGTCTCATATTCAGTCTCTCTCTCTCTCTCTCTCTCTCTCTCTCTCTCTCTCTCTCTCTCTCTCTCTCTCTCTCTCTCTCTCTCTCTCTCTCTTTCTCTCTCTCTCTCTCTCTCTCTGACAGAGTCTTACTCTTGTTGCCCAGGCTGGAGTGCAATGGCACAATCTCAGCTCATTGCAACCTCTACCTCCAGAGTTCGTGATTCTCCTACCTCAGCCTTCTGAGTAGCTGTGATTATAGGCACCCACCACCATGCCTGGCTAATTTTGTGTTTTTAGTAGAGAGGGGGTTTCTCCATGTTGGTCAGGCTGGTCTGGAACTCCCGACCTCAGGTGACCCACCCACCTCGGCCTGCCAAAGTGCTGGGATTACAGGTATGAGCCACCATGCCCAGCTAGCCAATCTCTTTACCAGGACAATTCACCTCAGAGCAGGAACCAATGATGCTACCTGGGGACCTTGTCAATCCCGCTGCCTCTGAGCAGTCCCTTGTTGGGTTTATAGTTTGAGGCACTTTGTTGCATTTTTTTGAAGTCCACTTTCTCCCTTGAGCCTCCTACCAGTGAGGAGGGAAGAACAGGGTGGGGAAGAGATTATGGGCAGTGTGGGATTAAGGACTGTGGGTGGGCCAGGCTGGTGGTTTAGTTGGTAATCCTTCAAACAAATATCCTCAAATTTTTGCCCCACATGTATTTCAAGAGGAGAAACACTGGGTGTTAGTAGAAATTGCACAGAAAAAGAAATTCTCTTACTCATTAATCTTGGAGCCAGGCTCGGTGGCTCACACCTGTAATCCAGCACTTTGGGAAGCTAAGGCAGGTGGATCACAATGTCAGGAGTTTGAGACCAGTCTGGCCAATATGGTGAAAACCTGTCTCTACTAAAAATGTAAAAATTAGCTCGGCGTGGTGGCAGGCACCTGTAGTCCCAGCTACTTGGGAGGCTAAGGCAGGAGAATCACTTGACGTGAGAGCCAGAGGTTGCAGTGAGCTGAGATTGTGCCACTGCACTGCCGCCTGGGCAACAGAGTGAAACTCTGTCTTAAATAATAATAATTTAAAAATCTTGGGCAGAAGTGGTGGTGTCAACATCTAGAAAAATGCCTGCCCAATATTTCCCACTTTTCTGTGGTCTTTAGACTCTCTAGCGTTTTCTTCTGCAACTTGCTAATCTGTACAACTTTTGGCATGTATGTTAAAGGATTTTCTATTTAGATGATGAAAGAAGTCACTTATTCCCAGTAAACAGCCCCACTGCGTGGAACACATCTTTACAGAACTTCTGGTGCCTCCTGAAGAACAGGGGGCTGTGCTTGGAAGAAACGCTGTATTTTTATCTTCCACTGGAGGGCGCTGTCTACTTTGGTGGAAGTGGAACCTTCTATTATTCCACCAATATATTCTAGCCGTGTCTCAGCTCCCCTGGTGAATTTGTGCCCTGGGCAGTTGTTCAGCAGTCCGCTCCTCAATCTGGCTTCTTCCAAGATCCCACAGGGCAGTAGTGTCAGGGCCCAGATGAGACCCCAGGTGGTGTCATTTCTACTGAGCCGGGCCACTGAACTCTTAAGAGTTCTTGTCATTCTGAAAAGAATGCTTTTCAGGGCATACCCCAGCCTCACCCCATATATGTGTATCTGTTACACATTCCTATACTGTCTGTGCCTCAATTTCCGTGACTTTGCACCTTTTGCCTTTGAAAAAATATAAACTGGGCATCTTTCAAATAGAATCTGCTTAAGAGGTCGTGACTTCTGCCTCTGGGTCCACTGCCCCACAGTCTCCCAAGTTGTCAGCACATGGCTTTAAAGCAGGGCTTCTCCAAGCTTAATGTGCAAAGGAAAGTCTGGTATCCAGTGAAATACAGATTCTGATTCAATAGGCCTTGGCAGTGGGGCCTGAGATTCTGCACTTCTAACAAGCCCTGTGTGGTGTCACTAACGGTTGATATACCACATTTCAAATGTCAAGACTTGACCTATTTATCCCATGATGGAGTTGTCTCAGTTTTGCATATGAGAGGTTCCCCGCCCCCACCCCCCACCCCTGCCCCTGTAAACTCGAGGATGGAGGCTGGTCAATATCTATCTGCAGCTTTGCCTCTTACTTTGTTTTCATCAGTTGCTCCTGCAGAGCCCTCTCCCCGGCTTGGCTCCATCTCGTCTACTCCTCTTTCCCTAGTTGGGCAGCCATGAAGCATCGTGTTGGTGCTTGTGTCTGCTACAACTGTCCCCTGAGTGCTCTTTCACTATCACACAGAGTCACTTCTTTTCATTTTCTCTGATCCTGCCTTTTCATTGAGAGCCTGAATCAGGACACAACAAAGGCTATCACGGCAATGACAGGTGTCACCTGTGCGTAAAGTGCTTTCATGCCCACGAGGAGTACTGCTAGAGGCTATGGGCCAGGGCTCCACATTCTGCCTGCCTGTGTTCAAATCCTGTCTCTGCCACTTCCCAGCTGGGTGGCCTCGGCTTAGTTACTTAACCTCTCTGTGTCTTAGTTTCCTAATTTGCAAAATGTGGCTGATGCTGCTTTGTGGGCCCTTGTAAAGATGAAATAAGATGTATATGAAGCATCTAGAACAGGCCTGACAGTAGGCACGTGACTAGAGTCAGCAATGTCGTGATGCCTTTATCCTGTGGGAAAGGCGAATTATTACTTCCATTTTAAAGATGAGGAACTTGAGGCCCAATGAGGAGAAATGACTTGCACTCAAGAGCCCACAGAATGGCAGCACAGCAGGGAGCCAACCCTGACTCCAATTCCAGTGCTCACTGCACCCTCTCCACGCTTCCAAACACAGAGTTTCTTTACCATCCATTCACAGCCCTGAGTGTGACTGTTTTCCAGGCATCCTGCTGATCTTTCCTTTTCTCTTTCCTTCTCATGGAGCATTTCCAGCTGGAGTGATTCATGATCTGGGACCGCATGGCTCCCATTAACTTCGAGGAAAGTCGTAAGGCAAAACCCACATCAATCAAGCCTCCAAATTACTCATCCATCTTTGCAGGTGACACATGGATTAAGATGAACGTGGAATGAAGTGGGTATCGTAGAATAACTATTTAGATTTATGAAAATCATATCAGAGCTTACACCAAGTCTCCAAATGGAAGCTTGCTCTGTTTTCATGGCATGGTTAAACTTCAGGGATAAGAGACCGAATGTCACAATCTAGGGGCCTTTGAGCTTGAAGTCGGAAGGGCTGGAACTCCCAGCGCCACTATTTGCTAGACTTTTGACCATCAGCAAGCCCTTTAACCCCTAAGAATCTGTTTTCTCATTTTATTATTCATCCTTCAAACAGACTAAGGCGTGAGTTATTATCCCCATTTCACAGATGTGGAAACTGAGGCACAGAGAGGGCCAGTGACTTACTCAAGGTGACAAGACCACCAAGGAATGAAGCAGGGCTTCACAGCCCTATATCTGAGTCCAGAAAACTTATATCCTTGTACCACTCTATTTCATAAATGAGACGCTGAGTCGAAAAGCACCAGATAATGAGTAAGAGCTTAATAAACCTTTACTGAATCTGAACCTTGAGGATAAAGACCATATATGTTATTGATCTTTTTTTTTTTTTCCCTTATCCTTATTTTTTACCATAATACCTAGTAGGTTCTCAATAGGAGTTGAGTTCCATTATTCCCCCATGGAAATGGTTCTGTTTTTATTTAATGATTTACTTAGATGCATTTTAATATGCAGACCACAATGCTCCTTGTACAATATCTTCTGGACTGCGAGGCGCAGGCATTCATTATTTTATGAGACGCATATGTCATGCATAGCACAAGCCCTTTTCTTAAACCAACACAACATGCAAATAGAAATTTCATGTAAAATCACATTCAGACAGTCTCAAACTAGAAACAGATGTCTGAAAAATATGAACGCCAGCCTTATTAAATATTTTATCATCAAATATTTCATACATTTCAAAAATGTCATCTGTGAAAACACAGAAATACCGCCTCAGGAGAACCAAAATATTTAATCACTTTCAAGAAATTCTTAAAAATAAGTCTTCACCTCAGAACTATTCCAGGCAGAGAACAAATTTCCAGGTGCTGCAAGCTATATTTATTATATTTTCATCAAAATCAGTAACCTAGTTGAAGGAGATACAGTAATCAGTAAGGTCATTATTAGGTAAGATAATGACTTCTGAATGAATTCTCTCATTAATCTCATTACAAAATGGTAATGGTACCTGACTAATCATGCCGGAGGGGAGAGCTGTGTTGAATCAGAGCAAAATTAAGGCTGTAATCCCAGAGCTGCCCCCACCATTTCTTCATGAAAGCCTCACTCGGGGTTTGGGGATGAGCTTGAAGCCTCTGACAGGGCAGCCTGTTGATCCGAAGGTTGGGGCATCCCACGTGACCAGGGGCAGGGCGAGACGGTTGAGTAGCAGTCAGGAAAACCAGCCTCTTCCTGCTTCTGTCGCCTACTTCCTGGGTGCTTTCCCAGGTCATGCCTGCCTCTGGGCTCCATTTCTGGCTTTTCTGATTTTGTTCCCCGCTTCTACTCTCGCCCCTTTTATAGAGTCCATTCTTTACCCAGGAGCCAGTGTGACCCTGAAACACATCAGCGTGGTCATGTCACTCCCAGCGGTGGCTGTGCATCTCACCCAGAGAAGGAGCCACATTCCTATATAGACCAACCCCCCGTGTCACCTGCCTCCATTGCCCCTCTGACCTTATCTCCTACCATCTTCCCTGTCACTTGCTTCACTTCAGCAACACCGACCTTGCTGTTCCTGGGACACTCCAGGCATGTTTGCTGTTCCCTCTGCCTGGATTGTCCCACCCCCATCCCGTGTGTCCACATGACTCACCTCCACCCCTCTTCCAAGTCTTTGCTCAGATGTCACCTTCAGCAGTGCCTACCCTGACCACCATATTGTCCCAACCCTGCAAACTCTGCATCAGCACCCCAATCCATGTTTTCTTTCTCCACATCCTCATTGCCTTCTGACACACTATACAATGTATTGTTTCTTGCCTGTGTTTCCCACCCCCACCCCTCCCACCCCCGCTGGAATGTACCCTTGAGAGCTAGGATCCTGGTAGACTCATTGACATGCTCGGCACACAGCAGATGTGCAATTACTCTGATAAATGTGGAATTTATCACATGCTTGTAGATTCCCAACCTTGCTGGACACTCAGGGAGGAACCCCAGTGTGTGAGACAGATGACCGGGGATGGCTAAGTGTACATACATTCACTGCAGCGAGGCCTTCTGTTGGTGGGGCTGGCTTTGCTTTTTCATCCTGTTAGTAATGGGAGCCTCATCAAGTTCCTTTAGAGATTCTGAAGAGACTAGCCTGAGAACACGCATGCTGGGTGGACGTGTCTGGAGTCAGAGAAATCTCAACAGCCAGGAGAGCTGGGCCAAATAGAGTGAGATGGAATTGATAGAGACGAGAGGGAAGCCTTGTCCCGGGATCCAACCCCACTGTGCAGGTGCAGGCTGTGGGTGATGGGTTTCTACAGGCACAGGCATGCAAAGACCTCAAGGGTGTCAGCAGATAGGAATTTGGGCTGTTTGAATAGATTCCTCACGACAAAAATGAGACCAGTGGCAATCTCATAGTAACCCTCACTGGTCCAACCATCTAGAATCAAGTCAGGGCTGCAGTTTACACTGGTGCCAAAGATAAAAAAGAACACGGCATGGTGGGAGGTAGTTTTCGTTAAATGCTCAATGGGTTAAGTTCTGAATTATTGCTTGAATATATTTTGTGCCCCATTTTATGGGGAGGCAATAATAAACTGTCCAGAGCTAATAGGGAGCCTGAAAACTATACCACCGAAGGGACATTGAAAAAATAAAGGGAAATTTAACCTGAATAACAGAAAGCAGGGTGAAAATAAGCCCCATTTTAATAAGCACTGGACCAGCATGTGAAAGCTGGATTACTTTAATATGGCTTTAGAACAAGGATTGCTGGTAACCAATCCAAGCACCAGCATGTGCCACTTCCAACCTAGTGGCAAACAACAGTTGATCATAGATGCTTTCCTATAGAGCCGACCAAGTCCCAGAACCTTTTCCAACACAGTGTCTCAGACTCCCTCACTCAAACTGAATGGAGTGAACACAGAAGACAAAATAAAATTGTGATACTTTGTCTAGAACAATGATTGAGAGCTCATTAACATTAATAAAAACACATTTTATTAGAAGCAAAGATGGAGTATCCTGGGATGCGGGGGGCAGAGAGTTTCTAGAACATCATTGTTTAAGAAGAGGCTGTTTCTCTCCCTTCCTTCCCTTGATGGTGTCCAGTGACAAGGTTAGCATCTGAGCCCTCGTTGGTACACGGGATGCATTTCCAGTGTTGAGAGCTCAGACCCATGGTTATATCTGACAAATTGCCTTAACAGCTAAGGATAGTGATTAGTGATCAAGAATAGGAGGCACAGGCCCTTCAGTGCAGGAACAGTGCCCTGCAAATGCTTCCTGGTTGCTCCCCGGAAGTTCTGCCGTTTTCCCCTGCTAACCAAGGTCCCCACGTCAACAGCTCTTGCCAGTACTACATTCCTTGGATTTTGGCTCATATACTACTTAACGTCCAGATTCAGTGGTTCATCTTGTATCACCCCTGCTCCAGGGCCCTTTTGCCAGTGACTGTGTGTGTCTGTGGTGAGCTTACACCCTGGCAACCTCAGCCGCGTTTCCTGCTAGGGCATATGGGGACTTCCAGCTCCTCTATGTGATACAGAGAAAGGAACTGGGCTCTCTCTCAGCCTAATTGTACCACACCTGAATTCCTTTCCACTACCCATGTTAGTGCAAGAGCGCCCTATAAAGGTGCTGCCTCCCAGAGTAATGAAAGGTACAATGGAGCATAAGTGTATTTCCCTTCAACCTTCCACCTGTGATATACGTAAGTCCTTTCTACGACCTATTCCTTCCCTGGGATTTCCACGGTAAAGACAGCCAGGACACTTGAGTCTCCACTTGGTGTATTTCCTCCTCTCTCATTTTTCCTTTCCTTCCCCTTTCTCTCTGATGGAAACTTACCTTATCAATCATCATCTTCTCTATAATGTGACTTTATGGAAAAATCGCACAATCCAAGATCACCAGGCTCTAGTTCTTGATGGTAAAGGAGCATTTAGAATTTAAAGAACTTGAATCTTTCTTAACAAAACCTATCTTTTAAGCTATTGCCTCAAAACTCTAGTCTGATTTAAAGTAGGACGATGATTTTTTTCGCCTAAATGTCAGGTGGTATTCGCACCTGTTCCTGAAGAAATAAAGATCGTTGATTTAATGCATGGAGAGCCACAGGACAATATGACTCATGTGGAAGGAAAAACATGATTTTCTATCTTAAAAAGTTGTTTTCGGGCCGGGCGTGGTGGCTCACGCCTGTAATCCCAGCACTTTGGGAGGCCGAGGCAAGAGATTGAGACCATCCAGGGCAACATGGTGAAACCCCGTCTCTACTAAAAATACAAAAAATTAGCTGGGCACGGTGGCGCATGCCTGTAACCCCAGCTACTCAGGAGGCTGAGGCAGGAGAATTGCCTGAACCCAGGAGGCGGAGGTTGTGGTGAGCCGAGATTGCACCATTGCACTCCAGCCTGGGTAACAAGAGGGAAACTCCATCTCAAAAAAATAATAATAATAAAAATAAAAATAAAAAATAAAAAGTTGTTTTCTATGGAATGACCAAAGTGCATAAGAATATTTGTATTCAAGAGTGTTTTCTATAGTATTATTTATCATTAAAATAAAATTGGAAGTAACTTTAATGTCCAAGAAAAGGGGATTGGTTAAGTAGGAGTTTTTAATGTTATCATAGGATATTGTTCATTCACATGGGTAAAATTTTACAATACATGATTAGATGCAGCAAGCATATTATAAAATAGCATATTCAATATGATTATATTTTATAAAAAATGTATATAACTCTCTCTGGATGATAAAATGATGCGTGATTTTTAAAATGTTCTTCTCTGAGCTTTTTCATGTTTTTCAAATTACTGGTGAACATCTGTTAGTTTTGTGGTCAGAAACAAATGATAAATGCTCTGTTTGTTTCATGGAGAAGAAAATACAGATGATCTCTTGATGGGGATGAGAAAGCACAGAGGATGCTGTGACAATTTTAGTCTTTCCAAGTCTGAGAGATTCTAGTTCTGTGATGCCCCCAACTTTGGCCTCTGGCTGTGTGGTATGATGAGAGGATGGAAAGATCCACTCCAGATTTGGTGGTTCCCAAGCCCTTGGACAATAACCAGTGCTCCAACCAGCACAGAAAGTGCCTGCTCCCCATGAAGCCTTCCCACCATAGCGACACTCCAATTTATTACAGAACTATGGTGCCAAGAGAGCTTTCTGCTTGTGCTCAAACCTTTAATACCCTGGAGCTTCAATCTTTTATGAAACAGCTTTTCATTTTTTCCTTTTTTACTAAGGGCTTTTACAAGCCACGGAGTGGTTCTTTGTGCATCAATTTTTAATCTTGTTAAGGTTTTTCTTTCCACTTGACCAATCCTCAGTTTATAAATAACACATCAAAAATTTGCTCCAATTCTTTCTGCAGGCTTTGTTTGTTTGCATTTGTTTAAAAATGGTCTTCTATTGAGAAGAAGGTGGGGAACACATCACTGTGTGCCCATGTCCACCCCCATGTACAAACTTTCCATGGCTCCCTATCGCCAATCTATGGAATAACCAAAGTGCATAAGAATATTTGTGTTCAAGGGTGTTTAGTATAGCATAGCCAGCCCAGACTTCTCTGCACAGCACTCCAGGCCTGCCATGACCTGGCTCAACCATCCTTTCTAGCTCAGTTCCCCCCTCATTCTTCTAACACCCCAGGAACAACTGCTGTTCCAGGCCGTGTTCCACTTTGCAGTCTTGTGGATCTTTTTTCTTTTATCCATTCCTCTATCCATAAATTTATTTAGGTATGATATAACAATCCAATTTTATGATTTCCCAAGTGACTAACTGGTTGTCCCATATCATTCGTGTTAAAGTTCATATTTCTCCAAAGATTTGAGATTCCTCCTTTTAGTAACATCAAATTTCCATGTGTAGTGGGTCTATTTCTGGTCTTTCAATCCGTTCCATTGATATATCTGTCAAATTATGTGTTAATACCATATAATTTTAATTTTAGAGGTTTTCTTGTATAGTTTAGTGTCTGAGAGAACTCGCTCCTCTGACTATTGCTCTAAATTTTTGATGGCTCCCTAGCTGTTCTTGTTTGTTTTTATATGAACTTTAGAATCAGGTTGTCTAGTTTCAGAAAAAAAAAGGTGTTGGTATTTTTACTGCAGTTGGCCTAAATTTATTTATTCCTTTGAGGATATATTGAGTTGTATTATCTTAAGAAGAGAATTTATGAAGATAACTGTATTATTTTTCTTCTTTGAATTGTTAATTATTAGAATTACATTAATTTCCTAATATTGAATCATTCTTGAATTGTTGTAATAAAAGTTGGTCATATGTATTATTTTCAATGTGTATTGGGCTTTTTAAAATGACTTTTGTGTAGTTATTGATAAGTGAGATTGGTCTGTAGCTTTTTTGCACAATATTTATTGGGTTAAGGTATCAATATTATTTTCATTGTACAAATGAAATTCAAAATTTGCATTATTTTCCTGTTACTTTAAACAGTTTAAATGGCACTGGGATTATCTGATTTTTGAAGGAATAGTATAACAATTCCCCTCTGAAACCATGTGGAGCAGTAGTTTTATGGTTGGTTATTCCATCACTTTATTTATTATGGACATTGATCTATTTAAGCTTTCTCCCTTTGCGTCAATTCTGGTAAATGATATTTTTCCTAGAAAATTATTCATTCCATCTAGGCTTTAAAATTTACACTCAATTATACAAAGTGATCTTACTGATTTCTTCTGTTTCAATGGTTATTTCTTCCTTGTCTTTTATTATTTCATGTATTTGTTCTTCTTGATTATTTTTCATGACAAAGTTTGTCTATGCAGTCTGTCTATATTGTTTTTCCTGGAACTTATAAAAGTTTCCACTGTAATCCAGTGTATCATTAATTTTTATGAATGTTTCATGTGCACTTGAATAAAAGGTGTGTTCTGTACCATCAGGGTGTAAATTTTGATAGCGATATATAAGATTTATCTTACTGATTTTGTTGTTTAGAAATGTTATCCATTTTTATCTTTTGTCCACTTCACCTTTTTGGAGTGAGAGTGATATTTAAAATCTCCCATCATTAGTGGTTTCTATATATTTCTGTTTGCATTTCCTATAGCTTCTGCTTTTTGAAGATTGCTCTATGTCAGGGGTCCCCAATCCCTGGTCCATGGCCTGCTAGGAACCAGGCTGCACAGCAGGTGGATGAGTGAGCATTACCATCTGAGCTCCACCACCTCTCAGATCATTAGATTCTCATAGGACTGTGAACCATGTTGTGAACTACACACGTGAGGGATCTAGGCAGCATACTCCTTATAAGAATCTAATGTCTGATGATTTGATGTGGAAGAGTTTCGTCCTGAAACCATTCCCACTCCCACTGCTGTCTGCAGAAAACCTGACTTCCACGAAACTGTTCTCTGGTGCCAAAAAGTTTAGGGACTGCTGCTCTATGTTATTTTCTGTGTTGATATCCATATTGTTAAGTCTTCTTTGTCAATTGCAGCCTGTAATTATTAAGTGTTCTGCTTTGTATTACTTAATTTTTCTGGCCTGAATTTTATCTTGTGATAGGTCAAGGGATCAGATTTCTTTTCGCCTTGCATACTTTGGCTCAATCCTTTATTTTTAGCCTTACCAACTCACTCAGTTTCTGATATATGTCTTGAAAACTGGGTAGAGTTGAGTTTTATTTCATAAGCCAATCTGATTTTCGTCTTATGTTTTCCTTTCATTTGGTGTTCAGAAAGGTTTGAATATTTGCTTTAGTGGTTGTATTCATACTAACAGCCTTACTTAATGCTGTGCATCTCCTTTCCTTACTTATATTAACTACTGTTTGCTTTGTTGACTTTAGATGATGCTCTTTGATTCTCACCTATGCAGCAATAATTAGCTTATTTTTACCTTTCCCTTCTCTCCCTTCCTCCTTTTTAGTCATATGATTTCAACTTTCTCAGGATATAGAACATTTATACACTATTCTTCCATCTTTGTGGAAATCTAAATTTTAGATTTATATATCTATGATTAAATACATCCAATGATCAAAATCTGTTCTTCTGTCAACATTTCCACAATCATCTCCTGGTTGGATAAATTTCTTCCTCTGATAGATTTGCCAGAAGGGACTCATGAATGCAATATTCTATAATTTTTTTACATTTAAACTATTTTTCTTAGTCTTTATATTGAAAGACAGATCACTGAACATAAAATTCCTTCCAGGTTTATTTTAACTTGAGTTTCTTGGAAACATTACTCTATTGATGACTAGCTCTCTATATTGCTGCTGTAGTCTGAATGTGTGCCCCAAAATTTATGTGCTAGAAACTTAATCCTCAGAGCAACAATGTTGGGAGCTGGAGCCTTTTGGGAGGTATTTAGGTCCCAGGAGGGATCCTCAAAAATGGATCAAAGTTGTTATAACAGGGCTTTCAGGAGTGGGTTTACTCTCTTGCAGTCTTCTGCCATGTGAGGACACAGAGTTCATCCCTTTCTTGTCCTTCCACCTGCCACCATGTGAAGACACAGAAACAAGGCACTTCTTGGAAGCAGGGAGAAGCCCTGACCAGCATCAATGTCAGCACCTTAATCTTGGACTTCTTGGCCTTCATATCATGAGAAATAAATTTCTATTCTTTATAAAATTACTCAGTCTTAGGTATTCTGTTATAGTGATACAAATGCGCTAAGACAGTTGCTGTTGATAAGCAAAGACTTGGAACCAACCCAAATGCCCATCAGTGATAGATTGGATAAAGAAAATGTGGCACATATACACCATAGAATACTAGGCAGCCATAAAAAAGGATGAGTTCATGTTCTTTGCAGGGACATGGATGAAAATGGAAACCATAATTCTCGGCAAACTGACACAAGAACAGAAAACCAAACACCACATGTTCTCACTCATAAGTGAGAGTTGAACAATGAGAACACATGGACACAGAGAGGGGAACATCACACACCAGAGCCTGTCAGGGGGTGGGGGGCTAGGGGAGGGATAGCATTAGGAGAAATACCTAATGTAGATGACGAGGTGATGGATGCAACAAACCTCCATGGCATGTGTATACCTATGTAACAAACCTGCACATTCTGCACGTGCAGGTTTATTTAAATGTTTAAATAAACATTTAAAAAGATAGTTGCTATTGATAAAAGTAGTTCCAAGATTAGTTTATTTCCTTGGTCTTCATGTTTGAAAGCTCAGAGAGTATTTTCTTCTACTTGAATAGCTAATATTTTTACTAGGGCATGACTGGGAGGTGATCATTCTGAGCATCCCTTTCAATGTGTAAATTCATGTCTTCTTTTGTTTCAGAAAGTTCTTGAATTATAGTTTTAATTAAGGGTCCTGGTCCTTTGTTTTTCTTTTCTAATTCAAGAACTCTGATGATACTTACATGAATCTTCTTTGCCTGTCTTCAATATCTGTCATGCTCTCTCCAGTCCTTATAACCTTTTCTTTTGGATTTGTTTTCTTGGCTCTTTTCATTTCCATCTTCTTGGTGTATCTGTTCTCCCCTGGAGTATCTTGTAATTTATTCTGTATTTTTCGTATGCTTTTATGTTTCTTTCCATTTCTTGAGTCCAGCCAGCTCCCATTTCATGCCTTCCTGTTGACACTATATTTTGAGTTTTGAACTTGTCAACAAGTATCAATCTTTAATATCTAAAATTGATTTTTTAAGTATCTTCACCCCTATTGGAGTGTCGTGTTATAGCTTTCCTGTGGCAGGTCTTTTGTGTGCATGTCTTCATCTGCTGTAATGTTTTGATTCTCATTTTCCATTTTCTTTTTAAAGTAACTCTGTGTGGATGTTGTGTTATTTTAATGTTTATTATTTATTTCAGTTGGACTTTCCTAACATAAGCATAGAGTGGGAGGGAGTGGTGTGAGTGGCTTACTTGGTTCTAAGTTTAAAATCTCTTTCTCAATTGCTACAGAAAACAATGGATCCTTTAACAGGGCTTTTTAATTTGACTTTTTCTGACTCTTTGATACTCCCTTGCTTGAGGGATTTTGTGGGGCGGGGTCATGTTTTTCTTTCTTTTCACCTTCAAGCCCCCAAGGGATACTCTCCTTTCTAAGAATCTTCCTCTTCCTGGGAGCAGCACAGTCTCAAGGGCTATACCTGTAGTAGGGGGACCTCTTTAGAGCCCTCTTATTTTTGACTTCCCATAGGCAATATTTAATTTACCGGGTCTCAGACCTGTTTTTTGTGGTGCTCTTACTCAGGCTGGAGAAATACCTCTCTTTCTTGGGATGAGATTTGGTTAGTGTCCTCTGAATTCTGCCACTCTAGGACCTTGCCACAGTCTCTGCCTGACCTTCTGCTGTGCTGTGGATATACAGTCAGCCTCGCTGGCTTGAGATATTTGTTTTCCCACTTAAATGTACATTGAAGTTTCTAATGTTTTCTGACTCCTAGTTATGCTATAGACATGAGCCGAGAGTAGTTTTATTTGCTCTGCTTTTTTGTTCTGTAAGATTTTCAGGAGGATGTAGGGACAGATTTGAATCTAAGTGGCTGCCGTTATCCTTCATAATACTGAAGGCCAAACCCGAGTCTTTGAAATGTATTAACGAAAGTAATAATTGGTCTTAATTAGATAATAATTACCAATGCAAATATTTTTATTCTGTCAAAGGAATCACTGTATCATTCATTTAGCTGTTTACTGAGCAACAATTACGTGCTTATACTAGGCAAAATGTGATCTACCACTTGCTACTTGGTAAGACGCTGGAAGTGAGCTATGCAGACATACATTATCATTCTCATTTCACACTTGAGATTTTTCCGATTATTCACCAATTATTCTGCAGGCACATTGGCCTTCTTCCTATTTCTGAATGATTTATGCCCCAGGACCATTGCACAGCCATTATTTATCTGCCTGGAGCACTCTATCACTGGCTTTTTTGTAACCTTCAGACTTTAAAATTGCCGCTTCTTTATCTAAGGAGCTTCGTCCACACGCACCTGCATTATTTGTTGTTACCATACACTGTTCAGTTCCTTTGTAGCTCTTGTCACAATTTGTATTGAGATACTCGGATATTTGGCTGTTTGCTGATGTACTGGCTGTCTCTCCATTAAACTGTAAATTCTATGAAGACAGAAATCATGTGTGTATTCAATCTTGTCTGTGTTCAACCGTGTCAAAGTGCTAGGAACATGTAGGACTGCAACAAATATTTGCCAGATGAATAATGCCCAGAGAGGATAGGCAGTTAGTCCAAGGTCACACAGCAGGTTAATGGAGGATCCAGAATTAGAATCCTGGTCCCTCCAAGCTAAGTGCTTCATTCATTAGTGACGTTGCCTCTTCATGGAGGACGCCATCCTCTCACTGGGGATAAAAGACAGATGTTCTCTCTCATTTTTGCCTCAATTAACCTTCTAAAAAATCTCCATACTCAGTGAGTATGGGGAAAACCTGATTTTAAAAATTAATTAACGTCAGAACCCAGTGTTCCAAAGTTAGCCACAAAACCCAATCTCTGAGCTCAGCCGGCAGTCTAAGGGACTGACCAGAAGGGCTCAGGGGACAGGGCAGCTGTGGTCCAGTGACTGCAGATATTCAACAACTTGAAAAGCAACAGGACTGCATTGAGCATTATTAGCTGCCAGGTAGGGCACTGGGCACTGGGGATTGAAAAATGAACAAGACAGACAATTCCCTGCCTCTCGTTGCTCCCAGTGCAATGAGTCAGAATTCCAGAGCAGTGTATTAAGTGTTATGAATGGGAAGAACCAGGGGCAATGGAAGCCCAGAGGAGACACTAGGCTATTTTCAGGGCTCAGGAAAGGGCTTCCAGGAGGAAGGGGCTCGAAGGATGAGCAAGAGTTAACCAGGTGAAGGACAAAGAAGAGGTCAGTGTAACAGGTAAAGGGCTAGGGAAGGGCCCAGATGCAAGAGAAAACAGCACACACTGAGATGATTCCAGGGGTGTTAAGATAAAACCCAGACAACTGGCAGTGTGGTGGAATGACCAGAGAGGAGGCTGGGGCCAAGTCAGAGAAGGCCCTGGAGGCCATGCCAGGAACCAGCCTGTGACCTGGAGGTCAATGGGGATCCATGGCAGGGGGTTCCCCCAAGGAGTGACACAACACAGCGTCTGAGTGCAGGAGGGACCTCACCCGATCCAGTCCCACCAGCTCCTCAGCATAGGAAGCCTTGCTGGGAGCTGCACACCTCTGGTGACAAGAAGCTCATCTCTCCTGGATTGCCTATCTTGTTAGATTGCTCTCATAAGAAGAGAATTCTTCCATATAATGAGCTAGAGCAGGGCTCAAAATGCAGCTGCTCTAACACAAAGGACAGAATAAGCCACAGCTGCTCTGATACTGTTCTCCCTCCTGAGTTCTGTCCACCTGTACCCACCCCTCCCACCCTTGCTTACCTTGACTCCATATTTGTGTTCTTTGCACCTATTAGTCACCTACAAGTCACCCCAGTTCCTGGTTCTTGGTTGATGTGGAGACCCCAGTTTTTAGCTTTCTGTATCTTGGTCTCTACCCTGACCCATCCCGGGCCCTCTGGGTCCTAGCCCCAGATTCTCTCTTCATCTTTCAGCTCTGCCCAGCTGAGCCCACATGACGCTGAGTTATTAAACAAATTCTGCCAAATGGAAGTATCTGCCACCAAGCACATTTCACATGGGAAAAGAGAATTTTCATCTATCAAAAGCGCATTTATTTCAAGGGAGCCTATCACTCACTGAAATTCACAGGAGAAAGAGAGTCCCAAGAAAATCAAGGGCATTTGCATTACAATCCACCTCGATGCCCAAAATTATCCCGCTGAACATGCAGAATTTCAAGGAAAACAGTATGTTTTGCTTGTTTGCAGTAAAGAAATGAATGTTCAAGAGAGGGAGGGGGCTGTGGTTTAAAATCTCTGACTTGCAAAGGAAAGCATTTGGTATATGTTAACCAGAGAATCACCTTTGACCCTGCAGATTTCAGAGCTGGTCCTAGCAGGGCGGGCAGAGGATCCACACACAGTATGGAGGGGAGGGCACTGTGTTTGGGGATGGACTGAAAGAATTTGCAATCCCATTGTTTGGGAACAATAGCCGACATGGAACAAACAGGTATCATGCCAATAATTTGCACTGCTGTAAGGCAGTATCTGAGACTGTGTAATATGTAAGGAAAAGAGGTCTCAGGGAAATGCTCAGCTTCAGTGACTTCAGTGAAGAGAGCTGGCCACTGCTAAGAGCCTGTACTTTCCCCATGAATGCTATCATTTTCATTGTACCATCTCCCTTGCCACCATCAACTTTCTTCACCTCTTTCTCAGGCTTATCTTGGGCAGTGGATAGTTCAGTTTGCCTTGCAGTGGTTGTCTGAGAGTGGCCAGCCTTGAAAAAAATCTGCTAAATACTTTTCCATGTTAAATATCTATGAACCACATTCCTCGGTTTTCATTCATTTTTGCTGTCCAAGCATCCTGCTCTTCCGACGTATAACTGGTTCATGGAGCAGGGTGGTTTTGTGAGATCACAGATGTGAAGGACTTTCTTTTCTCCCTTGTGATGAACCCCAGTAGCAGGTGTCTTATTGACATCTCAGAAAGTCCCCCTGGCATTCTGGCTCTTGTGGATGTCGGAAGTTCCAGTCCTGGTCCAAGCCCACTTGAGTCAGCACTTTTCCCCTCTCACAGCAAGCCAGACTTGTGGTTGGTGGGACTGCAGTGGGCAGATGTGATTCTCTCTTTTCTCTTCCCCCTGCTCAAGCATCTCCTTAGGGGAGGAGAGTCAAGGTCTGCTTCTGGGATGCCTCTTTCTACTCTCCTTTGTGGACCTGATGTTTCTCTTCTCAAATCTAGCACCTTCCCCCACCATAGCTTAAACACATGGATATCAGTGTAGTTAAGAGGGCTTTCAAAGTTATTTCCTGTTTCATTACATATTTGTCTAAAATGATGATGAGTCAAGCTATGCTATTTTTAGCAAAAGTTGCCTTTTTTTCCTTCTTTTGGCCTCCCCAACACACTGAAAAAAATTGAGTAGAAAACACTTCCAGGCAAAATATCATTAGTGAATGATGTGATAACTAGTGAAGGGCTCATATTTTGCAGGGGCTTTGATAAGAGCTCTCTCACTTAAGCTTCAGCGACTATAGAGACGAACCTGTCTTCACAAATATACTTGAATTTTTTCAAGTTGACACTGTACTTGATTAAAAAATAATGTCAGGTAATATTAAAAATTCTTCAACATTATTTTACTGTGCGGAAATGTTATCCAAAACCATTACTAATAAAGCAATCAAGGATGTATCAAATGGTCAAATTCTTAACACCTGTTTTATGCAAATGTGTGGTCAATAAATAACTATAGCTTCTAGAAGTTTTACTGAGCACATGCTTCAGTCAGGCCCCCAGCTAAGTACAGAGTATTGCATTTAACACTTACAACAAGCCTATCCCCACTTTATAGATGAGAAAACTGAAGCTAGAGAGACTAAGTATTCTCAGTTTTTATACCAGCTATCCAAGGGGGCTGTAACAAAAATACCATAATGTAGGTAACTTGCAAACAGTAGAAATTTATTTCCCACAGTTCTGGAGGCTGGGAAGGCCCAAATCAGGGCAGATTCAATGTCTGCTCAGGGCCCATTTTCTGGCTCACAGATGACACCTTCCTGCTGTGTCCTGGAGTATCTTATAAATACTGGAAAATAAAAATAAAAACAAAGCAATGCCCCACAATAATGGGGTATGTCAAAGGAGCCCCCAATGGCCAAAGCTGGACAATCTGAGCAAAAAAAAAAAAAATAAAGTAATATTGTTTTATAACCCAAACTATAAAATAAAAATCTATGAATCCATTCTGATACAAATGAGTGAATAAGTAAATAAATAAATGGAAGGATTGAAAAATCTTCCATGCAGAACTCTAAATAATTTATGTAGCTGTTCCCTTCTCAAGAAGGTAAAACGTAACTCCCCGCTCCTGGAGCGCGGGCCATGCATAGTGACTGCTTTCCAATGAGTACAGTAGGCAAAGTGGTGGCGAAATGAGTGACTTTGTAGTGGAGAAACCTGAAAAACACTACCTCAGCTAGGTGATCAAGGTCAACATCAATAGTGATAAATCATTGTGTTTGTCTGTTCTCGCATTGCTATAAAGAAATGCCTGAGACTGGGTAATTTATAAAGAAAACAGATTTGATTCACTCACGGTTCTGTAGGCTGTACAGGAAGCATAGTGGCTTCCTCCTCAGGGGAGATCTCAGGAAACTTACAATCATGGCAGAAGGTGAAGGGGAAGGCGTATCTTACATGGCCAGAGGAGGAGGAAGAGGGAGAGGGGCAAGTGCTACATACTTTTAAACAGATCTCGTGAGAACAAACTCTATCATGGGAACAGCACAGGGGGATGGTGCCAGATCATTCATGAGAAACCACACCCACTTTCCAGTCACCTCCCACCAGGTCCCTCCCCCAACAATGGGGATTACATTTTTTTTTTTTAAGTGTAAAAATACAAACTTTAATTGTCCTGTCTTGTTTCTGGGGAAGAAGAGTTCTACTTTTCACACTTCATGAGCCAGCAGTGGGCTTGAGTTATTATGTGTAGATTCCTTTCTGTTACAGCTGCAGAAGAAGCCATCAAATTCTTGAGGGTTTGACATCTCTTGGAAAGAAGCAAACTAGAAAATAGACCAATGAGCTGGATTGCTTAGATTGATAACATTTACAGTAGGAGTCCAGTTGACATGCTATTAATGTTGAAATAACCATGCTTGTACTGGTCAGTGAGTTCTGTATGCTGGTCAGAATACCCATTCCAGACCTTTAGGTGACATGTTTTAATTGAGTTCTCGTTGTAGAGTCATGACCTTGGCTCCATCAGCTGCAGTTATCTTCTTTGGTCTGACTACGTATCAGTCCTTACCAGCTGTAGCAGCCACTGTTTGGCAAAACTTTGCCATCAAGTCTGGCTCACAGAACTCCAGCTGCCTGACAAATTGCACTCCTGCTAAGCCCAGCCTTGAAACCACTGATCCCAAAGACATAGCTGGCACTCAAAGATACAAGGTGGTGGGTTTGCCCTAGACGCACTAAGCTGCACCAGACTATTCAGCAGTGGCTGTAATTTTCCTGGCACTGCCTTAGCTACCACGTCCCCCAGGAAATGTTCACACTGGGGACCTGACTAATTGGCAAACCAGTGAAGAATGCACTTCATCTCCTGGGAAGTGATGTAAGACACTGGAGAAGGGGAAGGACTAGTATTGTCTGGTACTAAGGGTAAGCAAGAAGGAAAGGATAGTGGCATCAAAGGAAGATGACTCCAGTGGCTTCTTCCCCTTTTTTCTTGGAGAGCACCTGGAGATTGTCACAAGAGTCCTTAGACTTCAGCTCCTGCTGCAGCTTCCAGGGATTACAATTTGATATGGGATTTGGGTGGGGACACAGATCTAAACCCTATCAGTCATGTTAATAGTATGTACACTTAATATGGTATGATGAAAAAGTCACTTTGACTTTGTGATTTTCCTCCCCCAAGCCTAAAGAAACCTTAGTCTAATTATCAGGGGAAAAATTATATAAATCCCAATTGAGGGACATTTTAAAATGCCTGACTAGTACTCTTCAAAACTGTCAAGGCCACACACACACACACACACACACACACACACACACACACAGAAAGTCTTAGAAATCATCAGAACCCAGGGGAGCCCAAGGAGACATGAAATCCTGGAACAGAAGAAGGTAAAAACAGAAGAAATCTGAACAAAGTAAGGACTTCAGTTTAAAATAATGTGTCAGTATTAGTTTGGTTCATTAATTCTAAAAAATGTACCATACTATATAAAATAATAATAACAGGGAACACTGGTGTGGGGGATATGGCAACTCTCTGTATTATCATCACAATTTTTCTATAAGCCTAAAACTAGTCCAAAAGCTAAATTTTATTTTAAAAATCTGAACACAGCTTCAGGGACCTATGGCACCAGGGCAGAAGGTCTAACATATGTTTAATTAGAATCTCAGAAACAGAAGAAAGAACTAGGCAGAAAAAAATTGAAGAAATAATGGCTGAAATTTTCAAAAAATTGGTGAGATATAAATTTACAAATTTAAAAATCTCAGTGCATTCTAATTAGGATGAATATGAAGAAACCCACATCTATGCATAGCATAGTAAAACTGCTGAAAATGTACATATGTATTGGCAGGTGGCAATTTGTAACTTCAATGTTTACATAGAAAATAAGAATTACTAAAAATGATAGAAAACAAAAAAGAAGAAATAATCTAAGCACAAAAATTAATAAAATTGAGAAGAAATATATAATAAATATTGAAAAGACTATATAAGAAAACCTCTGGCAAGATTGTTGAAGTAAGAAAAGAGAATACACAAATATGAAACATTATAAATATAAAAGAAGAATAGCCACAGATGTAACAGACAAATAACTTTCTGCAAAGAAAACAGTGCTTAAATGCAATGGACAATTTCCTATTCAAGTGTTATTATTATCATTGAATTAGGAAGAATATAAAACTTTAACAGTTTATTGCATTTGAAGAAAGAGGATCAGTAGTTTAAAATATATTTACCTGCAAAACACCCATCTTACACAATTTTAGCAATGAATTCTAACAGTCTGTCGAGTAATGAATAATTTCAGACTTCCACAAACTCTTCCAGAAGCTAATAGATTAAGGAACACTCATCAATTCATTTTGTGAAGCTACTAAGTCTTTGATGCAAAATAGACATGCCCATCATGAGGAATGTAAGTTACACACCATCCTCATTCATTAATATAGATGCAAAAACAAAAATATTTGCAAACCACATGCGTATACACACACACACACACACACACACACACATATACATATAAATGTATATAATCATTATGAAATTGGTTATATCTCAAGAATACAAAGATGGTTCACATTAAAGGAGAAAAAAGTCATATGGTCATCAGCACATGCAGAAATCATTTAACGCTAATTTGTATTTTTTAAAAATTGGGAAAGAAAAAATAGAATTTTCTTAACTTGGTAAAGGGATAAAAAACATACAAAAATAAACAGCAAACATTATATTTAATAGGAAAGTATTAGAAGCAATTAAATTCAGGAAAAAGCAAGGGACCCAGCAGCACAGCTTCCATTCAGCATTGTACTGAAGGCTCTAGCCAATGCTTTAAGACAGGCAAACAAAAAGGTAAAAGGCTTGGAAAGGATTAAATAAAATTATAATTATTTGCAGAGTAAATTATTACAGATTAAGATGACTTAAGAGACTCTTCAAGTAAATTATTAACAAGTTTTGCAAGGTTTTTGGACATAAAGATCAAAAATTTTAAATCATTCACTTCCTGTGCACCAGTCACAGATATTAGAAAATTAAATTTTAAGGGTGATAACTTAAGGGACATAAGGATAAGAATAAATCTAACCAAATATGAGCATAGCATTTGTGAAGAAATGTTTATTCCTTTATTGACAAAAGTTAGAGATAAATCTAAATAAATGGAGATATATACCATGTACATAGATAAGAAGACAATATTATAATATTATAAATTCTGTATAAATTCATAAATTTAATGTACTTCTAATTAAAAGATTTATAGTATTTTGTGGAGCTTGACAAATTGATTCTAAAAATTTATAGGGAAAAGCAAAGAGCCATGATAAGTAGAATGAGTTTAAAAAAGAGTAAGGTGGAGGGATTTGTTCTGGTAGGTATCCAGTCTTCTTATTTGGCCACAGTAATTAAAATTGTATTTTCTGGCAGGTATAAAGAAATAACTTAGTGAAAAAAATTGAGAACCCAGAAACAGACCAATGCTTATGTGAAACCTTACTATCTTACTATGTAACAGAGCTGACAGTGCAAATCAGCAGGAAATAATAGGGTAACAATTTAACAAATGGAGCTGGGAAAATTGATAATGCAGTGAAAAGAATCTGAACTCTATCTTGCATCACATACAAAACTAAATTTTAAGGGGATTAAAAACCTAATATAATCAGGATATAAAATCAGTGTGCAAAAATCACAAGCCTTAAAAAAAAACCTAATATAAAAAAGAAAAAATTTAAAGTATTATAAGAAAATGTAGAATATTTTTATAAACTCAGGATAAAGGAGGGCTTCCTTTTTTGTTTTTTAACTTAATCCAAAATGTGATAGTATAAAGGAGGGTTTCCTAAACAAGGAAAACAAAGCATCATCTATGCAAGAACTGATTGATTCAACTACATTAAAATTTAAAACTCTTATTCATCAAAAACTATAAAAAAGTGAAGACAATGTATGTGTGCCCATAAAATAATTAGTATAGAGAATATATAAAGAACATCTATACTGCATTTATCAATATAATCCAATGTGAAAAAAATTGTGACGCATAGGAAGAGGCAATTTACAGAGGAGACAATTACATTGGCAATAAATACATGAAAAGATGCTCAACTTTATTGGATATCAGAAAAATACAAAACAATACCACAATGAGAGACCATTTTACCCTATCAACTTGGCAATAATTTAAAAGTCCAACAATATCAAGTGCCAAGTATTGTCTATTTGCCCCTCCAGATCCACTCTCTACCCTTCTGTCCAGAAAATGGAAAATGAGAGGACCATGAGTTCAGGATTTATTTCCCTGGTTACCTCCCTGCTCTGCCTAGGGCTGATGATGGCTGTGATGCTCTACTGAAAACCACAGCTCTTGTTAAACATCCTCTCTCACAGGTACATTTCCCTTAAGTTTGAGTAACACTCCCATGCCTACCAATTCAGGCCTGGGAGTGTCAATGACTCCTGATGTGGATGTTTTACCAATTCTTGTTGGTTCCTTTACCTTAGTTCACAACTCCGAAAAAAAATCCCTTCATTAAACTGCCTTTAATTATCCCATTCAAGTGTGTCATCTTTCCTGCCAAGATGACTTAGTATATTTACTTGATATACTAAGTACTGGCGAGAGGGTGAAACAGTAAGAACCCATATACCGCAATGAGAGTGCGAATTAGTGCAAGCACCTTAGAGAACAATTAGACAATGTTTAGAAACCTGGAGATGTGCAGACTTCATGAACCAGCTATTCCATTATATAAGCTGAGAAAAACTATCTCTGCATGTTAGGAAACATATACGAATTATTTTCACAGTAATGTTATAATAGCACAAAGTTAGAGATAACCTAAACATCTATTAAGAGGAAAAGGATAAATACTAGAATGGTCACATAATGTAATGCTATTCCATAGTGAATATTAGTGAACCAGGAGTTATATTAATATATATTGACATGGATGAATCTCACAATTTTTTTTTTTTTTTTTTTTTTTTGAGACGGAGTTTCGCTCTTGTTACCCAGGCTGGAGTGCAATGGAGCCATCTCGGCTCACCGCAACCTCCGCCTCCTGGGCTTAGGCAATTCTCCTGCCTCAGCCTCCCGAGTAGCTGGGATTACAGGCACGCGCCACCATGCCCAGCTAATTTTTTATATTTTTAGTAGAGACGGGGTTTCACCGTGTTGACCTGGATGGTCTCAATCTCTTGACCTTGTGATCCACCCGCCTCGGCCTCCCAAAGTGCTGGGATTACAGGCGTGAGCCACCGTATTTTTTATTTTTAAGTTCTGTTGGACTTGACTCACAAACATATTTTTAAGGTGACAAAAGCAAACAGCAAAGAGAATGCAAAGAATGATACTCTAAGCCTTTAAAACATGAAAAACAATGCTAGTTACTGCCCAGAAACATTACATATATAACAAATATCTGAAGAAATGTTTGGGAATGATAAATATGAAATCTAGAGTAGTGGTTACCTCTAGGAGGGAACAAGGTGAAGTGATTCCAGGATATATAAAAAGAGGATTTAGCCGTGTTGGCAATATTTAATTTCATAAGGTGGAAGACGTATGAGTATACATGGTATTACTTTTAAACCTTCTTGTAGGTTTTGGATATTGCATATCCATTTTAAATTTTAAATAATAAGAAAAAGACTCAAAGTTTGTTAATAAGAAAATAGATTGTTCACATGAGATTGCAATGTGGTTAGTAAGGATAAAATGAGAGAAATACATTTACAGCAAGTTCTAAAACCAGGCATATGATATGCCAGCATTTGTATATGGTTGTGTATGTACAAATTATCTCTGGAAAGATATGCATGAAACTGGAAACAGTGAATCCTTTGGGCAAGGGGGCTCAGTGGGTGGAGCAGCATTTTTAGATCTGTTTTTATGTCTTTTGAATTTTGTATTATTGGCGTCTATTATCTATTTTTAAAAATAAAATGGGCTGAGTATGGTGGCTCGTGCTATAATCCTAGCACTTTGGGAGGCCAAGGTGGGCGGATTGCCTGAGGTCAGGAGTTTGAGACCAGCCTGAGCAACATGGTGAAACTCTGTCTCTATTAAAATACAAAAAATTAGCTGATCGTGGCAGTGGGCACCTGTAGTCCCAACTACTTGGGAGGCTGAGGCAGGAGAATGGCTTGAACCTATAAGGCAGGGGTTGCAGTGAGCCGAGACTGCACCACTGCACTCCAGCCTGGGCAACAGAGCAAGACTCTGTCTCCAGAAGAGTCAGAGGTTGAGAACAGGAGTGTAATTAAGAGGAGATAAACATTTCTTTTCAAGAAGACTGCCTGCATGGCTCCTGTCTGGGAATACTGAGATTTTGCCAGGTTTCTTTGAAGATTAGTATTTCAAGAACTAGGACCCAGTCCCTCTATTAGTCCTGTTAAGATTGAGCAGGGGATGAATTCATTTCATGTGATTACACGGAACCAAGTCATTTCCTGATACACCTACACTTGAGACTTGGGGCAATGGGATGTGGAGGATATGGGTACTAGTAATTCTGATGAGGATTTAATTAAGAACTCAATTTTCCCAGACTTCCAGGACTTGACTGCCTGATGTTTCTTTAATGGGAACTGTTGATATGTTCTAATTATGGGGGGTTATTTATGGGATCAGGTCTCATCTCTCTGCTCAATTATGTTTTGTTTGGGAGATTTGCATTCTTTTATGACTCTAGTTCTTAAGTGTCTGTTGTCCTCCCCGAAGACGAATTCAGTCTGGAGACCTCTCATTTGTGGCTTTTGCTCTTCCAGAAATCCCACCACCCTTTTCCTTTCTCTTCTATTCAATTGATAAACTCTGAAGCCACAGGGGATATGATTCCTTCCTCCCATATTCACAGTGCTATCTGCGGCTGCACTCTTGTTTGGCCCTGGATTTGCCCTGAACACTCAGCTTAAAGGCTCCCTTTAAAATTTTGGGACAAAATTCTTTAAAATTGTCTGAGTATTAGATGTCTTTGAAATTCTGAGAGAAGTACAAATTCCAGGTGCTCAGAGTCAAGACACACATTTGATATCCTGGATCAGAAAGTACGTATAGAGGTTTCTTCAGGGAGGGAGAGCTTCTGGTTCACTACTTTGGAGATATTCTTATAAATTACACTTGGGTCCTAGAAAATGTGTGCTCCCATGGACACAAATTGGGGATCAACAGACACTGGGACTACTTGAGGATTGAGGGTGGAGGATGGGTGGAGGGAGAGGATCAGAAAAATAACCATTGGGTACTAGGCTTAGTAGCTAGATGACGAAATAATCTGTACGACAACCCCCATGATACAGGTTTACCTATACAACAAACATACACATATACCCCTGAACCTAAAATAAAATCTTAAAAAAAAAGAAAAGAAAATGTGTGTTCCTTCTAGACCTGGAGTATCTTGAAAGCAAGGATCATTCTATTTATGTCTATGTGTGTATGTTAGGAAAAGAAAATAGCAGAGAAGGAGCTGTATTTTAGAAACTGCTTGGGAAAGCCTCTTAGAGGAGGGAATTGAGTCCATGAGAAAATTAACTGGATGAAGACCTCAAAACAAGCTAAAAATTTTTCATAAGTAACCAACAAGAATTTTGAATTGGCAGAGAACAGAGAAGGGGAAAAAGAGACGAGAGTAAAGAGAGAAGAGAAAGATGGAAACCCAGCATCATGGCAAGAGGCTGTGATATAGTTTGGCTGTGTCCCCACCCAAATCTCATCTTGAATTATAGCTCCCATAATTCCCACTTGTTATGGGAGGGCCCAGTGAGAGATAATTAAATCACAGGGGCGGTTTCCCCCATACTATTCACTCATGAGTACACTACTCATGGACACTGTGGGAAGTAGGAGTAGTGATTTCCCTGGCGCCAGTCAACAATCTCACAGCTATCTCTTCATGGTTAATGTGTGATAGACTATAGCTATGCTTTTCTTCTACCAACAGAATGAGATGTGTGCACCACCTTGAAAGATACCGCAGTCTTGCCAGGGAGAAGAATAAAACCAAATACAAGACAAGCCATAATCACTGCCAAAATAGAGACCCGAGAATGCTATGTGAGGCCTGTGCCAGGGAAACCACAGTCAAGGCATCGGGGACAACTTCCTGGGAGTGGATGACATTGAAATGCCTCTGGATTGGCATTGATGGATGGAGAGGAGTTTTCAAATTTAGTTCCATTGTTAATGATAATTTTAAAATCCAATTGCACTATAGAAAATTATATCTGAAGAAAAAAATTAAAAATTTGGAGTACACAATTATAGATACTTTCTATATTTAGACTTTTTAATAAAACTGATATTATTTTTTAAACTGGATTCTTCTAGCATTATAAGTTGACTCTCTTTCCATAACAATGAACATGCATCTATGCTATTTTGAATTGTGACCTAGATATTCTATGTTTGGATCCAAGATAATTTGTGTAACCAATTTTCTATTGGTGGATACTCAGTTAGACATATGTCATTATCCATATCCACTGTTATTACTAAAGGATCAGTTCCTGGAAGGCAAATTGCAGAGTCCAAGGCCATCTACTATGCTAAGACTTTTAAAGGCCATAGGCTGTCTTTCCAACAACCTGCACCAAAAAGAAAGAGAAAGAAACAAAGAAGGAAAGAAAAAGAAAATAAAGACTGTAGACTGTCAAGTTCCAACAGATTAGATTTTAACCGGAGCTGAAGGTATAAGTGGTAGCAGTGCATGCTGGGGGATGTGCATGGCACAAAGGAAGGTATGAGAGCAGAAATAGAGCATGTGTTTCAGTACTGCTAATCCAGAGACCAGCAGAACATCACTTCTGTCCACACTAATCATGATGAGATCAGGTCAGTGGAGGGAACCATCTCCTTTTCAGGCACAAAACGTCTGCTCCCCCACGATTTTCTAAATGCCCTTATTCTGCTTTCTCTTTCCTCGTATAGCACATGGCACACAGTAGGTGTGTCATAAATGCTGGATTGAACTGAGTCAGCAGTGATGTCTATAACCCTGTTACTCCCTCAAAGCCCTTTCAGCCTGGACTTGTAGGATAAAAAATGCAACAAAGGAGAACTTGACAGAGGAGCTTAATTTATCACAGTTTTGTGATTATGAAGAAAGAATTTCATTCTACAAACATCTTTTTCCTGGCCATTTACATTCTCAATTTGGATTCTATAGCTTTTCAGAAGAGGAGGAAATATGTAATGGGATGAAAATGTGAAATACTAGTATAATCATTTATCATTTTCATTGAAGAGAGGTATTGATTCTCTGGAATGCTCATGAACCTAGGGCTGCTTCCAGAATGCAGTGATCGTTCTTCCTGGACACACCCCCTTTCTACTCAGCAGGGTCATCTCAAGCCCCAGATGCTCTTCTTGGTGCTAACATGAGTAATCTCTGGGGACCAGAAAGGATCCCCCACCCACCACCCAGAAGGAGCTCTCCTTCCTCCATCTCCAAATCTGACCAATGCTTCAGGGTCTGTTCTCAAGTAACAACCCCCCTTAAGCCAGCACCCATGGCTTTTCCTTTCTGAACCAACTTCTGCACACAACGTAAAACCTCATGACACCTTATACTGCAATTTTCTCTCATTGATCTCAACCTGCAACAGAGGTCTGTCTGTCTGTATTTATTTGTTTAGAGTCTTACTCTGTTTCCTCGGCTTGTGTGCAGTGGAGCAATCTCGGCTCACTGCGAACTCTGCCTCCTGGGTTCAAGCAATTCTCCTGCCTCAGCCACCCAAGTAGCTGGACTACAGGTACCCACCACCACACTGGGATAATTTTTTTTTTGTATTTTTAGTAGAGATGGGGTTTCACCATGTTGGCCAGGCTGATATCGAACTCCTGACCTCATGTGATCCACCCGCCTTGGCCTTTCAAAGTGCTGGGATTACAGGTGTGAGCCACCGTGGCTGGCCCAAGAGGTCTGTCTGTATTTATTTACTATTGCTGCTACAACAAATTACCACAAACTTTGTGGTGTAAAAGAACCCCCATTTTTTGAGGGTTTTAAATTTTTAAATTTATTTTTTATTACGGTTTAAGTTCTGGGGCACATGTGCAGAACATGCAGGTTTGTCACATAGATATACACGTGCCATGGTGGCTTGCTGCACCCCATCAACCTGTCATCGCATTAGATATTTCTGCTAGTGCTGTCCCTCCCCTAGTCCCCTCCCCCCTCAACAGGCCCTGTTGTGTGATGTTCCCCTCCCTGTGTTCATGTGTTCTTATTGTTCAACTCCTACTTATGAGTGAGAACATGCAGTGTTTTATATTTTCTGTTCTTGTGTTACTTTGCTGAGAATGATGGTTTCCAGCTTCGTCCTTGTCCCTGCAAAGGACATGAACTCATCCTTTTTTATGACTGCATAGTATTCCATGGCATACATGTGCCACATTTTCTTTATCCAGTCTTTCTTTGATGGGCATTTTGGTTGAAGAAGCCCCGTTTTTTATCTTGGGTCAGAATCTGGACACATCAATACCCAGCTGGACCTCTGTCCAAGGTCTCATATGGTATTAGCTGGGCTGAGTGCTTATCTGAAAGCCCAGGGGCAGGTTCTGCTTATAAGCCCATCCAGGTTGTTGGCTGAATTCAGTTCCTCTTGATGGTAAGACTGAGGTCTCCCTTCCCTTGCTGGCCATCAGTCAGGGCGCTGTCTTTTGCTGCCAGAATCTGCATACATTTGTTTCTGCTGTTTTCCATGTGGTCCCCTCCAGCAATGGTGGGTCAAGTCTGTCTCGTGCTTTTAATATCTCTTTTTCTGCTGTATCATTTGAACTCCAGCTGGAGAAGTTTCTCTGCTTTTAAGAGTTCATGTGATTTGATTGGGCTAGCTGAATAATTCACGTTAATCTCACTGTTTTAAGGTTTGCAATCTTAATTACATTTTCAAAATCGCTTTTGCCTTATAGCCTAACATGATCACAGGGTCCAGGGATTAGAGTGTGGACATCCGGGAGGGTAGAGGGAGATTCCACCCAACACAAAGAGGTGAAGGCAGGAATTCAGGCCTTCCTCACTGCTGCCCTCCTGCGAGCTCTGGTATGTGCCCAATGCTTCATCTCACCTAGGTTTACCTATCTTCACTTTACAGAGTTCTCCCTGAGGTCTCTGGTTCCAGCCACAGTTTAATAGGAAATTGGCTTCTGTGCAAATAATGCCAGTTGTCGCTCCTTTTAGTATATAGCATTTTGTAATTGCTAAAGCAAGGCAGGTGAGCAAATGAAACCTCAAAGGGGGCAAGTTACTTGGGGAATGAGAGCACTGATAGGGCACGAGGTCACCAATGAGGGCCAGAAGTAGGTTTCAAGTCTTCAGACTGTCAGGAAATCACTCTTTCCAAATCTGGAAAATTCTCTGTGACCAGAAGCCAAGCAGCTAAGGAACATATCTTCCAGCTTTCTACAGGAACCTTAAAAGGGAAGCTGACAAGACAGTGGAAGATTGGCAGGCTATCTATCGCTGGACCCCAGCTGCTGGGAATTTTCCCTGGCTGAACTCCCCCAGCACTGCATGGCACACTGGTCACTGGCATGACCTAAATGGAGAGACCATCTTGGGCAGAGCTTTTCTGCATTCTGCAAGCTGACACATGGCTGTGATTGGCCATGGTTCATCTCAGGGTGGCAGTTGGAAAGAGAGTACAGAAAGTCAGAGATCCACAGAACAGTAGAGCTGAGCGGCAATTCAGAGATCATCTAGTCCCAACTCCTTCCCCTGATTTTCAATAAGGGAAACTGAGTCCCACAGGTGTGGAGAGATTGCCCAGGTGAGTCACGACTAAGACACAGCCATTCTGCCTTCCAGAGCAGAGTCCAGTCCTCAACCTCCTGATGTCTCAGCCCTTCCTACTCAGTCACCCTGTGAGCCTATGCCTACAAACCACAGCACATGGCTTGTACACCTGTGTACACACAAGTGTGCACACAGATATATGTGCCAGCAAACTCAGTAGAGTATAATAGTTGAGAGCCTGGACTCTGGAGTCAGACTCTCTGGGTTTGAATCCATGTAATGTTAATCTTGGGCAGGTTACTTAGCCTCTCTGTGCCTCGGTTTCCTCCTTCATAAAATAAAAATATAATAGTACCTACTCCATAGTGTTTTGAATCTTCTCTAAATTACTATATGTAAAAGACTTAAAACACTATCTGATATAGTGCCAGTGCTGGGAAATCACTCCCTCTTGTTATTTCCAGAAAGGTTACTGTCATGCCTGCCTATTGTTCTCTTGGTTGGGAAATAATGTTCTAATAAAAATAATCCCATACAACAATACTCATGAACTGAAATGCCTAGAGGGGTGGATGGAAGTGAGCAGGGTGTAGGAAGAACCGTGTGACTCCCTCAACTGTATTCGATTTTCCATTTTGAAAGAGAAATAAACACAGGGGAATATTTCTATACTCTAAAACAAATAACAGTGCACACCCAGTGGTAGATGGTAACTGCACCATAGCCTCAGTGTTAGGACAACAGAGAGTGGCGGGGACTGTGGCACACTGGAGAGCACCAGCCCTGTCTGAAGGTGTGGTTGCCACTCAGTTTAACTGATTATCGCCATGTGAAAATTCAGATCTGGGGTTGTCAGCTCTCCTGATTTTCTCAAGAGAGGCCAGAAATCTGCATTTAAAAAATGTCAAATGTCCCAATTATTAAATGTTGGCTCAATTCTTTGAAAACATTGGCTGAGCCAAACAAGACATCTGTGGACCAGACTCAGCCACAGCTGCCAGTACTCCGTTTCTGCCTGATATTTATGTGCTGTGGTCATCATTTTTACTTAATCCAGTGGTGACCATGTGAGTATCATCGAATTGCTATCAATGGCCCCATCCAAGGAGGAGATTAAAAAACCAGCTCAGAGGGTGGCAGCTCACTGCAGGTAACTGGTCAAAGAGAAAATCCGAGATCAAAAACTGGATTCTCCAAGGAAGGCTACATCCCTCTTTCTGTGATAGGTCCTTTGTTCCCCTCTGGGTTTCAGTTTCCCCATTAGCAAAAGAGGTAAAACAACAACAACAACAACAAAAACAGCCTATCTACAACTTTGGGCTATTCTGAAGATGATGAAATTATGAATGAGAAAGTACCTCCCAAACTGTAAATTTGATGTAAGCCCACGTGAAAAGCTCTTATCACAATGTAATCGTAATACCAAACAGCACATGCTTCTTTGAATCCTCTTCTGTCAGAGGAGAATTAGTACATTTTAGACTAGTGTTTAGCTCACAGGCCAGGCAATAAACCCAAACCATTGGTTGCAATAGCAAGAAATTGAAAATGACTTAAGTGTCCATTGATAAGAGAATGGATAAACAGAGTATATAATCCTCAGTTGAAATATTGTGTGACATGTAAAAAGAATTAACTACAAGTATGTAAAAATACAACATGATTGATCTTGAAGACATACTGAGTGAGAAAAGAAATTTGCAGAATAAGCACAGCATAATGACATATAAGTAAATTTTTAAAACTTACCCCAAGCTCTCTTCATGGTTCATGGGTACCTAGTTATGTATAAAAGGATATAGATGTGACAGGTGGAAGATGAACCCTCAGTTTATGATAATGATTGCTTCTGGGTAGGAAGAAAGGAGGACAGGCTCAGGTGGAGCACGAAGAATCTTCAATCTGTAATGTACAGTTTCTTTTATATATATATGTATATATATAAAAGAAAAAAAATTATTTAGGGAGAGAGAGAGAAACAGAAGGAGAGAGAAAGAAACAGCTGACTCTCATACTGAGTGAGAGAATCCAGAAAGATGGAATCCAGGAGAGGAAAGCAGCTTCCACACTGAGTGGAAGGGAATAGAGAGAGATGGAGTTTAGGAGGGGAAGACAGGCTTCCATGAAGTGGATCCAAACTTGGAGTCCCTAGAGTTTCTTTTTTAAAAAATCGGAAGCAAATGCAACAAAATGCTAACATCTGTTATTTTAGATAGTGAGTATGTGGGTCTTAAAACATGGTTTTCTAATATTTTCTGCTTTAATTTTTTTTTTTTTTAATTTTTTATTGGATTATAGGTTTTGGGGTACATGAGCAGAGCATGCAAGACAGTTGCGTAGGTACACACATGGCAGTGTGCTTTGCTTTTCTTCTCCCCTTCACCCACATTTGGCATTTCTCCCCAGGCTATCCCTCCCCACCTCCCCCTCCCACTGGCCCTCCCCTTTTCCCCCCAATAGACCCCAGTGTTTAGTACTCCCCTTTCTGTGTCCATGTGTTCTCATTTTTCATCACCCACCTATGAGTGAGAATATGCGGTGTTTCATTTTCTGTTCTTGTGTCAGTTTGCTGAGGATGATGTTTTCCAGATTCATCCATGTCCCTACAAACGACACGAACTCCTCATTTCTGATTGCTGCATAATATTCCATGGTGTATATGTGCCACATTTTTCCAATCCAGTCTATTATCAATGGGCATTTGGGTTGATTCCAGGTCTTTGCTATTGTAAACAGTGCTGCAATGAACATTCGTGTACATGTGTCCTTATAGTAGAACGATTTATAGTCTTTTGGATATATACCCAGTAATGGGATTGCTGGGTCAAATGGAATTTCTATTTCTAAGGCCTTGAGGAATCGCCACACTGTCTTCCACAATGGTTGAACTAATTTACACTCCCACCAACAGTGTAAAAGTGTTCCTTTTTCTCCACATCCTCTCCAGCATCTGTTGTCTCCAGATTTTTTAATGATCGCCATTCTAACTGGCGTGAGATGGTATCTCAATGTGGTTTTGATTTGCATCTCTCTGATGACCAGTGACGATGAGCATTTTTTCATATGATTGTTGGCCTCATATATGTCTTCTTTCGTAAAGTATCTGTTCATATCCTTTGCCCACTTTTGAATGGGCTTGTTTGTTTTTTTCCTGTAAATCTGCTTGAGTTGTTTGTAAATTCTGGATATCAGCCCTTTGTCAGATGGGTAGACTGCGAAAATTTTTTCCCATTCTGTTGGTTGCCGATCCACTCTAGTGACTGTTTCTTTTGCCGTGCAGAAGCTGTGGAGTTTCATTAGGTCCAATTTGTCTATTTTGGCTTTTGTTGCCAATGCTCTTGGTGTTTTGTTCATGAAGTCCTTGCCTACTCCTATGTCCTGGATAGTTTTGCCTAGATTTCCTTCTAGGGTTTTTATGGTGCCAGGTCTTATGTTTAAGTCTTTAATCCATCTGGAGTTAATTTTAGTGTAAGGTGTCAGGAAGGGGTCCAGTTTCTGCTTTCTGCACATGGCTAGCCAGTTTTCCCAACACCATTTGTTAAACATGGAGTCCTTGCCCCATTGCTTGTTTTTGTCAGGTTTGTCAAAGATTGTATAGTTGTATGTATGTTGTGTTGCCTCCGGTGCCTCTGTTTTGTTCCATTGGTCTATATCTCTGTTTTGGTACCAGTACCATGCTGTTTTGATTACTGTAGCCTTGTAGTATAGTTTGAAATCCGGTAGTGTGATGCCCCCCGCTGTGTTCTTTTTGCTTAGAATTGACTTGGCTATGCGGGCTCTCTTTTGGTTCCATATGAAGTTCATGGTGGTTTTTTCCAGTTCTGTGAAGAAAGTCAATGGTAGCTTGATGGGGATAGCGTTGATTCTGTAAATTACTTTGGGCAGTATAGCCATTTTCACGATATTAATTCTTCCTAACCATGAACATGGAATGTTTCTCCATCTGTTTGTGTCCTCTCTGATTTCGTTGAGCAGTGGTTTGTAGTTCTCCTTGAAGAGGTCCCTTACGTTCCTTGTGAGTTGTATTCCAAGGTATTTTATTCTTTTTGTAGCGATTGCGAATGGCAGTTCGCTCTTGATTTGGCTTTCTTTAAGTCTGTTATTGGTGTAGACGAATGCTTGTGATTTTTGCACATTGATTTTATATCCTGAGACTTTGCTGAAGTTGTTTATCAGTTTCAGGAGTTTTTGGGCTGAGGCGATGGGGTCTTCTAGGTATACTATCATGTCGTCTGCAAATAGAGACAATTTGGCTTCCACCTTTCCTATTTGAATACCCTTTATTTTTTTTTCTTGCCTGATTGCTCTGGCTAGAACTTCCAGTACTATATTGAATAGGAGTGGTGAGAGAGGGCATCCTTGTCTAGTACCAGATTTCAAAGGGAATGCTTCCAGTTTTTGCCCATTCAGTATGATATTGGCTGTTGGTTTGTCATAAATAGCTTTTATTACTTTGAGATACGTTCCATCGATACCGAGTTTATTGAGGGTTTTTAGCATAAAGGGCTGTTGAATTTTGTCAAATGCCTTCTCTGCGTCAATTGAGATAATCATGTGGTTTTTGTTTTTGGTTCTGTTTATGTGGTGAATTACGTTGATAGACTTGCGTATGTTGAACCAGCCTTGCATCCCTGGGATGAATCCTACTTGATCATGATGAATAAGTTTTTTGATTTGCTGTTGCAATCGGCTTGCCAATATTTTATTGAAGATTTTTGCATCTATGTTCATCATGGATATTGGCCTGAAGTTTTCTTTTCTCGTTGGGTCTCTGCCGGGTTTTGGTATCAGGATGATGTTGGTCTCATAAAATGATTTGGGAAGGATTCCCTCTTTTTGGATTGTTTGAAATAGTTTTAGAAGGAATGGTACCAGCTCCTCCTTGTGTGTCTGGTAGAATTCGGCTGTGAACCCATCTGGACCTGGGCTTTTTTTGTGAGGTAGGCTCTTAATTGCTGCCTCAACTTCAGACCTTGTTATTGGTCTATTCATAGTTTCAGCTTCCTCCTGGTTTAGGCTTGGGAGGACACAGGAGTCCAGGAATTTATCCATTTCTTCCAGGTTTACTAGTTTATGTGCATAGAGTTGTTTGTAATATTCTCTGATGATGGTTTGAATTTCTGTGGAATCTGTGGTGATTACCCCTTTATCATTTTTTATTGCATCTATTTGGTTGTTCTCTCTTTTATTTTTAATCAATCTGGCTAGTGGTCTGTCTATTTTGTTGATCTTTTCAAAAAACCAGCTCTTGGATTTATTGATTTTTTGAAGGGTTTTTCGTGTCTCAATCTCCTTCAGCTCAGCTCTGATCTTAGTAATTTCTTGTCTTCTGCTGGGTTTTGAGTTTTGTTGATCTTGCTCCTCTAGCTCTTTCAATTTTGACGATAGGGTGTCAATTTTGGATCTCTCCATTCTCCTCATATGGGCACTTATTGCTATATACTTTCCTCTAGAGACTGCTTTAAATGTGTCCCAGAGGTTCTGGCATGTTGTGTCTTCATTCTCATTGGTTTCGAAGAACTTCTTTATTTCTGCCTTCATTTCGTTGTTTACCCAGTCAACATTCAAGAGCCAGTTGTTCAGTTTCCATGAAGCTGTGCGGTTCTGGGTCAGTTTCTGAATTCTGAGTTCTAACTTGATTGCACTATGGTCTGAGAGGCTGTTTGTTATGATTTCAGTTGTTTTGCATTTGTTGAGCAGTGCTTTACTTCCAATTATGTGGTCAATTTTAGAGTAGGTGTGATGTGGTGCTGAGAAGAATGTGTATTCTGTGGATTTGGGGTGGAAAGTTCTGTAAATGTCCACCAGGTTTGCTTGCTCCAGGTCTGAGTTCAAGCCCTGGGTATCCTTGTTGATTTTCTGTCTGGTTGATCTGTCTAGTATTGACAGTGGAGTGTTAAAGTCTCCCACTATTATTGTGTGGGAGTCTAAGTCCTTCTGTAAGTCATTAAGAACTTGCCTTATGTATCTGGGTGCTCCTGTGTTGGGTCCATATATGTTTAGGATCGTTAGCTCTTCTTGTTGTATCGATCCTTTTACCATTATGTAATGGCCTTCTTTGTCTCTTTTGATCTTTGTTGCTTTAAAGTCTATTTTATCAGAGATGAGAATTGCAACTCCTGCTTTTTTTTGCTTTCCATTAGCTTGGTAAATCTTCCTCCATCCCTTTATTTTGAGCCTTTGTGTATCCTTGCATGTGAGATGGGTTTCCTGGATACAGCACACTGATGGGTTTTGGATTTTTATCCAATTTGCCAGTCTGTGTCTTTTGATTGGTGCATTTAGTCCATTTACATTTAGGGTTAATATTGTTATGTGTGAATTTGATACTGCCATTTTGATTCTAAGTGGCTGTTTTGCCTGTTAGTTGTTGTAGATTCTTCATTATGTTGAAGCTCTTTAGCATTCAGTGTGATTTTGGAATGGCTGGTACTGATTGATCCTTTCTATGTGTAGTGCCTCTTTTAGGAGCTCTTGTAAAGCAGGCCTGGTGGTGACAAAATCTCTGAGTACTTGCTTGTTCGCAAAGGATTTTATTCTTCCTTCACTTCTGAAGCTCAGTTTGGCTGGATATGAAATTCTGGGTTGAAAGTTCTTTTCTTTAAGAATGTTGAATATTGGCCCCCACTCTCTTCTGGCTTGTAGTGTTTCTGCCGAGAGATCTGCTGTGAGTCTGATGGGCTTCCCTTTGTGGGTGACCCGACCTTTCTCTCTGGCTGCCCTTAGTATTCTCTCCTTTATTTCAACCCTGTTGAATCTGACGATTATGTGCCTTGGGGTTGCTCTTCTTGCGGAATATCTTTGTGGTGTTCTCTGTATTTCCTGCAATTGAGTGTTGGCTTGTCTTGCTAGGTGGGGGAAATTTTCCTGGATGATGTCCTGAAGAGTATTTTCCAGCTTGGATTCATTCTCTTCATCCCCTTCTGGTACACCTATCAAACGTAGGTTAGGTCTTTTCACATAGTCCCACATTTCTTGGAGACTTTGTTCATTCCTTTTTGCGCTTTTTTCTCTGATCTTGGTTTCTCGTTTTATTTCATTGAGTTGGTCTTCGACTTCAGATATTCTTTCTTCTGCTTGGTCAATTCGGCTATTGAAACTTGCATTTGCTTCGCGAAGTTCTCGTATTGTGTTTTTCAGCTCCTTTAATTCATTCATATTCCTCTCTAAGGTATCCATTCTTGTTATCATTTCCTCGAATCTTTTTTCAAATCTTTTTTCAAGGTTCTTAGTTTCTTTGCATTGATTTAATACATGATCTTTTAGCTCACAAAAGTTTCTCATTATCCATCTTCTGAAGTCTAATTCCGTCATTTCATCACAGTCATTCTCCGTCCAGCTTTGTTCCCTTGCTGGTGAGGAGTTTTGGTCCTTTCTAGGAGGCGATGTGTTCTGGTTTCGGGTGTTTTCCTCCTTTTTGCGCTGGTTTCTTCCCATCTTTGTGGATTTGTCCGCTGGTCGTCTGCGTAGTTGCTGACTTTTCGTTTGGGTCTCTGAGTGGACACCCAGAATGTTGATGATGAAGTATTTCTGTTGCTTGGTTTTCCTTCTACCAGTCTAGCCCCTTCGCTGTACGACTGTTGAGGTCCGCTCCAGACCCTGCTTGTCTGGGGTGCACCTCTAGTAGCCGTGGCACAGCGAGGGATGCTACCAGTTTCTTTTTCTGCTCTCTTTGTCCCAGGATGATGCCTGCCTAATGACAGTCTTTTGGATATATAGGGGTCAGGGAGCTGCTTGAGGAGACAGTTTGTACTTTATAGGAGTTTAATTGCTGAGCTGTGCACTCTGTTGTTCATTCAGGGCTGTTAGGCTGCTATGTTTGATTCTGCTGCAACACAGCTCATTAAACAACCCTTTTTTTTTCTCAAATGCTCTGTGTTGAGGGGTTTGGGCTTTATTTTTGGATGTCCGATCAGGTGTCCTGCCCAGCTCAAAGGCAGACTGGACACTGTTTGGCTGCCGAGGCTCCGCCCTGCTGTTGTGTGATTCGCGCTGTTCCTGCCGGCTCTGCTGTGGTCTCCGCCACGCTCTGCGGCAGAGTCTCTTCGTTGTAGCGTGTTGCCTCAGCAACGGCAGGCTGCGTCAGCAGTGGGCGTGTATCTCAGTAGGGACGGGTTGCCTCGGCAACGGCTGGCTGCGTCAGCAGTGGGCGTGTATCTCAGTTGGGGCGGGTTGCCTCGGCAACGGCTGGCTGCCTCAGCAGTGGGCGTTTATATCAGTTGTGGTAGGTTGCCTCCGTAGTGGTGGACGCCCCTCCCCCACAGAGCGTCTCGGACCGTCTTCCCGGGATAGTTTGAAATCGCGGTTTTGTTCGTCCCACTGGGTATCCCAACCGATCTGTCCCTGCAATCCCCTGGGCTGGGCTACTGTGCAAGTCTCGTTCAGTCTCAAGTCCAGCCCTCTCAAGTCTCAGGTTGCCGGTTCAACAAGGCACCCGGACAAGCGCGCCCTATGGGGATTGCTGGGTAGGGCCGGCCGCCGCCGCCCCGGCTGCCGGCTTCGCCAGGCAGACCTACTGCCTGGCGTCCCGTGTCTTTTTATACTTGGGAGTTTCCCCGTTCTGTGGGCAACAAAGATCAGTCTGGAAATGCAGCACTGACTCACCGTTTGCGAATTCAACGCGGGCTCCAATCCTGGGTTGTTCTCACAGCGCCATCTTGAGTCCCCTCCTCCTGCTTTAATTTTTTATAATTTAAAGGAAGAAAGGGAGGCATGGAGGGAAGAGGGGAGAGAGGAAAAGAGAAAGAAAAAGAAACAAAAGGAAAGAAGGAAGGGAAAGGAAGGAAGAAAAAGAAAGAAAACTACAGCACTCAAAATCATATTTAGAGTCAGGTCCAAAACTTTGGTCCAATTTTAAACATTTTGAGAATAAAGGAGTAATGGACCACAAAGAATGACTGCTGTGACTGGGACCCCACTGCTTCCATCCATGCTCATTTCTGCGAAGACCTTCTTCAGGCTGAGTTATTGAGAATTCTCTTCATTTCTGGGGGCCTGTACCTGGTTAGGATCTTAGGCCAGTGGGTGGGGGCTCTGATTATAAACATGGAGTATTATTGCTCTAGTGGCTACTGGCTCAGGGAAGGGGAAGAAAGGACGCCCAACTGCACTCTCGAATAACCATCTTGATACATTTATCCCTAAGTGATGGAAATACAGACAGCATCCACTTTTAGGTTTGATAGGATTGCAGGCACCATTAAAACTCCTGAAATTCACCCCAAGTTAGAAGAGAGGCAGCTCACAGTTCTTACATGAACCAACAAGGGTGTTGCCTGGCTTTGAGAATGAGTCTGCTTTTCCTGCTGGGCATGGCATTGGAGTCGAGAGTAACAATGAAGGTGGCAAATGACGGTAGACTGTTTTTCCCAGGGTCTATGGAGTGCATCACCACTTTAAGCTCTCCCTCATCGCACACTGACCACCCTTATTGCAGCACTAGGCTCTGTGCCTTTCACGGTGGGACATCTGCTGTCTTTGGTTTCTTTGCTTTCCTCCTATTGAGGAATATGTCTCCCCTCCTTCTGGCAGAGCCATTTGTTACAGTACACGAAAACCTCAGTCATTGGCCGCATGATCCAAGCCTGGCTGATCACAGTTCCCCATCTTCCTGGCAACAAGAATGAATTAGTTCAAGAGGTGGGCAGGTGACCTTTTCAAGGGGTAGAGGGAGTTTATCTGGGATTGCCAAGCAGATGCTGAGAGAAAGAAACATTTTCTTGGTGTGGCGAAGCTGGGGCTGCTGTGGCCATGTCCCCAACATGGGGAAGGCCTCTCTGCAGCAGGAGGGAAAGAAGCCAGCATGCAGAAAGGCAGAGATAAGCAGGGACAAGATAAATGCAGAGAGAGTCAGTATTCAGTGGCCCAGTGTCTGCTCCTCAGTTCCAAATGTGTGGCCCTGGTCCCTGCAGTGCTTCCTCATTTCAGTGGGCTATCTCATTATGCACTGAACCATAGGAACTAACTGATCCCTTGTTACCCCTTCAGCAAGTTGGGTTTCTGTTGCTTGCAACCAAAAAGTTCAGAAACGTAGATAATGACGTCAGAATCTAAGATCCACTAAAATCAAACTGTGCAAGAGCAGGCCATATCAGTGTAGTTCACCATTGTGTGTCTAGTGAACAGCCCCTGTCCCATAATAGCTTTTCAGGAAATACTTGTTAATGGAATAAATAATACTGAAGTAGTATGTCACAAAATTATTATACAAACCCTGATAAGGAGGTGTTACTATCAGAAGTTCCCAATGGTCATGTAAGAGCTCAAGTTCACCCAGCTAGAAAGTGGCAGAGGTTAGTTTCTGACAAGATGCTTAAGCCTGATGCTGTTACCACCTCCCAGTCTATCAGCCCCCTTCCAACTGGTCTCCTTAACTGTACTCATGCAGAGAACCAGGGCGATCTCAAAAGCACAGACTTAATTCAATCAGTCCGTTCGCTGGTCCTTTACTAGTTGCTTCCGGTCTGCTGCAGTCAGTTGCAGAGCCTGGATTGCATCGTGGGGCCATTCCCATCATCCTCCACCTTTCCCACTGCCTCTGACTGCCTCGGCCTCACCCTTCAGCCAAGTCCAGCTTCCAGATGGCATTTTCTTGCCTAGCGATTTTTCCCTCAAAATTCTAAGAATCCATTCCAAGTTTCTGGTAACTTATTGGATCCTCAGTTTTAAATCTTTTTCATATGCAAGCAGTTTATTCTCATTAAGAGAAATCCTATCTTCTGCTTGTTTAACTCTGTCAGTTAAATCCGTCAAGTTTATTTGTGTTTGCCCAGTGGTAATTTTTATTGAGGGAACATCTGAAACCATCTGTAGGGAGGAAGTTGAAGAAGCTCTTGGAGTGTCCCAGCTCTGTTACTGATTTCCCTGACATCTTCACCACCCAGAACAGCTCCTTCCATCCACGGGAGGCTGACCGCAGGGTTGCCCATCTCTGTGTCCTTTTGAGTTTTGAATTTGCATAGGAACGGCCTTCACTTTTGAGGTTTCATATCGGGTGCTTGTTTGCTGTTGTTGCAAGGGGTTTGAGAGAGAGAGAGAGAGAGAGCCCTAAAGAGCTAGGTTTAATGATTTCCACTGCAACATATTAGGGCGCACAGGCAGAAGGGACAGAGTTCCTGTTTTCTGCTTTCAGAGGAAGGGAAAGGACACATAATTCATCCTTCTGGGTGTGACCATTCCCTCCTCTGAGTTCCTACTGCCTTTTGTACCTTTACCAGATCCCTGGCACTTCCCCCTCAGGTCAGGTTCATCTGCTTTATTCCCCTATTGGACTCTGAAAGCCTTGAGTGAAGACTATGTATCATTCATTGTATCCCCTAGTTTATCCAATGGAGTGTTTTGAATATAGAAACTCTTTTTGGTGTTTGATGAATGGTGAATGAATGAATGAGTGAGTGAATTTGTGAATACCATTCTCTGAATATAGCAACTGACTTCCCAGAATGGGTACTGTCATTGCATAACTGAGACAACCACATGTGAATAGCCCTGGGGTTCCAGGGAAATGATTATTGTTGCATTATCATTGCTCCTGTTTTATAAGGCTTTTTAAACTTTATTTGCTTAACTTCATTTTCTTAAAGAAAAAAAATACGTGGCTAATCAAAAGGTTTTTTTGCAGCGGGGCATGATGACTCACACCTGTAATCCCAGCACTTTGGGAGGCCAAGGCGAGCAGATCACCCAAGGTCAGGAGTTCAACACCAGCATGGCCAACATGGTGAAACCCCATCTCTACTAAAAATACACACACACAAAAAAAGTTAGCTGGGTATGGTTGTGCACATTTGTAATCCCACGTACTGGGGAAGCTGAGGCAGGAGAATCACTTTAACCAGGAGGTGGAGGTTACAGTGAGCCGAGATCACACATGGCACTCCAGCCTGGGCAACAGAGCAAGACTCTGTCTCAAAAAAAACAAAACAAAAAACAAAGATTTTCTTTTGGCTCTTTCAGTACGAATAACAATTTCCAAATGATGTAGAACAAAGATAACCACAATCACAAAATCAGGCAGCTCTAAAAGATACATTTCACATTTCAGGGCAAAAAAAAGAAAACCCAAACAAAACTTCGCCTGTCAACTTCCCTCATTCCCACCCAGATTTTTTAAAATCTCTTTTTGACTTAAAGAAGTTTGTAATAGATTGAGCTTTCAACTGTGAACTGGACTGTTGAGATAGGTAGTAATCTGTCCATTACTGGAGGTAGGCAGCAGAAGTTGGATGGCTACCAAAGAGAAAAACAGAAGAGGAAATAATGACTAGAATACAGTGAAAAGTCCAGCAATGTGATCTTGGAACACAGAAAGGACAAATTCAACTCCACAACTGGTAAAGAGAATGAGTAGTGGAAAATAGCAGAAGATTTAGGCTTAGACAGTCCTGAGATGAATCTTGGTGCTAGTATTGGACAGCAGCGTAACCTTCAGGAAGTTACATAACTTCTTTGACTAAATGAGATACACATCATAAAGAATCTAGCACAGTGCCTGATGGAGAGCATGTTAAACTATGCTAGGCTCTTTCATTTGTTCTTATAAGAGGAGGAGAAGTATAATATATTACAAAACTGACCCCCAATTCCTCCGATCCCTAAAATCATATGCATCTGCAATGTGACATTACCCCTCCTCTCATCTAGAAATACAGTCTCCCCACTGGGGGCTTTGGGTACAGTCATGTGAATTGGCCACTGAGGCCTTGGCAAATGTGGTACACGCAGAGGCTTAGAAAGGACACTTGGGAACCCTGAAACTGACCATGTGAGTGAGCCTGGCCTAGCCTCCTTGATATGGGGAGAGCCAAATGACAGATTCTCTCACTCACATGTGAGTGAGACCATCCCATACCTACCAGCCCGCAGCTGACACACTACCTGACTGTAGAACTGCCTGGTTGACCCAGAGATCCTGGAGCAATAGAAAAATAATTCTTGTTTTCAGTCACTAGGTTTTGGGGTGGTTTGTTACATAGCAAAAACTATTACAAATAGATTCAAAAAAGTATCTAATTAGAAATCATTGGGATCAGTGGGCACATGGAATTTGCTTTTCAGAAACTTTTTGGTAGGTGACTTTGCCATAATGTAGATAATATCTCTTGACACAAGGGCCATCTGTGTGAATAGAACTGTCCAAAACATAGTAGAATTGTCTGTCAGGCCTTTAGCCAACTAATTCTACAGAAATGCACGTTATGTCCAGAACAGTGAATTTTAATGCTTGGGCTGCTAAATGCAAAAAGAAATTTAAGCCATATTTACACAAGTGCTGTGTTCCCAGGAGACCCTGCAGGTCCTCCCAGGGCGGAGGCTGGCTGGGGACATCACTGGTATTCATCTCCAGGAAAGGCAGCTGTGATCCCTGGGAAAGGCAGAGAAATACTCAAACATTATTTAGAACCCACTTTAATATTACCTAAAAAGCACCATTCACAGGCTTTGATGTCTTGGCTGAGTAGAAATAACACTTCCCTCATCAAAAAAGTTGTTTGATCCCTGAATTCTGTTTTTTTTTTTCTTTTTAGATATTAACTCAGAGCATTTCAGTCTCCCCTGGGTATGAAGTGATGAAAAGGGGCAGTTGATTTAGTGAATAAAGTTATTTAACTTCATTATTATTGCAGCCCTGAGAGGGGGGACTGTCCCTTTTCTGTTGGCAGTTCCAGGCTTGCTGCCCTGCCTGCTACCATCCCCACACAGCCCCCAGCCCGTTGTCACATCATCTCACACATGATAACAATAGTTCTTCTGTCCCCCAAGACCCTGGGTTTACACGTGATGACCAGAGTGATCTTTTAAAATACCGAACCATGTGATCCCCTATCCAAAATCTCCAGTAGCTCCCTATTGCCTAGGCCACAGAGACCCAACTCCTTTCCCTGTCATATTTATTTTTTGCTGTAGTGAAGTCTCACATACTGGGTGGCTTAAACAACAGATATTCAAGCTCTCACATTCTGGAATCTGAAACTAGGGTGTCAGGAGAGCTGGATCCAGCCCTCAGGAGTGGGAGGGAGAATTTGGTTCCCTACCTCTCTCCTAGTCCTGAGACATTCCTTGGCTTACAGATGGCATTTTCCCTCTGTCTTCACAACAGCTTTGTCTGTCTCTGTGTCCTCCTCATCAGGACTCAGTCACATTGGAGTAGGACCCACTCTAATAACCTCATCCTTTTTGTTTGCTTGTTTTTTAGTAACTGGGTATCATTCTGCAGGGCACAATCAGAGCTCATGGCAGCCTTGAACTCCTGGGCTCAAGCAATCCTCTCACCTCAGTCTCCCAACTAGCTGGGATTACAAGTGTGTGCCACCATGCTCAGTGAATTAAAAAAATTTTTTGTAGAGACAAGGTCTCACCACATAGGCCAGGCTGAAGTACAGTGGCCCAGTGTAACCTCGAACTCCAGGGCTCAAGCAATCTTCCTGCCTCAGCCTCCAGCTAATTTTCTTCTTCCTTTTTGTAAAGATGAAGTCTCCCTATGTTACCCAGGCTGGTGTCAAATTTCTGGGCTCAAGCAGTCCTCCCACCTCAGCCTCCCAAAGCATGAGATTACAGACATGAGCCACTGCATCCAGTCTAATAACATTATTTTAACTTGATCATCTACAAAGAGCCTGTTTCCAAATAAGGTCACATTCACAGGTATTGTGGGTGGGTGGGGCACAGAACTTCAACATCTTTTGTGGAGGACACAATTCTGCCCATAGCAACTGTGTCTTAAGGCTCTTTGCAGGCTGAGCCCACACTCTCCACCCCAGAACAATCCCTGTGCCTTCCCAATTCTAGCTCCAGTGTTATCAGGCATAGTTATTTATGTTTGAGTTTAGATCTCTCTTCTGCAACCTATCAGGCCACTTCTCTGCTCTGTGCCTCAATTTCTTCATTTTTAAAATGGGAATAAAAATAATACCCACCCCAAGGCGATTATTTGGAGAGTTAAATGAATTTATGCAAGCAAAGCCCTCTGAATAGTGTCTGGCTCATAATGAGTGTTTAGTGAAGGTTCGTTACTATTATTTTTATGTTGTTTTGAAGTTCCCCCTCTTTTCTTCCCCTCCAATGAGGCTCACTTTTTCGCTGTCCCCAAAAGGAGGCTGGGGCCTCCCAAGGTCACACCACAAGTCCTCAGCATTAAACCTAGACCTCTTCCCTGAATCCAGCACTGGTTCCTCTGCCCCCTACAACCACCCTGCTTCAGGCCTCCCCTGACCCTTCCACACATTGCTCTTACTCTTCGGCTCCTTTCCATGCTCCCAGATAGTTCCAAGGTTGAGCCAGGCAAACCTTCGTGTACTTTAAAACCTAGCTTCAAATCTGAGCTAAATGTATTGGCAGCCATTTTTCTGGTGTGCGTTAATTTGTTGCTGGGGATACAGGGGGGATGGGAAAAGTATGGAGCACTGGAAAATGCTTTGCCCCCTATTCATCAACATCCTAATTATTCCACACCTTTTAAATAGAGGAAGCATTAGCATTCCTAAACTGCATAGGGGTCTGATTGAAATAATGTCTCCTGAATTACTTTTCCATAAACTGAAAAAAATAAATAACTGGGAAGTGCCCCAGACACAGCCTAGGGGAGGCGCATGTGAGGGGACAGTGGCCCAGCCATGGCTGCATTTGACCCACTGAGGTCAGGAGATGTTGCCTGTTCTTTCTGTTCCTACTCCTCCCATCCTTCCATATTATGCTCTTCTGCCTGGGCCCAGCTCATGGGAACCCTCCTCCTTCAGAAAGTCTTCCTTGATAGCATCCTTTCCTGGTTCCCACCAGTCTTAGCTTTTGATTCTCTTGAGTAAAACTCCTGTTGCTCTGTGCGGGTGGTCTTTCCAGCTTGGGTGCTAATACCTCAAGGACACAGCCTTGTTGGAACCTTGTCTTGTCCTCTCTGTTACTGCCAGCACAAGCCCTGGCCCCCAGGAAGTTCCTGCTATAGAGCTATTTACTTACCTTGGCTAAAAGGTAGACAGCCTGAGGTCTGAGCATGTCACAGTCCCTCCTACTGTCTCCCATTCCAGCCACCTCTCCAGATATGACTACTCCAGAGGGCTCAGCTAGCATCAGTGAAATGAAGAGTGGAGCTTCATATACAAGGAACATTTTCCCAATAGCCAGTGGTCTCATCACAGAACAAACTGCCTTGTGAGATACAAGGTTCACCATCCCTAGGAGCTTCAGAGCAGCAGATGAAAGGCCATTCGTGTCTCCAATGCCCCATGGCACCAGGTCCCATGACACTAGGATTCCATTCTCTATTTCATGTCATTCTTTGCAAAGGAAACTCCAGTCCCTTTTATTAGCTCCCAGGCCGTGCATTAAGAAGGAAATATGTAGCCACTTTGTTAAAGTTGGTACAAACAGAACATCTCACATTTCAGAGCTGTCACTCCACTAAGAGTCATTCACATAAACAACGAGGTCCTCGTGGGTTTGATGGCAACACAAACACCACTTGCGACTCAATTAAGGAAGCAGTAATTAAAAAGGGGGAACAGCATGCAGTCTCTCCAACTCTATCTTCCCACTGAGGCCTGGGCTGCTGAAGGGCAGAATCTAGGGGGCTTATGAGGGAATCTTTGCTGGGGCCTGTGCGCCTGATCTGGCCAGAGCTTGCCCAGGGTGAAGTGGGGGAGAGAGAGGAGGTATGGACACATAGGCCTTGACCTCAGGCAGTGACCCATCTCTCACAGCAGCAAGTGGTGTAAAGTGAGTAATTTTTTTTTCTAAATTAACGAAGTGCATCTAAGGAGAAAAACATTGCCCCCAGAGATAAGTCACAATGACTTGGTTCTCAAGTAACAATAGCCAATATATTTTATTTTTACTGTGTTCCAGGCACTGTTGTAGGAAGTTTATAGCCATTAAGTCATAACAACCCCATGGCATAGCTACTGTTGTTGGCTGTATTTTTCTAGATGAGGAAACTGAGGTACAAGCCCAAGGTCTTTCAGCTAAGAAGAGGCAAAGCCGGGATTTAAACATGGAGAGCCTGGCACTAAAGCCCACCCTTAAGTACCATAATCAATGCCTCTCACTTTCAGAAGTGCTCTTTCCCGGTCCTGGCTCTCCTAATAGTCAGCTTTACCATGGTTTAAACACATGCTCTGTTCCAGGAACTGTGCCGTGCACTTCCTGTGGAGGAGCTCATCTTATGAAGTGTATTCTGTAATTATCTCCATTTTATAGGTGGAGAAACTAAGGCTCTTGGAGATTAAGTGCCATTCCTCACCTAGGTAAGTGACAGAGCCTGGAATCCAATCTATATCTGCAACTCCAAATATTCCATCCTGCATTTCTTACTCCCACCTCTGAGTATCTGAAAGCCAAATAGTGGACTAACAGATATTTTCCATGTCTCTTGCTAGGATATGGGTGTGGGAAGAGAGGATCCAATAAGACACTCCTGTCCTGGAGGATGCTGTAGACTGAATTGTGTTCCCCCCAAATTCATATGTTGAAGCCCTAATCCCCAATGGCACTGAATTTAGAAATAGGAATTTTAGGAGGTAATTAAAGTTATAAGAGTAAGGCCCTAATCCCGTAGGGTTAGTGACTCTGTAAGAACAGAGAGATGGAGATCTCTCTCTCTCTCTCTCTCTCTCCACCCAGCAAAGGAAGACCATATGAGCACACAGCCGGAAGGCAGACATGTGCAAGCCAGAAAGAAAGCCCTCATCAGAACCATTCTGGTATCCTGTTCTTGAACTTCCACCCACCAGAAATGTGAGAAAACAGATTTCTGTTGTTTAAGCAACCCAATCTATGCTATGTTGTTAGAGCAGCAGAGCTGACTAATACAGGGGTATTTTTGAAGCATTAAGGCCAATGTACTGTGGCAAACAAGGACTATGGCTGAGGCATCATCCATCCTATGGTTGGATAGATGAATTGATGGATGGATGGATGGATGGACAGATGGATGATGGGTGGACAGATGGATTGGATGGATGAGGGATGGCTGGTTGTTTGAGTGGGTGGATGGATAGGTAGATGGGTAGATGGGTGAACAGATAAATAGATGGACAGATGACTGGGTGGATAGATAGATAGATGGATGGATGGATAGATAGTTGGATGATTGGTTGAGTGAGTAGATGGATGGATAGATGAATGAATGGATAAATGAATAGATGGATGATAGATGATTGGTTGAGTGAGTGGATGGATGGATAGGTAGATGAGCAGATAATGAACAGATGGACAAATGAATGGGTGGATAGATGATGGATGGATAGATGGAAAGACAGATGAAAAGTTGGGTATACAGGTTATTCACTCAGAGTTAGGGGCAATGGCCCTGGATCAACACTGTTCTGGGGACTATTACAAATCCATTTGGGTAGCTTTTCCCACCATTGCCTCTCAATTTTTATGGATGACTGACAGCATGGAGAAGAGCCCTCATGGGTGTCAAAGAATCTGGGTGTTTCTTCATGAGCTATTGCTCAGATTGCATGATCAGTGGATTAACATCACTCCCATCCTCGCCAGGCAGCTCTAACACAAATAAGTGGAACAGTCACATCCTGAAATTACTCCAGTGTATGATTTCAATTCTATAAATCACATCCCCTGAGTTCAGGGCAGGATGTTGTTTGGGAAGATTAACAGCTGTGGGAATCACCGGGGGTTCTGCATCCATGTTTAGCTGAGGACTTGGCAAACCTTCCGTATACCTATTGTGTACTGGCTCTGAGAGGGGTACTGAGGACAGAGGTGAGCAGGACCCCATATCACATGAGAGGAGTGCTCAGTCTGGGACTGGTTTATGAAGCCTCTGTCCTCAGTCCTCAGAAGCTCGGTAGGTTCATCAATGTCCCTGTTGACCCCCACCTCCCACCCCTACCCTACCTAAGCAAACTGCAGGAAGACAATTTCCTCCTTGCACAAGGAACAGAGAACTAAACAAATGGGAAGGGAAGGCAGTGTCCAGGAGGGCAGCAGGTTTCAAAACAAAGAATGCTCAAGGGCAATGCCCAAAGGGCTGAATAAGAGGAGGAGAAGAAGCAACACTGGATTAGAAAGCTAGGGCAACTTTTATTTTCTGGGGAGGAATGGGATGGGACAAGACATTGGTTGGGTAGGAACGGGAAGCTTCAACAGGAGGCCGGGCCCAAAGAGGCAAGCAGGCAGGGGGAGTGAGCTGCTCTTCAGAGCAGCAGAGACGTGGGGCAGGCAGGGAGGACCATTGAGACAGAGGGCGGTAACCATGACAATTTGCTGAGCACCATGCAACCATGGCACACAGTGACGTGACACGCCACACGTGTAAGATCAAGTCTGAAAATGCTGGTAAAGCATTTAGCCCAGTGCCAGGCCCATGGAAAGGACAATCCTATGGAATGGGCTGTATTTTTCCTCTTTTTTATTTAAAATAAGAAATTAAAGGTCAGAGAACTAGAGTTTCAAGGCCCATGGTCCTGCCGCAGATTGGCCAGAGCCACTATTCCTGCCCAGGTCTGTATGATGCGAGAGCTGTGCCCTTCACCCCCAGTTTTGCCACCTTCCAAGGAGTGCTGTGAAACTGACTGAACACCCACCAACCTCTCTGGGTCGACAGCAGTTTCCTTTTCTGTAAAATGGGTTGTATAGGGATTCAGGGTTGAAGGAATCAGTGTGATGGAGTATTTGTCAAGTGGGGTGCATTATGCAAGTTTGTGGGGTGTGGCTGCTAGTCAGAGGCAGCCAAGTGAGGAAATGGGTGGTAAATGTTGGTATAGCTCTTAGCATATGCCAGGCACTGCTCTGAGTACCATTCATGATATGAACCCATTCAATCCGCACTTCATCCCTAAGAGTGGGGGCCTATGGTTTTCTTTATTTTACAGGGAACCAGAGGCACAGGGTATTAGGTAACCTTCCCAGTGTCCCATGGCTGCACACGCAGAACCAGCTCCCACACTCGGCCATCTGTCTCGAGGCCCAAGCTCTTCCCCACTGCAGGCTGCATGGCAGAGCAGAAAGAAACACAGGCCTGGTGTCAGATAGGCAGTTAGAAGCCAGGCCCAGCCTAAGTTCTGTGCCTTTTGCAACTCACTGAACCTCTCTGGGTTTATCTCTAAAATGGAGATTTAAATGTAAGTATCCAGATCACTGGGGCAATCAGGAGGATTTCGAGATGTGAGTAGATGAAACACTCAGCTCTATACCTTGCACATGTAAGGGCTAAATGAATGGCAGCAGCTCTGATGGTAAGGAGGAGGAGGAAAAAAGGAGGAGAAGGAAAAAAAGGAGAAGGAGGAAGAAGAAAAGGAAAAGGAAGAGCAAGAAGGAAAAGAAGGAGAGAAAGAAGAGGAGGAGGAGAATGTGGACACCCACTACCTACTCTGACTCATTATTTCTGGCCTCTCCCTTGGCTTAGATGAGCCAAACTTCAGTGGCAGCCAAAGGCAAGAAGGGGCCCAGTCACCCACAGTTTCCATGCAAGGGGCTTCTATCCCCCATTTCCCCCCTGACAGCCCCTTCTTTTATCCCAACAGCCCCAAAGCCCCAAGTATAAGGAGCCTCATAAACAAATCCATTTACGGCAAGGTCATCCTTTGGGCCCGTAAATCAATAGGCTTTCCATGACCATTTGCAGAATCAAAGGCATAGTCAGCTCCAGATAATGCATCATGCCCACGAGGCCAGAGGGCAGGAGCTGTCATCTCCACTCTGAGAGCAGGAAAATCCCTGTCTCCTCCTGGGCCCTGGTGCTAGTGTCATCGAGGGCTGCCCACTTGGTCTTCTTGCATGAGCCAACATCGGCAAGTGGCTATAGCTGCTGTGAGCATGTGTGTGTGGAGAGAAAGAGAGATTTGTTGTGTGGGGTTTTGTGTTTGTTTGTTTGTGTTTGTGTGTTATTTTTCCCTAAGAGGCTATCAGCATTCTGGCAGCGTCCTGAGAAATTCATCAAATTATTTAACCTTTGCTGGAATAAATAATACATGCGCTTTCTCAGGATTTATTCTGATTAAGCCGTTCTGGAGTGGTGCCAGGCCTGAGCCCGCCCCAGGAAAGGCAGGAAGGAGGCTGGTGGCACAGGATGGGAAATCTGGAGGCCAGCTGCGGGCTGGATGGGAGGGGCCGATGAGGTTGGAGGGCCCTTGTGGTGGAGATGGACCCCTGTGAGCCCCTCCAGGTTGGTGGGTCATTGAGGAAGAAGACGCAATCCATCGGCCTCTGCCTCTCCACCTGTAGGCTTTCTGTCTCCCTCTGGACATGAAAAGGGAGGTGCAGTGGAAAGAGGGCTGAATTGGGGTTTGAAAATGTGGCTCAGAACTGCTGAGTGACCACCTGCATATCTGGGAGTCTGAGAACCAAGCCGACCTGGGTTTGAATCCCTGCTCCACTCTGCCATCTGCTTCCATATGCACTTGCACAGAGGGTGCTTGGGAAGCACAGGATCTGCCCACAGTGAGTGCTTACCTTGATACTAGATTGCTAGTATCAAGGTGCTATTAGGTGATACTAGGTTTCGAGTGCTCACTTTGATACTAGGTGATACTAGGTTTCGAGCGCTCTCCTTGACTGGGTTGCTAGTATTGAGATGCTACTAGGTGATACTAGGTTTTAAGTGTTCACCTCGATACTAGGATGGAACATATTAAACTGCTGATAGGTGACCAGCTTTAACCTTCAAAAGGACCATTTCATTTGACTCGACCTATATGTGCATGGAGTGATAATTAGAAGCACTAACATTGAGAGCTTTCTAGATGCCCTACTCTATATGCTTCCAACAAATAACCTTCTTTAAACTTCAGCCCTATGAGATCTATACCATTATTATCATCCTCATTTTAAAGATAGAGAAACTGAGGCCCAGAGAGGGCCTGGGATGTCCATCTAGCTAGACTGAACACAGTCTAGCCTCAGAGCTCCTGCCAATGATACACCATGATGTAATTTCTGCTTCACCTTCTCTGGGAGGACATCGTCACTGGGCATGAGGGAGAGAAAGGCAGAGAGAAAAGGCTCTAGATTTCCAGACTGGATTGCCTATGTGGAGGGTAAATGATATGTAAAGAAGATAAACTGCAAATTCGGAGTCCATCAGTGACATGAAATTTGCAAGAACTTGATTTCAGTGAGAATCTAGATAATTTACAGAGGCTTCAAAAGGGGGCAGTCAGAGTGTCTGGAACTTTTGCACACGCAGAGGTGTCGGAGGCTCCCAGAAATGTTCTGGAGAGATCTAGAAGCTGGCCACATCAATCGCATCTCTAGGACAGGCTCTGGAGTTTAGTAAAAGAAGATGCCTCTTTGGCTTGTTGAGCACCAGATTTGGAAGCCTGCAAGTCTTTGAGGTCAGTACAGAGGACCTAGGACAGAGCTGGCCTGACCCCATAGGTGAGAGGTGGGGCCCAGGAAGCAGGCCTCACTTTCCCTCCTGGGGCCTCAGTTTCCTCTGCTGCTGAGTTGGTGGGTGGCCTCTCTCCACAGTCCATGTGAGCTGTACCATCCTGTGACCTCCATTCTGCAATCTCTGTGCATTTGCACAGCCAAGGAGAGCAGGCAGGGCCTCTGGGGCAAGTCAGCTTGGATCCTAATTCGCTCTACCCCTGCAGCTATGCGACCCTGGGCGGGTGACCCAACTCCTCGGCCCTCATTTCTTTCTCTGCCTCAACAGGGTAGTAGGAAGTCCTCCCTCTAGGCTAGTAGGTTTGGTTAAACAAGAGTATTCTGTAGAGCGCCTAGCTATGAGTGGGGATTCCAGAAGTCGCAGCTGCCATATGGATGGCCAGGAGGGCCTGGAAAAGGACAGAGGGAAGAGAGGAGAACATAAATACCAGAACTCTGGGGACTATCCGCGGGGGGAGGAGGCAGTGGGGTGCTGGCTAGGACCCCAACCCTCCCCCGCCCCGGGATTCAAATTTCAAAGTTCCATGGGACAGAAAACCTCAGCATTCCCACAAGCACCAGTGGGCTCTGGCCCCTTGCTCAGGAGCAAAAACCTGGGTTTGGAAAGATTCGAAATTGCCCAGCGATAACCCCAAATAATCTTGAAACCACATATCATTTTCCTCTTAAAGCGACGCAGTCTCTAATTAGAGTTTCCTCTGAACGTTTTCTCTTTGAAAAAAATTAAAAATGTATAAACTCTCCTGTATCGTGTATGTATATTTCATTGCTGCATAATTGGGATCTTTGTCAGTAACTGGGGTAGCAGGCGACAGCCTTTTAATCGGCTACAGATGCTAATGTAGAGAGAGACATTTTCCTCCTCTTTGCTCAACTGTTCCAGCCAGAGACTGGAGTCCTCCCTAATAAGTATTTATGTCAAAATCTTTTTTTGGGGAGTGGGGGGAGAGAGAGCAGCTGTAGCATAGTTGAAAGACGTGGCTCTGATTACAGTCGCCAGCCAAAGTGGGGGGGATCACTTTTAGAGTGAAACAGTGTTAATCAAGTTAATCACAAAACCCATGCTATAATTGCTTCTGCTCTCAGACAAAATTTTACTTTTATCTAAATTACTAAAGTGAGGAGAGAGCAATCCACTCTAATTTAGCTTTTGAGCTAAGGAGAAAGCGTGTGTGGAAGGCTGGAGAGGTTTTTAAACATCAGGAGAACTCATGCTATGGAATTCAACTCTCCTCCTCCTTCCCTCCCTCCCTTACTACCTCCTCCAGCCCTCCCTTCCTTCCTGCAGACAGCTTAGTCCCATGGTTGAAAGCTTGGACTCCCGGATCTGCCACTTAAGGCTGCGTTAACAAGTTTCTTAGTCTCCCAGTGTCCTCAGTTTTTTCATCAGTGAGATGGGGATGATCTGCCTCAAGACTGTGGGGCAGATTAAATGAATTGACAAGGATGACATACTTAGTGTGCGCTTGGCGTGTGAAAGTGCACACAGCATACACACCCCAACACTCAAGAAGTGTTAGCGGCTATTGTTAGCCCTCCACTTTCCTTCCTCTCTTCCTTCCTTTGCCTCTCTGCTTCCCCTCCTTCCTCCAACCCCTCTCCCTTACTCCTCTCCCTTTCCCTTCTTTCCTTTTCCTCCTCCCTCTTCCCCTCCTCCCTCTTCCCCTCCTCCCTCTTCCCCTCCTCCCTCTTCCCCTCCTCCCTCTTCCCCACCTCCCTCTTCCCCTTCTCCCTCTTCCCCCCTCCCTCTTCCCCTCCTCCCTCTTCCCCTCCTCCCTCTTCCCCCACTCCTTCTCCATCTCTCTTCCCTCCTGTCTTCTGACTCCCACCTCTTGTTACTAAGCACTCACTGCGTATGAGGCATGACCTGTCTTTAGGAACTCACAGTCTGGTTCTCCATCAGTTCAAATACAAGTAGGGAGTGAGCATGGCCTCAACGTAACACAAACAGAGCTATGGGTTTGGACCAGGGAGGACCCCTTTTTCCAGAGGAGCCATCCAGAAAGCCTTTATGGAAAATGTGGTTTTGTAGCATTGAATGACACAGCTACAATGACAAAACATAGAGTTATAAGGGTGGCGGGAACTGGGACCAGATAGAAGGACCAGCGTGAGCAAAGGTCTGGAGGGGTACATACAGGGAGCAGGTGGTTCAGGGATGCTGTGGCAGTTCTAGATGCCATCGGCTGGGACTCAGTCCTGATGACAGGCCCATGCTATCATCCCTGCCCTGTACAGCCCTTGAGTTTCATCCAGGTCAGCTCTGAAAGTTGGCAGAAGTCTTACTTTCCTCAACCTCCAGGAGCCCCCAGGTTGGACCCTGCGATGTGCCTGTAGGACAGTATCCTATCGTCATCAGCTGCCATACCCTACCTCCCCTCCACCAGCCTCACCTTCTCCTGCAGCAGCCTCTTGGGATCTTCCAAATTCATGCTTAGTCCAATGAGGAGCGGATGCCATCCAACTTGCCCGGAAACACAGATTAGAGAAAACACACACAGTCAATTTAACTGGCAATTAAACAGGCTCCCCTATGTAATTAGCGTCAAGACAACTCACAATTACTACAGGGCGCACATTCGCAGCCGACGCTCCACATTTATATAGAGTGACAATTACTGGGCGCTAATATCTTAACAGGAAGCAGAGGAAATTTGTGAAACCATTTCAGGGAGGCAGCCCATCTTGTCCCCTTGCACTGTAAATAACTCCTTTGTAAATACAACTGTAAAATTAAAGAGGGAATGCTGGAAATGATGCAGATGAGAAAAAATATTTACTCTGTTGAACGTAAGTGATTGCTATTTTGAGATGACTGATTTCAGGAGACTAACTAGTTGTATCGTATTAGTAATAACAAACACACATGCTGAAGGCTTCCCTTGTCCCGGGCCCATTATGGACTTTCTTGCATCTGGGTTTCACAATGACTGTCTCACAGAGACAGGGATCTGAGGTCAGGGAGGTGAAGAAGCTTGCCAAGGTCACAGCTCACAGGGCAGGCAGCAGGATGTCAATGCGGGTCTGACTCCAGAAACTTTGTGCAAAATCTACCTTGCACTTTGCTTCTATCTGTGCCACCTGAAGTAGCTCTCATGTCCACTCCCCAACACTAGCAAATGGGGGAGGCAAAGGCCCAGAGAGGGAGGGGTTTTCCCCAGGCCATGCAGCAAGTTCATGACAGAGTGTGGTCTAGGCTCCATCCTTGGCCCTTTCCACTGTACTCTGTGGTATGTATAGCAAATGGTGCCTGTGGAAAGCTACCAATGAATGTCCCTTCTGGTGAGACCATCTCTCCTAGAACTGCTTGTAGATCTGAGATCCTTGTTCCCAGGGAGAGATTGGCCTGAGATGGCTTCAGGGTCAATAGATTCCATGCAACATAAGCAAGAGGACCCATGAAACCACCAAGTACTGCGCTGGGTACACAGTAAACAGTTTCCTTCTGCTCCCCTTCTTTCAACCTCTAGAAAAAGCTCCTGAAAGGAATTGCAACCATCCCGTAAATAAGCAACCCAAGAATTAGGAATTATAGCCAGATACAATATGCAAGCTTAGCTCATCAAAGGACTTTACTAGTGAGATCTACCCACACCAAAGCCCATGTTAAGTTGGTGAATATATCAGTTAGCTACTGCTGTGTAACAAAGCTCCTAAAAACTCAGGAGCTTAAAGACAATGATGTATTATCACTTCCCCATCTACTGGTCAGCTGGGGCTGGATCTGGGCTGGGCACTGCTGGGCTCCCCTTCTTCTTGCTGCAGGTCTGTGACTCGGCCAGACAGCTCTGCTCCACGTGTCTCTCAGTCTTCTTGGAGCAGCAGGTTGGCTGGAGCACAAGCCTCTCATGGGTCTGGTAGAGGCTTAAGAGTGTAAGCCTCTTTAGACAAGGCCAGACACAGTGGCTCATGTCTAAAATCGCAGCACTTTGGGAGGCTGTGGTAGGCAGATCACTTGAGGTTAGAGTTTGAGTCTTGCACGGCCAACATGGTGAAACCCTGTCTCTACTAAAAATATAAAAACTAGCCAGGTATGGTGGTGTACACCTATAATCCCAGCTACTTGGGAGGTTGAGGTAGGAGAAAGGCAGAGATTGCAATGAGCCAGGATCACACCACTGCACTCCAGCCTGGACAACAGAGCAAAACATCATCTAAAAAAAAAAAAAAAAAGTATAAGCAGCAACATGCTAAAAGGCCTGGGCTTGGGTCTGTCATTTCTGTCCCCATACCCCATTCCAAGTCACATGGCTAAGCCCAAGTCATATGGCAAGTGTGTGGATGCAGGAAGGGTTAAGAATTGGGAGAGAAGGGCATTCAATTCACTGCGGTGGAATAAAACAGCAAGGAAGTCATTTTCTTCTTTGAAAAAATCAGTATTTGATGGAGAAGGAGCTAGCAGCTGGAAAGATACGACTTAAAGTTTTAATGTATTACTCTGTAAAATGGGGATAATCACAAGTAGCTCACAGGGCTGTTGTGAGGTTTAAATGGGAGAATCGATCTAATTTACCCAGCACCAACCACGCCTGGCAAGTCCCAGGCACTCAGTGACCACCCATCCATAGGGCAGCTGACTTATCATCAGCTGCCATACCCTACCTCCCAGTTTACCTAGGACTTGTCCCAGTTTACCTAGGACTGTCCATCCTGGGAACTCCCTCAGTCCTGAGCAAACCAAGATAGTTGGTCACCCTAACTATCCTCATCACTAAAATAATACGTGGCAGCTAATCTTTATTTGCCAGGCATACTGCCGTGTATGTGAGGAAGATTCCTTTACCCCTCACAACCACCGTACTCAGCAAGGAGCCACAATTTTGCTGCTGCTTACAGAACTCAGGCAGCACCGGAGAACATGGAGGACAAAGACAGACTTTTTTTTTTTGAGACAGAGTTTCGCTCTTATTACTCGTGATCCACCCGCCTTGGCCTCCCAAAGTGCTGGGATTATAGGCATGAGCCACCGTGCCCAGTAAAGACAGACTTTTTAATGGATTCATCCCTCAAGGGGCTGACAATCTAGGAAGAAAGAAACATAAATAGTAACAACCATTGCAGAAGGGAGAAAGTAATTCTGGCAAATCTACCTTTTTCAAGGATAACAAGATTGGGATTTAAAAAATAACATTCCCTTTCCTTTAGAACTACTTTTTTTTTTGAGACAGGGTCCCACTCTGTCACCCGGGCTGGAGTGCAGTGGCATGATCTCGGCTCACTGCAGCCTCAACCTCCCCAGCTCAAGCAGGCTTCCCACTTCAGCCTCCCAAGTAGCTGGGAGCACAGGCTCATGCCACCATGGGCCCAGCCTGTAGCTGCTTGTCTTGATAGCTGAGGTTAAGAGTTTGGCAGTGGAAATTTAGGGGAAATGATATCTGAACAATAGTTTCCTTGACAAAAGGAATTTGACTTAGTTCTCCCACTGGGGGTCTTGTTCTAAATATATTTGTTTACAAATTGGAAAACCTTTAAGTCATCCGAGGGCTGTATCAGCCCCTTTGCTCCTGACAGTCTTGGGGATGAAGGGGAATCTATTCTTGGGGTGCTCTGGGCAGTGTCAGCACTCCCCCCACTTTCTTAGAAAGGAAGACTAAATCAAACTTATCAGTCCCAATCATTCACCTCTTCCTTGCAGCTGGGCCCTTTGAGTTTAAGTTTTCATTGTTTTAAAAAGTCATAGACAAAGCAATCTATTACCAGCAACACAGCACGCACATGCAGCATTACCTGGTAAAGCCAGGTACTCAGACCTGATGTCTTCTGGAAGGGCCAACCCCACAAACGACATCAAGGTGCCTTGAGTACATTGTGGTTTCTGAGAAGATCCAAAGGTGAGCTTGGGTGACTAATGCCTCATGACCTTTACCTGTAGAAACCAGAGGGCTCCTCTGGCCAGGTTTCCACTCATCTTCCCTTCATTTAAGTTCAGGAGTGAGTGCTCACTTGCTGGTCTTACTGGCCAAACTCAGGCTCATTCTCAGAGCCTGTGGGTTCATTCATTATTCACCCAGGTTTCACTGGGGGCTTCTGGGACCAGGCCTACACTCAGCTGCACAGATAAACAGGTCAGTCATGGAGACACACAGCCCAACACTTGCATAAACAATAGCGAGGCAATGTCAGCCTTGAGAGGTCCAGAGAGGGGGCTGCAAAATGGGTGATGAGGACAGGAAGGAAGGGGGCAGGGACTCAAGGGAGGCTTCTCAGAGGCAGTAGCACTGGGACTGAGCCCAGCACATCCACAGTCCCTCCCCCATGAAAAGAAAATTAGGTTTTCAATCCCTGGCCCGCTTTTTATGGCAGGGACTTTAAGCAAGCCATCTAGGCTTCCTGGGCTCAGTTCCTTCATCTGTAGAATGGAGAGTGATGATTGTACCTAACCCTTGAAGGTGTCATGAGAATTAAATGAGATAATATGTATTATGCACTCAGAACATGCAGTTTTATTTAGCAAGTACTTAGTAGACACTGATTTGATGCCAGGTAGCGTTCTGGGCAACACAGAACACAGAGGCAAAATGAGGCCCCACAATGACTACACAGGACCCAGGACATGGGTATGGGTCCATTAAAGGGGAGTTGTCATCATTATCATCGCACCTACCTTAACCCAATGTGTCAAAGCAGGGTCCAGAAGAAACACCACCCAGGTGGCCCCAGATCCCCAATCTCCCTCTGCCCTCAACTAGGAGGCGCTGAATTAAAGCTTTAACCACCTCTTCTTCAAAACCAGAATGAGGGAATTAAGCTTTCTGAAAGCAGGAAGTTAGCCCAGCTATTAGACAACAAAACTCAAACAAATATTAGGCTCCAAGTTGGAGAGAAGTCTTGGGACTGGAGGACCCTGTCATTCACCCCAGTTTCCACCTTCACAGTAAATATGTCAATACCAACCTGGTAATGATGGTGGTGAAGGCCACTGACAGCTGAATGTTCATGGCATACCAGGTGCTTGTCTGGTCTGGCTTTAGCCCCCTGAAACCTGTGAAGTACCCCCAGGGAGGTACTTTATATCAAGGCTCTCAGAAGTTAGCAGGCATGAGACTCACCAGGAGGGTTTGTTAAACACCCCTAAGGCTTCTAATGAGTAGATCTGAAGTGGGGTCTGAGAATTTGCATTTACAACAAGTTTCCAGGTAATACTGATGTTGCTGGTTCAGGCACTACTGGCTGAGAACTTTAATCCCATTTTACACGTGAGGAAACTGAGGCTCTGAGAGGTAAAGTGACCAGTGCATTCACACAGCTGGAAAGGAGCAGGGCCTGTGGTGTGATCAAATGACCTGATTTGCTTGGGACGGAGGAATTTCTGGGGACATGGGACTTTCAGAGCTAAAACCAGGACAGTCCCAGATAAACCAGGGCAGTTGGTCACTCTATTTTCAACCCAGGCCTGAGTGACTCCATTGCCGTGTCTAGAGACACTTCAGAGTTTAAAAATGGACTTTACATCCATTAATACTGTTGCTATTATTAATAGTCACTATTTATTAAAAGTGAGTTATATGTATTCTAAGTGCTTTACATCCAAGATCACTCCGAATTCTCATAACACCCCTAAGAACTAGGAGTGATTTTTTTCCATGTTACAGTAATAAACTGGGGCATAAAACAGGATGATTTGTCCAGGTCACATGACTACTAAGTGGCAGAGATGAGATTGAATGCTAGGCTCTGCCTTGTCTCCCCGCGGGGCCTCCCAGTAGGAAGGTGAGCCTGATGGTCTGGGTGTGGAGTGGAGCGTGGTGGTTTCCACCCTTGGTTCTAGAACCAGACTGTTCAAGTCCCAGCTCCGATGTTTGCTGGTGGTACGATTGTGGGTCAGTCACTTAACCTCCAGGGGTTCGCTGTCCCCTACTTTAAAATGGAGATCATAATAACAGTGGCCTTGCTATTGTTGGAGTGAATGTGTGCTATGGGCCAGAGTGTCGCTGGAGGGTTAGGTGGGTTAATGACAGAGGGAGTGCACAGAACAGGGCTTAGAACTGAAGGCTCAGTAAGTGTCTCCAGTCTGCCAGCCCACCCTGCAGACTGTGGACTTGCCAGGCTCCACAATTGGTTAAAATCTTGGCCGGGAGCAGTGGCTCACACCTGTAATCCCAGCACTTTGGGAGGCCGAGGCAGGTGGATCACCTGAGGTCAGGAGTTCGAAACCAGCCTGACCAACATGGTAAAACCCCGTCTCTACTAAAAATACAAAAATTTAGCCAGGGGTGGTAGCAGCTGTAATCCCAGCTACTTGGGAGGCTGAGGCAGGAGACTCACTTGAACCCAGGAGGCAGAGATTGTGGTGAGGCTGAGATCATGCCATTGCACTCTAGCCTGGGCAACAAGAGTGAAACCCCATCTCAAAAAAAGAAAAAAGAAAAAAATCTCTCTCTTCCTCTCTGTCTCTAGCTATGTGCTCTATCTTATCTATCTATCTAGTCTGTCTGTCTAATTTATCTATCATCAATCTAATCTATCATCTATCTAGTCTATCTATCTAGTCTGCCTATCGAATCTGCCTGTCTACCTACCTACCTGCCTACCTACCTATCATCTCTCTCTCTCTCTCCATTCTGTTGGTTCAGTTTCTCTAGAGATCCCTGACTGATATACCCGCCACTGATATACCAGCAGCTCCTATTCCTTATCTGAAAGACGAGGATGACTGCAGGGTAGACCTCTACCCTGGTTTCTTTCAAAAACCTGTGGATATATGCAAAACTTTGGCCAGAATTAGAAAGCCAAAGTCAGTCCAGGACAGCCTTGGGTTTCCGGAGCTCCAGGAACTATCTGAAATGTTATGTAACATGCTCATTTATTCATTCAACAAATCATTATTGCTTGCCTCCTTGTGACCAGGCATTGTGCCAGAGGCTGGGGATGCAGAGGGGAATAATTCAGAATGGGATGCTCAAGAAATGAGACAATTGGCAGGTGGCAGCCAACAATAGACAGTGAGTCATCGTGCCAAGCATTGGTGGGAAGAGGACGGGAGCCAGGAGGAAGGTCCTCAGCTCTAGGCAGGCTTCTGAACTGAGGCCTGACAGAGGAGGGGGCAGCAGCCAGCCTGGGAGGGAGCAGGGTGGTGTGGACGGAACAGAAGGAGGTGCAAGGCCACTGCATCAGGAAGGGGTTCAGAGTCTGAGAGAAGACAGTCCAGGCTGGTGGGAAGGGAAGTGTGAGGCAGGGAGGAGGCCAGAAAGCTAGGCTGGGCTCCATCACAGGACTTGGGATTTTATCCCCAGGCCAATGGGAGCCATTGAAGGGTTTTGAGCAGGGGTGACATGGTCCATTCGAGTCGCTCTTTGTCTCCAGTGTGCCTGGATGTCCCTGGTGGGGGACCAGGTCCATGGATAATGGTTCCTGGGTGCCTAACTTACTTTCTGCCAACTCTCCCAGTCATTCTGGGGTGGGGGAGACTGAGGCATCCCCTAGCGGATGCATGAAGTGCTGCTGGAGAGTGTTCAGGTGGGCTGAGAGTTCTGGGGAAACTGGGGCTCCCAGATCCTCCCCTGCTTCCCATCCCATCCCATTGTTGTTTGACCGGGCCCAGGAATTGAACTGTGGCATCAGACGGGGCATAGTGAATGATTGTAATGAAAGGTTTGTCAGTGTTTCCACTGGAAAGGCAATTTTCCCAGGTCATCTGTTTTTTGTTTTTTGGTTTTTTCCCTCTCTTTCTTGCCTGAGCCTAAAGGAGCCTGGGCAGGGCCTACTGATTGTGCATGCGAGACAGGTCTTGAGGTCGTTATACGAGTGTTAATGTTCCGTTACAATATACAGTAATGAATTGGGACTTTCAGAGTAATCGCAGTCTACGCTATTGGCAAAAATGAGTGTATTCATCTTAATTTTTAACATCTATTGCCTTGGGGAAGCTTTTATAATTAAATGTTTGGTTGCACCAGCAAATAAGAGGAAGTTTCCTTCCATGGAAAGGAAAAACCTTCCTATATTCATCCAGCAACAATTCTGGCCCCAAAAACACAGGCAGTAACTATTGGTTTATGCACAGATGTAGTGAGAGTCAGACTTCAGTCCACTATAAAGAGAAACAGGAGTTTTAGGATGATGACAGTAATCTGGTAATAGACCAAATTCCTTTTTGAGGTAGCAAGTCCCCCATTGCTGTTGGTATTCAAGCATAGTCTATGAACTGATGAGCTGTAGAAGGGATTCTTGCATTAGAGAAGTGTTTTGTTTTTGTTTTTGAGACAGAGTCTCACTCTGTGGCCCAGGCTGGAATATAGTGGTACAATCTTGGCTCACTGCAACCTCCGCCTCCTGAGTTCAAGTGATTCTCATTCCTTATCCTCCCAAGTAGCTGGGACCACAGGCATGCACCACCACATCTGGCTAAGTTTTTGTCTTTTTGGTAGAAATGGGGTTTTTCTATGTTGATCAGGCTGGTCTCGAACTCCTGGCCTCAAGTGATCTGCCTGCCTTGGCCTCCCAAAGTGTGGTGATTACAGGCGTGAGCCACCACGCCAGGCCTCGAGAAGTTTCTTATTCTCAGGGTATGGGGTTTTGTGGATGAGACACACACAGAAACGTCTTTTAGCATGAGCTGCAAGGAAGGTTATGTGGAGAATTTTTCACCAATTTACAGGACTTTAGTGGCACCTGCCTGGTGATAATAATGTGCTCCTCTTCGATGACTCATTCATTCTGTTCTTTTCCAGTTGTTAATTCCTGCAGACCTAGCAGTATGAGGTTTTCTGAGTCATTGTATATGCTTCGAAGTAATAAAGCTAAATCTTTTTTAACCTAATTCTAAACTTCAGGCTTGTTGCTTTTCTGATTGGCCTTCTCAAGCTCCACGAGTGTTAGCATCAATTTTACAGTGTTTCAAAGAGGAGCCTCCAGAGGGTGGGCAAAGGGGCACAGACCAGAGAGTGAAGAAGGACTCAGTGGAGGATGTTCCCTCTTCGTTTACTACAGAGGGACCTCAGCTCTGGAGTGGCATCTCCACCGCCTTCTATATGTCAGCAGTCAGCTTCGAGCAAATGGTGGATTGTTTTAGAACTACTGCAGGGATTTCTGGAATTCCTTACAAACTTCAGAAGTATCAGTCTCTCTCTGGCTGCATGAATGAACTGCAGAAAAAAAAGGGGCTTCAGTTTTTAGAAAAGCCCCAAGCTAGACCAGGCATAGTGACTCACGTCTGTAATCCCAGCACTGTGGGAAGCAGAGGCAGGGAATCACTTGAGCCCAGGAGTTCAAGACCAGCCTGGGCAACATAGGGATACCCCCATCTCTATTTTTTTTCTTTTTAAGTTATCCAGACATAATGGCCTGCACCTGTAGTCCCAGCTACTTAGGAGGCTGAGGTGGGAAGATGGCTTGAGCCAGGGAAGTCAAGGCTGTAGTGAACTGTGATTGTGCCACTGAACTCCAACTTGGGTGACAGAGCGAGATCCTTTCTCATTTGAAAAAAAAGAAAAGGAAAAACAAAGAGGCCAGGCAAGATGGCTCACGCTTGTATTCCTAGCACTTTGGGAGGCCAAGGTGAGTGGATTATGAGGTCAGGAGTTCAAGACCAGCCTGACCAAGATGGTGAAACCCTGTCTCTACTAAAAATACAAAAATTCGCCTGGTGTGGTGGCACGTGCCTGTAGTCCCAGCTACTGGGGAGGCTGTCGGGAATTGCTTGAACCCAGGGGGTGGAGGTTGCAGTGAGCCAAGATCATGCCACCGCATTCCAGCCGGGGTGACAGAGTGAGACTCCATCTCAAAATAAAATAAAATAAAGGCCCCATGCTAACCTTTTTGCAAGGGGCCCTAATACCATTCTAGACTTAGAGGGCCTTCCTCCAACATATCCCCACAGAGGGCCACAGCTGGGAGAGCCCCAGCTGGTGAACAACGAAGATGCAGGCCGTGTCCTTGTGGCAAGTCTATTTGCTTTCCTGTCATTCTCCCACTAGACTGTGGCTTCCCTATTCTACTCTTCATGCTCTATGCTGCCCAGCTCAGTGCCTAGCACTTGGAAGCATCAGTGAAATGTTTTTGAAATGAATAAATGAATGAATGAATGAATGACAACCACTCCGCTTTGCCTCCTGAAATCAGTGAAAACAGAGCTTTCAATTCCTTACTTCTCTCTCTCTCCCTCATTTAAGAGCATCTGATTGCACTAAACCATAATATCTGGTCTGTTTGCCATACTTTCCAGCTGATAAGGCCCTTTCTTCTTCATCATCTCATCTGACCTGCCCATTGCAAGGTTTAGGAAACTGAGGCACAGAGTCTTGGGGGAAGTAGGTAATGGAGAGGGGATCCCAATCCTAGGCCTCCAATCCCCAGACAGAGCCACTGGCAACTATGCATTTGCAAGTCCTGCCACTTTTAAGACCCTATCCTCAGAAAAGAGCAGCTGCGGAGGCGCCCACGCCTCACTACCATCTCACACAGACCACCCACGCTTTGGCCCTTGCCTTCCCCTTCTTATGTCCTCATAACTGCTCCAAGACTTGTTCTGTAAGGGGCTTTTCCTCGGTAGGCAATTACCTGGGTTCATATGGTTAATTGAAATATTCCTTTTCCTAGAGTTTTAATTCATCCAGCGTAGTTTCAGGAGCCACAGATAATAAGACCTAATTTATAATTAGGGCTTATCAAGAATCAGCTAATTTCTAGACCCCTGATTCCCAAAGAGGGAGTGCAGAGTGGGGGCCTCTCTTCCCTTTCCAGGGAGTTGCTACCCACAACGCTCAAGGAGGCACCAGGGAGGAAGGAGAACTAATTGGAAGCTGGCCCTCCATATTGGACAATTTATTAATTGGATTATGGGAAGTCTCAGGCCCCAGGCAAATCCCAAAGAGGCACTGCTGCCTCCCCTGGTTTACTATGAGAATATTAGACATGAAGACACGAGACCTGGGTTACAGTCAGTCTTGCAGGAGCTAGGGATCTTTAAATAAGTCACTGAAAACTGCCTAGCCTCAGTTTCCCCAGCTATACAATGACCAGGATCATCCCTGCCCTGCTGGCCTCTCAGAGATCTCCTGGGAATTACATAGATGACTGGGCAAGTACATTTCAGGAGCTGTCATAATTATTTTAGGGCCTGTGTATCTGGAATGGGCCCAAAACACAGCCAGAAAAAGGTGCCCCAACCCAGGAAACAAGCTCTCAGAGAGACTGAGACAGGCCAAGACCCATAAGCAGTAAGAGTTGGAGGTCCGCTGTTGACCCCAGTTGGCTTTGTGTTGCCTGATCTTTCCTCATACCTGCAAATCCCTGGGGTCTTAGTCTCCCTGTTGCTTACCTGCTGCAAGCTTCACTTCTCCCCTGAAGCCTCTCAGACATCCACCCAGCTAGTCTGAATATCAGGAGGGTTCATGCAGGGACCATGGGGTGAGGACAACTTTGGAATCACATAGGCCCGATTTCAAACTCATTCTCTGCCCTTTACTAGCTGTATACATAGAGATTCTTTGGGTTTTATGGGACAGAAACCCAGTTCTAATGAGCTTAAGCTAAAGAGAAAGACTAGCTAATGCATTCAAAAACTCTAGAGTTACCAGCTTTAGGTATGGCTGGATCCATGTTCTCAGTAAGGATGACAGAGCCCTCCTTCTCTCTTCAGCTCTTATTGCGATTTTCTCTATGTTGACTTCATTCTGTTTCTTGTTTGTTTTTTGAGATGGAGTCTCTCTTTGTTGCCCAGGCTGGTACTCCAGCCTGGTCTCAGCTCACTGCAACCTCTGCCTCCCATGTTTAAGTGATTGTCTTGCCTTCGCCTCCCACATAGCTGGGATTATAGGAGTGCACCACCATGCCTGGCTAATTTTTGAATTTTTTTAGTAGAGATGGGATTTTATCATGTTGGCCAGGCTGGTATGGAACTCCTGACCTTAGGTGATCCACTCGGGTTGGCCTCCCAAAGTGCTGGGATTATAGACATGAGCCACCATGCCCAGCCAACTTCATTCTATAGCAGAATTTCACCAGTGGTGGGAAAAGATGGTGGTAGCTCATCCCTGCAGTGAGGGAGAGAAGGTAGAATAAGCTCACTACATAGACTGAACAGGATTCCCTTGCAGCTAAGAAGAGTGGTTCTACAAAGAAAGGGAGATTGGGAAGACAAAAAGCCAAGTAATCCCAAGCTAATCACACACCCTGTGTGATCCTCTGTCTTCCTATCTTTACAACAGGATCAACAGCCATGCGGCAGGATAAAAGGGTAATATACCAAAGTCTATTGCACTTCTATACACTAGCAATAAATAATCTTAAAAGAAATTAAGAAACAAATTCCATGTATAATGGCTTCAAAAGGAATAAAATACTTAGAAATAAATTTAACAGAAGAAGTACAACATTTGCACACAAAAACTACAAAACATTGTTGAAACAAAGACCTAAATAAATATAGACAACCTGTGTTCATGGGGGATTTCACATAGTTAAGGAGTCAGTACTCAACAGATTGACCTACATCTTCAGTGCCATTCCTGCAAAATTCCAAATGATTTTCTTCGGAAATGGTCAAGCTGATCCTAAAATTCACATGGAAGTACAAGGGACCAAGAATAGCCAAAACCATCTTGAAAAAGAAAAATGGGCCAGGCGAGGAGGCTCGCGCCTGTAATCCCAGCACTTTGGGAGGCTGAGGCGGGTGGATCCCGAGGTCAAGAGATTGAGACCATCCTAGTCAACAAGGTGAAACCCCGTCTGTACTAAAAATACAAAAATTAGCTGGGCATGGTGGTGCGTGCCTGTAGTCCCAGCTACTCGGGAGGCTGAGGCAGGAGAATTGCTTGAACCCAGGAGGCGGAGGTTCCGGTGAGCCGAGATTGCGCCACTGCACTCCAACCTGGGTAACGAGTGAAACTCCGTCTCAAAAAAAAAATACAAAAAAAAAAACAAAAAAAGAAATTGGAGAACTCACCCTTCCTGATTTCAAAACTTTCTCAAAACTACAGTGATCAAGACAGTGTAGTATACAGTAACCAAGACAGCCTAGAATAGACGTAAGGGTCAATGGCACAGGATTGAGAGTATAGAAATTAAACCACCTATTTATGGTCGACTGATTTTCAACAAGGATGCTGAAACAATTAAATAGGGAAAGAAGCTTCTTTTGAACATACTGCAACAATTGGCCGTCCACGTGTGGAAGAAGGAAGTTGGACCCTTATCTCACATATTAGTTAGCAATTAAATGAAAAGGGATCATAGATCTTCTAGCTAAAACTACAAAACTCTTAAAACATGAGTACACATCCTCATTCCCTTGGATTAAGCAACGGGTTTCTTAGATATGGCACCAAAAATACAAGTGACCAAAAAATGGATACATCGAACTTCATCAAACATTAAAAGCATTTAATTTTTAAAAACTTCTAATTTTTACTTAAAAGGACACTATCAAGAAAGTGATAAAGAGAATGGGAGAAAATATTTGCAAATCATATATCTGATAAGATTTTTATACAGAATATATAAAGAAATATTACAATTCAATCAAAAAACAACTCAATTGAAAACGACTTGTCATCAAATATCAAAATATTTAAACGAGCATTTCTCCAAGGAAGATATACAAATAATCAATAAGCACATGAAATATGTTTATCATCAGTCACTAGGGAAATGCAAATCAGAACCGTAAGGAGATACTACTTCGTGTCCACTAGGATGGCCATAGTCAAGAGGCTTCGGCAAAGATGTGAAGAGCTTCACTGGTTGCTGGAAGGTACAATGTTGCAGCCACTTTGGAAAACAGTATCACAGTTCTTTGAAAGGCTAAGCATAGAGTTACTATATGATCCAGCAATCCACTCCCAGTTTCAAGAGAATTTAAACCATATGTGTACATAAAAGCAGCTCCATAAATGTTCATAACAGCACTGTTAACAATAGACAAAAATATGGAAAACCTCAAATGTCCATCAGCTGATCATTGGATAAAGCAAGACTTATTTCATCCACATGGTTGAATATTATTCAGCCATAAAATGCAATAAAGTACTGATAACATGGATACACCTTGAAAACATCATGTTATAGGAAAGGAACCAGTCAGAAAAGGCCACATATTACACGATTCCATTTATATGCAATGTCTAGATTCGAAATCTCTATATAGACAGAAAGCGTATTCATGGTAGTCAGGGGTTGGGGGAATGGGGAATTGGGAGTGAATGTTAAGGTATGTAAAGATTCTTCATGGAGTGATGAAAATATTCTGAAATTAGATAATGGTATGGTTGCACAACTTGGTGAATATACAGGCCAGGCACCATGGCTTATGTCTGCAGTCCCAACTCTTTGGGAGGCCAAGGCAGGACGATGGCTTGAGGCCAGGAGTTCAAGACCAGCCTGGGCAGTATAGCAAGACCTCATCTCTACAAAAATATGTATATATTTATAAAATAGCAGGGTCTGGTGGCACATACCTGTAGTCCTAGCTACTCCGGAGGCTGAGGCAGGAGGATTACTTGACCCCAGGAGTTTGAGGTCACAGTGAGCCATTGTACATTGTGCCACTGCACTCCAGCCTGAGTGAGAGTGAGACCCTGTCTCTAAAAAAAGAAAAAAAAAACTTAGGGAATATGAGACAGGAATGGCACCAGATAGTCACAGGAGGGAGTAAAAGCCCAGACAACAACCAGAACAGGAACTAGGCAAAAAAACCGACAGGGTAATAGAAAACCCAAAATAAAGGAGGGAAAATGGGCATAACGTTCTGGTCAAACCCAGATAAGGGAGGAAGTGGGAGGGAAATGGGGTTCCTAATATTCCCTCATTTTCTAGAATACCGAATAATTATTCCATCCTCTAATTAAAGAAACGCCCATAAAATTAGAAACCCAAGCGCCACTGTGCATGACTTGTTCTCACACATCCGCCCACACTTCTCTCTTACGTGTGTCCTTTCCCTTTGCAATACAGGCTTCTTGCCTTTCGATTCATTCTGACTTGTCCCTGCATTTTTTCTTGTGACAATGTCAAGAACCTGGACGCTAGCTGAGGCTGGGGTCTCACTGGCATTTGGGGACTCTCCTGAGCCCTCCAGAAACAAATATAATAAAACCACCGACTTGTACAGTTTACAAATGTGAATTTGGCTGGACGAGGTGGCTCGTGCCTGTCACCCCAGCACTTTGGGAGGCTGAGGCGGGTGGATCATCTGAGGTCAGGAGTTTGAGACCAGCCTGACTAACATGGTGAAACCTTGATTCTACTAAAAATACAACAATTAGCTGGGTGTAGTGGTGGGCACCTGCAATCCCAACTACTCAGGAGGCTGAGGCAGGAGAATTACTTGAACCCAGAGGCAGAGGTTGCAGTGAGCCAAGATCGTGCACTGCACCCTAGCCTGGGTGACAGAGTGAGACTCCATCTCAAAAATGAATTGATAGTATGTGCATTATGTCTTAAAGTCTTATTTTTAAAACTAGCATCAAACACCATACAGAGTCATTGTGGGGCTGACATGAGTGATTGCATCTAAAGCCCCTGGCACAGTTTGAGGCACACAGTAAGTACTGAGTAAGTCTTAGTTTTCTTTCCTTTCCAAATAAATACTCCCTAACTCCCCTGCCTTTCCTCAATCACCATCACCAACCCTTTTAAAGCAATTCTACCCTGGTTTCTAAGGTAGAACTTTGAGGCATTCCGAAAAGAAGGCTGTGCTATGCTTGGCTGCCCACAGAGCAGCCAGGGTCATTCTTAAGATGGCTGGTCTGGTCTTCCTGATATGAATAAGATATTCAATTCCCTAAGAATGCATCAACCTCTGTAGCCGCCCTGGAAACATGGGAGGGAGCCGATGCAGCTCCATTAATCCAAGCTGGCCTCATATCCACTTTGATTCAAAGAGTTCATTCTGGTCAGTTTCCATGAAGGGGATAGTTATTAGTCCGTGATGACAGGTGAAGTGAACTCAGGTACTGAGTGTTTGGCTAAGGATGACAACGAGGCTATTTCAAGTCATTGAAGTTCAAGGGTATCTGCCTCAGCGCTTTTGTTTAAATTGATTTGTAGTTCTGATGGCTTGACCTTGCTGTGTAAAATAGTTCCTAAAGGAAAAAAATAAGAGCACAGTTCTAACCAAGGGAACAGATGTGTCCCAGCTTGCCCACCCTGCCCTCACACCAGCCAAACCCACAAGCCCCGTTGACTTTGAATGTGGGCGCGGATGGTGACATGGTCATCATGCAGCAGGAACAGGAGCAGAGAATGGCCCAGCAGAGTGGTCCGGCCATCTGGGTGGGGAAGGCCCAGAAAAGGGGAGGATTGTCCCAGGTTGGAGAATGAATCAGTGACAACATTAGGATTTTAATACAGGTTGGTGCAACTCAGACTTCGCCTCTCAACTCCTATTAAGAAAACGTTTAATATTTATAAGTACTTACCGCATTCCAGCCACTCTCTAATGCTTTATGTATAATAGCTCGTTTAATTTATACAACAGCCAACAAGAAACAAGGATGGATGTTCTCATTTTACAGATGAAGAAACTGAGAATCTCCATTTTACAGGTAGCTGTTTGGGGTGTCCAGTCATTTAGCTTTCCTGGGTCATATTGGAAAAAGAAGAATTGTCTTGGGCCACACATAAAATATACTAACTCTAATGATAGCTGATGAACTGAAAAAATAGTGAAAAATTCACATGATGTTTTAAGAAAGTGTATGAATTTGTGTAGGGTTGCATTTAAAGCCATCCTGGGCCACGTGCAGCCTGTGGGCCAGAGGATGGACAAACTAGGCTTAAGTAATTTGCCCAAGGTCGCCCGGCAAGGATGATGGCAGAGATGGAATTTGAACCCCTTGGTGTATGACACTAGAACCAGCCTCCAGCCACCACCCATTCCATCTCTATTTGTTTATTGCTTTGTGAAAGAAAACAGGTTCTGCCAGGGTCTAAGGAAGGCAGGCTGGCTGTCATGAACCAAGTTAGGCTGATAATTGTCACATCCCCAAACACTTCATTCATAATGGTCATATTAATATCGCTTCTTTTCTTTTCTTTGAGATGGAGTTTCACTCTTGTTGCCCAGGCTGGAGTGCAGGGGCACAATCTTGGCTCACTGCAACCTCTGCCTTCTGAGTAGCTGTGTTTACAGGCATACGCCACCACACCCAGTTAATTTTGTATTTTCAGTAGAGATGGGGTTTCACCATGTTGGTCAGGCTGGTCTCGAACTCCTGACTTCAGGTGATCCGCTAGCCTCGACTTCCCAAAGTGCTGGGATTACAGGCATGAGCCACCACTCCCAACCACATCATTTCTTGAAATCAGTCCTCTTCCTAGGTTTCCTGGAGTGCCCAAAGCAGGTCTAGCTAACCAGTATGAAACGCGCTACATCTGGCGGCATTTCTTGGAAACAGCCAAAGAAGCTACCCCACCCCACTCCCCTCTGACCAGTCCAAGAGCTGCATCTTTGCTCTACTCTTTCAGCCTTTAGCCTGCTGGAGGTAAAGCCTGATGCTAAATACAATCCTTGTATTGGGCAGAAGGAGCACTGGATTGAGAATCAGGGCATCCATGTGAAAATCCTGTGTGTCCTTGAGTGAGAGCTTAACCTCTCTGGCTCTCAAGTTTCTCATATGTAAGATGGTTATAAGAATACTTGCTTTTTTCTCATGGTTGTTCTGAGGATTCAGAGAACTTGCCTGACATGGGTGGGTTTTGATCACTGGAAAGGACCATGCATTTAGGAGATATTCCCAAAACACAGCCCTCTGCCAAGTGATGAGGTGTATTGAGAGAGAGTGACCAGTAGGTGGCAGTGCTTCAAAGCAGCCTGTGGGATGCCAGAAGGAACTTCCTATTAACCCTTCCTCATCAGGTGGATGGAACCTGAGCCCCCATCCCTCAACACACACACACACACACACACACACACACACACACACACACACACGCGCGCGCGCGCGCACACGCACGCGCGCATCACTCTGAGGCTCAGACAGCAGAAGTGCCACTTTCAGGGATCCATGATGACACAGTGACAGAGGCAGGATCAGACTCAGGTTGGGGTGGCTCCGTATGTCTCCCTTCACTCAACCCTTTTATTAGGTTCCGAGGCAGCGCAAAGGCTCACTAATTCCTTATGAGTGGGGGAAGGTCTACCCCAGCCTGTGGTGTTTGCAGGCCATTCAGTCTCCACACCTGGCATCTCCCATTGCTTCCTGGCCCTCACTCACTGGGATGAGCACTCACCTCAAACTCAGCCAAAACTGGACACCTGCCAGGAGGTAATGAGGAGAGGATGGACTAGCAGCCAGGCGATCTGTTTCTGACCTGTTTCACCCCTAGCTTGCTCTGTGATGTTGGCCAAGGCCCTCATTAGTGGGTCATGAAATCAATTTAGTGGATGTTGAGTTGAGTGGAAAAAAGAATACAAAAAAATAGTAGCATATATCTGTATCTGCCAGATAAAGTACAGGTAAACATTGTTCTTTTTAATATATATATATATATTTTATATATTCCATTTTTATGTCTGAACTTGAATCATGCATCTTCCACTGTGTGGCCTTGGCCAAATCATTTAATTTATTTGAGTCTGTTTTTTTAATCTGTAAAATGGGGATGATAGTTTCTACCTGTAGGAAATGTTACAAGTTTAGACCAAAGGAATGGAGGAATAATGGCCATGAGTTGTAGCTGAATAAATAAAAACTCTTGTTATTGACCACAAATATATATATTATATAATATATACATATACACACACACACACACACACACACACACACTCCACTTTTATGCACACACACCCTGATATAAAAGACATTTTATCTTGTGCATCACCATAGTTCTGGGAACACCATGTGAGAGATTCAAACTCTGCATCCTGAGATCCAACGTCTCCTCTCCTTCTCCTACTTAACATCTACCAGCCGACCCCAAGCTGCCCTGGGATCCCTATCTGGGTATATTTCTACAGCTCGCTGCTTCAGCATGGGAAAGGTCTCATAAACTGATGAAGCACGAGTTACCAACTTACCCTCGATGCAATCATGCTGGGTAGATATTGACCCCATCTACAGATGAGAAAACTGAGTCTTAGAAGGCCTCACAGCCAGCACTTGCTAGAGGCAGGACTTACACCAGGGTCAGCCTCACCTTGAGAGGTCGTTGGTGCCACTGACTCATGCTGCCTTGAACACAGGGGGCCCAGAGGCCACTTCTCCTAGGAAAAGCAACAACTGCTTACCAGTGCTTCCATTTCTTCTATTCCAAGTCACTTTTATTTTCTCTCTCTCTTTCAAGTTTGATTGAATTTACACTTAATGAATCCAACTTTATCATTTAGGGAATGTTGGAGCAATAAGACTTGACAAGGCATGAGTGATGATGCAATAAGTTCTGCTGGGAACGCGGCGCCATCCCTGCCCCCTCCCTTGAGTGATGGCTGCGTGACTCAGGCCCTAAGGAAGCCACCAGACTCCCTGAAAGGAACAAGACTAGGTAGAGATGGGGTCACGTTACTTAGGCCAAGAACTTAGAACAGGCCTTTTAGATAGGATGGGTGGACGGGGGCAGAAAAGGGAGGATCAGCAGGATGGGAGAAGTAGAAGCCACAGCTGCCACTGAGCTGCTTGCTCTGCAGCCTTGAGTAAGTGACTTTACCTCTCTGATCCTCAGTTTATCCATCTGTAGAGTGGGGCAATGGCCCAAGGATGTTGTTTTGTAAACTGTAGAAGGAGACTCATGTTGTTATCAGAATTCCAAAGGTGGAGGGTTGACAGCAAAATAAGCTGTCGGGAAGCCCGAGTCATTTCCCTCAACTGGCTGAGTGATGATAAAGGACATCTTCTCTGTTCAAGCCCCGCACAGGTGGAAGGCTGGTGCAAGTGCCACAGGGCGGGAGGGAGGGTAACATTTCTGATGAGGAAAGAAAATGAAAAAATAAAAAGTAAAGTGAGATTTCACTTTGGTTAAGAAAAACAAGGCATGCACAAAAAAGTGGCTGGGAGAATATGCCCAAAATTGTTCACATCCAGGGGCAGAATTTTATTTTCCTCCTGATTTTTATCTGGATTTTCTAAACTTTTTTTTTAATGAAATAAAACATACAGAAGAGTGAATGAACTATAAATGTGGAGTTTAATGATGAAGTGGGTATTCATGTAACCACCTTGATTGCTGTTCCATTAGAAGCCTCTCACTTGATCTTAGCCAAAAGGCCAAGAAGCCATCCTTAGTGCCTCTCACCAAAACCTTTCCACCCCCTGACGGGCAGCTTTTTGCCCATCATCTCTTTATTTTTATTTTTCATGGTTTTATTGCCTAAGTAGGCATCCCTGAGAAATAGTTTGAGTTTGCCTGTGTTTGAAATATATGTGAATGAAATTGTACTGGATGTGTATTGCGGGGGTGTGTATGTATCTTTAAAGTTAACATTATGGTTTCTGTTTCGCTTGTTGGCTTGAGACAAAGTCTAGCTCTGTCACCCAGGCTGGAGTGCAGTGGTGTGATCTCAGCTGACTGCAACTTCTGCCTTTTGGGTTCAAGCCATCCTCCTGCCTCGGCCTCCTGAGTAGCTGGGATTACAGGTGCCTGCCACCATGCCCAGCTAATTTTTGTATTTTTAGTAGAGACAGGGTTTCACTGTGTTGGCCAGGCTGGTCTTGAACTCCTAAACTCATGATCCACCTCCCTTGGCCTCCCAAAGTGCTGGGATTATAGGCGTGAGCCACCGCCTGACCTTTGTTGTTTAATTAAAGAAAAGTTTCAGTGGTACTAGAAAGGTTGAGACTGTGGACAAAGATAGCTCAAAGGCAGAATTTTCCAGAGTTTCCCTGGAGCTCAGAAGAGACACATTGGGTTAAAGCAGAAGATTTGTGGATGCCATCTCTATCACCTAAAAAAGCCTCAAGCATATTTGGGCATCCCATTTAAAATAAGAGTAAAATAATATTGAAAATGAAGATAAATTCGCACAATCATAGTGTTACATGTGTGATTAGAGGAAATTAGCATTTACAGAAAGCATTGTAGCAAAGTAGGCAAAGCAGTCAACTGTAGTCAGGAGAGCTGAGCTGAACTTCCAGCTTTTCCATAAACTGTCAGTGTGGCCTTGAGACGCCAACATCTCAGAGCCCGTTTCCTCCTCTGTAGAATGGGGACTGATTCCTCAAAGAGCTGATCGAGTGAAATGATGTCAGTGAGTTTTGTAAAGGTCTATACAGATACGAGGGTTTCATATGAAAACATAGGGATGGAAAGCCAACCTTCTGGAAGGTCCATTTCCTAATATATAATTTTCTTACTGCCAGCAAAGCACCACCTTCTGCCTTAGACACAGGAGATACAGAAATGTGGAGATACAAATGCCTTATTTTGCCTATAAAATGGGGAGATGAGACCAATATGAAATAAAAGCGACTACTTTTGATTATTAGAAACCTGACTTAACTGAAGAGGCTGGGGGAAGAGTCTTGCTCTGTTGCATAGGCTGAAGTGCAGTGGTGTGATCTCAGTTCACTGCACCTCTGCCTCCCGGCTCAAGTGATTCTCTTGCCTCAGCCTCCCAAGTAGATGGGATTACAGGCATATGCCACCATGCCCAGCTAACTTTTTTTCTTTTTAGTAAAGACACAGTTTTACCATGTTGGCCAGGCTGGTCTCAAACTCCTGACCTCAGGTGATCCACTCCCCTCGGCCTCCCAAAGTGCTGGGATTGCAGGCATGAGCCACCACACCTGGCCACACCCACCTTTCTTTTGCATCGTAGATCTCTTTGAAAAATTAACAGTCTTTGAATCTTTCTAAAACCTCACAGAGGTCCAGGAAGGCCTGGTTAGAACCATGCATTAGAACAGAGTTCCTAACCTTTTTTGTGCTGTTGACCGTGATGACAGTCTGGGTATACCCCTTCTCAGAATAATGTTTTTAAGTGGAAATAACACATATATATTTAAGTGCATAGGCATTTTTGATGGAAATATTTTACACTGAAATGTAATTTTCAATATATTAAAACTACATGAAATCATAATTGATATGTTTCTTAATAGTGAATTACACAAGCTCACCAGGCATAGTGGCTTATTCCTGTAATCCCACCACTTTGAGAGCCTGAGGCAGGAGGATCACTTGAGCCCAGGAGTTCAAGGCTGCAGTCAGCTGTGTTCGTGCCACTGCACTCCTGCTGGGTGACACACCAAGACCCTGTCTCAAAATAAAATAAATACAAATACACATAAATAACTAAACAAGCTCTAGCAGTAGATCTGATGACTGACATAAGTTTGAAATAGTGATGAGCTTAATTGATATTTTGAAAGATCTGTAATAACAGGATTGTGATAGGAAGGCATCAGTGATTTTTATTGGTGCACGCCACAGCATTTCTAATGTGACTGTTTTGTTGCCTACATTCAAAATGGAAGAAAATGCTAACTTTTGGTTAGGAGATTAGTGAAAAATTAAGAAAAACATTTCGTTTTTGCTCACATCCAAGTTTGCAGACCCCTAACTTCTAACCGTACAGCTCAAGGCAAGAGCCCCTACAGGTGTTTGAAACTGTTCACTAATAATGAATTGGCCTATAATACAGCCACTGTGTCTTTTGGGTAGACAGTTCTCCTTTATAAATGTATTAACACACCTGTGGAACCCAAGGTGATGGGACACAGACAGGGTAGGGCCAGGGACAGCGAGGGTCTTGTGGCATAAAAGAATTCCTACAAGTGGGCACACTGGGTCAGATACTCCCCAGTGGCCCCTCTGGTACTATACCCTTCTTCAAGCCCACCCCGCATTATACATTGGACCAAGACACAATGGATCTAAAACATGGCATTTTAAGACTGTCAGAAGCAACTGAGCTAGTTTACAGAGGTAAATACTGCTTTTTAAATTAAAAATGAAAAACACACACAAAAAAACAAACCCGATGAATTAAACTTACTGCTTTAGGTCTTGGAAACAGTTTCACCTACCCTGCCCCCACCACACACACAAACCCTAAGGAAGAGAGTAGCTATGAAAGAAAGATAATAGCAGGAATAAACAAATTAAGAAACACAAAAACAGTGGAATCAATAAATAAAACCAAGAGCTGCTTCTTTGAAAGAGCTAATAAAAAAGAGTAACCTCTGGCAAACACAAATAGGAAAAGAGGCCCAAATGAAATCAGGAATGAGAACGTGATTATCACAACGAATCAAAAAGATTTGGAAATATTGAGAAGAACATCACACATGATTCTATAGCAAACTTGTTTGAAATTATCAAACAGACGATAGCCTACAAAAATATAAAATAATACAACCAACACAAGACATGTAGATTAGATCAGCAAGCAAGAAAGAATCTGAAAGAGTGAGAAATTCATTAAAGAACCACCCTCTCCACCCCTAAAAAGAACATTTTTTTTAGCCGCCCTAGAGTCTCTTGAGAAATCTATCCAAATTTTACAGAACACTACATTTTCATGTTACATAAATTATTCTTTAACATAGGAAAAGAATGGTGGAAAAAAATCTGCTAATTCATTTTGCAAGGCAAATACAGTCCTGATTTTAAGCCCTGATTCAGATTTTTTTTTTAAGGGAACAGGATCCAATATCATTTAAGAACACGGTCCCATAAAACAGTGTTCAGCAGCATATTAAAAGACTAAACACCATGACCACAAAGGGTTTCTATGGCAAGGCGAGGAAAGCTCAGCACAAACCCGATGAATTAAACTTACTGCTTTAGGTCTTGGAAACAGTTTCACCTCCCCTGCCCCCACCACACACGTATATATTAATATAACACGTAAGATCAATAGATTAAATAATATGAACCATATGATCATCCTAGTGGATGCCAAAAATGCATTTCAATAGCTGTCAAAACATTTTTAAAAATAGGAATGGAATGACACTTCCTTAACATAATAAGGATCTATTTAAAACCAAGCCAGCATCCTTTTTAATGGAAAAGCATTAGAGATTTTCCCATTAGAAAAGAGAGCAAAACAAGAAAGCTCTGTGTCACCATTATGATTTCATATGATATTGATAATTCTGGCTGATGTAATAAGACACGAAAAAGAAACCATAGGAATAATTATTGGAAAGGTAGCAAGAAAGCTTCCTATGATACAAAGCTTCAGACAATCAAAGCAGATGATATAATCATAGATTTTAAAAGTCTGATATTCCCATGTAAACTAACATTAGCAATGATATGAAGGTTCAATAGTTTCATAACTGGCTGCATATCATGGGTACATAACAAACATTTAAAAAATCAATAACTTTCCTAAATAAATGCAATAAAAAGACAGGAAACTAATTAAAAATGAGATCCCATTCACAATCAAATATAAATAATGAAATATTAAGACATAAGCATAACATACAAAAAATTTCAAAACTTTCCTGGAAAGCATAATGGAAAACTTGAATAAAATTCAAGTATTATAATTTTATAATTCAATACAAAAATATTTCTTGTAGATTTTGAAAATGTGCTTTTAAAAATAATTTGGAAAAAACAGCCAAAATAGCGCAGAAGCTGGGGGTGGTGGCTCATGCCTATAATCCCAGCACTTTGAGACGCTGAGGCAGGCAGATTGATTAAGCCCAGGAGTTTGAGACCAGACTGGACAATATACCTCGTCTCCACAAAAAAATACAAAAATCAACCCAGTGTGCTGTTGTATATCTGTAGTCCCATATACTTGGGAGGGTGAGGTGGGAGGATCACCTGAGCCTGGGAGGTTGAGGCTACAAAGAGCCGTGATCACACCCCTGCAGTCCAGCCTGGGTAACAGAGCAAGACCCTGTTGTCTCAATGACAACAGCAACAACAACAACACAACAAAAACCAATAGGAGTTTCTAAGGCACAAAAACAAATTTTAAACATAGCAAGGAATATTCTTTAAAATAGCAATGATAATAGAAACATAGAAATAAGTCATTAAAGAACAGTACTGCAATGGTATGAGACTAGAGCCAAACAAGAACTGGATAAAACCGAAAGTCCAAAAACAGACTTGGTGACATCAGAGAGCTTAATATATAACAAGGGTGTCACAAAATAATAGGGAAAGGAAACACCATGTAATAAAGGAGTTGGAAAAGTTGAACAGTAGAAAAGCAGGGAGGTTAATTTAGGTCTATACCTAAAAATAAGCTTCAGATTTGGAAAGGACTGATTGAAACACATATTATAGACAACCCAGTGGAAGTGAAATGCTTTAGCGTTAACTCATCTGAGAAATAATAGTAGGCCCAGGATAGAGGAAACAGAAGGAATTACAAACAGAAAAATGGACAAATTAAGCCATGTTAAAATGTTAAATGCATGCATACACAAACACAGAAAGCAAAAGCAAAATAATACAATAGGGGAGAGATTTGTATTGAATGCGTGGCTCTTAACTATTTGTTTAACTTGACCTTTTTGAGGATCTAAAAAAAGCTAAGAACTCTTTCACAGTTACTTACAGGCATACATACACACAGGAACATACACACATACATGCACAGTGACACAGATAGACATATACACAGACACAGATGCATAAATGGCACATATGCTTTTGCAGGACTTTTGAGTACCCTACGCCTGTCCTGGGACCCAAGGTTAAGCATACTTCATCTTGAAAGAATAGCTTACATTAAATTACTTAAGAACACCCCAAGGCCAAACAAATAAGTGAGCAAAAGACGAGACCAAACAATTCACTGAAAAGGAATAGAAACAGTAGACACAAGGACAATCAATAGGCATAAAATATGTTCCAATTTTTGATACTAAATTATCAAATTGGTATGAAACTGATTTTTAAAAGCAAACTAATGCTGATGAGGTTTCAGGAAAATTGCCATATTGCTGGTCCTTTTGAAACGTAACTTAAAATACCCAATGAGAGCCCCAAAACATCAATACTTTTCGACCTAATTGTCCTTTTTCTGGGAATTCATCCTCATGAAATAAATTTGAGGAGCAAAACTCCTTATAGACTTTCATCACGCTGCTTATGAATTGTGTTTGTGTAAAAGCAGAATCCTCTAAATATTGAAAGAAAGGGCAGGGGACAGCTAAACAATTTGGGGAGTCAACATAGTGGAATGCTATGCTGCCACTAAAATGAAAATCGTGAAAATAAGAAAATGATAATATGCTGAGTAAAAAAGTAAAACAAAATCGTGTAGTTAATATTATAACAATGGTGGCAAATGGAGCATTTTTCTTAAAGTTTTCCTTAATGTTTATGTAAAAAGTTGTATTTCATACAAAGCATGGAGAGGACATTGTACTGTAATAGAGTCTAGGAAAGGGACGGATCTTAGCTTATGGGGCTACCACTCAAATCCACGACTCCTGACTTGCCACTCAAATCCACGACTCCTGACTTGATCTAATTGTGAGCATGAGCTACTTGAGACAAGTAAGGCCCTGGACACTTCTGTGATAAACTCTGAGTTTCCTTCCCCTTCCCTCCTCTCTTTTTTTCCTTCCTTTCTTTATATTTTTTTTCTGTTTTGTTTTTTTGTTTTTTCTTTTTGGAGGAATGGATGGTTCTTACATTTTGAGGTCATGATTTGTACGTACCAATTCCTTCTAACTCACAAAGGATTTAAGTGCTGGAATACAAAGATATTTTAAAGTGATGTGATACAGATGAGCTCAGAAGGACTACACATCACGCGCCACCATGCCCAGGCTAATTTTTGTATTTTTAATAGAGATGGGGTTTCACTATGTTGGCAGGGCTGGTATTGAACTCCCGACCTCGAACTCCTGCCCCCAGCCTCGGCCTCCCAAAGTGCTAGGATTACAGGCATGAGCCACTGTGCCGGGCCTAAAATCAAAAGATTACTACAGGTGTATACTCAGAGCACTTGGCTGGAGCACTTGCCCGTTTTTCCCTGAGATGCACTAAGAGATGGTGCACTCAGTTGGGAGGGGTAGTCAGACTGGTTAGAGAGGAGGAATAGTGTCCCCAGCGAACTCGGCTAACAAAAGCAAAATATGCTTCATTGAACCCTGAATGTCCTTGCTCTGTAGGGCTCTTTGGCAGAGAAAATTTTAAATTCCCACCAGCATCTGGAACTTAGAATTTATCTAGACACTTAAGATCAGGTGCTGGCATTGGAGGTGAGCCAAAAAAAAGCAGTGAACCAGCCTGGGCAACATGGTGAAACTCCTCCTCTACAAAAAATACAAAAATTAGCAGGGCATGGTTACATGTGCCTAGAGTCTCAGCTACTCAGGAGGCTGAGGTGGGAGGATGGCTTGAAACCAGGAGGCAGAAATTGCAGTGAGCCAAGATAATACCACTGCACTCCAGGCTGGGTAACAGAATGAGGCCCTGTCTCAAAAAAAAGAAAATAAAAAAGAAAAAAAAAGGTAGTGAGAGGTGAGCTAATCTCAAGTCCAAGAATTACTTGGAGAACTCGGTCTGCCCATACCCACACGTAGAGAGGGTGAAAAGACACATTCCACAAAGAACTGAGCTTCCCTGACAAATGGCTGCGACCTACACCACGTGGTAAATTGAATGCTCTGCATGGCCAACCAAGTCTGCGGAAACATAAAACCTCTTTTTCTCTATGATTTGAATATATCTGAACTTTCTCTTTCTCTAATAGACTTCATCTGCAAATCCAGCCCTGCCTCCAAAGAATAAGTAAGAGAAGAACACCAGGTACTTTTACCAGTGTAAAAGAAGGAGCAAAATCAGATGTAGAATTAAAAAAAAAAAAAAAAGTTTCCCCCTGAAACAGACCTATGCCAGAAACAGAAGGAAAAACATTTAATATCAAATGTATATTTTCTATGAGATTAGAGGACATATTGCATTTCTGAAAAGATAATTATGTGAGATAAGGCAATTTTACTTTAAGATGAAAAGCATAATTACAGAATTTTAAAATGCAGTAGGGGCAGTGGAGAGCATATTAAACATTGAAGAAAACTGAATAAATAATTTAAATTGTCTGTTCTAAAAGAGAAAATCTCCCAGAATTCAGAAAGAAGCATAGTGAGATGAAATAAGGTGAGCAAAAACATCACAGTAAATCTGAAAGTAACAGTCTGAGAGAAAAAAACACCCAGGAAGGGCAGGTAAAATTCATTTTTAAAAGTCACATCTAGACACATACTAATGAAAATTTCAAATGCCAAACAAAGAGAGGAGTCAAAGATTAATAGAATTTGATTTTAAAAATAGGGTCAACCAAGATAAGACTATGTGTAACTTGTAAAAAAGTAGAAAGAAGAAAGTGGAAAACATGAACAATATAACCAAAAATTGGGAAATAAAATAAGAAACAGCATAAAATGACAGAATTAAGAAGATATTAGTGATCATAATAAATATAAACAGAATAAATGTCTCTATAAAAAGACAAAGACTACCATATTGAGTCTAAAAGCAAACTCTACTCAAACATAAATGATCATATTTAAAATAAAGAAATGGACAAAAAATACATAAGGCAACTGTTTTGGCAAAAAGGAATACAAGGACAATATTAACATAAAAATTTGATTCAAATAAAAAGTTTTAGTGGAAAAATGAGATTACATTATTTTGATGAAGATAAAATCCTCATTTATGATTAGTCATTAACTTTAGGCACTAAATAATGTGACATTGCAATACACAAAGCAAACAAACATTAGAGACTTAACAAACACTGCCTTATCTGCTCTTTCACTACTGACCATAGTGAAGTAACTGAAATAAGAGGGATCTCTTACCATAAACATCTAGAAAACCATATAGTGTATATGAAGCAACTGTCTTCAGGCAAGTCAGACATCTAATAAAAAAATTATCAGCTTTGTAAAGAAGCAAAAAATTACAAACAATAATGAAAAAAATCAATCAGTTGACACTGACTCAGAAGTGATACCCTTGAGTATACAAGAACATTAAAACTCTGCTGTAACTCTTTTATATGTTCACGAAAATAGAAAAAGGTTGAGGAAGTTAAGTGAAGACATAATAGATATAAAAAATGACCCAAATCAACTTTCTGAAGATCAAAATGACAATATGTGAAATAAAACATACAATGGTTGGGATTAACAGCAGATTTGACATTGTGTAAGAAAAGATTAGTGAAGTTGAAGACAGAATAGAAACTATCCAAAATGAAATACGAAGAGAAAAGAGATTGAAAATAATGAATAGAACATCAATGAGCTGTGAGAAAACTTCAAGCAAAACAATACAAGTGTAACTGGAGTCTTTGAAAGTATCAGAGAACAGAAAATATATTTGAAAAAATAATAGCATGAAGTTTTCCAACTTAAGTGAAATCTATAAACCCACAGAGCCAGAAGAGTTAACAAACTCCAAGCACAAGAAACAGCAACAAAAGATAAGAAAAAAGAACTATACCAAGATGTATCACCATAAAATGGCTTTAAAATCATGATAAAGAGAAATTCTGTAAAGCAGCTAGAACAGAAAGACATACTACGTATAGAGAAACAAAGATGAGGATGGCATAGGAATCTTGTTAGAAGCAATCCACACTAGAAGATACTACAGCAAAATCTTTAAAGTACTGAAAGAAAGGACTGCATAAATTTTACATCCAATGCAAACATCTTTGAAAAACAAAGGAAAATACTTCTTCAGACACACAAAGCTGAACAAATTCATCTGCAGATCATGACACAAAAAATGTTAAAGGAAGTCTTAAAAACAAAGAGAAAATGATGTTAGATAAAAATGTGAATCCACAAAAGGAATAAAGAGCCCCAGAAAAGGCATCTACCTGGGATAAATAAATATATAAATGCCTTACTATTTAAATATCTTCAAAAAATAATTGGCTATTGAAGAAAAATAATGAAATGGGGTTAAACATATGTAGAAATAAAATGTATGATAGAAATTAGCCCAAAGTTTGGGGATGGAAAAATGAAAGTATATAGTATATAGTAATTGTTATAATCACTTGATGGCAGACTATGATAAAGATGTGTACTCTAAACCCTAAAGTAATCACTTAAGTAGGAGATACATAGCTAATAATCCCATAAAAGAGATCAAATGGAATCATTTTAAAAAGTAGTTAATCCAGGCCGGGCGCGGTGGCTCAAGCCTGTAATCCTAGCACTTTGGGAGGCCGAGGCGGGTGGATCACGAGGTCAAGAGATTGAGACCTCTTGACCTGGCCACATGATCAACATGGTGAAACCCCGCCTCTACTAAAAATACAAAAAATTAGCTGGGTATGGTGGTGCATGCCTGTAATCCCAGCTACTCAGGAAGCTGAGGCAGGAGAATTGCCTGAACCCAGGAGGTGGAGGTTGCAGTGAGCTGAGATTGCGCCATTGCACTCCCGCCTGGGTGACAAGAGTGAAACTCTGACTCAAAAAAAAAAAAAAAAAAAAGTAGTTAATCCAAGTGAAAGTAGAAATAGAAAAGGTAGACAAAGAACAGATGGAACAAAAAGAAGACATAAAACAGATTAATGGATTTAAACCTAACCATATCAATAACATTAAATGTAAATTGTCTAAACTCCCCAATTAAAAAGTAAGAGATTATCAAATTTTATTTTTTAAAAAGATTCAACTATGTGTTGTTTAAAGGCACCCACACTAAATGTAGACACAAATACTTTTAAAGTATCAAAAGCAATAAATCATGCTAATAATCAAAAGAAAGCTGGAATGTATGTTTAAAATCAGACAAAATAGATTTTAGGTGATACTGATGATGTCTCAGATTAAAATGAGGGACATGATATTGAACATTGGAGAAAAGGTAATCCTTGTTAAAACCTGATGTTCTGTGAAAAGGAGAATTTGCGAGGGATGACTCTGGATATTTAACTGAGAAAATTTCTAAGCAAAGTGTTGCGGTGGTATGGTTCCTCCTGACTGCTAACAGTAAAATGCAAGAAGAGAGAAATAAATTGATGATGGAATTGTTAAGTAGAAATACCCAGACCATAAAGATTTGGAAAATTCTCAATTCTTTGCAGAGAGCAAAGAATATATCCAGAGACAATGAGGATCATTTCATAACAATAAAGGAACCAATTAATCAGAATGCAACAATCCTAAAGGCTTTATGTTCCTTTAAAAAAAGCTTCAAAACATATGAAGCAAAAATCAGTAAAACGGCAATATTTACACAAATCAACACAGTTGAGGATTTTGGCATTCCTCTCTCAACGGACATAACAAGTAGGTAAAAAATCAGAATGTAGAGACTCAAAGAGCATTCTCAACCGACATGACCTATTTGACATTTATAAAACATACAACCCAATAACAGCAGAATATACATTCTTTTTAAGTGTATATAAAATATTTACCAAAATAGCCCCTATTATGGGCCATGAAAGACATCTTAATTTAAAAGAATTCAGGTCATACGAAGTATACTCTGAGCACAGTATAAATATATTAGGAACCAATAACAAAAATATATATCGAAAATTGCAAATATTTGAAAACTAAATAATATACTTCTAAGTAACCCCAAAAGAAACAAAAAAGGAAATTACAAATTATTTTGAAATGAATCAAAATAAAAACAACATATTAAAATTTGTGGGGTGCAGCTAAAGCAGTACTTAGAAGTTGATGCCATTAAACACCTGTTAGGAGGGAAGAAGGGTCTCAAATCACTATCTAACCTGTCATTTTGAGAAGCTAGAAAGTAAAGCAAATGAAATGAAACAAAGTATACAGCAGAAAGAAAATGATAAAGATCACAATGGAATTGAATTAAATGGAGAAAATCAATGAAATATGAAGTTCTTTCAGAAGAACAATAAACTCTAGCTAAGGTGATAAGAAAATGATGATATCATATGATAATCTCAATGCAGAAAAGCCCTTGACAGAATTCAACATCATTCTATGATAAAACGCTCAGAGACCCTAAATAGATGCTGACAAAAGGGATCTATAGAAAATGTACAGTTGATATTATGCTTAATGGTGAAAGAGGAATATTTTCTATTAATATTTTCTATTAATATCAGAGACCAATAATATCTCTCACCACTGCTAATCAACATGGTACTGGAGATTCTAGCCAGGACAGTCAGGCCAGAAAATACAGAAACACATACAGATTGTAAAAGAAGAAGTAAAACTGATTTTGTTCACAGATAACTATGTACATAACAATCTAATAAAATACTTCAAATCTAATAAATGGGTAGCAAATTTGCAGAAAACAAGGTCAATACACAAAGGTCAATAGTATGGACTTCCACTTCTGGGAAGATGGAGTAGATGTAGATTTCCCTATTGCTCCCATTAAGTACAGGTAAATATCCTGGGTGTTATGTATATTTTTAAAATAAAAGGAACTCTGAAAAGTCCCACACCAACAAGAGACCTCAGACTCAAAGAATCACATGATGGCAAGTTCTCTTGGTTTTCTTTTTGCCTTATATATCCCACACTGGGAGCTAGATCACGTAGCAACATGAAAACACCAATAAAAGTGTGATGGTTAATTTTATGTGTCAACTTGACTGGCCTATGGAATACTCAGATTGCTAGCTAAACATTATTTCTGGGCGTGTCTGTGAGGGTATTTGCAAAAGAGATTAACATTTGACTCCGTGAACTGAGTAAGCAGAGGGTACTATCCAGCATGGCTGGGCATAATCCAATCTGTTGAGGGCCTAAATAGAAGAAAAAGATGAAAGAAGGTTAAATTTACTCTCTGCCTGACTGCATGAGCTGGAATATCAATTTTCTCCTGACCTTGGCACCATGATTTTCAGGGCTTCAGGTCCAGGCTGGAATCCACACCATTGACTCTCTGGTTTTCAGGTTTTCAAACTACACCATTTGTTTTCCTGGTTCTGCAGCTTACAAAGAGCAGATTATAAGAATTCTCAGCCTCCATAATCATGTAGACCAATATCTTATAACACATTTCTTTATATATTTTATTGTATCTATTTCTCTGAAGAACTCTAACACACACCAATATTGGTACTGAAACCTGGGATGCTGCTGTACTATATATCTAAACATGTGGGAGTGGATCTGGAACTGGGAAATGGGTAGAGGCTGGAAGCATTTTGAAGTGCATCCTAAGAAAAAGTGACATTGCCACGAAGGGACTTTTGAAGGCAATTCTGCTGAGGTCTCAAACAGAAAAGGGAAGAGCTATAGATAAATCTTCTGCAGTTTATAGAGAATACATGAATAATCGAATATAGAAGTGGTATAAATATGATTGTTGAGGGAAATTCTGGTGAGATCTCAGATGGAAATGACAAATACGTTATTAACAATGGAGAAAAGGCGATCCTTGTTAAAACCTAGTGTTTTGTAGAAGGTAGAACTTGTTAGTGACGACACTGGATATTTCACTGAGAAAATTCTAAGCAAAGTATTTACTCCTGACTACTAGTAGTAAAATGCAAGAAGAGAGAAATAAGTTGAAGATAGAATTGTTAAGGAGAAAAGATCCAGAACTTAAGATTTGCGAAATTCTCGGTCTATCCATATTGCAAAAAATGAGAAACTATGTTTGGAAGGGAACATCAAGAAAGGGGCTAGCCAATCATTTGATAAGGAGATTAGTGTGGTTGCAAACCATGGACTTAATCAGCCATATCAACAAATGTCAAAAATAGATATGGGACTGTACCAGTAAAAACACTGCCGGCTAGAACTAAAGGAAATAGAGAAAATGTAATGGAATGAAGGAAGGCTGTGAATATCCTTCAAAAAAACGGGAAGGACACCAAATGCAATTGAGAGATCATCAACGGGGCAGATGGCCTCCAGCAGAAGCCATGGGGAGCAGCTCAGGGGGTGTGATCCCCACACAGCAGAGCCATGACATGTGTGGGGTGGCCACAGAGAGCCATACATGGGTGGTGCCCTGCTGAGCTGTGGGGTGACATTGTCATCACAGTGGGTGATGAAGACAAATTGTCAAGCCAAAGAGGACTATTCATGAAGTTTAAGATCACATGGAGTTTGCCTTGACAGGTTTTGGGCTTGCTTGGGACTTGTCACCCATTTTTTCTGTACTAATTTTCCCTTTTAGATTGGGAATGTCTATAGTATGCCTGTTCCACCATCATATTTTGGAAGCATATCATTTGTTTTCATAGTTTCACAGATAGGGAATTTTGTTTCAGGATGAATCGTACCTTGAATCTCACCCATATCTAGTTCAGATGATATTTAGATGAGAATTTAGACCTAATGCTGCAAAATGTTAAGACTTTTGGAGTCGTTGGAATTAAATGAATGCATTTTGCATACAAGAAGGACATGAATTTTGGGGAGCTAGGGGCAGAAAGTTGTGGAATGAATGTTCATGTCCTCCCAAAACTCATACATTGAAATCCTAACTCCCACCAGTATAATATTAGAAGGTGAACCCTTAAGGGGTAATTGAGTCATAAAGGTGGAGCCTTCATTAATGGGATTAGTGCCTTTATAAGAAGCATGAAGGAGCTTTCTTCTCTCTTCACTCTCTGACACGTGAAGATACAATGAGATTGCCATCTGTATACCAGCAAGAGGGCCTTCACCAAGAACCTGACCATGCAGGCAACCTGATCTCTGACTTCCAGTCTCCAGAACTTTAAGAAATAAAATTTGTTATCTAAGCCACTGCATTAGTCTGTTCTCATGCTGCTAATAAAGACATACCTGAGACCAGATAATGTTAAAGGAAAGAGGTTTACTTGACTCACAGTTCCCCATGGCTGAGGAGGCCTCACAATCATGGTAGAAGACAGAGGAGCAATTCATGTCTTACATGGTGGCAGGGAAGAGAGAGAAAATGTGCAGAGGAACTCCTCTTTATAAAACCATCAGATATTATGAGATGTATTCATTATCACAAGAACAGCATGGGAAAGACTCACTCCCCCATGATTCAATTACCTCATGGGTCCCTCCCACGACGCATGGGAATTATGAGAGCTACCGTTCAAGAGATTTGAGTAGGGACATAGCCAAACTGTATCAACCACCCAGTCTACAGTAATTTGTTATAGCAGCCCAAACTAAGACAAGAAGCAAGCAAAAAGGCATCAACAAAAGTCTGCTTTCTTTAGCCAAAGGACCAGGAAATGGGAAGCCTAGGAGGCCAGAAACCTATTAGAAACTAATTGCCTTACTGCATCCAAACACTACAGGAAGAATCTGTGGCTTCATTCCAACACAGTCTAGGGAAGGACAAGTGGAGAGCATAGACTTCCATCTTCATCAGCCTGTAGTAAGACTCCAAATCCTCCCACCAGTGTGGCATCAGAAAATGCTGAGATGGGACTTTCTCTACTAGGCAGAAAAGAGGCACCCTCCACAGCATCAAAGGAGACTATGTGGGAACTTGGACTTCCACCCCTCTAGTAAATGAGATGCCCTCTTTTTTTTTGAGTCAGAGTTTCACTCTTGTTACCCAGGCTGGAGTGCAATGGCACAATCTCGGCTCACCGCAACCTCTGCCTCCTGGGTTCAGGCAATTCTCCTCCCTCAGCCTCCTGAGTAGCTGGGATTACAGGCATGCACCACCGTGCCCAGCTAATTTTTTGTATTTTTAGTAGAGATGGGGTTTCACCATGTTGACCAGGATGGTCTCGATCTCTTGACCTCGTGATCCACCCGCCTCGGCCTCCCGAAGTGCTGGGATTACAGGCTTGAGCCACCGTGCCCGGCCCGAGATGCCCTCTTATACTAGGGTGGTGTCAGCGGAACCTGACTGAAAAGTGAGGACTTTCACCACTACTCAGCAATACCAAGTACCACTTCATATAGTGTCAAAGGAGGCCACGTGGGGAGTAGTAACAAGGCACTCCCAACCCTCCAAGATAGGAGGTTATCAGTGGAGGCCTAATGGAAAGTCAGAATGCCCAAAGAACTCAACAATAATGAGGAACTTTTCATCTTGAGTGTCAACAGAGGCTGAGTGAAAAACTTGAATTACTGCCACCACCTGGCTATATCCAGGCAGGGTCAGAGTAAGCCAGGTAAAATGAAAAGTTTAAGAAACATCTAGAGTCTCATAATATAATACCCAAAATGTCCAGGTTTTAAATTTAAAAATCACTTACCATACCAAAACCAGGAATATCTCAAGCTGAATGGAAAATCATGGTCAACAGATGCCTACACTAAGATGGCAGAGATGCTATAATTACCCAACAAATATTTCAAAGCAGCCCTCATAATAATGCTTCAGTGAGCAGTTACGAACATACATAAATAAAAAAACAGAAAGTTTCAGCAAAGAAAGAGAAAAGAAGAATCAAATGGGAATGTTAAAAATGAGAAATAAAATAACCAGAATAAAGGAGGGTAAAAGACTCAATGGGTGGCCTCGAGAACAGAATAAAGAAAACAGAGGAAAAAATCAGTGAACTGGAAGGTGCAACAATAGAACTTATCCTACCTGAACAAAGAGAGAAAATCGACCGAAAGAGGCAAATGAACAACACTTCAGGACCTATGTGTGGGACTTTAACAAAAGGTCTAATGTTTTGTCCTCAGAGTCCCAGAAAGTGAAGGGAAAGGGGACAGAGCAGAAAAAAGTACTTTTAAAATAGCTAAAAAACTCTCAAGTTTGACAAAATATATAAGCTTACAGTTTCAAGAAGATTTATTGAACCACAAACAGGACAATCCCCAAAATTTATACCAAGAGACATCATAATCAAATTTCTGAAAATTAAAAGACAACAAAAAACAAATCTTGAAAGCCGTGACAGAGAAATGATACCTTACATAGGGAAAAAACCAATTAGAATGACAGAGGATTTCTCATTAAAAGCTCTAGAAACCAGAGAAAGTGATACAACATTTTTCAAGTGCTCAAAGAAGAGAAATGTCAACTCAGAATCCTGTATCCTTCAGAAATGAAGGGTAAATCATGACATTCTTAAATGAAGAAAAAACTAACAGAATTTGTTGCCCACAAACCTACCCTCAAAAGAATCCCTGAAGGAAGATCTACAATGAGAAAGGAAACAATGAAAGAAAAAATCTTGGAGCATCAAGAAGGAATAAAGAATACAGTAAGCAAGAATATGGGTGAGTACAACAGACTTTCCTTCTGTCAAATATTCTAATTTTGTTTGAAGGTTGAAGTAAAATTAGAACACTATCTGATATCCTTTGAAATGTATGTAGAGGCAATATGTAAGACAATGACATTATAAACAGGAGAAGGTAAAAGGACATAGAGGGAGGTAAGGTTTTGAACTGGTAAAATAAGAAAACCAGTATACTGTGATACATTTTATGCACACACACGCAAACACACACACATATATAAAATATAAATATATAAACTCTATATAAAATTATATATGATACATGCACATATATTTCTATATAATATAGAAATATATGTGCATGTATTCATATCTATATATTATATAGAAATATATAAAATTTATATATATAGTTTAAGTTCATGTGGTGTGTCTGTATCAAACTACATATACATATATGTGTATATATGTATATGTACATATATAAAATTTATATTTTTTAGTACTACTTAGATATCTATAGGTTTTATATATATATATACCATATATATGTGTGTTTATATATGTATAGATAGATAATCTATATGATACTTAGAACATCCACTAAAAGCTACATGGAGATGTACAGTATAGATAACACTATAGATAAGTCAAAATGCAATTCTAAAAAATGTTACAGTAACTCACAGAAGGTAGAAAGTAGAAAATAGAGAAAAACGGAACCGCAGAAAACAAAAAACAAAATGGGAGACAAGACCTAATTATCAATAATGACATTAAATTAATGTTCTTAAATATAAATGGCCTAAATACACCAATCAACAGACAGATATTGGCAGAGGAGGTTAAGAGACATGACCTAACTACAAGAAAGCCGCTTCAATATAATGATACAGATAGGCTGAAAGTAAAAGGGTGTGAAAAGATATATCATGCAAACATCAATCAAAGGAGGCCGGAATGGCTACATTAATATCAGATAAAGTAGACCTTAGAGAAATAAAAATTATGTAAACATTTAAAACTTTTAAATTGAAAAATTGTTAAATTGTAAACCCTAAAGAAGACTTAGCAGTCCTTAAGGTATATGTGCCAACGGAGTTGCAAAATATGAAGCAAAAACTGGCAAAACTTAAAGGAAAAATCCACAATTATAGTTGGAGACTTCAATACATCTCTTTCAACAACTGATATAACAACTAGATAGAAAATCAGCAAGAGCATAGAAGAGCTCAACACCGGCACCCATCAACAGAATCTAATCAACATTTATAGAACACTCCATTCAACAAGAGATGAATGCAGATTCTTTTCAAGTGCCCACAGAACATATACCAAGTGAGACCACATTTTGGGTCATGAAAGAAACATTAAGATTTTAAAGAATTGGGATGGTAAAGAGTGTTCTCCAATGACATGAAATTAAACTAGAAATCAATTATAGAAAGATTTGCAGAAACATCTCCAAACACATGGAAACTAAACAACACTTAACAACTTCTAAATAATCCATGGATTAGAGAGTAAGTCTTAAGCGGAGTTAAAAAGTACACTGATGAGAATGAAAGTAAAAATACAACATATCAAAATCTCTGGAACACACCTAGGGAATGTGGACAAGGACCTTTATAAGACTAAATGTGTACATTAGAAAACAGGAGAAGAGCTGGGTGCAACGGTGCATGCCTGTAGTCCTAGCTACTCAAGACATTGGAGTGAGAAAGTCACTTTCACCCAGGAGTTCAAGACCAGCCTGGGTGACAGCAAGAACTGTCTCTATAAATAAAAAACAAAAGAAGTAAAGTCTCAAATCAATAATCTAGGCTCCCACCTTAAGAGTCTAGATAAAGAAAAGCAAGGCCAGGCATGGTGGCTCAAGCCTATAATCCCAACACTTTGGGAGGCTGAGGTGGGCGAATCACAAGGTCAGGAGTTTGAGACCAGCCTGGCCAATATGGTGAAACCCCATCTCTATTAAAAATACAAAAATTAGATGGGCATGATGGTATGTGCCTGTAGTCCCAGCTACTCAGGAGACTGAGGCAGGAGAATCGCTTGAACCTGGGTGGCAGAGGTTGTAGTGAGCTGAGATCATGCTACTGCACTCCAGCCTAGGTGACAGAGCAAAAATCCATCTAAAAAAAAAAAAAAGAAAAATTAAACCCCAAAGCAAGAGGAAAAGGAAATAATAAATATAAAAACCAATCAATGAAATTTTAAAACAAAAAAAAATAGAGAATGTAAATGAAACAAGAACTCATTCTTTCGAAATATCAATGAAGTTGACAGGCCTCTAGCAATACTAACAAAGTAAAAATAGAAGGCACATTTATTCATATCAGCAATAAAATGGGGACTCACTATAGACCCTGCAATATCAAAAGGACAATAGGGAAGTACTGCAAACAATTATATACATGTAAGTTTGAAAATTTAGATGAAATGTACTCAATTTTTTGAAAAATGCTAACTACCACAACTCACTCAATATTAAATAGATAATATGAATATCTTATAGTTTATAGGAAATTAAATTTGTAATTTGAAAACTCCTCCAAAAGAGATCTCCAAGCCCAAATAATTTCACTCAAAACTTCTACCGAACATTTAAAGAAGAATTAACTCCAATTCAATACAATCTCTTCCAGAGATTCTAGGAAGTCTGCAAATGTGTTTTATGAAAGTATTACTCTTCTACAAAAGCCAGTACAAACTAGAAAAATACAGACCAATATCCCTCACCAATACAGACATAAAATTTTTTAAATCATTAGGACATAGAATTTAGCAATGACTTAAAGGGATTATATACTATGGCCAAGTGGTATTTATTTCAGGGATGCAAGGCTGATTCAGTAATTGACAATCAATCAATATAATCCACCATATTAAAAGGTAAAAGAAAAAAATGACATAATTTTTTGAGTGAGGCAGAAAAATCACTTTACAAAGTTCCACACTAATTTACAATAAAACTTTCAGAAAAATAGAAATAGAGGGAAATTTCCTCAGCTTGATAAAGCACATTTACTAAAACCTGCTGCTGGCATTATATTTAATGGTGAAAGACTGAATGATTTTACCCTTAGACTAGGAAAAAAAATGGCATCTGCTTTATTGCTGTTATTCAACTTAATGCTAGAAGGTCTAGCCAGTGCAATAAGACAAGAAAATAAAATAGAAGGGATACAGAGCATAAAGCAAGAAATAAAACTGTCCCTAGTTGCAAATGTCATAATTGTTTATGTATAAATGTCATAATTGTTTATGTATAAAATACTAAGTAATCTCCAAAAATATCCTGAAACTAGTGAGTTCAACATCACAGAATATAAGATATAAGATACATTTTGAAAATCAATTGTACTTCAATACAATAACACATGGACACCAAAATTTAACATGCAGTACCACTTACAATTCTTCAAAACAAATAATATACTTAGGTATAAAGCTAACAATACATATCCATATACATATGCTGAAAACTAAAAATGCTGATAAAAGAAATTTAAAAAGATTGAAATAAGTAGAAAGATATAACATGCATATATTTAGAAGACTCAGAATAGTAAAGATATAAATTCTCCCAAAATTAATAGAAAGGTTTAATGGAACTTTTATCAAAATCCCTAAAAGATTTTTCTGTAGATACAGATAAGATTTATAAAAAATTATATGAAAAGGCCCAGAAACTAGAATAATTAAAACACTTTTGAAAAAGAAGAATAAAGTGGAAGGAATCAGTCTGTCTAATTTCAAAACTAATATAGGTAAAAAGATTTATTAGATAAGGTACTTGTATCAAGAGAAAACAATGAACTCTCAAAACTCAATTATAAAAAGGAAAACAACGTAATTTGTAAAATGAACAAAAATTGAACATAATTTCACCAAAAAAGATTAACAAAATAAAAATAAGAAAACACCATCAGCCACTTGGGAACTAGATATTAAAAGCATAATGAGATTCCATTATACATTCACCTTGATGGCCAAAATTTAAATCACTCACATCAGTAATGAAGAGAACCACTGAAACGTTTGTATTGTTGGTGACAATGTAAAATGTACAGCCACTGTGAAATAATATTTGGCAGTTTCTCATTAAGTTAAACATACACTGCCATGTTGAATTTTTTTTGTTTTTTTGAAACAGAGTCTTATTCTGTCACTCAGGCTGGAGTGCTGGTGCAATCTTGGCTCACTGCAACTTCTACCTCCCAGGTTCAAGTGATTCTCGTGACTCAGCCTCCTGAGTAGCTGGGATTACAAGTGTATGCCACCACGCCTGGCTAACTTTTATATTTCTAGTACAGATGGGGTTTCACCGTGTTGGCCGGGCTGGTCTCAAACTCTTGACCTCAAGTGATCTGCGTGCCTCAGCCTTTCAAAGTGCTGGGATTACAAGCATGAGCCACCACACTGGGCCCCAAAACTCATGTTGAAGTTTAATTGTCATTTTGAAGGTATTAAGAGGTGAGAACATTAAGAGATGCTTAGGCCATGAGTGCTCTGCCCTCATGAATAGCTTAAAGTAATATCATAAGAGTGCATTCATTATTGTCAGAGTGAGTTGTTATAAAGGCAAATTTCACTTTCTCTGTCTGACACTCTCACCCTCACTTGCCCTTCTACCTTCTGTCGTGGGATGATGCAGCATGAAGGCCCTCACCACAAGCTGGCAACACGTTCTTGGACTTCCCAGTATCCAGAATTGTGAGCAAAATAAACTTGTATTGTTTATAAATAACCTAGTCTCACATACCCTGTTGTAGCAGCAAAAATAGACTAAGACATACACTTATGACACAACCTGTAGAAATGAAACCGTACATCACACAAAGACTGTATACAAATATTTATAGCAGCTTTAATCATAGTAGCCTAAACTGGAAAAATTCAAACATTCATCAACTGGTAAGTGGATAAACAAATCATAGTTTACCACACAATGGAGCACAATTTAGCAACAAAGAGGAATGAACTAGTGATATTAGCAGCTACATGGATCAATCCCAAAATATTGTGTCAGACAAAGAAACCAGGCACGAAAGAGTACAATCTATATGATTTCCTTTATATGAAATTCTAAAAAGGCAAATGTAATTTATAGTGACAGGAAACAGAAAAGTTGCTGCTCAGTCTGATGTTGGAAGGGGTTGTAAAGGGCACAGTGAACTTTTTGGTATGATGGAAATCTTCCCTATTTTGATTGGGTCACACTCATTGAAATGTACACTTAAAACAGGTAGATTTTAAGGTATGTAATGTATGTATAAATTAATTTTTGTTTAAATCAATAAAGTTGGCTGAAAGAATTTTTGGTCTTTGATAGATCAAATAAGAAAATAGAAGAACTGAATAATATATTTAGTTACAATAGATGAGAGAATAAATAAGCAAGATAGTCTATGAATATATTATTCTCAAATTTTCATAGAACATTTTTAAAATTAATGATCTCATAAATTATACAGAAAAAATGAATTCTAAAAAGGAAGATTTCATTGACACATTTATATAGTTCAGTGCAATAAAATAAGGAATGGGTTGCAAAATAATAAATAAAAATCACTTGGAAAATTAAAAATGCCTTCATAAATAAGCTTAAGTCAGAAACAAAATCATATTGCAACTACGGGCTAGAAAATAATTATGGTAACACTGTGTATCAAGACTCCAAGGTAATGCTCAGAGGATAATTCATAGTTTTAATGTTGTTTATTATGAAACATAGAAGAATCAAAATAAAGGAACTAAGCATTTATTCAAAAAGTAAAAAAAGAAAATAAAATGAACTTAACTAAAGAAGAAAAGAATAAGATTAAAATCAATACGAAAAAAATGAAAGCAAGATAATTAATGAATTCTAGATATAATTCTTTCTTTCTTTCTTTTTTTAAGACAGGGTATCACTCTGTTGCCCAGGCTGGAGTGCAGTGATGCAATCTCAGCTCACTGTAACCTCCACCTTCTGGGCTCAAGCAATCCTCCACCTCAGCCTCCTGATTAGCTGGGACTACAGGTGTGAGCCACTATGCCTGGCTAGGTTTGTACGTTTTGTAGAGATGGAATTTCGCCATGTTGCCTAGGCTGGTCTCGAATTTCTGAGCTCAAACAATCTGTCTACCCCAGCCTCCCAAAGTGCTGGGATTGCTAGATATGATTTTTAAAAATCACAAGAAAACAAAGTTCTGGTAAAAGTAATTAATAATAAAAGAGAAAGGAAAGGTAGATGAACATTTTTGAGTGATGTTAGGGAAAATGGCAAAGTGAATACTTCCAGAAATTATCTCCTTCATAAAACCTTTTTCAGAACCATGGAAATAAATTAAAGCCTTCCAGCAATGTGGGGAGCATTTATCCAAGATGGCTGAATCTTGGTAAGAATGTGAAGCTTTGTGGTGCTTTAATTGCTTTAGTCCAATATCCCATTCTTCAATGCTACAGTAGCCTTGAAAACAAACAGCCTACATATGTGGTGAAAACGATCAGTCTGATAGCTACCAGCAAGAGAACAGGGCTGTGGCTCCTTCAAAGCCTCATTCGTACGGAACCTTCATTATTTGACCTGTCTAATGAATCCCTGGAAGTCCCCATGTCCAAGGGTATATTTATTTGACCTGTTTCAGTGGCTTGTCCAATGCAAAAAGTTCAGAGCTGTTTGTCAAAAACAATGACAGACAATTGTTTAATTTTTTGGTTTCCTGGGGTGTAGATTTCTGTTGGAACAGACAATAGACAAAACAAAAACAAACCTAATAAGAGAAGCTGAGGAATAAGATGTTCATAGGGGCTTTGAGAGGCTCTGATGTTCCATTAAAATTTCAGCTGTTCATTTTTGACAAGCTGATACTACAATTCACATGAAAATACAACAGACTGAGAATATCCAAAACAACTTTGAAAAGAGAAATAAGTTTGAGAATTCATGCTTCCCAACCTCAGAACTTAGATCACAAAGCCACAACAATCATGACAGTGTGGTAGTGGCATAAGTATAAATATATGGTATAGAATTGAGAGTCCAGAAGTAAACCCATACATCTATGGTCAATTGATTTCTAACAAGAGTTCTAACAAGAGTGCCAAGAAAATTCAATGGGCAAAGAATGACTTTTTCAACAAATGGTGCAGGAATAATTGGCTCTCCACATGCAAAAGAATAAAGTTGAATCACTGTCTCACACCATGTACAGAAATTAACTCAAAATGGATCAAAGACAAAATATAAAGGCTAAACCTACAAAACTCTTGGAAGAAAATATTAGTGTAAATCCTTGTGGTTTTCAATTAAGCAGTAGCTTCATAGATGTAACACCTAATATTCAAGTAAGCAAAGGAAAACTAGATAAGTTGGACTTCACCAAAATTTAACATTTTTGTGCTACGAAGGACACTATCAAGAAATTGAAAAGACAGCTCACAGAATGAAGAAAATATTTGCAAATAACATATTTATGTGATAATCACATATCTGATATATGACTTGTATCCAGAACTCTTACAACTCAACAATAAAAAGAAAAATCATTCAATTTAAAATAATTCCATAGACAATGGGTATAAATGGATATAAATAGACATTCTCCAAAGAAGATATAAAAATTGTAAATAAGCACTTGAGATGATGCCCAACATTACTCTTTAGGAAAATGCAAGTAAAAACCATGAGATACCACTTCGCACCCACTGTAGGATGGTCAGAATTAGAAAGATAGACAATAAAGAGTATTAGCAAGAATATGGAGGAATTAGAATCTTCATACTTTGCTGGAAGGAATGTACAATGATTCAGCCACTTTGGAAAACAGTTTGGCAGTCCCTCAAAACAGTAAACATAGTGTTACAACATGATCCAGCAGTATCACTTTAGCTATATATTCAAGAAAATTCAAAATGTGTTTACACAAAAAAATTGTATATGAATGTTTAGTATTATTCATAATAGTCAAAAAGTGGGAACAACCAAAATGTCCAGTAAGGGTAAATGGATAGAAAAAAAGTGACATATCTATACAATGGAATATTACTCAATCACAAAATGAATTAAATACTATACATACTACAATGTGGATGTATATTTAAAATATTATGCTAAGCGAAAGAAGCCATACACAAAAGGCCACACAATGTATGATTTCATTTCTATGAAATGTCCAGAATAGACAAATCCACAGATACAGAAATATTAGTGCTTGCCAGGGGCAGCAGGGAGGGGGAATGGGGAGTGGTAGCTTGATGAGCACCAGATTTCTTTATTTTAAGAGTGATGAAAGTGTTCTAGATAATGTGATGACTGTAAAACTTGTGAATATATCAAAAACCAATGAAATTTGCCATATTACCACTTTAAAATGGTACGTGAGAATTATATCTCAATAAAAATTACATTGTCCAGAATCATAAGGCAGATTTAACCTAGGATTTAAAGAAAAAAATTAATTTGTAAGTGCATATTACACAGAAATTACAAAAATACTATGCAGAAATATTGGACATTTTAATGAACTAGATTGTTTTATAAGAACCATGGAATATTATGCAGCAATCAAAAATGATGAGTTTGTGTCCTTTGTAGGGACATGGATGAATCTGGAGAACGTCATTCTCAGCAAACTGACACAAGAACAGAAAATGAAATACCGCATGTTCTCACTCATAGGCGGGTGATGAACAATGAGAACACATGGACACAGGGAGGGGAGCACTACACACTGGGGTCTATTGGGGGGAATAGGGGAGGGACAGCGGCAGGGGGGAGTTGGGGAGGGATAGCATGGGGAGAAATGCAGATGTGGGTGAAGGGGAGGAAGGCAGCAAATCACACTGCCACGTGTGTACCTATGCAACTATCTTGCACGTTCTGCACATGTACCCCAAAACCTAAAATGCAATAAAATAAAATAAAAAGAAGCTCCCTAAAATGAACTAAAAGAGAAACAGAAGCTGAGAGGAAAAACACATGTAATAAACTACAAAAATAAATAAATAAGTAGGGAAAAAAGAAATTGAAAATCTGCATAGACTAAAAAACTTAGCTGAATTTGAGATAATTGTCAAAGAATGGTATCAAACAAAGGCATCAAGTCTAGGTTATTTCATTGGTGAATCTTTCAAATCCAAGTCTGATAACATTTATAGACATACATAGAAAAGAAAACTAAAAACCAGTTGTGCTTTGGATTATGGATATTAAATTTCTTTTAAAAAATTAAAGGATAATTGAATCCAGCTGTACATTTAAAAAAATACACCACCACCAAAATAGGGCTTATAATAAGAATAGAAGGTCAATTCAGTATTAAAATTCACTATTATAAATCATATTAATATGTCAAAATGGAAAATCACATAAAACTCTTTAAACCAGAGGTAATACTCATGTAATTTGATTATTTTATTTTTAGAGACAGTCTCATTCTGTTGTTCAGGTTATAGTACAGTGGCATGATTATAGCTCACAGCAGCCTTCTAGACTCAAGCAATTCTCACACATCACCCTGCAGAGTATCTGGGACCACAGGTGCACACCACTATGCTAGAATATATTTTTTTAATGTTTTGTAGAGACAGAGTGTAGCTATGTTGCCCAGCTTGTATTGAACTCCTGGCCTCAAGTGATCCTCCTGCCTCGGCCTCCCAAAGTGCTGGGACTAAAGGTGTGAGCCACTACACCCAGCCTTAATTTTTTAAATTACATAAAATCAAATGTCACTGTTATGCTTAATGGCAAAGCAATAAAAATATAATTAAAATCAGGAAGAAGACAACAGGGCCCCCAACAATTAGCATTATTTAACTTCATCATGTAAGTGCCTGACAATGCAATTAGGTGATAAACTTGAATAAAAGCATGAGTGATATTTAAAATATTTAACAAGAAGTTTACTCATATAAACTAATACATTAAAAATGTTAAAATTTAGTCTTTTTTACTCTCTAAGGAAACAAAGCTCTATAAATCTATATCAATATATCATAAAATCACTTATATGAGGTTATAATTAAAATTATTCATTGAATTAGTATCATAATTTCCAAATCACTTGTCTATTTTTAGAAATTGTTGGTGCAATTTTTTTTAATACTGCTATCACGAATTAAATGGTGCTCCTCTCTGAGCTACATAATTGAACACAAAAACCATACCAAACTCTTGCAAAAATTTATTAAGTGGTGGTCAGGTCAGTGGATGACTTGACTTGGTAAGCACGTGTCTTTTTTTTCTTTTTTTCTTTTTTTGAGACAGAGTCTTGCTCTGTCACCCAGGCTGGAGTGCAGTAGCGCAATCTTGGCTCATTGCAACCTCTGCCTCCTGGATTCAAGCAATTCTTGTGCCTCAGCCTCCCAAACAGCTGGGACTACAAGGATGTACCACCATACCTGGCTAATTTTTGTATTCTTAGTAGAGATGGGGTTTTTCCATTTTGCCCAAGATGTGCCACTGCATCTGTAGTTAGTTTGCTGAGGATAACGGCTTCCAGTTCCATCCATGCCCCTGCAAAGGACATCATCTCATTCCTTTCTATGGCTGCATAGTATTCCATGGTGTATATGTCCCACATTTTCTTTATCATCTATCATTGATGGACAACCATCTCACACCAGTGAGCGTGGCTATTATTAAAAAGTAAAAAATCCACCAGATTCTGGTGAGATTGTGGAGAAAAAGGACTGCTTTACACTGTTGGTGGGAGTACAAATTAGTTCAACCATTGTGGATGACAGTGTGATGATTCTTTAAATTTTCTTTTGAGGCAGAAATACCATTTGGCCCAGCAATCCTGGGTGCATACCCAAAGGAATAGAAATTATTCTATTAGAAAGTTACATACACACGTTTGTTCATTGCAACACGCATCTTTTAAGGTCAACAATGTCATTCATAGTGCTGACTCATCTCTCAGCCTCCTCTGAACTTACAGCAATTAATCTAAATTTTTTCTAGTCATTAAAATAATCAGATTTTATGTTTTTGAATCTCTATTACCAAACTGCTATAATATTGTTTTTAGTTATAAAAATTATTTATCAATTTTAATTTACTTCTGATGCATTTGGAGTGCCGAAGCAAGAGTAATTATAAATTAAAAAAAAACAATTTAGCAAGGAGAAATAAATAAAACAAAAATGTATTATTCTTTTACTTTTGCCATGAAACAACAAATACATTTCTGATAATTTGTCAAATATTTTCTTTTTGAATTGATTATCTTATTGAAAAGGGTATGTTATGTTTTTTATGTCTATAAAGTCTCCCTTTTCCTTTAGCTTTCTAAGTTCAAAATTTTTTAATGCATTAACTTGCTATGATTGTAAAACTTTCTATTAAACTGAATATATTATTATTTTATTTTCTAAATTGACAAAAACTGAAATCTTTTTTTAAATAGGTAATTTTTCTAAATGTTTGCTCCCATTACTCTATTTTTGTTAAACTGATAAACCTGAGATAATTTTCAAAGTGCTTTTGTAATTATAGCATTATAGGCTGCCCATCATGGCCCAAGTATTCTACATTTCATTGTTTCAATTCCCAAATCTTCAGATATGTTATTAAATTTTTCCTGATGCATGATTATAAAGAAAAAATTCATTAAAATGCTTGTAATTACTTACTTTCTGTATGTATTCAGTGCATCATTCAGGGATAATTGAATTCAATGAATTGGACAGTACCAAATTAAAACATCTAGAAATTTTCCTAAAACTTTGGCTAAAACTGTAGGCTTTCTACCTGGCTTTTCACAGGCACTGCTTGTACAAAATCTAATAAAGTTCGTGTGGAAATATTTTTTATTGAAACCATTTTTCTCATGTTACAACAATAAATTTTGATGAATTATTTCAGATGTTTTTCTCTGCTTCATAAGATCAACAAAAACCATTAAATTATCTTCAAAGTCTTCAATTTCATATTTTAAGTAAATTATTAAAACGAGTTTAAATGAAACAGTTGAAGGTTCCTCAATAATTGAAATTTTACTTCCTTGATTTATACATTTTCCAAAAACTTGTTTTCTCATATTAGTAGATAAATATTTTTGCAGCAAGCAAGTTCATAATTTAGATTGCCATCATGAGCCCATATTGATATTGTTCTTTTTTTGACGTTCTATTTTTTATGTCTGAGAATGCTCAATTATTTTTAAACATACAGATCATATTTTCTAGATGTTTTTCATTTGCTTTATTGATATTCTCATAAATTATTTTAAAAGTTTTGGTTTTTATATGAAACCGATTTATGTTTTTATAATTTTCATCAGTGATGAGATAAATTTTTCTTCATTTAAACCATGAGTTTTAACAGAACATAATTGCCATTCCAGTGAAATGTGGAAGTATAACACTTTCTACTCTTAATTATAAAAGTTTTGAGCAGTCTTTGATCATCTGAGTAACATTTACACACTAGTGATACAAAGCCACTTGTATTATTTTCACTAAAATAACCCAGTTGTTTCTCATTCCACTTATATATATTATTCGTTTTATTTTGCACCGTCTCTTACCCAGTATCAAAAGATGTGCCAGGTTCTGGTTTCTGCACAGTATCAGAAGCTATTCACAGCATGGTTCATTATTAATACCATTTTTTCTTTGTTCTTCCACAGTCAGAAGATTCATGTTTATAATATTTAAAAAGAACATTAAGAAACTTATCTAAACTCTTCTGTATCTTCAATCTGGGTTTCATTTTTAATATTTTATTATAAAGTCTTGAATTTATAAACATCAAAACACCACACATTACTATTTAAACAAAGACTTATAGCACACTAACACTAAAACCAAAGTTGAAACAACTATTAAGAAACAGGAGCAATTACCTGATTTGAGCTTAATAATAAATTGTGAATTCTCCTAAAGCAGTCTTCCTCAAACTTTTTAGTCTCAGAATACTTTCATAGTGTTAAAAATTACTTAGGACACCCAGAGAACTTTTGTTTATGTGGGTTATATCAATACTTACCATATTAGAAATAAAGACAGAAATTTAAAATTTTTGTATTTATTCAATTAAAAGAACAATAATAAACTTATTGGATGCTAACATAAATAACATTTAATGAAAATAATTATATGTGCCAAAACAAAAAATAATGAGAAAAGTGTTGTAGTTTTGCAAATCTCTTCAGTGTGTGGCTTAATAGAACTCAGCTGGATTCTCAGATCTGCGTTAAATATGTTGTGATATCACACATCTATGCATCCACTGGAAAACTCCACTTACATTCATGAAAGAATAAGAGTGGCTGGGTGCAGTGGCTCACGCCTGTAATTCCAGCACTTTGGGAGGGCAGGGCGGGTGGATCACCAGGTCAGGAAATTGAAAGCATCCTGGCCAACATGGTGAAACCCCATCTCTACTAAAAATACAAAAAATTAGCTGGGCATGGTGGCATGCGCCTGTAGTTCCAGCTACTAGGGAGGCTGAGGTGGGAAAACCGCTTGAATCTGGGAGGTGGAGGATGCAGTGAGCTGAGCTCGTGCCACTGTACTCCAGCCTGGGTGGCAGAGCAAGAATCCATCTAAAAAAAAAAAGAAAGAATGAGAGTGGAAGAAGTCAAATGAGTCTTAGTATTATTGTAAAAATAGTTTTGTCCTTACAGACCCCTGAAAGGATCTAAGATATTCCCAGGGGTTGTCAACCTACATATTGAGAACCATTTCACTAAATGTCTTGTACTTCCTAAAGCATGTGCTGTGAAGCTACACTGTCTTCTATAAAATGGACCAAACTGGTGAAGAATGCTGGAGAAAATTGTTCCTATGTCACTACAATGGAAGGTTCATTTATCAGCAGTTGTTGTCATGTGCTATAGCCATTAGCTTGAATGACAAATTTATATTAGAATATGTATCATGTATTAGTCCATTCTCACATAACAATAGAGAATTAATTGAGACTGGGTAATTTATAAAGAAAAAAGGTTTAATTGGCTCACAGTTCCACAGGCTGTACAGGAAGCAGGTTGGGGGAGGCCTCAGGAAACTTACAATCATGACAGAGGCCAAGAGGAAGGAGGCACGTCTTACACAGCCACAGCAGGAAGAAGAGAGAGTGATGGGGGAGGTGCTACACACTTTTAAACAACCAGATCTGGTGAGAACTCACTGACTATCACAATAACAGCAAGGGTGGAAATCTGCCCCCATGATCAAATCACCCCCCACCAGGTCCCTCCTCCACCATTGGGAATTATAATTCGATATGAGATTTGGGTAGGGACACAAATCCAAACCCTATCATATTATTAATAGATTTTGCTGTACCTAGCTGTTACTGATACACTATCAACTAATACTAAAGTATTTTAAAACTTAAAGACTGGTAAGGCATACTGGTAAATACCCCAGAATGCCAGCCCTGCTGAGAGGTATATATTTAAAAGGGAGATTACAATTGTCATTCTTCATAGCTGATGTATTGACCTTGAAAGCCAAAAGATCAAAGAAAAACATATTCAAGGCATTTAGTAAGAATTTGTACTGCAAAAATATCAACAATGTATGTGTATAGGAACATCTATATGTACTTCTACTTCTGTAACTAGCCTTTCTATATAGCAAGGATAATTTAGACAATAAAAATATGCATATCATTGTGAAGAACAGAACTGGGGGGTGTAAAATAAGATATGTTATTCTAAATGGAAGGATTCAATATTGGAACGCTCCCCAAATTAATCTGTATGTTAACAATATCTCTATCAAAATCTTGCTATTTTTATACTTGATAAAATTATTTTAAAGGTATTTATACAGGTATTAAATTTGATTTAAAAATGCAAGAATAGAAAAAGAAAATAAGGGGAGGTGCATTGGATCTACTTTACTAAACGTTAATATGTGCTAAAAGTTTGCAATGTGAAAATAATAAAGTTCAAAGATGAGAATAAAAAGACACTAACAACACAGAATAGAAATTTCCCAAAAGACCCACGGTATACAGCAATGTAGTATATTATAAGGGCAGTGTCTCAAAATTCAAGGAAAAAGAACGTCTATTCAATAAATGGTGGCACAACTGGCTAGCAATTTTGAAAAAAAAAAGATGCCTAACTCACATCATGCACCAAAGTAAATGCCATTAACATTAAAGATTTAAACATCAGTGAGACATTTAGAGCAATGAGACAAAAATATAGAGGAATACTTACATAATCTTGAAATAGAAAGGGCTCTTTTAACTATTATAAAATAGTTGTATAAAAATAATGAATAAAGTAAAAAATAAAAAACTAATCAATGAGAAAAATGTGAACATTCCAATAGAAAAGTGGACAGGAACATACTTATGAATAAACGCAGGCAGCCAGTAAGCATAAGAAAAGATGATTAACTCAGCTGTACTCAGAGAATGCACATAAACGCAAGATATCAGTTTTCACCATCATGTCGGTCAAAAGCAGAAAGAACCATGCCGTCTATATTGGTTAGAGTATGGAGAAAGAAAGGTGTCGATTAGAGCAGTCGCTTGAAGTGGGAGTGGAGTAACAACTTGGAAGTACTAAGTTAAGTTCTTAAAATATTCATAATCTTTGATGCAGTAATTGCATATTTAAGAAAATATTTAGGAATGTTTATAAGAAGGAATGTTCAAGATACTCTTCACAATATTATCTATCAGTAAAAATCAGAAATGACAAGAATGGTCACTATGCATTTGGTATAGTCGTATAAGAAGAGGTATAGTATCTTTTGACACATCACACAATATAGCATATATACTATATAATAAGGCTATGATATAATCATATGATGAACTATATTGTCACTAGATGTTATATATATATATTTCACTTGGAGAAGAGTTTATGATACAATCTGATTCATAAAAGCATCATTTTAGACAGCATATAGACTTTGATTTCATTGTTTTTAAAAGCTTATTATTCATATATCTGTATCATATGTAAGCATTGAAAGTATTTGTCAAGCTTTATAATAAAATACGAATATTCCTCAGCTTTAGTAATAAGCTTAAAGTTGATTTTACTTTTTGCTCTTTTCACTGATATGTATTTTTTCAACACTTAGACATGAATGACTTCTACAATAATGTATTTTTTTTTTTTTTTTTTTGAGACGGAGTTTCGCTCTTGTTACCCAGGCTGGAGTGCAATGGCGCGATCTCGGCTCACTGCAACCTCCGCCTCCTGGGTTCAGGCAATTCTCCTGCCTCAGCCTCCCGAGTAGCTGGGATTACAGGCACGTGCCACCATGCCCAGCTAATTTTTTGCATCTTTAGTAGAGACGGGGTTTCACCATGTTGACCAGGATGGTCTCGATCTCATGACCTCGTGATCCACCCGCCTCGGCCTCCCAAAGTGCTGGGATTACAGGCTTGAGCCACCGCGCCCGGCCAATAATGTATTTTTTAAAGTATTGCTTAGGTTGCCACCAATTAAGTTTGGTCCTTAATATTTCAAATGTGTGTGCTCTGTTGGCTTCATATAGAGGGGAAGAGGAGAATTGGCCTCAGAAGGACTGGCTCAGGCTCCTGGAGACTGATGTTGTTGGCTCATATAAATGGTAAAAATGTACAATGAGAGGAGACCACCAACGTGCCTCGGTGCCTGGTGAGGTGGAGCCCCTGAGCATCCACCTCAGGCTGGAAGGAAAGCTATCTCAGCTGCCCCAGACTCCCAGTCAGCAAGTGTTCCACGTGTTCCATTGCCCCATCTCATTTGTCTAATTGCTCTAAATGTCTCACTGATGTTTAAATCTTTAATGTGATTGGGCCTTGTCCTCTGCCAGGGGATCAGACATCGGTTCCTGCTGAGTGTGGACTCCACATGACCCACTCACCTCTCTAATTCTGGTTTTATTTATTTCTGGGATGAACAACCACCATTCTCCTTTATGTCCAATGGTGTTACCAGGAAGGGTAAGTATGACCATGCTCAGCTCATGGCTCCCATCTTCTGCCTCACCAAGCCCCTTGTTCAGCCAAGTGATATAGCACCCCGCATTATTTTCTACTGATAGGCCTGTGTCTGCCATTAGACTTTGCTTCCACTAGCTCAGGAACCCACCTAGTTTGTAGGTGAGGCTCTGGCATTTGGCTAGACGCAGTAAACCTGTTACTAATCCTCGAAAATTTGAGATGAGATTTCATTTTGCCTGCTATTCCCAATAACATTCACACATTCAAACAAGTGGTCATTGAGGAACATCTGTGCCCAGTACCTACCTGCTTTTCTGACCAACAGTATCCACCAGCAACTGACAAACACCTGTCAGTGACTAGTGAGAAGTCCAGAGTGATGGGGTTTTGGCCTGAGCTGAGAAAGGACTGGCCTCCTTCCTCTCTCTCCTTCTGCATTGTCCCCTCACAAGGAGGGACAAGCCCAGGATTTGGACAGAGTATTCCAAGAGCACAGAATTTGAGGATCAAATGACAGCTCAGTCACTTAGAACCTGTGTCACCTTCAGCAACTGACTTCACCTCTCTGATCCTGTTGCTTTGCCTGTAAACTTGAGAGTAATAAGTGCACACCTTATGAAACTATTTTGACTACTATATGAAATAATGTATGTAAAGTGCATAGCCTCAGGCTCAATAAGTGGAGCTTTAGTTGTTGCTGTTATTCTTGTGATGATGACATTTATTAGATGAGTTAATTCTGGTGAGACTGAGGGACCTTGCCTTGTGTGTTAGGCTGTTCTTGTCTTGCCAGAAAGAAACATCTGAGGCTGCATAATTTATAAAGAAAGGAGGGTTAATTGACTTATGGTTCTGCTGGCTTTAAGGAAGCATGGTGGGGGCATCTGCTTGACTTCTGGTGAGGCCTCAGGAAGCTTACAATCATGGTGGAAGGTGAAGAAGAGCAAAAGAGAGAGTGAGGGGGAGAGGTGACACACAGTTTTAAATAGCCAAATCTCACAAGAACTCACTCTGAGATCATTAAAAAATCAGGAGACAACAGATGCTGGAGAGGATGTGGAGAAATAGGAATGCTTTTACACTGCTGCTGGGAGTGTAAATTAGTTCAACCATTGTGGAAGATAGTGTGGCAATTCCTCAAGACTCTAATAATAGAATTTCCATTTGACCCAGCAATCCCATTACTGGGTATATACCCAAAAGATTATAAATCATTCTATTATAAAGACACATTCACATTTATGTATATTGCAGCACTGTTTACAATAGCAAAGGCTTGGAACCAACAAACAAGCCAAAATGCCCATCAGCGATAGACTGCATAAAGAAAATGTGGCACACATATATCACGGATTACTGTGCAGCCATAAAAAAGGATGAGTTCATGTCCTTTGCAGGGACATGGATGAAACTGGAAACCATCGTTCTCAGCAAACTGCCACAAGAACAGAAAACAAACACCACATGTTCTCACTCATAAGTGGGTGTTGAACAATGAGAACACATGGATACAGGGAGGGGAACATCACACACCAGGGCCTGTTGGAGGGTGGGGGTAGGGGGTAGGGGAAGGATAGCAGGGGGTAGGGGGATTGAGGGGGATAACATTAGGAGAAATACCTAATGTAGATGATGGGATGACAGGTTGATGGGTGAAGCAAACCACCATGGCACTTATATACCTATATAACAAACCTGCATGTTCTGCACATGTACCCCAGAACTTAAAGTATAATAATAATAATAATAATTCACTCAGTATTGTGAGGACAGTACCAAGCTATGAGGGATCCACCTGCATTACCCAAACACCTCCCACCAGGCCCCATCTCCAACACTGGGGATTACAATTCAACAAGAGATTTGGAGGGAACATCCAAACTATATCACCTGTACCTCACCACTGTTTGCCATGCCCTTAGACTTGGGTCATGGTGAGACTAAAGAACTCCCATATGACAGATGAGGCTACTGAGGCCCAGAGGAGATGTGACTTGCTCAAGGTCACCAAGTAAGCCTGTCATCATGGCCATCAAGACCCAAATCTTCTTTCCAGGCAAATGCCTTCCATCAAGGCACACGTTCTCTCTGAGGAAGAGTTGAGCCTTTTAAAAAGAAACTTAACCTCCAGGAAGAAAGAGAGTCCCTCATTTTCTTGCCTTGACATGAGTTTCCCTGGCACAATTGTCTTTTATCAGTGGGTGGTGAAGATGGGCTGGTGTTTTCTGATGCATGTTTTACATTTGCTAATTCCATCTTAGCCACCACACACTAGTCTACCCTGAAGAGGCTTACTAAGAAGAGCTGGCAGAGCCAAGCTTCCCTTCTCTTCATGAAAAAAATGCCTCTGGTTGGAAGTCTGCCATCACTCTTGCATGGCTTATGAATCCGGAGCACAGCACACGGGGGTATTAAAATGCCAGTGCCTGCTTCTAACAAAACTGCCTCACCAGCTGGTCAGGATCAGCATGTTTCCCATTCTCTGAAGTTGCCAGCTCAGTGTTTTCCTGCCCTGTGGAATGGTGGTTCTGCAAAACACTCTGGGATAGAGGGTACCATGGTCAGACAGGTTTGGGAAGTGGTGCTAACTGCATTTTTCTCCTGGAAACGCTCCTCGTAAATTAGCATGATCTAACCCCTGAAAAGTAGTCAGAAATGGACTTGTCATCTCACATCTTCCAAATTTATGTAATCACAGAATATAACTTTTTAAAAAGGCAAAAGTTATCGCATGGTTGCTTCCCTCTGGTCTCTGATGAAGTGTCATCCCATCAGAGAGGATCTACCTGGTCCCCTTGGCTAAAACAGGACCTCATGTCTCTTTGGTCTTCAATCTGCTTTCTGTTTCTTTATAGCACTTGACATGTGGCACAATGCTTCTTTTTATACTTATTTATCTGTTTATCATTTATCTCCCTCTCAGAATGTAAGCTCCATATGGCAAATTTTCTTTTTCACTGCTATACTTCCAGTTTCTGATACACAGTAAGTGCTAAATAGATGCTTTTGAACAAACGAACATTCCTGCAAAAGAATTAAGCATCATGGAACTCAGTTTTTATGGATGTCACACAAATGGTGGTCTTGAATAATTCCTTTGTCTCAGATACAAATTTCTAAGCCAACTGGTGTAACTTTAACTTGGTTGCACAAATTAACATCAGCTCTGTGAAATTGGAAATTAATACAGAAGTATAGACAACTCTCTCAAATAACTCATGTTTCCATTGGAAGTAACATCTAGATATCCCTGTCTTTCTCCTCTCGTTTATCCAGCCCTTACTCTGCCAGATATCATGCGAATCATTCAACATATATTTTTCTCAATGAATCCTCATAGTGACCTTGTGAGAAAGAGATTATTGTGTCCATTTTGTAGATAAAGAAGAAGATTAAAAGGATTTAAGCAAATTCCTCAGAAAGAGAAGGGGTTTATGGATCCATTGCCATGATGACAATACTGAGTTTTCCAATCCATGAACATAAGAATGTTTTTTAGTTTATTTATGTCTTCTTTAATTTCTGCCAGCAGCGTTCTGTAGTTGTTGGTATACATGTCTAGCACTTCATTTGTTAAGTGTAATATAAATAGTTTATTCTTTATTTTATTTTATTGTGAATGAAATGTTTGTTTTAAATAGAGACAGGGACTCCCTATGCCGTGCAGGCTGGTTTCAAGCTCCTGAGCTCAAATTATCCTACCACCTCAGCCTTCTAAGTAGCTGATACTACAGGTGAACATCACTGCATTGGGCTAGAATGTTTTTTATTCTCTTGTTATTTTATTGTGAATGGAATAATTTAATTGAGTTGTTAGCACATGGAAATACAATTCATTTTTGTACATTTTTCTTGTATTTTCACTGCTAGTAGTTTTTCTGAGGATTCCTTGAGGAATTTTTCACATAAAAGTTCATGTCATCTCTGAATAAAGGCAATTTTACTTTTTCCTTTCCAATTTGCATGACCTTGTTTGCCTTATTGTATTGGTGAAAACTTTCTGTACAATGGTAAATAGAAATGATGAAAGCAGATATCCTTCCCTTGTTCTTGATCTTAACAGTAAAGCATTCAGTCTTTCACCGTTAAGTAAGATGGTAGCTGTGGCTATTTTATAGATGCCGCTCTATTCCTAATTTGTTGGAATTTTATCAGTAATGCTAGTTGTTGGATTTTGTCCAGTGTTTTTTTCTGAGTCTATTGAGATGATTACGTGGGGTTTTTTTCTTTTTATTTTATTAATATGGTATATTACATTAATTGATTTTCATATGCTGAACCAACCTTGCATTCTCGTGAGAAAACTCATATGGTCATGATGTATGATCCTTTGAATATGGTGCTGAATTCAATTTGCTAGTACTTTGTTGAGGATTTTTGCATCTACATTCATAAGAGAGAGCAGTCCGTAGTTTTCTCATGATATCTTTGGTTTTGGTTTCAGGATAATATTGTTATTATAGAATGAGCTAGGAAGTGTTCTCTCCTTTTCTATATTCTTTAAGAGTTTGCAAAAGACTGGTATTATTTCTTCTTAACATATGTGATCAAATTCACCAGCGAAGTCATCTGGGTCTGATCTTTTCTTTGTGGGAAAAATTTTCGTTTAATTACATTATGAATGGCACAAAGTGTTCATAATATTTCTTTATAATCTTTTTTATTCATGTTAAGACTCGAATAATGGCTCCTCTTTCATTCTTGATTTTGGTAATTCCTTGTCTCTTTTGTTCTTGGTCAGTCTAGCTAAAGGTTGTCAATTTTGATGATCTTTTCAAAGAACCAAATTTTGTTTCATTTTCTCTATTTTTAATTTTAAAATATTAATTGTATTTTATCTGATCTTTGTTATTTTCTTTTTCCTGCTTATTTGTTTTTATTTACTCTTGTTTTCTTAGCTTTTTAGGTCAAAGTTTAGGTTATTGATATAATCACAATGTGAGACCTTACCATGGACTAAGCTTTTGAACAACAAAATTGACACACTGATTCTCTTGTTTCTGGGGGAGGATTCTCAGAAGGTGGCTGCACAGAGCACAGGCCAGCGTCTCTGGCCCCCGCAGCCTGGCCGCACTCAGCCACACAGCCCGCCCACCCACCCCTCTACCATTGTTCCTTCAATTTTTTTCTTCTCACCTCTCATTCTGGAACTACTATTGTATGTGTGTTGATATATTTGATGTTGTCCCAAGAGTCTTTAAGGCTTTATTCATTTTTCTTCAATTTTTAAGTTCACTGATTCATTCTTTTTTTTTATTTTTATTTTTTATTTTTTTTATTTTTTATTGCATTTTAGGTTTTGGGGTACATGTGCAGAGGATGCAATACAGTTGCATAGGTACACACATGGCAGTGTGTTTTGTTTGCTTTCTCCCCTTCACCCACATTTGGCATTTCTCCCCAGGCTATCCCTCCCCACCTCCCTCTCCCACTGGCCCTCCCCTTTTCCCCCCAATAGACCCCAGTGTTTAGTACTCCCTTCTCTGTGTCCATGTGTTCTCATTTTTCATCACCCGCCTATGAGTGAGAATATGCGGTGTTTCATTTTCTGTTCTTGTGTCAGTTTGCTGAGAATGATGTTCCCCAGATTCATCCATGTCCCTACAAACGACACGAACTCATCATTTCTGATTGCTGTATAATATTCCATGGTGTATATGTGCCACATTTTCCCAATCCAGTCTATCATCAATGGGCATTTGGGTTGATTCCAGGTCTTTGCTATTGTGAACAGGGCTGCAATGAACATTCATGTGCATGTGTCCTTATAGTAGAACGATTTATAGTCCTTTGGATATATACCCAGTAATGGGATTGCTGGGTCAAATGGAATTTCTATTTCTAAGGCCTTGAGGAATCGCCACACTGTCTTCCACAATGGTTGGACTAATTTACACTCCCACCAACAGTGTAAAAGTGTTCCTTTTTCTCCACATCCTCTCCAGCATCTGTTGTCTCCAGATTTTTTAATGATCGCCATTCTAACTGGCGTGAGATGGTATCTCAATGTGGTTTTGATTTGCATCTCTCTGATGACCAGTGACGATGAGCATTTTTTCATATGATTGTTGCCCTCATATATGTCTTCTTTCGTAAAGTGTCTGTTCATATCCTTTGCCCACTTTAGAATGGGCTTGTTTGTTTTTTTCCTGTAAATCTGTTTGAGTTCTTTGTAAATTCTGGATATCAGCCCTTTGTCAGATGGGTAACTGCAAAAATTTTTTCCCATTCTGTTGGTTGCCGATCCACTCTATTGACTGTTTCTTTTGCTGTGCAGAAGCTGTGGAGTTTCATTAGGTCCCATTTGTCTATTTTGGCTTTTGTTGCCAATGCTTTTGGTGTCTTGTTCATGAAGTCCTTGCCTACTCCTATGTCCTGGATGGTTTTGCCTAGATTTCCTTCTAGGGTTTTTATGGTGCCAGGTCTTATGTTTAAGTCTTTAATCCATCTGGAGTTAATTTTGGTGTAAAGTGTCAGGAAGGGGTCCAGTTTCTGCTTTCTGCACATGGCTAGCCAGTTTTCCCAGCACCATTTGTTGATTCATTCTTTTGCCATCTTGAATCTTTTGTTAAAGCCCTCTAGGTGAATTTCTCATTTCAGTTATTATACCTTCAACTCCAGAATTTCTCTTTGGTCCTTTTCAATAATTCCTGTCTGTTATTGAGATTCTCTATTTGTTGATTCAGTGTTTCTATACTTTCCTTTAATTTTTTAAATATTTTTTTTAGCCCTTTTAACATATTTAAATAGCAGTTTTGATGTCTGATAAATCAAATATCTAGAATCACTCAGAGGGAGTTTCTATCATTTACCCTTTCTCTTTAGCATGAGTCATATTTTCTTAATTTGCATATCTCATTTTTGTTGGTGGTGTTTTTGAAAACTGAAGATTCTAGATTATATATTGTAGCAACTCTGGATTCTGTACTTACCCCCAAAGGTTTGTGGTTTTTAAAATTTTTTCATTGTTGGGTAACCTACTTGAGTTAAATCTATCTCCCCAGCAGTATGCAGCTGCTGATATTTCTGTTGTTTTTTTCTTTAAGATGCACTTCTTAAGGCTTATCCCTGTGCCTGTGGAGCCCACTAGTCAGCTAATGATTGGATAGAGGTTGTGTTGAAGTGCCTCAAGCAAGTAAGGATTCTGTCTTGTGCTTAAATCCCCTATAAGGGAATAGATTCAAAATTTAGGCTATTGTTAGGTCTGCTTCAACATATTAATTTCAGCTAGGCCCTTCTGGGTCTCCTACGCACATGTGTCCAGCCTCATGGTCAGCCAGGACTGTGTATATGGTTTGTACTCTCTTGGGTCTCTGTTGCTCATATGTGCACCCTCAGCCAGGAATATGCTTGCCTTAACCATGACTGTAATCTCAGCCTAGAAGAGCCATTGCCCCTCCCCCTTCACTTGATGTCAGGATAATCACTTTCACTAGTGCTATTGGATATGGGTACCTATTGCTCCAGATTGAATAAGTATAGCCATCTGTCCTCATGAACTTGCCATATCCTGGCAGAATCTCAGCATCAACTAAACTGGGAAGAAGGAGAAGTCACAGGTAGACACCACATTTTCACAGTTCTTATCCAAAGTTCAGTAGTTTTTCCAACATAAATGCTTCTGGAATTGTTGTGTGCCTTTAGTTGATTTCAAGAGAAATGAAAGGGTTGTTTTATCAATTTTGTCCAGATTTGTGGGTATTTTCTGGTAAAATATTTGCTGGTCTCCTTGCTAGAAATTTGAAATTTCAGGCTATAATTTTATACCTAGATTAACTAACCCTAGTTGTGTGTTCTTACTATGCCATGTGGCCTCCCTTATGTTGCTTTAGCATCTGACAATTTACAAAGCTTTTTTCACATGTATTACCTAGTACCCACAACTCTGTAACATTTTTTTTTTCTAGTTTTAGAGCTGAAGCAATTGAAGTATAAGAGATACTGGAGATAAACATTTACAAAGAGAAAACTTGAGTTTGGAGCGAAGAACATTAACCAAGAATGTAAAATCAATCAATGACTATGCCAGAATTGGAACTTGGGTCTTCTGTTTTCCAGCTGAGGGTCTTTGTGCATCACCCATTTGCCTTCTTTTGGAAAAGGACTGGTACCCCACCTCCATCATGGCCTTACTGGTATGAGGAAAAAGGGCAGGTAGAAAGGGCAATAGACTGTTGGGGCACCCTGCCCCTAGAGGGTGCTGCTCTTTCTATAACATGAACACAGGTTGCCTAGAAAGGTGATTTAAGTGTGAAAGCATTTTTGATTACAGCAATTGTGTACATTCTTTCAATCTAATTCTAGCCGGATTAACCTGTCTTTAGTATATGGCTATTAATAATTTATATTATTATCTTTGATAATATAATTCAGTTTAAAGTGTCCATTCATTCATTGCTTTTTCTCAGGGACTTTCCCTAAACTCAGTTGTAGTTTGTGGCGGCCTATTGAAGCATTCATGAGTGAGAATTTAATCAGGCAATTTTTGCAAAAATGAGGATCAGTTTTCAATGAAAGGAGATGACAAAATATTATAGTATTAAAATAAGTAGATATCTGTGTATCATGGTTACAAAATGAAAAATAAAAATCCTTCTAAACTGCTCTGAAATTCCTCCTGCCTCATAAATATAGGCTTTCTGATTCTTCTGAGAGCAGATTTTTGTTTTGCTGTGACTTACTTTGACTGGGAAGCTTATTCTTTTTTTTTAAATACAAATGTCAAGTTCAAAATGGAATGTGTGGTGGACATTCTCTGGTTGGCCCTCTAGACTCTGCCCTTCTCTGCCTTACTCTGTGCCCAAAGAAGTGACCTCTAAGGACTGTAACAATTAGCTCCTCTGCCCTTTGGCTTCTGGTTGATTTGACCAATGGAGGTACCAGCAGGAAAACAGCACAAGAGGAGAGAGAATTCAGTGGATTTTCTCCCCTAGTGCTCTAGCTGCTAGCTGTGGTTTGGCAGTGCTCTGGTGCCTCCCCCAAAGATACAGCTCCTGTTGGGGGCCTTCTCCTACAGCTACAGGTCTCATCGGGTCCAGGGAAAGGCTCTTTTCCTCTACCCATTCTGGCCCATGGGTGGAAATGGCTTTGCACTGTTGCAAGTCCCTGGTGCTTGACCAGCCTCTGTTGCTTTGCCCTAACCCTGTTCTCAGGTCTGTAAATAAACAGTTGTTGAACTAACTTGCATACCTTTCATCCCATTTGAGTGCTGGGACCTGCTAGACTTTGCCTGATACAGCAAGCCAGCATTTGTTTAAAAAAAAAAAAGAGGGCAAAGCCATTTTTTTAAATAAAAAAAAAATGAGGGTGTCCTGAGACCAGCTTTGGTTTTAGCTCAGGCACTGTTATGCCATATGACCTTGAGTAAGTCCTTTCTTCTCTTTGACTTTCAAATGGCTCATCTATAAAAAGAGCAGTTGGGTCAGGCACGGTGGCTCATGTCTATAATCCCAGCACTCTGAGAGGCCAAGGTGGGCAGTCACCTGAGCTCAGGAGTTCAAGACCAGCCTGGCCAACATGGTGAAACCCTATCTCTACAAAAATACAAAAATTTAGCCAGTTGTGAAGGCTCATACCTATAGTCCCAGCTACTCAGGAAGCTGAGGCAGGAGAATCACTTGAACCCAGAAGACGGAGGTTGCAGTGAGCTGAGATCACGCCGCTGCACTCCAGCCTAGGTGACAGAGTGAGACTCTGTCTCAAAAAAAAAGGAGTTGGACAAAACCAGAGGGCTTTGCACAGCTTTTTGCACAGTTTTTTGCTCATGTGCCACCAAAAGCATTCTGAAAAAAATACATAATCAAATTTTTTTTAATTTTTCATCGTGGTTTTAAATAGTTGTAAAGGATGTAACGTCCTACATATTGTAAATATTAATGTTTAAAATTAAACTGCTAACATCACGCCTTTAAATATATCCAATGAAATTTAAATATCACAGTAATTTTATACCCACCATCGTCCATTGAAAAATTGATGAACAAACTCTGCTTTAACAGTAAGAAATTTTACTATGTTCCTCTTTCTCCTTTAAATCATTATTTCCATTCTACTTCCCCCATAGAACTTTATAGGAATGTCATATATTTTTCTGCTGGTAAGTCTCATATGGATCATCATGTCACAGTATCGAAATCAAAAATATGTTTATAGGTGAAATTTTCAGAATTTTTCTATTTCCTGGGATAGTAAGGCTTTAAGGGTTAAACATTTTTCTGAATTGAGATATCAACGCAATAAATTTTGGGATACATCTGATTAAAATTTAGATAATTGTTAAGCAGAAAAAGTAAAATTAATAGGAATTCATCTCTTACTGAGATGACTAGGGAAGGACCTGGGGAGTCTTGATTAAAAGAACGTCTACTTTCCAACGTTTGCCCCCAGCCCTCTGTTTGGCGCTCTCTCTCTCCCTACCCCCAACTCAGGTTTTTTATTCTCCAGGCAATATCTTCTCCAGGTAATATCTCCAGGTAAGATTTGGGATGGATAAGAAATACACCTTTACTGTTTCAAAGGGGAAAAGGGTAGCTGAGAAAGGGGGAGAAAGGAAATCCAAGTTCATACCGTCACATGGGAGTTCTCAGGCAGGTCAGGGGTGTGTGTGTGTGTGTGTGTGTGTGTGTGTGTGTGTGATTGAGATGGGGTCTTTATTGCCAAGGCTGGAGTGCAACGGCATGATCTTGGCTCACTGCAACCTTTGCCTCCTGGGTTCAAGTGAATCTCCTACCTCAGCCTCCTGAGTAGCTGGGATTACAGGCACGTGGCTCTACACTTGTTTTTACTTTAAGTCCTGGGGTACATGTGCAGAATGTGCAGGTTTGTTACATAGGTATACATGCACCACGGTGGTTTGCTGCACCTATCAACCTATCATCTAGGTTTTAAGCCCTGCATGCATTAGGTATTTGTCCTAATGTTCTCCCTCCCCTTTCCCCCCACCCCTGACAGGTCCCTGTATGTGATGCTCCCCTCCCTGTGTCCATGTGTTCTCGTTGTTCAACTCCCATTTATGAGTGAGAACATGTGGTGTTTTGTTTTCTGTTCCTGTGTTAGTTTGCTGAGAATGATGGCTTCCATCTTCATCCCTGTCCCTGCAAAGGACATGAACTTACTGTTTTTTATGGCTGCATAGTATTCCATGGTGTATATGTGCCACGCTTGCTTTATCCAGTCTATCATTGATGGGCATTTGGGTTGGTTCCAAGTCTTTGCTATTGTGAATAGTGCTGCAATAAACATATATGCACATGTGTCTTTATAGTAGAATGATTTATAATCCTTTGGGTATGTACCCAGTAACAGTATTGCTGGGTCAAATGGTGTTTCTGGTTCCAGCTCCTTGAGGACTCTCCACCCTGTCTTCCACAATGGTTGAACTAATTTACACTCTCACCAACATCGTAAAAGCATTTCTATTTCTCCACAGCCTCTCCAGCATCTGTTGTTTCCTGACCTTTTAATAATTGCCATTCTAACTGGCGTGAGATCACACCCAGCTAATTTTTGTATTTTTAGTAGAAACAGAGTTTCATAATGTTGGCCAGGCTGGTCTCAAACTCCTAAGCTCAGGTGATCCACCCGCCTCGCCCTCCCAAAGTGTGGGATTATAGGCGTGAACCACTGTGCCTGGCCTCAGGCAGGTAAGTTTTAAGACACTGTACACCTGGAAGCTGAGAATATAAAAATGGAGTATCTTAAAACTGTGGCAACTCTTCCTTGGAAATGATATCCCCTGTGGATGAGGCCTCTAGTTTGAAGGCCACTGGGATTGGTGGTATCTGAAGGGCATCCCTGAATGGAAAGCTTCATAGAGTCATGTCTATGAGAGCCAGTTCTGGAGTTAGACTGATGCACTGACTTGGGCAACTTCCTTCACTGAAGCTTTGTGCCTCAGTTTCCTTATGTGTAAAATGAGGATGTATACGGCTCTACCTTATAGGGGATTCTTTAGGAGTTAAGTGAGATATTGTTCATGAAGCACCCGGTATATGGCAAAGATTCAAAGGATGCAAAAGATTCCTCCCAACTCTGACACACTCTGGGAAGGGGCCTAGGGATCCCTGAATCACCTGTTTTCCTCCATCGAAGTCCTGTTTTAAGACAATGAACTACCGTTCTAAACATCCTGATGTCCCTGTAATGAAAAGCAGAGTACTGCAGGATCTTTGATTCACTTTTTTTATTTGGTGTTTTGTTTTTGGTTTTGGTAAGTTTACTGTCTACTGAGGCTTTTTTGATTTTTCACTATGTATCAACAGGTCTTGACCTTTACCATCTCAGGGGGGTTGGTGTCACCAGTGATTCTTGCAGTAGAGGAAATGGACCAGGCATCTCTAAGTCTGGAGACCAGCTTGGCTGTCTTAACAGGGCTCCCCCGTTTCTCAGAGAAAGAATTATAATCAGGCTATGTGTGTAGGCTGTGTGAGGCCAGACAATGACAGTTCCTGCTTTCCAGGAATGGGAAGGCACAGATATTCACTGTACTCTCCTGGAAAAACTGAGGTTGCCTAGGGGCCAATTTTGAATCAGGCAATCCAATATTTGAGCTTTCTGCCAGAGAAACAAAATGAGACATTGATATGCTAAGAAGTTGCTAACTGAGTCAGTTTTGCGGGCAGCCTTCTCTGATGTGACTTCTGTGCTAACATTATTGCTCAAACACCAGGCCCACACAATGGCTACCCTGCTGGCTGCCACTTTGCCACCAGAATGTGGGGCCTCCCTGGCACATTGGCAGGCTGCGTTCTGAATTCTCAGTTTCATTTCCTACTGACACAGTGGAATGCTGCTGTTGCCTTTTTATGAAGAAACCATTTGTGTATATTGCCCCTTATTTTTGGGTTGCTTCATTACCATCTCTCAGAGCACAGTTTTAATTTAAAGAATCTTGGCAGCTTTATCTAAATGATTTCTGATTTTGAAATTTAATTTTATTCTGACATTTGTTGAGAAGAATGAAAATTGGTGATGAGTGTGGTGGATTGAAAGCATTCATGGTCCCAGTTCCTTGTCCCTTCCTGTATTTGTGCCCGATACCCTGTCGTTGTGCATATTCTACCAGTCTGGCTCAGGGGCTGCTATGGGACTCGTTTTTACCAGTGGGATGCTAGCAAATGTGATTTAAACCAAGACTTGAAAACTGTCTGCACAACTGAGCTTGTCTGCTTTTGTTCCTCTGCCATTACCAGGTACATGAGCCTGTGCTAGCCTGCTGGAGGATGAGAGACATGCGCACCAGAATCAAATGTCCCTACTTGTCCCAGCCAACTTAGATCAGCTAAGAACCAGCCAAGTCCAGACATGTAGCAAGCCCAGCTAAGACAGAAAGAACCTTTCAACAGACCTGTGGACTCCTGAACCAAATTCTTGCTCATTAGGAGAAGCCACTGAGTTTTGGGGTTGTATGTTGCATAGCATTGTCGTGGTAATAGAGAGTGGCTTAGAATATGCTTTTCAGGAGAGGAATCCAAGGGAATATTGAGGCCACGTATAACACCGCCCAGGGATTCTGGAAATAAAGAGGAAGGAGGGACCCCTACTAAGGAGACTCAAACACTTTCACCATGTAGGTAGGGGATCCACGTCAGTGAGATTCAGCAGAGTAAACTAAATATAAGTACAGGCTCCAGAGTTGGGCTCTTGGGTCCAAAATCCAGATTCATTTATGAGCTTCGTGTTCTTGAGCAAGTTACTTTATCTTTTTGTGTCTCGGTTTCCTCCCTTGTAAAACAGAGAATTAATAAATAATACCCATGTCATAAGGTTTTTAGGAGGATTAAGATTTAAAATTTTTTTGAATTTATTTTTAGTTGACACGTATATGTATTTATGGTGTACAGCATGATGTTTTGAAATGATGTGGAGTGGCTACACTGAGCTATTTAACACAGGCATTATCTCAGATGCTATTTTTGTGGTGAGAATACTTAAAATCTACTCTTCTGGTGATTTTCTGACCACATTTTCTTTATCCATTCATTTGTTGATGACAGTTATCTTGGTTCCCTATCTTGGTTATCATGGATAATGCAGCAGTGAACAGAGAAGTGCAGAAATCTCTTAGACACTGGATTTCATTTCCTTTGGATCTATATCCAGTTATGGGATTGCTGGATCACATGATAGTTCTGTTATTAATTTTTTAAGAAACCTCAATACTGTTTTCCATCATGGCTGTACCATTTACATTCCCACCAACAGTATATTCTTGGGTTCCTCTTTCTCCACATTTTCACCAACACTTATCTTTCATTTTTGTTTTTATTATAGCCATTCTAGCAAGTGTGAGGTGATATGTCATTCCAGTCTTTTTTTTTTTTTTTTTTTTTTTTTAATTGAGACGGAGTTTCGCTCTTGTTACCCAGGCTGGAGTGCAACAGCGCGATCTCGGTTTACCGCACCCTCCGCCTCCTGGGTTCAGGCAATTCTCCTGCCTCAGCCTCCTGAGTAGCTGGGATTATAGGCACGCACCACCATGCCCAGCTAATTTTTTGTATTTTTAGTAGAGACGGGGCTTCACCGTATTGACCAGGATGGTCTTGATCTCTTGACCTCGTGATCCACTCGCCTCGGCCTCCCAAAGTGCTGGGATTACAGGCGTGAGCCACGGCGCCCAGCCTCATTCCAGTCTTAAGTTGCATTTCCCTGATGATTAGAGACAGTCAGCATTTTTTCATGAACCTGCTGTCCATTTGTAGGTCTTCTTCTGAGAAATGTCTAGGTCCCTTGCTCATTTTTTGATAGGGTTATTTATTTTATTGCTATTGAGTTATTTGAATTCCTTACAGATCTGGGATGTTTGGTTTGTAAATATTGTAAGTATAACCCTTCATTGGATGATTGGTTCATAAATATTTTCTCCTATTTTTTAGGAGAAAAATTCTCCTAAATTTTTCATTCTGATGATTGTTTCCTTCACTGTGCAGGGACTTTTTAGTCTGATGCCATTTCATTTGTCTGTTTTTGCTTTTATTGCCTAAACTTTTGGTTTCATATCCCAAAAAAATTATTATCCAGACCAATGTCATGGAATGTTTCTCATTTTCTTCTAGTAGTCTAATGGTTTCAGGTCTACTTTTAAATGTTTAATCTATTTTGAGTTGATTTTTGTATATGGTGTGAGATAAGTGTCTAATGTCCTTATGTATGTGGATATCCATTTTCCTGACACCATTTATTGAGAGAGGACTGTCCTTTCCCCATTGCGTATTCTTAGCATGTTGGTCAAACATCAATTGATCTTAATGCACTTGGAATAACTCAGTGCAAGCCCTAGGTAAGTATTTGTTAAATAAATAAATAAAGTGTGACCTCATTTCTACTCACAGGCTGATCAAGCCTGGGAGACGTCTGGATTACATTTGTCTTTGGGTAGGAAGGATATATTTGCATCATGGAGAGGCTGTTTCTCATTTCATATAGTCAAACATTGACTTCTGAAGAACTGAATGCATACCCAATAGCTCTCAGAAATCTGGGGAAAGACAATGTTTTCCTTTTGAAAATCCATGTTATTGTGTCAATATCCTGGGCTCAGTTGATTCATCTTAATATGTTTGGGGGCAGTACTCAATGTGAGATTTCAGGCAAGGCAGGGGGAATAATGTTATCCATTCTTTAAGAGGCAGGGAAGGGTACACCACATTTCAGAAAGATATCCATTCAAAAATGTTGAAATAAAAGTTTTGGTGCTTAGAGAGGTAATCCTCAACTACTTGAAAAAACTCAGCTAAAATATTTCTTTCTTTGAGGAATCTCCAAAACCTTGACTTTATTGCATTATTATTATTTTATTTTATTTTTAAGACAGGGTTTCACCCTATTGGCTAGGCTGGTCTCGAACTCCTGAACTCAGATGATCTGTCTGCCTCAGCCTCCCAAAGAGCTGGGATTACAGGCTCAAGCCATTGCACCCGGCAGTGCATTATTATTTTTTAATTTAATGTAATTAATTTATTTTTTGAGACAGTCTCACTCTGTTGCTGAGGCTGGAGTACAGTGGTGTGATCTTGGCTTACAGCAACCTCCACCTTCTGGATTCAAGTTATTATCCTGCCTCAGCCTCCCAAGTAGCTGGGATTACAGGCACGTGCCATCACATCTGGCTAATTTTTGTATTTTTGGTAGAAACAGGGTTACACCATGTTGGTCAGGCTGGTTTCCAACTTCTGACATCAGGCGATCCAACTGCCTCGGCCTCCCAAACTGCTGGGATTACAGGTATGAGCCACTGCTTCCTACTCCATTATTTTAAAAAGTAATAGATGCAAGTCAAAATCTCATGATCCTGCTATGGTAGGGAGGGCACAAGGAGTGTGTTTGTGTACATATATGTGCAGAGAGGTCCATTCACCTGAGTAACAATCTCTGCTATCCCAGAGAGAAAAATGAAATTGTGTTGATTTTGGGAAGAGCTTAACCTCTATCCTCCTGCTAAGTTCTCCGACCATGCTTTTCTCCTTCCATCCCTCCCCTCCTTCTCTCCAATAGACTTAAGTCCTTAACTAGAGCCTTTTGGGAATAGGTAGAAGGTGGGGAGATTTGAATTGAGTATAACTGGAAGAACATAACTATTCCCATGTACCCAAATAATGGAAAGAGGAGTAGCTATTGTCTACTCAATTAAGTCCATATAAAAATTAGCATGAAATCTTTTAACAGGAGCTCTGAATTGCTTAGAAATTTACCATTGGTGGGCAACCATGGGTGAGACTACACCCTTGGCACAGTGTTGACAAAATGTCCATGGAAACTGCCTGCAGGTGACGCTGTTAAGGAACATGAAGAACCTGAAAGGAACATGAAGAACCTGAAGACCCAGTTGTAATGTTAGCTACTGAGGGGTCACTTATTAGCTACTGAGGGATCACGAAAAGGTCATATTTAACGTACAGTTTAGAAAATGAGACAGCGCTTTGGGAGGCCAAGGCAGGTGGATCATCTGAGGTCAGGAGTTCAAGACCAGCCTGGCCAACATGGTGAAACCTCTTCTCTACTAAAAATACAAAAAAAAAAAAAAAAAAAAAAAAAAAAAAATTAGGCATGCATGGTGGTGAGTGCCTGTAATCCCAGCTATTTGGGAGGCTGAGGCAGGAGTATTACTTGAACCTGGGAGGCAGAGGTTGCAGTGAGTGAAGATTGCACCATTGCACTCCAGCCTGGGCAACAAGAGTAAAACTCCATCTCAAAAAAAAAAAAAAAAAAAAAAAAATCAGACTTTCTGTTCTATTTTTTATAATTGTCTTTAAAACTACTCCAAAATATAGTGGCTTTAAGTATTAATCATTTTATTATGTTTCTGAATTCTGTGGCCAGGAATTTGGACAGGGTATGGAGGAGGTGACTTGTCTCTGCTCCACAATGTTTGGAACCAGGAGACTTAATGGCTGGGAGGTGAGTCAAAAGTTGGGGACTAGATTGATCTGGAATGTCTTCACTCGTGTGTCTGGTGCCTGAGCAGGGAAGACTCAAAGACTAAGACTATAAATTAGTTATCTAATTAGTAGCAAATTATCACAAACAATGGTTTAGAACGATACACATTTATTATCCCACAATTTTGATGGGTGGGACTCTGCTCATGAGGTTGCAATCAAGGGCTAGTGTTTCACTGAAGGCTCAACTGGTGAAGGATATGCTTGTAAGCTCACTTACATAGTGGTTGGCAGGATTCAGTTTCTTTTGGGTTGCTGGGCTGAGGGTTAAGGTTGCTGGTTGCCTGTTGGGCAGAGGTTGTCTTCAGTTCCTGAACGTATGGAACTCCCATGCATGGCCACTTATTTCATCAAAAGTGGCAAGGCAGGGCAGGACGTGGTGGCTCAAGCCTGTAATCCCAGCACTTTGGAAGGCCGAGGCGGGTGGATCACGAGGTCAAGAGATCGAGACCATCCTGGTCAACAAGGTGAAACCCTGTCTCTACTGAAAATACAAAAAATTAGCTGGGCATGGTGGCGCGTGCCTGTAATCCCAGCTACTCAGGAGGCTGAGACAGGAGAATTGCCTGAACCCAGGAGGCAGAGGTTGCAGTGAGCCAAGATCGTGCCATTGCACTCCAGCCTGGGTAACAAGAGTGAGACTCCATCTCAAAAAAAAAAAAAAAAGGGTGGCAAGGCAGAGTCCACTAGGCAGATGAGAGGTATAATCTCATGTAACATAGTTACAAAAGGGACATCCCTCACCTTCACAGTATTCCACTGATTAGCAGTGAGTTACCATCTCACCTTCACTAAGAGGAGAGAATTATGCAAGGGTGTGAATAACAGGAGATGACGGCAATGGAGGGGGGTGTCTTAGAGTCCTTCTGCCACAGATGCTCACCACAGTGGCCACACGTGACCTCTCAACATAGCTGAGCTTCCTCACAACATGGTGGCCTCAGGGAAGTTGGACTTCTTACAGCTCAGAAATCCATGTATGAGCAATCTAATGAAAAAAGTGGAAGTGACATTGTCTTTTTCCTAGACTTCCTCAGTCTAGAAAGTTGCTCCTTGTCACTTCTACAGTGGTCTACAGGTGGAAGAGTTGCAGGTCTATCCAAATTCAAGTGGAGGAGAATTAGATGGCAGCTCTTGAGGAAGACAGATGAGGTTACATTGCAGGAGCACATGGGATGGCTGATGTTGTCCCAGCTATCTTTGTTTTCTGCCACTCAGGTTGAAGTTATTCCATATCACTTCCATAGTGGTCTATGAGTTGAAGCAGTTGGAGGTCCACCCAAATTCAAGTGGAGGAGAATCAGCTTGCAGCTCTTGAGGAAGAGAGACGAGTTACATTGTAGGAGCATGTGGGATGGCTGATCTTTGTTCTCTGCCACTCAGCTGTATGTGGACAATAAAGGGATGACACAATAAAAGGAAGTACTAAGTATATTTATATAGTCACCCTTATCAGGGTGACTATATAAATGATTACTCAAGCAATGACACTATCGATAGTGAAAGGGGTGCTATTGGTAAATATGCTGAGACAACAGGCATAAACCAGAACTGTCCAGGGCAAACTAGGATGCTGGATAGCCTAGACCTGCCAATACTCTCCCTGTTCCCATAGCCTGTATGGGAAGTACTGTCACCTTATCAGGTAGACTTAGCTTGGGAATCCCAGATATTTTCCGGGAGGGATAAACACAGTGGTTCTTCACAATAGTGGGACTAAGAGCACTGTGGAGAAGCCCATTATGAGGAACATCCAGTCAGGAAGGTGACCTAGGAGGAACGCAAGACAAATTATTTTTTTAGTTACAAGGGACAGAGGCTTTCCTTAAATTATTTTAACAGAAACAAAACAAGCAAAAAGAATATGGATTGACTCACATAACTAAAAAGTTCAAAAGAACTACAGCTTCAGGCCTGGCTGGATCTAGGGTTCTAACCATGTAATTGGGACTGTGTCTTCCCATAGCTGGTCTCTGCTTTCCTGTGTGTTAGCTGAATTCAGGCAGGCTCTTTCCACATGGCACCCTTTGGCTCCTCTAGATTTAAACTATATCCTCACGGTTATCTCAGTGGAAAAGAAAACTTTCCATTCAACCTCTTAAATCTGGATCTCATTAACTTGGCTTGTCACATGGCTATCTTGCCAAGGGGATGGCATACATGATTGGCCAGGCCTGGGTCATTTGCTGATGGCACTCAGGGGTAGAGTAAGTCCCCCCAGAACACAGAGACTGAGCATGAAAAAAGGTTTTTTATCTTCATGAAAAATTGAGACACAAATGGAGAATGCGGGAGAATGAGAACAAATGCCCTCTATAGCCCTCTTTCCCAATACACTCAAAAGGAAGGTCACCTTCAAGAAGGAAGAGAGAAATCTACCTTTAGATTATAACTGCCAGACGCTGGACCTGGCAAATTCTGTCATTTACTTTCATGCCAACACTATGGAGTCAGTAAAATTAGTTGTCTCATCACCCTTTGACTGGTGCAGAAAATGCAGCATATTGACACAGAGGAGGGTAGATGTATCAGTTGTCTATTGCCACGATAATGCTGTGTAACAAACCACCTCCATAACTCAGTTACAAAAAACAATAAGCATTTACTTAGCTCTTGAGTCTGTGGGTTGGAGATTTAATCTGGATAGTTCCTCTAGCCTCTTTTGGGCTCTCTCACTCTCTGGGGGTAGCTGGCTGTTGACTGGGGGCTCACGCATGTGGTGGTCAGCTAGAATAACTGAACTCTGTTTCACCTTTCTCTCCTATTCTTCCAGCAGACTAGCTTGGGTATACAGTTGTTTCTGGGTATTCATGAAGAATTGGTTCCAGGACCCCCATAGAAAACAAAATCTGCAGATGCTCAAGGGCCTTATATAAAATAGTGCCATATTTCCCTATAACCTATGCACATCCTCCTGTAAATTTAAAATCATTTCCAGATTACTTACAATACCTAAAACAACGTAAATGCTATGTAAATAGTTGTTATTCTGCATTGTTTAGGGAATAATGATGAGAAAAAAAAATCTGTACATACTCAGATGCAACCATCATAGGCCTAGCTATATTTTCAACACATGGTTGATTGAATCTACAAATGCGGACGTCATGAGGGCCAACTGTATTCTCACAATGAAGGCATAAGTGCCAAAGCACGTGCAAATTTAGTTTCACAAGCACTTGTATTTCTATGTAGTTTTTTTTTGAGATGGGGTCTTGTGCTCTTGCCCAGGCTGGAGTGCAGTGTTGTGATCTCACTGCTCACTGAAGCCTCAAGCTCCTGTGCTAAAGCCATCTTTCCACCTCAGCCTCCTGAGTAGCTGGGACCACAGGTATACACTCCCATGCCTGGCTAATTTTTAAATTTGTTGTAGAGACAGGGTCTCACCATGCTGCCCAGGCCGGTCTTGAACTCCTGGCCTCAAACAATCCTCTTGCCTTGGTCTCTCAAAGTGTTGGGATTACAGGCATGAGCCACTGTGCTCAACCTGCACAAGCACTTTTAAAGTCTCTTCTTATGTGAAATTGGCTAACATCCCACTGGCCAAAGTCACATGGCCAAACTCAGATTCAAGGAATGGGAAATAGACTCTTTAGTGAGAACTGCAGAGTCACATGACAAAAAGGGCTAGATTCGAGGAGGTGTGCAGAATTGATGCTGTTATTGCAATCAATTTCCCACAGAGCAAAGGGGGAAGGGTAACTTCTCATGACTCTTTAAGGTTGCTAAATATAGATATATGGATTTTGTTTCTAAACAGAGTTAGCATGAAATTCAGAAAGGATCAATCATCATTCTACCTCTATTAATGCAGCTTTTAAAAGAGTCTTTCTTTAGCCACTGTAGAAAACGTTTTGGTGAGAAACTTTTTGAGAAAACTCAAAAAGTTAGAACTAGAATGACCGTAAGATCCAACAACTCGACTTCTGAGTATCTACCCAAAAGAACTGAAAGCAGAGAACTGAACAGATACTTATACATGAATATTCATCACAACATTATTCACAATAGGTAAAAGGTAGAAGCAGCCCAGGTGTTCATCAATGGATGAATGGATAAACAACATTGGTATGGCCATATAATGAAATAATATTCAGCATTAAAAAGGAATGAAATTCTGATACACACTACAACATGAATGAATTGTGCCGGTGAAATGAGTCAGATACAAAAAGACAAATATTGTTTGGTTCTCCTTATGTGAGAGTGCCTAGAACAGTCAAATTCATAGAGTGATGGGAAGTAGTATAGTGGTTACCAGGGGCTGGTAGGAGATGGGATGTTAGCGTTTAATATGTGAAGCATTTCTGTTTGGGATGATGAAAAATTATGGAGATGAGTAGTGGTGATGGTTACATAACAATGTGAATGCCCTTCATGTCACTGAACTGTACACTTAGAATGTTTAAAATGGTAAATTTTATGTTATATATATTCTTGCACAATGTTTTTTAAATTTTGAGACAGAGTTTCCTTCTTGTTTCCCAGGCTGGAGGGCAGTGGCACAATCTCAGCCCACTGCAACCTCCCCTCCCGGGTTCTCCTGCCTCAGCCTCTCTAGTATCTGGGATCACAGGCGCCCGCCACCATGCCCGGCTAATTTTTTGTATTTTTAGTAGAGATGGGGTTTTACCATGTTGGCCACACTGCTCTCGAACTCCTGACCTCAGGTGATCCACCTACCTTGGCCTCCCAAAGTGCTGGGATTACAGGTGTGAACCACCGTGACCAGCCTCACAATTTTTTATTTTTAAAGTTCCATCTCTTGATGTTGCTATTCAAGGTTGTGGTTGCGCCAACAGTCAATCAATTAACATTGTTTTGCTACCTTACCTAACAATTGTAGTGAGTGTGCTGGCCGTAAAGGAGTCATTTGCTCAGACCCTTTCTTCAATGACCTCAGAGTTAAGTTGGGAAAATGGAAGGTTAAAATAGAATATCAAGGCCCAAAGAGTTTAAGATAACCAATAATACAAGGCAAGGCAATAACCACACCAAGTGATGGGCCAGTGACCGCCACAGAACCTGAGAGGCGTGGAGCTTTCAAAAATACAAATATCCAGACCCCACATGGATCAGAATCTGAAGAGCGACTAGAAGCTGGAAAACGTGTACTTTTCAAAAGCTCCCAGGAGATTCAGATGCCTAGCCAGGGTTAGAGAATCCCTCTAAACTATACGCAACAAAATTAATTTTAGGGGGGGAATATCCTGTGTGAAGAATTATAGCTTACTGGGAATGCTGAAAATTGCAAACATTAAAATAACTTTTACTTGGTAGAAATAAGCAACAGAAAATAAAACACAAAGACTAACACTGCATCCAGGAAATATTGACTAAACATTGACGGAAGACCCTACATCTGCATGACAAAATTAAGATCATAAAATTTGCCTAGGTCCTCTATTGTTGTGCCTGGTTTTATTTAAAAAAAAAAAAAAAAAAGAAAAAAATGTGCCTAGGCAAATCGGACCTCATGGGAATAATAGCTACAAAAGAACATAGTCATGTTGCAAAAAAAGATAATCAGCAAATTTTGATGTGGACAAGCCACTGATCAATGAATCAATTTTTTTTCCATTGAATATACAATGAAAAGATTCCATTCTGATGAAAATAATGTCGGTGTAGGCTTCTAGCTTTTTCAAACATTTCAAATATTTCACTTTTGTTAACTTGTTATTTTGAAATAATTTCAAAATTATAGAAAAGTTGCAAGAGTAGAACAAAGAACTTTCACATGCCCTTTGTTCAAATTTGCTGATTCATATTCAGTCACATATAATCACGTTGTCATATATATATATATATATCTATGCATATAGGCATAGACATACGTGTATATGTGTTTTGAGAGTTGCAGATAATCATGTGCCTTTCCATCAAAAGTGTACACTTTCTAAGAGGGAGAACCTGATTTTACACAACCAGAAAGTGATGATTAATACAGAAATTTAACATGAATATCTACTATTCTCTAATATGCAACCATATTCAAACCTCACCAATTGTCCCCAAAATGTCCTTTATAGAATTTTTTTCCCACTCTGATCCAGGAGCCAAAAAAAAAGAAAGTGGTTCAAGATCACTTTTTGCATTTAGTTGTCATACTTATCTCTTTAGTCACCTTTAATTTGAAACAGTTCCTCGGTCTTTGTCTTTCATAACATTGACATTTTTGCAACGTACAGGCCAGTTGTTTTGTACAATGTCCCTGGATCTGGATTTGTCTGATGTTTCCTCATGATTAGATGTGGGTTATGTGTTTTTGGCAGGAATTCTGTATAAGTGCTGTTGGTTCTCAGTGCATCCCATCCAGAGTCACACGCTGGCCATTTGTCCAATTACTGGTGAAAGAAACATTCCATTTTGCTTTTCTATGCCTCACTCTCCTCACCTGTTAATGGAGATAACTGAGAGACGAAGCCGGATGGCTTCATGGCTGAGCTGTCATTCCAGACATGCTCCGCCCACTGGAGAGTTTTGCAGATAGAAGGCACTGAGATCAATATTATCATTAACATCATCATCTCGAATATCTGGGATACCTACTGTGTGCTGGAATTCATTGTTTTTTTCTAACCCTCATGGAAAACATGCACATCTATGTTATTATCCCCATTTAACAGTTAAGGAAACTGGGGCTCAGAGACAGTGGTATGATTTACTCAGGCTCACATGGCTGGAAAGGATCTGAGCTGGGATTTGAACTCAGTTGGGTCTGAGACCAGACAGAGCTTGAGCCTTGTACTATGATACATTGTGAGCTAACTGCATTCACAAGCGAGTTTCTCAGCAGAAAGGATGGATTATTATAGCCCGCTTTGGGAGCCTCCTGATGGCAAAAAGGAAACGAAGTGGACCAGCTCTTGCCATCTTTATTCCTCTTCTTTTCTTCCCATGGCCTATGCCCATCTCCATTCTGAGATCCAGCTGAATTAAAATCAGGACTACTGCCATAGTGGGGGGCACTGACAATTGGATTTAGGGAAGCTGCCTTCAAAGCTGACTTTGCTCCCTTCTCAGCTGACTAGTCCTGCTCAAATGAGGTGACTCCACCCTCATCCCACCCCGGCGGCTGAGTTGCCTTATACATGATGAAGTTGATATTGGCTGACAAGGGTAATAATAATTACCTTGCATTGGGTACACAACATGAATTAGGGCTATAAATAACCCTGTGGTGTTAGGTACCTTATTTCACTCATTTTACAGATGAGAAAAACTGAGGCTTTTATAGTGGCTAATGTTACAATCTGCACAGATCTAAGTCTCTATTAGTTGAGATCACTAGGACACCAGGCTTTCTCCGGGCTTCATGGGCTGGCAGGCTCCATGGAATAGCTTTATGAAACATAAGAAGCATTTGCTGTTGAATCCTGGAACAGGCTACACAGATTTTTAACTCAATGCTGTTTGTCTGGGCAATCAGTTTGATGTCTTTCTTTCTGTTTGCCAGTAGAATGTAAATAAAGTCACATTCTAATTTAATAAAGTCACATTTCCACATCTCTCTGTTTTCCCTCCTGGACTCGCCTCCCTGGGGGGCTGCCAAGGCCTCAGGTACCTGCTTCTCTGGAGACTTCACCATGACTTGCAAGGCCCCCCCTTGAGGAAGTATGCTGCTGCCAGTTGATCCCAGCTCCTTTCCAGCTTCTCCCTGTGTGGGGATGGGGAGGTAGAGGAATGAAAGAAAAGAAAATTCCAGAGAAAAAGCTGGAATTTTGCACTGGACCAGGACACGTGAGCCTTAAAATGGGGGTGAGCGTACTTCCTCTGTCCACTTTGGAGAAGTAGTCAATCAAACGAGAAAATGCTGCCAACTTGTTAAATAAATTGCTAAGGAATTTTCTAAGACCGGATTGTGTGATTTTTTTCCCCTTTGTGCAGAGACTTGAAAGCCCAACTCACCCTGGCTAGGCTGTTACAAGAGAGGACTTCCCTTGTTTTTTAGACTTAAGGAAAAGTAACTCAGCTAGAGGAAGAAAACACTATTTCGTGAAGCCTGTGCCTTTATTCTTTCCCATGCCCTTCTCAGCTGACTGTTTCTCTATAAAGGCAACTTCTCCACCAAGGCCTTCCCACCAGATCTTAGCCGAGCCCCCAGGTTCTGTTTGGGACCCCGAGTCTTCTCTTGCAGCAACTCCTGCCACCTGCTTGTGACACAAGCTGGACATCTGCCCATCACCTACTAGAAAAAGCCTCAGCATCCTAACCTCCTAAGTTTCCCAAATGTTACCAGACTCTAGCACACAGAAATGCAGCTTTGGTGTGTGTCCCCACTCCCAGTCTCAGAACGCTCACAGTCCTCTGTGAGGAACATCTGAGGGGTCTGCTCAGCTCCCCACGTCCCTTCTCTCAGGGCTGGGTCTCAAGAGCTCTGTGTGTTTTGTGACCCTGCCGTCTTTGGCCATAGGGGATCAGCTCCTGGTGGCACCTCAGCCAAGCTTGACCCATCCCATTCTCTCTCCTGAATTCGGATTGAGGGCAGAGAAACCAGTCACCACTTGCTGCACTGAGTGGATGGTATGCTGACCGTTTTAACTTCGTGCCCGGGGAAGCAGAGACGGTTCCCCACCCGAAGAGAAGGTGGGAAGGAGGGAGAAGTTAGGACTGAGATGCCAAGAGATCTGTGGTCCAGAGTGATGGAGAGAGAAAGCCCAAGTCCTGAAACTTTTTTAGTTCCTGGCTCCAAATCCCCTTGAGGCTTTGTTTCGTTTATTGCCCTTGGATACTGCGATCTACATTCTAATTTAATAAAGTCACATTTTCCTTTTTTTTCCCCTTCAGTTTAGCGTGATTTCTTTTCTATTGGTTACAACTAAAAAGTGTCGATAAGACCACTAGGTTTTAGAATCCCCATTTTTCAAAGACAGAAACTAAGGCTCAGGGATGAAGCCCAAGGCCAGGATCACCCAGGTGGTGAGGAGCAGGGGAGATTCCACTGTTGGACATGTGCACTTCCTCTATGTGAGACACTTTCTAACGACTTCACACATATTACAGCATTTAATCCTCAGAGCACCCCTATGAGGTAGATAAAACTGTTGGCATCATTTTAAAGATGAGGACATGGAGGCAAGAAGTTGAGCCATTTCCTTGAGACCACACTGCAGGTGAGGAGAACCAGAGCCAGAGGTGAACCTGGGAATTGATGCCAGGGGCTGGACTCTTAAAATGATGCAGTAATGCTAGTTCTGGAGGCAGCAGGCTAGGCATGGAAAAAGTAAAACGTTTCCAGAATTTGATAAACCCAGGAATGCTGAGTTGAACCATAGACTCTCAGAAGATGGGAGAGCCTTTGGGGGTTCCCTACTGGACCATGCTTCCACTGATGTGAACAGCTGTTCTTCTGCAGCCCAGACCAATGGTCATTTCTCCAACACTGTATCACGGAGCCTGCTCCATCATAGAGCAGGTCTGGTCTTGTCCCCTGGACTCACACAAAATATGCTGGCTCCTCCACCCACACAGCCCCCTCCCCAAGTCTTGCCTTCTGGTGTTTGTGGGGGTCCTCCCCTTCTCATGGTTTCCCCACGCTGGTCTGGAAAGTGAGGAGCTGAGATATGACCACAGTGCACCTGATGGGACCACAGCCACCTCGTGCAGCACCTAGTCACTTTCTTGGGCAGGTCCTCAGCATACTCCAAAAGTTCCACATGGTGAGCGCACCCTCAGTTAATTCCCTAATGGAGACAAACCACAGATCTGGGTGACTGCATAGTTTCAGCCGTGGTTTGGGAAATACGTGGGTGCATTTATAAACTAGATTTTGTCAGGATGACTTCAAACTCAGCTGTTGTCGCCTGAGGATACCCTTCATGGCCCATCTGGGACAGAATGAAGAAAGGACATACTCTCCAAGGCCGAGACCCCTGGGGAAGAGATACCTCTACAGCTGGGATGTGCTGATGGAAAGCCCAGCTCCTGGGACCCATGGGTGGTGGGGAAACAGAAAGGGCTTGCAGTGATTCCAGAAAAAGACGGCTGAGAAGGACCATGAGACTTTATAGGCCAGAGGTGCCTGAAGACAGGCTGTGGATTATTCCAAGTAGACCATCCCAGATGCTCTTGAGTGAAAGCTGGAGATTTTCTCCTCCCAAAATGCACATACAGACATACCTTTGCTTAAGGAGTAGTTCTTGGTTCCCCAAACCCATGCAAGGACCCTATTTAAGAATCTGTGCCCTAGTGAGACCCCGCCATCTAATTAAGACCCTCCTGGAACCTTCACAGCCCCCCTCCCCGGGCTGGGCAGGACCCTCCCCATTGGCACTGTCATGCAAAGGTTTTAAGAAGGTGGCCAGCCCTTAGACCAGCAGCATCAGCATCACCTGGGAACGCATTAGAAATGAACCTCTCAGTCCCTAACCCAGACCAAATGAATTAGAAATTCCAGGGTGGGGCCCAGCAATCTGAACAGGCTCTCTTGGTGATTCCAAAGATCACTTGAGTTTGAGAAGAGCTGCTGCAAACAGTTCTCCTCTTCATGGTGTGTGTCTGCCCTACTAGATACAAGGTGCCTGGCTGCACAGTAAGTGTTCAAATGAATATTTATTGCATCAAGTTTTCCCGACTCCTAGGACAGGAGTTTTTCCTTGGTACCATATGGCTTTCAGCCGTGGTGACTGATACCCCATGCCATTTCAGATCTAGTTTCTACTCTAGGGCCTAAGATCAAGCTTGGCTCCACTGGGCAGAGGAGGGGATCTAACCTTGAGTCAGGTGCCCAGAAACCTTCATACAAGAATTGGGCCAGATAGACGTCAAACCTGGAGGATCTCTCCAGATAATAAGGCCTCCACCAGCTGGTGGATGAGGGGCAGGTGGGCTAGGGGCTGCCCGGCCAGCACGTATGCCCAGGGCTCACGGGACCCAGCTCTACCAGGCTCCACAAGCTGCCCCACTCCCCTTGGTGCCTGCTGCATACCAGCCTCGGCAGAAGCTGCCAAACCTCTGCCAGGGACATACTTGCCAGGTTGGTGGGGAGAAATATGGCCACTTTTAATTTGTAATGAATAGGGGTCTGGGGGATGTGATTAGAAGACCCCTCTTTTTTTTTTTTGAGACAGAGTCTCACTCTGTCATCCAGGCTGGAGTGGTCTCAGTTCACTGCAACTTCCGCCTCCCAGGTTCAAGCGATTCTCCTGTTTCAGCCACCCGAGTAGCTGGGACTACGGGCATGTGCCACCACACCTGGCTAATTTTTGTATTTTTAGTAGAGACGAGGTTTCACTATGTTGGCCAGGCTGGTCTTGAACTCCTGACCTCATGATCCGCCTGCCTCGGCATTCCCAAAGTGCTGGGATTACAGGTGTGAGCCATGGTGCCTTGACAGAAGATGCTTCTTAATGTCTTGTGTATGAGTGTTTGTTAAGGGGGTCAAGAGTTGTGTTTCTGTCTCCCATATAGGACTAAATTCCCAGTTTCATTTTTTTAGGGAAAGGAGGTGTCTTCTACACAGTGCCTCCATTTCCTAAAATTTAAAAAATAATACGTTTTTTGAGGGTTGTAGAGAAAACATTTCTGTAGCCTTTCCCGTTTCATATTGCTCCAGTTCTTTAAACATTACAAAAAAGAACATTTGATTTTTGAAGGTGGGGGCAGAGAGAATATACCTGTTTGCTCTTAATTTCCAATGCTTTTATTTTTAAAAGGTACCCTTGTAGTTTTGTTTTGGGGAGAGGCAAAGAAGGATTTCTGTTCACCTTACATCTCATAGACGAGCAATTCTTCACATTTTTATTCCAAAAAGCAGTCAGTCGTGGGAGACGCAGGATGGGTTCAGTAATTCCTCTTTGCCTCTCCTTCACACTTTCAATTTTTTAAAATTCTGATTTTTTAGGAGGATGGGGAAGAGAACAGGAAAAAAAAAATTCCTTTAAAACTTTCCCAAGTCACAAGGAAGCAGTTGCTCAAGTTAAACAAACAAAGAAACAAAAAAACCCCAAAACTGGCTCTTTTGGGGTGTTGGAAAGAAATACGCTGGTTCACTTTTTATTTCACATAGAAATTTCTCAAATTTTCCTTTTCTAAATCAACCTGACTGGGGAATATGGGGGTCTAATACCCTTTAACCTTCAACCCCTCGTGTCTTCCTGTAGGACCAGTTTTTCTAACTTTTATTTAAAAAAAATACATATATATATATATATATATATAAATTTGGCAAGGATAGGCAGAAACAGCCATTTCACTGGCATTTCACATAAAAGCAGTTTCTCAAATATTTATTTTAAAAATCAATCTGGCTGGGGGGGGGCTAGAGTCCCCTTAACCCCTCCTGTCTGACATGGGGCCAGTTCTTCAAACTTTTATGACATTAGTTTTTTTGGGGAGGGGTGGCAGGGGCAATAGGAATATCCCCAGTAAGCCTTCCAGTCTTTCAGCAATCCAGCTCTTGAAAACTTTTATTTCAAAAATCAATGTGATTTTTTTTCGGTGGGGGGACAGCGGGGTACAGAGCTCCCATTAACCTCTTGCGTTCCGCCGAGAGCCGGCTCCCCAAACTTTTTTTCCAGCGTGAAAATGACATTTCCAAGGGTCTGGAGGACCGGGGGAGGGCAGAAGGGAGCCGGGGGGCGGGCGCGGGGGTCGCGGGGAGGGCAGGGCGCGGCGCGGGAAAGTTTGGGGGGCGGGTGCGCCGGGACCCGGGGGCTGGCGGACTGGCGGGCGGGCGCGCCCCAGGACCCGTTGGCTTTGTGTGCGGCGCGGAGGCAGGCGGTGCGGAGGCCGAGGCCGAGGCCCCAAGCTCGCTGGCCGCGCGGCGAGGCCGGCCCGGGGGCGGGCAGGGCGGCGGGGGGCGGCGGCGGCCCCGCGAGGGGCGGCTCGGCGGCGGCGGCGGCCGCAGCGCGGCCGGTGCGGGCCGGGGGTGGGGGCGAGGGCCGGCGCCCCCCCCCGCGCGCCCCCAGCGCCCCCGCCCCCCCGGCCTGAGCGGGGCGGGCGGAGGAGGGAGCGGTGGCGGCGGCGGCGGCGGCGGCGGCGGCGGCATTGTGCGCGCACCAGCAGCCCGGCCCGGGAGGAGCAGGACGCGCCGGGGCCGCCTCCTCCCGCACGGACCCATGAACCAGCCGGGCGGCGCGGCGGCTCCGCAGGTACGACTGGGGGCCGGGGGCAAGCACCGCGCGGGGGACCCCGGGGGGCCGGGGCTCGGGGCGCTGCGCCACTTCATTGCAAGATTTGCAAAATGCAAAGTGCCTGGGCACGTTTGCGGGCTTTTTGTGGGCGCTAACGGGAGGGTCGGGGTCCGGAGAGCACCCCCCCGGGCTCTGCGGGGTGTGAGGAGAGTGGGGGTGACGAGGGGGTCTTTTGGGGCCCCCACCCAGCGCCCCCTCCGGCCCCGGGCTCGGACCGGAGCCCAGAAAACAAAGCGGCGAGAGAACAGAGCAGCCATTTCAGTTTGGACAATTCACATTTTGCAAAAATGCAACCCCTTCCAGCTCTGCCCCCTCCCCCCCAAATTTGCAATTTTCCCCTGACCCTCTTTGCGCTTCGGGTCCCCGATGACCCCCCGGGAGGTCTCTTCCCCCAGGCCCCCCATTTTTAAACAATCTTTTTTTTTTTAGGCCATATTTCCCTTTCTCAATTTTTTTTTTCTAATTTTTCTTCAAACGGTAGTTTTTTCCCATTAAAACGACGCCACCTAGAGGATACTATTTTGTAAATAAAAAAAGAAATTAAAATTGAAAAGAAATATTTTTTATTTCTTATTTTTTCAAAAGTTTGCACTACTAGGCAGTGGAGGGGTAAGAGATTCTTTTTTTTTCTTTTTTCGGGTGAAAATTTTCACTTTGATCTTTCCAGAAGCATGGAGACAATTTTTATTTCTGAAGCCAAATCCAGATAATATGTAAATGAAAATTAAGCTGGAATTTGAATGAATTCAGTTCTTGGAGGGGAGAAAGCAAAAAACCTCCTAAAAGCAAAGTCAATTTGGCTACTCATCTCATTTCAGTTTGAGAAAAAAACTAATTGGAATAAAGAAAAGAGGGAAATTGTTGAGTTTAGGGAAAACTGAGAATTGGCTTTATGAAGCAATTAGAAATTGTACTTCATTGTAATTTGGAACTTGTTTAGCTCAGCGGGCAAAAAAAGACTAATTTCTCTATTTGACAATATTTAAAGTTTTTCTATTTCCACGAAGGAAGGATTTAAAAGAGAAAATAGACCCTAAAATGTTGGCTTTGGACACACCCAAAAATTGTAGTTTTTTTTTTTTTAATTTTGCATTTACATTTTACTGCATTTAAATCCTAAGATTCTAAAGAAAACAGAAACTAAAAAAGTTAACAGTGAAATCCTTTCTTTTTTCTGTATTTGTTGGGTTTTTTTGTGTGTGTTTTTTTTTGTTTGTTTTGTTTTGATGGAATAATTAAGACTGTTTTCTGATTTTGTTTCCTGAAAGGTCTAGGCATTTCTTTTTTGTTGTTGTTTTATCCAGAAAATGTCAGGAACCTTTTTTGAGCAATAATCAGGGAAAAAATGTAAATTCATACATTATACAAATTGAGTAGCCCACAGATTTGTAGGAGAGACCGCCATTAAAGTAAGATATGCATAATTAACATTATTATGAAAAAACTAACAGTGGATTCACAGAAGCTCATTTTTTATGACATGCAACTGAATCAATTGATGAAGACAAGGATTGAGGAATCCTTCGTAAGGAAGAAAATTTTTCCTTTTCTGTCTTGTTCACTCTTCCAATTTGAAAAATTTATTACTTAAAAAAAATTTAGATTGGTTTCAGGCCTCTTTGATTGTGATGTGAGGTTGGGAGTTTATCAATATTTGTTATTTTTCAAAAACCTGGTTACTTTTGAAGGGAGAAAAATTCATTAGCCTTGATCATTTTGGGGGGTTTTTGACCAAAAAAAAAAGAAAAAAAGAAAAGCACAAATTTTACTGAATTAACAAGAAAAAGATAAAAGGGGGATGGGCAGAAAGGAGATGAAAATTCTGATTCTTATCTTCCTTGGTAGAACACTTACTTTGCTGAAGAAATGTGGTAAAACACCAACTCAGCTGATTTTAGCAGCAAAAAATATAAAGGAAAAAAACATCAAAATACAAACAAAAGCCAAACCCAAAGGTTTGCCTCTGGAATATGAAAGCATATGTGCAAACAATATTTCATGTGGAGGTTTTGGCCTTAAAATGAATCAAATGAAGGTGAAACAACAACAAAAAATTTCAGAAGGCAAATAAATATTGACTGAATTGAAATTTGACAGACGAAAATTAAGTACCCACCCAGAGATGAAGGGTTTTGTGATCAATTAGTATCTGATTGAACTTGCTGGGGATTTTGAGCCTACTCCTCCAAAAGTTACAATTTTTCTGTCCAAAAGGAGCATATTATTAGCACTTGTGGGGTGGGATCTTGAGGGGGACCTTGGATTGGAAACTGATGGTGGGTCTCCTGGGGCAAGAACAGGAAACCTTCTGCCCCTTTTGCCAGCCACTAGCTGGTCTTGGAAGAACTGGTGGTCCCCATCCATAGATTCCCAAACCTGTTTTGTGGAAATTTGGATGTTTAAGTGGAATAAATCAAATATATTATTTCTGTGAAATATATCTGACAATGGCAGAGGCTTGACATTTCCCATCATCGCCATTGCATTTGGGAGATTTTATTTTTTTAGTAACAAAATCCTTCAGGGCTGACTAGTCACATTCTGACATATTTGGAATGAGCTTTTTTTTTTTTTTTTTTTAAGTAGCATAATTAAAAAATTTTTTTTTCTGTTGAATTATTTAGGCCGATGACTAGGACGGTCAAGGAATTTATAATTTCCAAGGGGCTTTGGAGGCCTCATGAGGCAGAAGGCCTGAGTTTAGCAGTGATGAAGGAGAGAAGGGCTGGGGAGGGGTGGAGGGGACGGGTAGGGGCATCTGAGAAAAAGTCAGGGTTGTAGATAACAGGTTATTTCTGGTGCAAGGAATAAAAATATTGCAGCACGTCCCTTTGTGTGGCCTGGATCTTCTGACACACAATTCAGATTCCTTCATTCCATTCTGCTGAAATTTTGTTCTGTCGTCTGTGGCTAGAAGTTGAAAATCATTTCTGGTTTTGTAAACCTGTTTTTTAATTTCTTTTCTTTTTTAAAAATTGCTTATTCTGATCATGTTTGTTGTAAGGAAGTAGAGGTGCATGATGGTTCTTTTGGGGGCGGGGCCAGTTTTCTTTTGTTTCTATTGGTGTCTCTCTTTGGATTGAGATCTGACCTTGGCCTTTGCTTTCTCACCTCCTATTTTAGGTGGACGGGTGATCAGAAATGGATATATGAGCTAATTTTTATTAGCTCTTGTCTGTTACCACATTCTCTTAGAATATTGGGCAAAATATCTGGCAAATTGGACTTGAGGGGTGGTAATTTGATGATGGGCTGAGTTATTTTGGTGAAAGATCATTTATACTCAGTTTCACAGTGGAGACTCTTATTACTTAATGTTTTGCTTTTCTGCCTAAGGAGGCTTTCTTTAAAAAAAAAATTTCTAATAAGGTTTGAAATTTCAAGGGCCTGCTTTATAGCTTGACTTTGGACCAAGCTAGGAAAAGAGGTTTTCTTATACTTTCAGTCCCGCACAGAGGTGAACTTGAACAAGGGTTCTTGCTTTTGCAGAAGGAAAGCAGCAAAGATGGCTGGTCAGTGTAAGGCTGACCTCTCCCTTGTCCTAGAAAATAAACAGCCAGTGGCTTGTTTCACTTGAGAAATTGAGTTTTAAAACTCCTCCAATGTCAGATACAATATTTTTCTCACTTTTGACTCAGCTCTTGGCATGCTGCTTCCTCTGACCTCAGAATCCTTACGTCTTCTCCTTGGTGGGTGATAAGAACTTCCTTGCCATATTTCACTGGATGTATATAAGCTGACTTTTCATGGTCATGAGGAATTTTGAATTTTTTCCATGTTCTTGTGATGTTTTGTGTTAGTTGTGCCTTCCTTCTGGTGATGTAAAATGAAGTGGCTTCTTTTTTCAGGAGCCCTAGGCCCCCCAACCCAGGGTCTCACTGTATAACCTTAGGCAAATCACTTTTTCCTTCAAAGCCTCAATTTTTGCGTTTATAAAATGAACACTTTGGATCAGATCAAGGATAATAATAAATAGGTTTCATCTCTGAATGTAACTCCAAGGAATTGGTTATGGCTGCCTGGATCACTGTGTTTAGAAGGATTCTGAGGCCATATCCCAACTCCTATATGCTAGAGAGAGGGCCACAGCGGCCCAACAGCAGTGCAAATCAGAGTGGAGAGTGCACCTCTTAATTACCATTCCCAGGCTAGACCTTGAATCATGGGCCATTAGTGGGTTGTGAAATCAATTTAGTGAATCACAATCAGAATTTTTTAAAAACAAGAATAGACTAGAATATAGGGGAAGAAAAATAGCAGTTTGTGGATGTATGTGTGTGATGTGAAATATATTTCCTACCGTGGGTCATGGTTGAAAGAGTTTGAAAGGTACTGGACTAGATGAGCCGCCATGATGTGCTGCAGGTATACTACACTTTATTGCTTGCACTTTATTTTCTCATTTATTATCTCAGCTAACTTTTAGGTGAACCCTAGGGGTTAGGTGACCTGTGCCACATATTTTCAGCCCTGGTGGAGCCCACTTCAAAGGCCACCTATGAAGAAGGCTCAGGCGCATGGGCAGCCCAGGCACATACCCCAGCTTGTTGACCTTGGATAGTATGGAAGGGCAGATGCAAGGTTGAGGGCAGCATCTTTGCAAGGTCTTCTTGCTGGAGAGGAGATCTAAAGTGTGTGGAGTCCTTGTCTTTTCTTCGATACTTTTAGTTTAAATTGCCAGAGAAATTTTTCTGGAGTTAGAGAGTTTGTTTTTGCTATATTTAATTTAATCAGACTTAAAAACACAGTCTGTATTTTTGTGTGTATGCACTTCCTTAAAAATCCCAGAATTTCTGTCTTAGTCTCCTCATCTTTTAAATATGTCAGGCCAGTGCTATCTAATAGAAATATAATTCAAGTCCCCAATGCGAGCCACATGTGTCATTTTTAATTTTCTAGTAGTGTATTAAAGAAAGTAAAAGAAACAGTGACACTGATTTTAACATATTTAACTCAGTATATCCACAATGCTATCCTTTCACCAAGCCATCCATATGAAATTATTAAAGTGACAAGTTACATTTTTTTTGGGGGGGGGAGTAAGTCTTTGAAATCTAATGTATTTTAGACCTATAGTACATCTCAGTTCTGACCAGCCACGTTTCACCTGTTCGGCAGCCACATGTAGGTAGTGGCTATCATACTGGACAGCACAGGATTGGACCAGTGTTCCATCTTGTTGTTATCACTGGCTGGCCCCAGAAGGGTAGTGACATCATTGAGACCTCTGGGTTTCATTGGTGGGTCTTCCTATCTGAGTCTCACCTGCTCTGAGGCATTTCAGCCAATAGTGACGATATAGCTCTCCTGGCTAGAGTGGCCCATGTTTCCCGTTTATTTGTCCCAAAGCAGTCTTCTCCCAGGGTTAGGCCACAGTGCTGAAGATAAAAATGACAAATGATGGCTAGAAACTCCAGGATGATGTGTTGGAGCCTGTGTGCTGTTGAAGTCAAGAAGTGCAGGTCCAGGAGGCAGTTGTTGGAAGTGCGTTTTAAATATAATGTTGCCAGAGAGAAGCATGAAGATACAGAAAGGCAGCAGGTGTCCAGGAGCAGGGCTGGGGGCTGAGGAGAGGTAGGAGATCAGAAGTAAAAGACGGTGTGGCAGTGAAACCCATTTCTGAGCCTAAAACCTGGCATCAGCAGGAAACTCCCCCAGGCCAGGCCTTAGGTCAGAAGCATAGGGATTTTCAGAATCCACCCCAACTGGCAAAATGGAAAGCTGGGTTTCAGGTCAGCCAGACCAGAGTTTGAAATTCAGCCTCATGGTGTGGTTAGCTTTGTGTGACTTCAGGAAAGTCATTCTGGTTTTGGAACCACAGCTTCTACATTTTTGAAGGGGGTTAATGATCCTAGTCTTGCAGGGTCCTTTTAGAATTAAGTGAAGGGGTCACATGTGGAGACTCTCAGCTGCTCTGAGGGCCTGAGAAAGTGCTCAGTGCATGTGAGTTGCTCCACCCAGTGGGTAGGGGTTCTTCCTTTGGGGAGATTGAGTCCCACTGACGACACTTGAGGTAGTTCTGGAACCTTGGTGGCTCATCTTTAGCAGGCAAAGTGAGGCAACAAGTAGAAATGTACACTCTTGGCTGCTGCTTTGAAACAGACTGCCATGAGACTTTCTTGTGAAAGTGTTCTGGATGCTGTCATTCAGGGCTGCTCTAGCTCCTTGGAATGTTTCTGGATTTGTTTCTGAGCCCGTGGCAAGGCTTTAAAAGGGATACGTCTCAGTCGCAGGTGGACCTGTGCATCTTTGAGCTTCTGCTCATGTTGAGCTGCATGCTTCTGGTGCCCTTTCCCTCATTCATATCTGCTTCATGAGAAATGAGACCCCACCTCGAGACCAGTTGCACTTCTTCTGTAGAGCCCCAACAAATTACCCCAGGCAGAGTTCCCCTCTCTCTGCCCCCATGGTACCTCCCAAACACTGTGGACCCACAGGTCAGAGTTGGTTGTTGCATTTCTGCTTCTCCGGCTAACTTGTAACTTCCTCGAGGGTAGAGATCACTGGTTATTCATTTTAGGGTCTGGTGCAGAGCAGCAGCTCCATAAATATTTGATGACTTCATTTGATTTTTAGAAATAGCTCCCATCAGTGAGCTTTGGGTCTAGTGAAGAGTGGATGACCAGTTTGGGTTTGGCCATTTGGTCAAAGCCAGTGTTTGATTAGGGAGCCCGAGGCACATTTTCTTATAGCTGGCTCTGAAGCCATGGCTCCCTTGGAATAAGTAGTTCAATGGAGTCCTTAGTTGGGGAAATGCTCTTTTACATGTCTTGGGTTTTTTTTTTTTAAAGTTCATCTGATGATTTTCACCCCTGCCCTCCTTACTCCTTTTGTATAAAGTATTTCTTTAAAGTGGATGGGGGGCCACCAGGTGCCTGATTTGCAGGTATAGTGCCCTGTATTTGTGCCTGGTCTTCTTAGACAGAGGTCCTGGCACTGAACACCAGGGGCCAGTTTGCAGAATATCTGGGCACGTGGGCCCCTTCATCTTGATATGATAGCAGCTAAATGTGTGAAGTGATGCTCAGCTAGACCCATCTTTGGTTGAATTTTGGTTTGCAGATGTCAAAGAGTCAAGGAAAATTTATGGGAGAAAACAGAACCCTCTGTCTCTTTGCTTAGTTTTTTTTTTTCAGCACATTTTATAAAACGCTGTCATTTTTGACACTTTATGGCCAATTTCAGCAAGCGAGCATAGAATCCTCAGTTAAGGTAGACCATCTATCCTGAGTTAAGGTAGACCATCTGTTGCCAATGTTTCCATATTTCTGAAATGAGGATGTGCCTTACAATAGATTTGGTCTTCTAGTGAACTTTTTTTCCCTCTTATTTTTTCTTCTCAAAAAGCTGTTACAAAATCGATGGTGCATCTATCAGTTGAAAGCATCTTGGATTGAGTGTTGTTGTCCTCCTAGTGGGGAGGACTGTGGGGGGGCTCCATGCTCTGTTTACCTCACTTTTCTCTGGGCTGGCCCCCTTACCCTGTACACTGAAGGCAGGACTTCACCTTGGGAAGAAACGTCTGGAACTCTGACTTAGCACTACTTTCCTGCCATGTCTTTGTGCAGGTTTTGTAATTTTGCTGTGGCCTCTCCTCTAAAAGGGGCAAATAGCCTGTGGGAGGGAGGCAAAGCCCTGTAAATGGGGGAGTCTCTTCTGCATAGCCACATGCATGAGCTGGCCTGACAACAGCAGAGCACAAGTTTGACATTTCCAAGGCTAGAATGAGCAGAGCGTAGTGGGAGAGCCAAGGCATGGCTCCCCTCTCTGCCCTACCGTTAATCATTTTGTGGTGTTTGCCAAAGTGCTTTATTTCCCTGCACCTTATTTTCCTTATCTGTAAAGGTGAGATGATAATATATTGATGATGATGCACAGGGTACTTGTAAAAGTCGTGAGGGATGTAAGAAAAAAGTTTTGCAAAGGGCAAAGTTCTTTTCAGTTGCAGCATGTTACTTGTGCATCATCTAGCCCAAGGATGGTGAATAAGTAACATACATGCTGCCATTCCCCATCCCCCAGCCTGTGATAGACATCACTAATTGATCATGGCAGTCCTTTCTGTTGAGTCTGTCTAGTGGCCTCAGAGTCACTAGTATTATATAATGCCACTCATCAGTTGGACTTAGCATGGGACAGGAAGCCAGTTTGTCCTTCCTGACACACTCACAGACACACACACACACACACACACACACACACAGAGACAGAGAGAGAGAGAGAGAGAGAGAGAGAGAGAGAAACTGAGGTGAGGCCTTGGGAAGAAGGTGGAGTGACTTGCCCAAGACCTCAGTGAACTCGCAGAAGAGGGACTAACAGCCTCAGATTTCTTAACTCCTCAACCAGTGCTTTTCCTGCCCTGTGCTTATACACTGTATCAAAAGGAATTAAAATTAATTTGGTCTTGAGAAATAGCGAGAGAATCCTGACTCCTCCCTTCCTTGTTATAATTAGATACCCTTGGGGTTGTCATCAAAGCAGGGCTGGATGACCTGCTTCTCTGCCTGATCCTGGAGTGATCAGGTTTCAAAGGGGAGACGCCTGTGGCTGGGTGGCTGGATTGGATGGTGTCTCTCAGCAGTGTAAGTGATGTGGCAGCAGGGCAAGGCAGGCCCTGGGGTTCCTGGATGATGACCTGGGTTTGGGACAGGTTTGCTGCTTACACACTTGTAAGTCCACAAACAAGTTCTTTAGTCCTTCTGTATCTTAATTTCTGCATCTGAGAGATGGGCTGGTAATAATTCTTCACAGGAATGACATCAGATGACGTGTTTGAAAATGCCTTGTAAATTTTGACATATGTATTACTTTTTAAATATACACTACTTTTTATAAGGAATACCAATTACTAATGCTGTGCTGGGTAAGTTTTGTAAATCGAGTCGCAGACTAAGGCCCACAAGGTGAGTGGATCTCTTATCTTGTATGTTATTTTATCTTTTTGCCAGCCTAAGGTTCAAAATATTTGGAATTTGTGGGCCTTTCACAGATTCTTTCCTGTTTGCGTCCTTCTCCAGCCTTGTCCTGTTTCAATCATGCATGTGGCCTGCCTTGCCCTGGAAGACCCTGGGGTCTGGGACCCTGACACAGCCTCTATTTGCTTACCTGTTAAGTGGGAGGACAGGCCATCCTTAAAATCCTCCAAGCTTCTTGCAAGCATCATATGAATTAATGGACTAGAAAGTGCTTCATGAACAGCAAAGAACTGGAGAAACATGTTGGTGACAACTCCTTTCTTTTCTTAAAAAGGAAAGGAGGGAGGCTGAGGTGAGGATGGTATTGAGTCGACAAAAAAATGATATAAATATTTTGGCTGACAAAGCAGAATGAGGCTTTATATATAAGCTAAAGAGAATAAATGGAGTCAGGTGATGCTTGTCTCCCCATTCTGCTGTAGAAAACACAGGGAAAAACATTGCTTTCTAGTGAAGTGAGCCCTGTGTCAGGGGTCGATCTTTGATTATCAGAGGTCAGCCCTGTTCCTGGGTGAGGACCCAGGGAAGAATGAAACCTGCTATCTCCCCCAGGGGTGGAAATGGCTCCTGCAAAGTGGAGGAGGCCTGAATATCTCTTGGCAAGCCCCCTGCTTGCAATTTGCTGGTAGCATTCAAAGTCACAAGCTCTTTTGGCTTGCTTGCTGGATGTATTATTGTCTAAGACAGCATATCTGAGGAGCCAGCCATTCTCACCTCTCAGCTTTGAGTCTGTGCCATACAAATTCCTGCCTGTCCCAACATTTTTATGGAAAATCGGGGGACTAAGGGTGGGAATTTTTGTCAGGTGAAAGCTTGCAGAGAATTTGTTTTATTTTGGACTCAAGAGTTTTTGCAAGCCGAGAAGCTGTAGTTGGGCAACTTAGAATACCCAAAAGGAATAGACGAAGACGTTTTTGGATGTTGGGGAATTTTTTTTTCTGAATTTCGTCAACTGGGAAAAATAACTATAAAAATTTAATTGTATTTATGTGGGTGTTTCTTATAATGTATGCTAGAAAAGCAGAAAGTGAAACTGATCTGAAATAAAACTGAAACTAGTCTGAAATGAGGCCTCAGGGAAAAGGTACCTCCTTGGGGTGCTGCTAGCCTTAGTTAGAATTTGTTGTGAGGCTGGCTTTTATCAGAGGAGTCTAGAGCTATAAGGGTCACAGATAGCATCTAAGCCTGTGCCATCCAGTATGTGTTGGTATCCACTAACCGCATATAGCTATGAGTAGTTGAAATGTGGCTAGTCAATTCATATAAGATTTCAAAGACTTAGTAGAAAAAAAAAAGACCGTAAAAGGTATCAGTAATAATTTTAAAATACTAACTGCAGGTTGAAATAATATTTTACGTATTAGATTAAATAAGGTATATTATTAATGCTAATTTCACTGGTTTCTTTTTACTTTCTACTTTTTTTTTTTTTTTAAACAATATGGCTACTAGGAAATTTGAAATTTGCCGCGTGGCTCTTATTATATTTCTGTTGGACAGTGCTGATCTACGCCAACCTGCTCCTTTCATAGTAAAGGAAGCGGAACCCCAGAGAGGGCAAGTGGCTTGCTCAGGGTCACACAACATCATTATCAGATACCTGGACAGAGTGCAGGACTCAGGCTGGCAAGGATGATGATGTAGTGGTGTAGGCGTTAGTATAAGTAGGTGGTTAAAATGGAGGTGGTAGTGGGATTTCTAAGACAGAGAGAGAGTAGTAATTCAGGGAAAAAATTATATTGTTTCCCACTTTGCTTTTTCCTCCCCTAAACACTAGTTGAACACTTCGAAAGAAAGCAAATCCAACAAGATGACCAAAAATAAATCTAAAAGATAACCCAACAGTTTCTTTGCCTACCAAAAAATTCCAAAGTTTGTTTTGTTTTTGCGTTTGAACTGGGGTCTTTTTGGATCAGGGTGCAGTTCTGAGTTACTTTGGGCATAGAGACCCAGGTCACATTGCGGGCTGTGGACTTTGGGTCCTGTGGGGACTGGAAACCATTCTTTTGCTAAGTCATGTCTGTTTCCTGTAGTGATTTGGGAAGAAAGGCTGCTAGAAGATCGAGGGCATCCTTTTATAGTGGGCAGAGCTGGCAGGGTGGGAGGTCATCTCCTTTGACTTTCGGCCTAGATCAGAGACCAGGAGGTGGGTGAGTGGCCCAAGTCAGGAGCAACAGTCTCTATTTTTCCAGCTCAGTACTCTTGCTCTTCATGTTTTGCAAGGAGTTTGAGCCATGTGTTGGAAATTCAACCTTAGAAAATTTTATTTTTTTAATTTGGAACTTTTCAAGGATTGAAGTTTAGCATTCTTATTTATCTCACATTATTTTTGCACAATGGAATTTATCTGCCTTGAAATATAATCATTGCACATTTGCTGAGTGCTTGTTATATGACAGGCCTTGGACTGAGCATTTAATATCTATTATCTCATTTAAAACAGTCACCTTGGAAAGTAGGGATTTTTTTTTTTTAATATGAGAGAGTGTAAATTCAGAGGTAAAAGGAATTGCCTAAGGCTACATAGCTGGTGAGCGGCAGTTGGATTCAAATTTAGGTGGTCGCCATATTCTAAGCTCACAAGGGCCCTTTGAGGTATCTTATCATTCCCATTGTACAGCTGAGGAAGGTACAGGTAGTGGCTCAGGATGTGGAGTTGGTGGTTGACCTGGGACTTTAAATACGGCTACCCATTTGTCTGCGGCGGGTTGTTCTGAGCCATGGCATTTGGGGAAGCTGCTCTCCCCATTCTGTGGGGCCTGGGTCTGGGACTCCCTGGCTTTCATCCCCCAGCTCCCCATGTGCCTCAGCGGACCAGCGGGTTGTGTGTTCCATGCTCACAAAGCCTTTAATACCACGTTTGGAAACAGTTGCAGAAGGTTTGCTGTAATTAATTACATTTGACATACTTGGAATCGGGGCCTCCCAGATTCAGAATGCAAATTTATGCCCAGACAGATGTAAGGTATGCTTGGAGCCAAGAGCTCTGGCATGTCCCAGCCAGGGCCTGCAGCGTCGCTCGCTGCCCTGATGGGACAGTAACAGGCAGTGAGAGGTGGAGTCAGGAATATTTGGAGCCCACAGGCTGCTGGAGGAGAAATAGCCCTGGGCGGCAGGACAAGAACCATGGTCTCCAGTCTTGGATACATTCTTTACCCTCTTGGAACCTCAGTTTTCCCTACTGTACAATAGGGGCTTAGACGAGGTTGTCTCAGAAAGCATGTGCTGTTAGTTTGGGCAGGAGGGCAGTTAATCAGAGAATCTGAGCTTGGAGGGTGATTCGAAGTATAAACAGCTGAGGTGAGAGAGGCTTGGAATAGCCAGGTAAGCAGGAGGCTATTCGAACAGACAAGAGAGATGTACAAGGTAAGGACTGATTTCAAGTGCAAGACAGTGCTGATTGCCAGGGCTCCGCATGCAGCAATCCTCCAGTCAGCACCATTCATCTTCCCACCCGCACTCACCTCACTGTCTGTATTAGATACTTATTGCTGTGCAACAAATCACCCCAAAAACTTAGTGGCTTAACACAACAACGATCATTTTTCGGCCCTCATGGTTTCTGTGGCCTAGGAATTTGGCAGTGGCTCAGCTGCTCACTTCTGGCCCAGAGTCTTTCTGTGGTTGTGGTCATATGGTGGCTGGGGCAGAGTTGTCTCAAAGGGTTCTCCATGCTCATATTTGGTGCCTGGATTCTGAAGACTTGAACAGCGGAGCTCCTTGGGCCTGTTTCCCCACCACATCTCTCTCTATTTTTTTTTCTGTCTATCTCTCTCCCTCCCTTTCCATATGCGGTCTCTCCAGCATAGAAGCTTCATATAGGGCCAGGCTTCTTACGTGGCATCTTGAGGCTGCAAAGATGCATGTGCCAAGATAGATAGCACTAAGCAACTGCAGCCTCACCTGTTATGACTTAGTCTCCAAAGTCATGCAGCATCACTTCACCACATGGTATTGATTGGGGCAGTTACAAAGGTGTGCGCCATTCGAAAAGTGGAACATCAACTCCATCTGTCTATGGAGGCATGTTAGCATCACATTGATCATGTAGGATGGGATATATCCCCATGTGGCCATCTTTGGAAAACACGGGCCACCATACCATCAGTGTACCCATCAGTTTTTCTGTCTAGCTATCTACACATCTCTCTCTCTACCCACCCACCCATTCCATCTTTCCACCCTTCAGACATCTGTCCTTTTATGTGACCGTTAATTTGTCTACCCATTCAATCACCTAACACATTTTGAGGACCTATGTGCCAGGCATAGCTGTGTGTTTTCAGTAATGAGCTCAAAGGGTGAATGAGACTAATGTTTGTTGAGAACATAGTCAATGTTAGTCCCGTTATCCTCAAAACAACTCCATGACAGAATTATCATCTTTATTTTACAGGGAAGAAACCAAGACACAAAGAAGCTAAATAACTTGCCCAAGGTCATTCAGCTAACTAGTGTCAGGGCCAGGACTTGAACTCAGGACATCCTGACTACATGGTCTCTGCATAGGATACGGGCTCTATTTTGGTTTCTGAGTGTGAAATGTCTACCAAGAGTTAATTTTCCACTTCTATTTTTTTTTCCAAGTGAAAATAGTTTTTCTTCCCTGACTATAAAAATAACATGTTCATTACAAAAACATTCAAGCAGTACAGAAAAATATGAAGATGATTCTTTTTAAAAAATCACCTGAAATGGTGAGATAACCACTGTTCCCATTTTGATGAGCATTATTCAAGTCATCTCTACATGTTTAAGTACATATGATTTTACACAAATGGGATTATATCCTATGCTGTTCTGAGGCCTGCTGTCTTTTTTTCTTTTTAAACTCATGTTTTTCATCATCAGCAAATGTAGGTAGATCTTCATTATTACTTTACTGACTACATTGTATTTCCACTGTTTGTATGGCCCAAAATTCAGTGTGTGATTGGATTTTGGTTATTTCTAATTTGTCATTGTTATAATCTACTCTGTGAGAAACATCTTTTTCATATAGCTTCTCACTTGTATGATCATCTCCTTAACATCACTGTTTGGAAAGCTGACTGCAGGGCCACAGTGGATTTATATTCTACATGTAGACATAACTTGCCAAATGTCTCCCAGCAAGGTGGTATCAGTTTACATTTCTATTAGGATATTGTGAATGCCCAGTTTACACATTCTGGCCATCACCTTGTGCTCATATTTTAAATGTTTGATGGCCTGATGGGCAAGCTAATAAGGTTGAATATCTGTTGGTGTATTTTTATTAACTATTTGCATCTCTTTTGTGAATTGCCTGTTCAACCTTTTTGCCCATTTTTCTCTTGGGGTGTTTATCTTTTTTAAAAACATTTTTAAAGAGAAGCTCTTTGGATTTTAGAGATATTGACTTCGTTATTTAGGCTCCAATTTTCTTCTAGACCTTTTAAAAAAACTTAGTTAATGTTAGTAGAAGTGGTGGTTAAATGCAATATTTACTTTTGAAAAATATTTATATTTTTGTGTTTTGGATTCTGTCTTTGTATGTGTGTATATGTGTGTGTCACATTTCAAAAGACTTCCTCGCATTAAGAATTTATAGGGAAAAGGCAACCTACAGAACGGCAGAAAATATTTGCAAATCATATGTATTTGGCAAGGGATTAATGTCCAGAATATATTTTTAAAATCCTGTAAATAAACAACAAAAACCAAATAACTCCATTTAAAAATGGGCAAAGAAATTGAGTAGACATTTCTCCAAAGAAATACACTGATGGCTAATAAGCATATGAAGAGATTCCCAACATCATTCATCAGTTCAAAAACACAGTGAGATATCACCTAATACCCATTAATGTGGCCGTTATTAAAAAAAAAACTTTTGGTGAAGATGTGGAGAAATTGGAACCCTTGTGTGCTGTTGGTGCAGCTGCTATGGAAAACAGTAGGATGTTTCTTCAGAATATTAAACACAGAATTACCATATGATCCAGCAATCCCATTGCTGGGTATATATCTAAAAATTCAAAACAAGGTCCCAAAGAGATGTTTTTCCACCCATGTTTACTGCAGCATTATTTGCAATACCCAAAGGTGGAAGCAACCGAAATGTCCATCTACAGATGAATAGATAAACAAAATATGATACATTCAACCTTTATTTTTAAGGCTGAATAATATTCTATTATTAACACTACTGGATTGCACATTTAAAAATGGTTAAGATGGTAAGAGAAAAATGTTAAAATTTACATAACCTAACAAATTAACAATATATGGAAGAATATCATTCAACCTTAATAAGGGAGGAAATCCTCTCATTTTACAACATGGATGAAACTTTAGGACATTCTGCTTGGTGAAATAAGGCGGTCACAAAAAGACACATACTGTGTGATTCTACTTATAAGAGAATCGAAGTCAAACACAGAAGCAGAAAGTGAAATGGTAGTTGCCAGCAGCTGGTGCATGGACAATGGGCAGTTGTTAAATGGGTGAGAGTTTCAGTTTTGTAAAATGAAAAAGTTGTAAAGATCTGTTGCACAACAATGTGAACGTGGTTGTCCCTTAGTATCCGAGGGGGATTGGTTCCAGGACCACCCCCCCAATATAAAAATCCGTGGGTGCTCAAGTCCCTGACGTAAAATGGTGTGTTTGCATAGAACCTATGAACATCCTCGTCTGTATTTCAGATCATCTCTAGATTATGTGTAGTACCTAATACAATATAAATGCTGTGTACATACTCTATTTTTAGGGAATATGACAGGGAAAAAGTCTACGTGTTCTGTACAGATGCAGCTGTTCGTTTTTTTTACCTGAATATTTTTAATTCAAGGTTGGTTGAATCTGTAGATGCGGAACCCGTGAAGACAGATAGGCTGCCTGTATACTTAACACTTTTGGATTGTACATATCAAATGGTTAAGATGGTAAAAGAAAAAAGTCAAACACTTCCATAACCTGACACATCAACAATTTATCTTGTAGGAACATACAAACATTTATGTCTTTATACCATGTGATATGTGCATAAGTGGTCACAGTAGAATCAGGTTTATAAATAATATGAAATAACTGGAAACAAGCAGAAAAGCATTTACAGAAATTATAAATTTCTATTTTTATATAGGTTTTGTTATACTTCAATAGTTTATCTATTTGGAATATATTTGGTGTAAAGGAAGGACATAGGGGTCAGGCTTTATTTTTTCCCAAATGGTGAGCCCCTTGCTATACCACCAATAATTGAATGATAGTCTTTTCCTGCCTGATTTGAAATGCTGTCTTTATCTTATGTTACATTTCCATATACTTAGGTCTGTTTCTGGACTTTCTGTTGTGTTCTCTTGGTGTACAGGTATCACACTGTTTTAATTTGATCACTTTAAAGTAAACATTAACATTAGAATCATGTCTTAAGAGCAGACTTAGGAAATAGCATATAAATTACTGCACTTCCTGCTGTGCTAAGTTAGGCAGCTTTCTGGTGGATTCCTTCACTGGGCAGACTCTCCTTGTTAGCGAGACTGGCATCAATGTCATTTAGATAAGGAAACTGAGACTGAGTGAGGTTAAGAAACTTGCTGTAGAAGCAGCAGAGCAGAGGTTGGCCTGAGTCTGTCCAACCCCAAAGCCTATGGAGTTCCTTTCAAAACATGCTATGGATGTGCCGGTAACTTTCCCTAGGGACCATATAAGTTACCTTATTGAATCAGATAGAATGTGATAGTCGTGGCTTTTCTGAAATGTTTCTTTCCCTGGCTGCAGTTAGGTGCATGCTAATATTTGTTTTATTAAGTTAATTTTTATTATTTATTTATTTTTTTCTTTTTTCTAAAGAAACTTTTACGGAATTGGCTCTGTAAGTTAATTTTTAAACAATCTAGCGATATAGAGAAATCAGAAAATAAGAAGATCTACCTAAATAAATTTCATCCCTCTTACATTTACCATTAAAATTTTGACACCTTTGCCTCTGGTTATTTTGTAAGCATATTTTTTATTATTTAAATCACAATGTATTAGAGTTTTGTTCCCGCCTTTTCCTTCCCTCATCTTCTCTGTTAAGCCGCTTTATTTTCCTAATGACAAAGTCATTTTCCAAGACTACATAATGTTCACAGACGATGATGAAAAGAATTTAACTCATACTCTATTGTTGAACATTTAGGTTGGTTCTGATTTTTCACTTATCAAATTATGCTGTAATGAACATCTTCTATATATAAAAAATTTTGATATTTCAAAACCGTCTGCTTTTGACATAGTCCCACTGAGAAATTATTGGGTCCAGGGTACATATTAGTTTAACACATTTCCATATTTCCACCTGCCCCTGTAGCTTTGTTCATTTGGAAAATAAATATAGTATCTTCTTTAAAAAGACTTTACTGACTTCTTATTATGAAAGGAGTTCATGTTTCAATGAGGAAAACATAGAGTATGTATGCAAAAAAAGAGCCATAATTCCTCAGTGCTCCAGGATGATTTTGTCAATTTCATATCTATCCTTGCATTTATTTATACAAATAGTAATTTTTCAGTGAATTATTTTTTAATCTCATATTTTACTAGCTGGGGTTCTCTAATAACCAGTTTTTCTGCATTTATGCTGACAGTTTGTATTTGGATGATGATTCTTTGTCTTTCAAGATCCTAAACACCTTTTCAATTTATCCATCCTTCTGACTGACCATTACATATTTGTGCCACCTATGGGCAGTGACCCTTAATAGGTGCCAAGGTGCTGAATCAATATGGATTTTGTTCACAGCCTTCCGGACTGTGCTGTAGAAGTTCAGTGCTCTCAGACTGATTGCCAAGGGTGGTGGAGGGAAAGATGAATCTTGGTAAAGGGTATCCAAGGCGACTTCTTGAGGAAAGTGGTATTTGAGCTTAGCTTTCTATTTGTAATTATAATTATATTGAATTTATAAAATGACTTGGGTAGAAAGGACAATATGTTTTTCTACCCAGTAACAACATGGTCTGTTTTTTATTCATTCATGCTCCTTTATATGACTCAAATTTTGTAGTTTTCCAGCTAAGTTTTGAGCACTTATTTTTAAGTTTATTTCTAGATATTTGATATTTTCGACTGTAGTTGTGGCTGAGATCATTGCCCTTATTGTATATTTTGCCTAATTAATGTGGGTACATAGAAAAACTATTGATTTTTATGTGATTGTTATGTAGTGGATAACTTATTGTATTACCTTCTTAGTTCCAGTAGTTTCTTGTGGTTTCTAGGTAGGCGATAATATCATATGCAAATAATATTCATTTCCCTTCGTCTTTTACAATATTGTCCTTTTTTTTCTCATATTATGCATTGACTAGACCTCCTGGAAGAATTTGAATAGCAACATGGATAACAAGTATTCTTGTATTGTCATTTCTTTTTTTAGTGAGAAGGATGCTAGTGTTTTGTAATTAAGTATGATATTTTATTTCGGTTTCAGAAATATATATTTTTTATCACTAAGTAAGCATCCTTCTGAGTTTAGAGTTTTTTATTTTTAAAATTTGTCAAGATGGCGGTGAGTGATATGATTGAGGAGTGATTTTCAATTTTCTGTATTTGAATTTTTCTTTTGCAATAGGGTGTGAATCATTCCCCTCCCCCACTATAAAGCTATTTAGTAATAAGAGGGGGAAAAAGGATGATGAATTTTTAACAAATGACTTCTTATTATGTACCCAGATGGCCATATGGTTTTCTTCCTTTGATCTGCTGATGTGATGAATTATATTAATAAATTTTCTAATATTAAACTATCCTGGAAGGAACCCATTTTGTTCATGGTGTTTTTATTCTTTTAATGCATCCTGGGTCCAATTTGCAGTGTTTTGTGTCTATGTCCATTAGTGAGATTGCCCTGCAGTTTTATTTTTAGTGTGCTATTTTTGTCATTTTTACAGGGGGGGTTATGCTAGTATAGGGGTTATTAGAAGGCTTTCCAGCATTTCCAGTGATCTGAAACATGGAGGATAAATATATTTCAGATTATGCACTTACTGCTAGTTGTTGCTGAGATTGCTGTGTTGAGGAGGATTCTGAGGCCTTGTCATGTGTAAACAATTTAGTGTTTTGTAAGAGTATAGGAAATGAGGGTTTAAGTGTGCATGCCAGATGTTTATTTGTAGTCCCTGCTTGGAATGATTTATATTGCACGGGAATTATCTGTCTTTTCAGAGTTTAAAATAACTTGCCATTAAACTCTATCTTGTCAGGTTTTTGGAGATAATTATTTTCCACTGTAATCCTTTCTTCAATAACATTTTGGCTTTTGCTGTTTTCATGACAGTTTTGAGCATTTATGTTTTCTGAGAAGTGTATTCATTTCATCAAGAACTTGAACCGCATTTGCATAGAACAGAATATAATGTTATTTTAAGAATGTGCTCTGTATAGTTTTATTTCCTAATCTGATTTTTTTGTAGTCATATTGTTTTTTTCTTTATTCCTTGGTTGAATGACTAGTATTCAGGGGGTATTTTGTTGATTTTTATTATTTTATTGTTTCCCCTTACATTTTTTAAAGTTATTTGTCAATTCTAACTACTTCTGAGTTATTGTACTTTTATGTTAAGTAAACCCATCGTTCTGCTTTCTTTAAATTTTTAAAAATTCTTGAGTGAAAGCTTAGCTCTTTATGTATTTTTCTGTTTAGTAATAAAAGTGCTTAATCAATGAATTTTCCTCTGAGTATGCCTTTGGTCACATCTCTTAAGTGACCAAAGTCACTTACTGTGAAGTGTCGTTGTTATTTTCTCCCCTAAATATTCTACAATTGTAGTTTTGATGTTCTCTTTAGCCTAAAGATGATTTAAAAGTATAATTCCTTTTTCAGTGTGTTTATTTTTATTCATTTTTAGCTTATTCTGTTGTGAGAAAACATTGCCAATAATGGTTTTTGCTTTTTGTAATTTATTGAAATTTTTGAATTCCTTTTAAATATTAATTTATATAAATGTTTCATCTGTTTGCAGAAGAAATAATTTTTGTTTTTAGGGTTTATTTTTTGCTTGTTTTCACATATAAGTCAATTTTATATATCATTGATTTTATTAATTATATTTTTCAAATTCCCCATAGGACCTTAGGTATATTATTAAATTTTTCTAATTATTTCAAGAAATTGAGAGCCTGTTAATGTCTTCTAATATTAAAATATTTCTTTTGATTTTACCATTTGCTTTATGTATTTCACTTTATGTATTTTATTGCTAGGTCATTTAACAGAAATATACCTGCCTGCTACATTTTATTATGGGTTGTACCCTTAATCTGTAAAAATAGGCCCTCCTTGACCTGTTTTATGCCTTCTACTTTCATTTCTGGATTTTCTAATTTTTGTAGTTAATTTCCTGCTTTTACCTTTTAATTCTAGTGATTTTTATAAAAGCACTTCCTGCTTTCTGTTGTTGGAATTTACCTTGTATAGTTTTACATATTTATTTTACTTTTGATTGTTCTATGTACTTAAAAAATAGCTGCTATGTATTTCTTTTGGATACATGTGGTTTTTTTTATATTTAAACACTCAGAGTCTTGAGATCTGTGTCTTTTAATATGGAACTTACCCTGTTTATATTTATCATAACTGATATGTTTTGTTTCATCTAATTACAGCTCCCCCCCCAAGTCCTAGTACAACTAACAAGATGTTTTTGATTCCTTCTTATGTTAATGACAGTTTGGATAAATATAGCATTTTTGGTTATACATTTTATTCCTCAGTACTCTATAGATGTTCTGTAGTCTTACGTTATTAATATTGTAGAAGATAATTTAGATGATATACGATATTTTGCTTTTGTGCTTAATTCTCTCCCCATCCCAGCTTTCCTGAATGCCTGTATCATTCTTTTTTCACCCTTGAAATTTGAGGCTTATTCCAGGCTCCGTCTATGTTTTAATGTCTTTTAATTAGTTGCTAGGAACATGGCTGGTACTTGCAGTCCACAGATTTCTTTAATAATAGGAAATGTTTTGTTCCATATGTCCCATTGGTCTCATCTTTTTAAAATGGCAGTTATCTCTATATATCCATATACCCCTCTCATTTGTCTTCCATAATTATGTTTACTTTGGGTTATTATAATCTCTTTAATTTTCTTTTTAGTTTTATGTGTGTTTCTCCAGCTTTTCCTTTGAATCACTTCCTTGGTTTTCTGCACTGACAGTTCTGCCCTTTACTGCTTTCAATACTGGATTTGTTGTTGTTGTTATTTGTTTTTGAGATGGAGTCTTGCCCTGTTGTCCAGACTAGAGTGTGATGGCATGATCTTGGCTCACTGCAACCTCTGTTTCCCAGGTTCAAGCCATTCTTCTGCCTCAGCCTCCCAAGTTGCTGGGATTATAGGTGCCCGCCACCATACCCAGCTAATTGTTGTATTTTTAGTAGAAACAAGGTTTTGCCATGTTGGTCAGGCTGGTCTTGAACTCCTGACCTCAGGTGATTTGCCCGCCTCAGCCTCCCAAAGTGCTGGCATAACAGGTATGAGCGACTGTGCCGGTCTGATACTGGTTTAATGATGTTATTTGATTCCTTAAACTTTTTATTCATTGGGCTTCCCTTTTTATTTCACTCTGTTCTTGTCTCTAATTTTACTGAGCACAAAAAGGAGAGTGTCTGAGATGCATTTCTGTTTCCTAGAGTAACACTATGCTCTGTATGTTTCTTCTCCGAATCTTGAGTGTGATGCTTACCTCCTACTTTTGTCACCCCATTTTGTTTCTTTTGCCCTCCCCGTTTGCCTCATTTATTCATTCAAAATAAGGGAATTCTTGTGTTTGGCATGTTTGGATTGACCTGGTGTATATCCTAAAATGATGCCAGTAGCATCCTCAGATTTTTTTTTTTTTTTTAAGAAATGGGGTCTTGCCTTGTCACCCAGGCTGGGTCATATCTCCCTGCAGCCTTGAACTCCTGGGCACAAGCAGTCCTCCTGCCTCAGCCTTCTTAGTAGCTGGAACTACAGGTGCGTACCACCACGCCCATCTAATTTTTAAATTTTTCGTAGAGACAGGGTCTTGCTATGTTGCCCATGCTGGTCTCAGACTCCTGGCCTCAAGGAATCCTTCTGCCTCTGCCTCTGCCTCTGGAATAGCTGGGACTACTTCCTCAGATCTCGAGTGGAAAGAAGAGGGCTAAATGTTATGCATTTATAGGCAGATCAGTGGTGCACCAGCCCAAGGTTGGTGAGGTGAAGCTGAGACTGTAGTTACCTCAATATGTGGTTCCTTCCTTTGGCTTGGTGAAGCTGCGCTGGGAAGTGCCCAGTGGTTTATGCTCAGATTCTTTCCTGGTGGGATTGTGGGGTGGGTTTGAAAGCCCTAGCTGGAAGTAGCTTAGCTTCTCCTGGCATTCCCTGTAGGTCCTGTCACCTTCGTTTTCCTCTTACCAGCCTGCATCAGAGTCTCAAGGAGGTGGCTGTGAGATGGTCCCTGTGATGCCCTGTGACTTGTCCCCACATCTGTAACATCTAACAGAAATTCTTCAGTAGGTGGCTTGTGCCTGACTCCTTTTCTAGATTCTAAGACCTCCTTTTCTTCCCTAGTTTTTTATTGTAAAATACACGTATCATGGAATTTACCATCTTAACCATTTTCCAGTACAGTTCAGCAGTGTGAAGTACATTCACACTGTTGGGCTGGCAATCTCCAGAACACTTTTCATCATTCCAGACTGAAACTTGGCGCCCATCAGCAGCCCCTCCCCATTCCCCTTCCCCCAGCCCCTGGTAGCATCCATTCCACTTTCTGTCTCTGTGACTTAGATCAGGGGTCCCCAGCCCCCAGGCTGCAGACCAGTACTGGTCGTGGCCTGTTGGGAACTGGACTCCGCCCTGAGCTCTGCCTCCTGTCAGGTCAGCAATGACATTAGATTCTCCTATCACACAACAGGAGAACCCTGTTGTGAACTGCATCTACAAGGGATCTAGGTTTCAGTCCTTAGGAGAATCTAATGTCTGATTATCAGAGGTTGGGACGGTTTCATCCTGAAACCACCCCACCCCCACCTCTGTCCGTGGAAAACTGTCTTCTAAGAAACTGGTCCCTGGTGCCAAAAGGTTGGGGACTGCTGACTTAGATGACTCTAGGTAGCTCATAGAAGTGGACTCACACGGCATTTGTGTCTTTATGGCTGGCTCGTTTCACTCAGCATCATGTCCTCAAGGTGGATCTGTGTTGTAGCACATGGCAGGTCTCCTCTGTTAAAGGCTGAACAATACTCTCTCGTATGTATATACCACATTTTGTTTATCCATTTGTCTATTGATGGACATGTCAGTTGCTTCCACCTTTTGTCTGTTATGATGTTGCTGTGTACATGGGTGTACAAATAGCTTTTGAGGCTCTGCATTCAGTTCTTTTGGGTATATACCTAGAAATGGAATTGCTGGATCATATGGTAATTCTGCGTTTAATTTTTGGACAAACTTCCATTTTTTTTTTATATTTTATATTTTATTTTTTGAGACCACGTCTCTCTCTGTCGTCCAGGTTGGAGTGCAGTGGTGCGATCTGGGCTCGCTGCAACCTCTGCCTCCCAGGCTCAAGCAATTCTTGTGCCTCAGCTTCCTGAGTAGCCGCACCAACACACCTGACTAATTTTTGTATTTTCAGTAGAGATGGGGTTTTACTATGTTGGTCAGTCTGGTCTTGATCTCCTGACCTCAAGTGATCTGCCCACCTTGGCCTCCCAAAGTGCTGGGATTACAGGCACGAGCCACCATGGCTGGCTGATAAACTGCCATTTTTAAATGCTGTGAACCTTAACAGTTTTGCATAGTGGTTAACCTCATCACTACCTCGGGTGGGCTGCACAGGGATTCTTTCCTTCATCTTACAGATGAGTAAACTGAGGCACAGGGAGGAAGAGGAAAAGTGACTTTTCTGTGGCGAGGCAGCAACCCAAGAGAACCTGGCAGAGCTGAGGCTGGAACCCTAGTTCCTGCCTCCTAGCACCGTCCTCTTCCCTTCCGCCGGAGAGCCTTGGTTGCTCTTGAGGGTCTAAACACTGTCTTCAGTTCTCCTCGGGGCAGAATTACTACTCCTTTTCCTCAAGTTGTCCTGCCTCGTGGGGCCTCAGCGTCTCCAGCTTTAAAATGGGTCTCTCCTTGCCTCCGTTCCTGTCTAGGCAGCTGTTGCTGTCGCCCCTCTCTGTGTGGACTTGGCCAGCCCGGTGCTTTGCCAGACACTTGCAGGGAACTGTTCTTGCGGCTGAGCTAGCATCTGCTTCCCCATCTGGTCTCAACTTTTTTCTTAATTACCCACTGAATTGGCTGTAACAAAACGCTGACAACTTGAATGAGACATTAGCTGATACATCAGCGCCCGTGCCAGGGCCTCACGGGCTTTTCCGGGCCATGCCAAACCCGGCCCCAGCAAAAGCCCTTTTTCCCTGGCTGGAGTCCCCATTCTAGCAGGGTGGAAGCTCCAGCCAGGGGACAGGGTTATCTTGGGGTCTTGTGGCTCATAAACACCACTGCTCAGTGGCTGAACTAAGGCTTTTGGCTTCCTAAGTGGCTTAGTGTCTGGGTCCCAGACCTGCAAGCAAGTTTTATTTTCTCTCCTGCTGCCTCCTTGGTCCCTAATCCTCCATGTCTTTTATTCCAAACTCCTGTTCTCTGGACTATTTCTCTTTTGTTGTGTTTTTCCTTTGCGTGATCTCAGCTCACTGCAGCCTCCGCCTCCCAGGTGCAGGCGATTCTCGTGCCTCAGCTTCCTGAGTAGCTGGGACCACAGGCGTGCACCACCACACCTGACTAATTTTTGTATTTTTAGTAGAGATGGGGTTTTAATGTGTTGGCCAGCCTGGTCTCGATCTCCTGACCTCAAGTGATCTGCCCACCTCTTTTGAAGCTGTGGTACTAAGTGTCGTGGGAGGGACATCAAACTGGGCATCTGTGGCCTTGAGGTGCCTCCTCATGTCTTTTTGGGCCTGATTTTGCATCCACATAAAGGGGTCCAATGCAGTGAAATACAGGCTCTCATCTAACTTTCTGTGATTCTGGGAAGGAAGGGCAGTGCTTCCCTTTTCTCAACTGCATAGCCTAAGAATAATCAGAAGCTGCCTGTTGGGGGGTGAAGAGTGCGGGCACTGGAGTCCGTCAGCCTGGATTCAAGTCTTGCCTCTGCTCCTTCCCCCCTGTGTGACTCTGGGCAGTTTGCTAAACCTCACTTAGTTTCCTCTTTATAAATTGCAGGGGGTGGGGGCTGGTTTAGACTATGCCATGTGGAGTTAGCTGTGAAGATTAAATGAATTAATACATGTAAACACTTGGTATATATTAAGAACTCAGCTGCTACCTGTTTTCTTTCCCTCCCTTTTTAAGCTCATGTGCAACAAGTTCATTTTGCTCGGTTTAAGGTGTATGGCCATCTTTGGCTCATGCAGGGTCCTTTCTAGCTTTATTTAGTTTTTATCCCCATTTTCTCCAGCTTTTCTGCTCCTCCCCTATCTCCGAGCCACTTACTTAATGAATTTAATATGCATCTTTTTGTTTCTGTGTCTTCGGAGACATGCACTATTGTTTTGTGTGCATGCTTTAAAATTTACATAAATAGTATAGTGTTTGAATGTCATTTTATTTCTCACATTTGTGCCTTTGCTCTGTTTTTGAGATCCCTCCACATTACTTCCAGCTGCTGGGCACAGCTACCACATTTTACCCATTCACCTCCCGGCATTTTAATCAGTACCCAGTATCCCATCATAAGGAACTATGGTAGTTTATATAACCAGTCTTCTTTTGATGGGTATCTTGGTGTTTCCAGTTTTCTCCTATTATAACCAGAGAACCAGCGCTGCTTGTAGTATAGGGCTGCTGGTGATGAATTCCTTAGCTTGTGTACTTCTCATTTGGCTTAACTGTCCCACTTACCCTGAATAAAACTGCAGTGAACATCCTTGTACATGCTTCCACATGGACCTCTGGGAGACCTTTTTTTTAATGATGTGTACCTGGGTGTGGAATTTAGGATAGAATGAAATAGAAAATATTTGAAGGAAGCAAAAGAAATGAAGGCTGGTCTTGAACTCCTAACCTGAGCTGAGTAAGACATAAAATCACTTTGCCAATAAAGAACTTGACTGCCTGTTGGGCTTGCCTTGAATCCCATCTAAGGACCTCTTTTGGTTTTTTATTTTTAACTTGAAATGCGTGAGCAAATACATGTTCTTTGAAAATAATACAGAATGACATAGAAATAAGTAGAATGAAGAATAAAAATGGAAAGGACCCCTTGACATTACTCTCCATCCTCCTAAGCCCCATTTCCTGTATGTAAGCCCTGGTGACAGTAGAGTATATTACGCTAGGTCTTTTGTCTGTACATTTACAGGTACCACTGTGAGCCATTCATATTATTTTACAGCTTAGCTTTTCTCACTTAATAGGATGTCGCAAGGTCATTCTATGTTAGCCCGATAAATCTGCCTCCGTTGTTTTTTTTTTAGTTACCAGTATTCCATTGTAAGGCTCTATCATAGACTAGTTACTAGTTTATGTAACTAGTCTTCTTCTGGTGGGTATTTTGGTGTTCCAAGTTTTCTGGCTATTATCTATCACCAGAGAACCAGTGTTTCTTGTGTAGGTCTGCTGCTGCTGAATTCTTTGTGGTTTTGTACTTCTTTATTTTGCTTTTGTTTTTGGAAAGATATTTTCGCTAGCTATAGAGTTCTAGGTTAGGGTTTTTTGTTGTCGTTGTTGTTGTTTTCTTTCAGTACTTTAAAGATCTTGCTTCACGGTTTCCTGGCTTGTTTGTTTCTCATGGAAAGTTGGCTGTAACTCTTTGTTCCTCCGTATGTAATGTCTCTAATTTTTTTTTCTTTCTACTTTTAGGATTTTCTCCTTATCTCTCATTTTAAGCAGTTAGATTAATGATGTGTTTATTTCCTCTACTTGGGATTTATTGAGCTTCTGGGTTCACACCAATCTAGAACACTTTCGGCTATTTCTTCAAATATCTTTGTCTCCTCCCCTTCTCCCCTGCTCCATTTTTTTCCGAAGGACTCCAATTGCATGTACATTAAGCCTTCTGAATCTGTCCCATAGCTCATTGATGCCCTATTTTCCATCTTTTATTTTTCTGTGTTTCACTGTTAATAGTTATTGCTCTGTCTTCAAGTTCATCAATCTTTTCTTGTTTAGTATCTAATCTGTTCTTAATACTACCCAGTGTATTTTTTTAAATCCCACGCATTGTATTTTTCATCTCTAAAAGTTTGATTTGGGTCTTTCTCTTCTTTTTTCTTTTTTGAGACGGAGTCTCACTGTGTCACTAGGCTGGAGTACAGTGGCACGATGTTGGCTCACTGCAACCTCTGCCTCCGGGTTTAAGCAATTCTCCTGCCTCAGCCTCTCAAGTAGCTGGGACTACAGGTGTGCACCACCACGCCCAGCTAATTTTTGTATTTTTAATAGAGATGGGGTTTCACTATGTTGGCCAGGCTGGTTTCCAACTCCTGACCTGATGTGATCCACCCGCCTCAGCCTCCCAAAGTGCTGGGATTACAGGTGTGAACCACTGCACCCGGCCTCCAAAAAGATTTTTAATAGAGTATTCAGAATGACATGCTCATGTGGTGCTCTGTGCTCTGTGTGGACTTGTATCTCTTCCTATTAATTTTTCTGCTTCTTTCACGCCTAGCAATTTTTGATTCTGAATTTTACATTGCTGACCGTTTTGGTGCTTCTTTAAGTATTTTTGTGCTGTGCTTTGCTCTGTTAATTGGTGAAGTCTTAGCTGTATTTGTTTCCTTTGGCTGCTCTAACAAATTATCACAAACTTAGTTGCCTACATCAACATAAATTTATTATCTTGTAATTCTGGAGATCAGAAATCTGAAATGGGCCTCACTGGATTAAAATCAAGGTGGTGGTTGAGCTTCTAGAATCCCTAGGGGAGAATCTGTTTCCTTTTCCAACCTTTGGAGGCTACCTGCACTCTTTGGCTCCTAGCTCCTTTTTCAAAGCCAGCGACATTGGTTCTTCCTATGTTGCCCATCTCTCTGGCTCTCTCTGTCTTCTGCCTCCCTCTTCCACTTAGAAGGACCCTTGCTTTGAGCCCACTCCAGCCATCTAGCATAATCTTCTATCTCAAGGTCATCTGATTAGCAAACTTAATTACATCTGCATGTAGCCTAACGCATTCACAGTTTTGGGGATTAGGACGCACATATCTTTGCCAGGTGCGGGGAGGGCATTATTCTATTATTCTGCCTAGCACAGTCATTAAATGACTTGGAAACTATTTGATCTTTTTTTTTTTTTTTTTTTTTTGTGAGACAGTCTTGCTCTGTCACCCAGGCTGGAGTGCAGTGGCATGATCTTGGCTTACTGTAACCTCCACCTCCTGGGTTCAAGTGATTCTTGTGCCTCAGCATCCTACTACAGGTACATGCCATCACACCCAGCTAATTTTTGTACTTTTAGTAGAGACGGGGCTTCACCAAGTTGGTCAGGCTGGTCTTGAACTCCTTGACCTCAAGTGATTCACCCTTCTTGGCCTACCAAAGTGCAATTTTTGTTTGATCTTTGAGGTTTGCTATTCAGCCTTGTTTGGCAAGACCAGAGTAACCTTTAGAATAGAGCAGGATTTGGCAACCTATAGGCCAAACATGGGGAAAATCAGGCTTCCTGTCTGTTTTTGTTAATAACATTTTATTGGAGCACAGCTCTGCTCATTTTTGTGTACTATCCATGGCTGCTTCCATTCCACATGAAACCTAAAATATTTATTTTGTGACCCTTTATAGAAAAGGTGTTCCGACCCCTGGTCTGTAGGCTAATTTCCCACCACTATTGAGGTTGTATCTTTGTAAGTCTTCAATCCGATGCCCTGTATATTACGAGATTTCTCCACTTTGGCTGTTGGGAGTGTGAACTGTTCGTAGCCCTGAGTGAGCTCTGAGAATGGTTCTGCTTGGTTCTTCCTGATGCTTCTTTCTCCAGTCTCAGGTGCTTTCCTTACACACATGCACTGATTACCACTTGGGTGAAGCTGTTCAAGAATCACAGCTCATTCTCTGCAGTGTTCTATGATTCTCTCCTTGCACGTTTCACCTTCCTTGCTCTTCCAAAACTCTGTGTGTGTGTGTGTGTTTATTTTATTTATTTTTTTGAGACAGAATTTTGCACTGTCGCCCGGGCTAAAGTGTAGTGGCGCGATCTTGGCTTACTGCAACCTCCGCCTCCCAGGTTCACGTGATCCTCCTGCCTTAGCCTCCTGAATTGCTGGGATTACAAGCACCCACCACCACACCTGGCTAAGTTTTTGTATTTTTAGTAGAGACAAGGTTTCACTATGTTGGCCAGACTGGTCTCAAACTCCTGACCTCATGCAGGGATTACAGGTGTTAGCTGTAACCCCAAAGTGCTGGGATTAGGGATTACAGGTGTGAGCCACTGTGCCTGGCTGCTCTTCCCAAATTCTAAACTCTATCTCCTCAACTTTGGGAGACCGTGAGCTCTGCTTGGGTTTCCCCTCCTTGTGCTGTAGCTTGATCATTCTCCAGGCAGCAAGCTGGGACAATCGTAGGACCCACTTTGTTTGTTTTCCTGTCTTAGGGCGTTTTGCCTGTTACCCAGTGTTTAAAAGTTTTTGTTTGATATATTTCGGCAGTTTCTTAGTTGTTTAAGGTGGGTGGTAATTCTGGTCCCTCTTACTCCGTCATGACTAGAAGCCACCAGTGCCTCTTTTTTTTTTTTTGAGGCAGAGTTTTGCTCTTGTTACCCAGGCTGGGGTGCAATGGTGCGATCTCGGCTTACCACAACCTCCGCCTCCTGGGTTCAGGCAATTCTCCTGCCTCAGCCTCCTGAGTACCTGGGATTACAGGCACGCGCCACCGTGCCCAGCTAATTTTTTGTATTTTTAGTAGAGACGGGGTTTCACCATGTTGACCAGGATGGTCTCAATCTCTTGACCTCGTGATCCACCCGCCTCGGCCTCCCAAAGTGCTGGGATTACAGGCGTGAGCCACCGCGCCCAGCCGCCACCTGTGCTTCTTATATCAATCAATATTATTTTGCATTGATGAAAGTACTTTTGGAAGATAGCAGACTAGAAGAGGCATTGTGGGGTCATAGACTCTGTGCACTTCAAAGAGATTACCAAATTGGCCCATGTCAAAGCTCTGCTGTTTTATATTTTTGAGAGTCTCATTCTCATAGCAAGGGCTGTGGGGATGGATGATGGATATGAAACTGCTTTGAGCTCCATAAAGTGCTGGGAAGATGCCAGAGGTTCTGGCTCTGAAGAAAGGGCTTCTCCTGGCTGTTCCCCCTTTGCTTGGGGTCTCTGATGGGCATTTTACTCTTAAATGCTGTAGTTGGACTATAGGGTAATTTTAGTCACTGCCATCCTGTAGGACTATTATTTCCTTAGCAAGTGGGGGTGGCTGGGAAGGAGTCTTCCTTTAGGCTGCTGCTTTCTTTCCTGACATCTACTGAACACCTACAAATGCTAAATAACATCCCAGTGCTCTGTGTAGTCATGTGATATAATTTAATTACGCACACAAGCTAGAAAGTTCCAGATGAAATGGAAACAGAGAGGTGGTATGATTTGCTTAAGGTTAAGCAGCTAATTCCTAGTAAAGTGAGGATTTTTTTCTGCCTTTAAACCAAATCTGCCAGTTCATACAACAGACCATCCATTGTAGTCAGGACCCCTTAGGTTGTACATGACAGAAACCCATGTCAAAGTTGATTAATCCAAAAGGGACATGTATTGGCATCTCTACTGAAAAGGCCAGAGGTTAGCCAGTTTTAGGCACGGCTGGCCCACATTTGCAAATGATGTCATCGGAAATGTGGTGTCCTCCATCTCTCAGCTCTGGTTTCCTTGTGTTGACTTCTTCAGGCAGCCCCTCTTCAGGTGGCAGAAGTGGCTGTAGCAGCACCGTGCTTATTTCTCACGCCCAGTGGAGAAGTCCTGGAGGAAAGACAGCATCTCTTCTCCAGGGTCTTTAACAGAAGTCCCAAGGAAGGCTCTCATGGCCTAGGGGTGTGTTGTTATTATCGTATGGCCCCAGGCTATTTGATTCTCCTGCTGGAGTTGGGGGCTTGGAATAGCCCATTGACACCACTTAGGTTGTGGGGATCTGAAGGAATGAGATAGTTCTGTACTGCAAGAAGGGATGCTGAGGAGGCAGAAGCAAAACAGTGTCCACTGCACCTGCTTTGGCCTCTAGAGCAAGCTCAGCCACCCTGGTCCTTGTAGCTCCCATTGTTCATAATGTTTGCAGGTCTGCTTGGCCCCTGCCCTGGTGCGTGGCTTCCTCGTCTGGCTTGATGTTGGCATTCCATCTTCCCAGATGCTGACCGTCCACTGTTCTCTCACCACCCCGGGTAGGGACTTGCCCAGGCGATGAGGCTTCCTGGCTCTCCCTCCCTTTTGCTGAACCCTTATATCAACCCAATAATCAGCACCAAGAAACTCGGGCCCAGCAGGCTGAGGACACCTCTACACCACCTCTTTGATCATGAGTAGGCAAGTGCTTTCCAGAGGGCTGTCCAGGACCCCTGCATGAGAGGCCTCTGGGGCCACTTGTAGATTGGTGTTTCTGCCTTGTGGGGAGGAATAGCTGAGAACCTAACCAGCTCCTCAGGCAATGCTTCCACACGGGAGGTTGACAGCCACAGTTAGATGACGATCCTCAAATGAGCCGGGGTTTTCTTTCAGGGACTCTCTTTCCTCCCAATGGTGTCATTTGGTTTATCCCGATTTAAGGATTTCCTTCCTTTCCATGAGAGTTGCCCCTCCAGAATCATGGGGGTGTCACTGTGGGAGCTTGAGTCTGCAGTGTGGGATCCCTTTCTCAAGAAGTCAGCACGATTATTTTCCAGCTAGTGCTTTCTGGGTATTGAGACTTAAATTGGGAGGAACATTAAAAGCAAGGATGATGCACAGTGTGGCTGCATTTCCATGAAACAGTGACACCCAGAGCCTCAGCAGATGGTCCTGAGAACTGGGAGGCTCAGGCAGTCAAAAGAATCTTCATGTCTTGAGCCTTTGGCTTTGGAAAGCTCAGTGACTGATGTTAAGACCCTAACAATTGTAGAGAAAAACATTATTTTTACCTACTGTGAGATTTCAAAAGCCTCTTTAGCCAAAGAACCCTATCATAAATGCAATCTGACCTAGGTGCTCAGGATGTTAAATATGTAGGTAAAAGACATAATTTTAAAAAATGGAGGCGGGAGGGCCATATTATGACTTTGGTGGGCCTTAGGCTCTTTTGTCTTCATGAGCTCTTTCCTCCGTGCAAAATATTAAAAATATTATTACAAATATTAAAAATTATATTTTATGACTGCAGTGGTATAGAGATGAATATGTTAATATTCTATGTCAAACTTTTTTTTTTTGACCTGAAAGTTCATCTTTTAAGTTCTGATTTTAAGAGGAATGAAAGCATTTTTGTGGGTCCCAGAAAGCTTCTTGGGCCCTGGTTGCTGTGTCTGATGGGGAAGTCAGCCCTGAGGGAGCAGGTTCCCGCCTGCTTGGCCCCTCCCTCGCTGGCCCTTCAGGCAGCGGGAGGAACCCAGTGTGAAGACTACTGGGCAGAGTTATTACTTGCCTCTCCTCAGCCTCTGCTTCTGCCTCACTGGGGAGTGAGGATCACAGAATCATAAGATACCGTAATAAGGATGGATGTGAAGGTCATTCATACGCCACCCACCCTCCCTCTCTAACAAACAGATCTTGCCCTTCAATCTCTTAAGCACCATTCTTGCTAAATCATCATCTTTCCTGCCTCTCCTTGGGTCCCTTCTAGGGACAGCGATCTCATGACTGTTTTAATCCTCCTTTTTGGTCTCCTGTGGGGCTTCAGTAAGTTCTTGTGTCAACTGCCATTTATACCTTGAAGCCAGTGAATCCTATAGTGGCCAAGCCACTGCTGAGCTGGCATAGGAGTCAGGAGTCTGGGGTTCAAGGCACAGCTCTACTCTTTGGCTGCTGTGGGACCTGAGCATGGACATTTCTCCTCTCTGAGCTTGAGGTGCCTCATTTGAGGTAGGAGCAGGTTGAAGGTGATGATTCTGTCACCTGTCGCAGTTGTATGCAGTGATGTTAATGGAAGATTGAGGTGTGTCCTGACCTGATACCTGCAGCTCACGTCATTCTGGGACTTGTGGCTCTTGCTTGGTGGTTGGGGGCTTGTGTGTCCCTGTCTTCTTGGGTCTGGGTGGGGCATCGTTACTGGGACTTTGACCACAGGTGTGGATGAGAAAGGGGAAAAATCAGGTGGTTTCAGACCATCGCTTCACTCCTTGTGCCCTATGAGGCTGCAGATGGACTTTTCCTGAGGTTTGTTTGGGGAAACTTGGCCATCTCAGGACCTGGTGGGCAGCTGTCCAGCACCCTTGGGGTTTCATGTGCATGTCCACTGAGGTTGGGGGAAAGGGGAATCAGGATGGTGACTTGCCTTCCTCCCTGAGAATTGCTAGCCCAAGCTTGAAGGTACCACTGTCTCAGGACCAGGGCTTGCTTAGGGATGGGTGGCAGTTCCGCAGAATGGAAAAGTTCATTCCTTCCTCCCTAATCCAGCGCCTATTAGCCCCTGGTGCTTGCATGCAGAATTCTCCCATGCTGTATCCTGCTTCCCAATACTCACGGCCCCTGCCTGGCTGCCCCTTGTCCCTGCTATATTAAATGGCTCTCCCAGATACACCTTGATTTTCCACCTCCACACTTTGTTCATGCCGTCTCTCCTACTGAGGCTGTTGGTGCCATAGCCTCCCAGACCACAGAAAGAGAGGGGGGTGCTGGATGAGCCTCCATTCTGGCCTCTAAGTTGGGGAGCTACCTGGCCAGCCAGCTTCTAATTCCAGGTCTGTGTTTGTTCACCTGGTTCCTGCTCTTCACTCTGTAATTATTGATTCCTGCCGAGTCTACTTAGCTCCAGCCAGCTGGGGTGGACCTGCAGCTCAGCACCAGCTTCCGGGGCTTAGAAGTTCCTGGAAACAGTGCCTTATTATAGGCCTAATAACGAGTGCGTTCCTGCCGGCCAGGTGTGTTCAGGTGTGCGAGGCTGCTGTGAAGGACGTCTTCACCAGCATGCAGTTTCCGTGTGCTTGGATCTAGCTTCTAAGGGTTGATTCCTCTCCCACCATTACATTTTTACTTCAGTAATTCGGCCAATTATCTACCAAGGACAAAGTCACTTTCCTAATGTGGTTCATCTGAAAACCCTTCCCTCCATCCTCCCTCCCATCTTTCCTTCACACCTGTGCTCAGGGCCTGTCCTCCCATTTCAGCTGAAAAGAAGGTCAGAGCCTAGCCTAGCCCAAGTCTGAATGAATTCCAAGTTAGCATGAAACTTTCTGCTTTTTTTTTTTTTTTTGAGACAGAATCTTGCTCTGTCATCCAGGTTGGAGTGCCAGTGGCACAATCTCAGCTCACTGCAACCTCCACCTCCTGGGTTCAAGCAATTCTCCTGTCTCAGCCTCCTGAGTAACTGGGATTACAGGTGCCCACCGCCATGCCCGGCTAATTTTTTTTGTATATTTAGTAGAGATGGGGTTACACCATGTTGGCCAGGCTGGCCTTGAACTCCTAACCTCAAGTGATCCTCCTGCCTTGGCCTCCCGAAGTGCTGGAATCACAGGCCTGAGCCACTGCACGTGGCCTGAGACTTTCTGCTTTCTAAGCACTGTCTCAAAACATCATAAAACCAAGTTTGTTTTTCTTCGTTATAACAAATAGCAAGTACTCTTTATAGAAAAAGTTAGAAAACACAGAAAAATATGAGGAAGAAAGAAAATCACCTAGAGATCCCCAGATGCTGACACTTTTGACATCTCGATCTTTTTTCCAAGTATTGTTTTCTTACTAAGTGGGATGGATACAAGCTCTCTCCTGATTTAAAAAAAAAGCTCAACTTAAGATTCCTGTTTCCCAGCGTGTCTGCTGTAAACCTTGAGGGATTTGACTATAGGTATTCCGTAAGGTTGGCTGTACCCCAGTTTGCCTGACAGTGGCCTGTTTTGGGGAATGTTTTGCTATTTACAGTTTTTCCCTATTATAAATATTGCTATAAAGAATATCTTGTAAGTGAATTCGTTTTTATGTTTTAGATTGTTTCTCTGACTTTTTAATCTAGAAGGAATCTTGGTGATCACCCAGACCACTTCTTTCATGTTAGCTTGTCCTAGAACCCGAAGGAGGGCCTAAAACACTTATTGCTGGGCCCCACCCCCAGAGAGTCTGATTCAGCAGGTATGGGCAGGGCCTGAGAGGCTTCATTTCTAATAAGCTCCCAGTTGGTGCTGATACTGCCACTGACCACACTTGGCATGACAGGAACCAGCCTCTCCTTCAGGGGAAGTTGAGGCTAAGGAGATTGAAGGAGTGGTGAGGGAGTGGCCATTGACCAGACCAGTGAGTGACTCCCATGCTTGGACACTGACCCCACCCTTGCTGCCCCGTCACCTGAGAACTCACAGGAAAGAAGGCAGCATTCATCTGCACAAAGGGATCTCTCCCATTTAAATTTGATTAGGCTGGGATTAGGATGGGATTTTGGCAACTCAGCCCAGGCAGATGCTGGCAGCAGACTTGTGCTTAGCGCTGGGATTTGGGTGGGGCCAGGGTAAGAGCCAGTTTAGGAAAGAAACTGTCAGAGGATTTGGGGAATCATTTTAAATGAGAGTGAGTGACAGTCTTTCTAGGATGCAAGGGGTTAAACAGGCGGCAGGCACAGCCTCCCCGGAGCCAAAGGGGGAACTCAGGAGTAAGTCGGGACTGCCTAATTAATTCAATTAAACTATTTTATAAGCTCCGCTGGTGTCAGTAAATTGTTAAAGTCTATTAAAAAATCAGTGGAACGTGATGAGGGTTGGGGATGCCACATCACCTTCCTAGAGTTCCTCCCCTCGTCTTCCTCCCCTGCCGTGGGATGCACTAAAGGAAGGATGTGAGGATGTTGGAGGCCCTGTCTGGTGCTGCCGCTGACCTCTCTGGGTGCTGAGACAGATCCCACCTGCCTTGGCCTCATTTTCCCCATCTGTACAGTTAAATGATGGACCAGCGCTTGAACATCCCTTTAGCAACAGTTATGAGGATTTTCTGATCTCTGGCCTGGGCTGCCTTGTATCGGGGAACCTTGAGCCTTCAAGAAACCCTCCAATGTCAGAGGCGGCTGTTACTCCAGACATGCTATTTGGTCTCTGCTCTTCCTTCACAGCAAGTTCATCTGGGCAGTTTCCAGAGGCAGCTGTCAGGGCAGGTGATCAATAAGGGAGGTGAGCAGGGTAGATTTCACCAGGAACCGCTGCCACATTTAAGAGCTGCTCTTTCCCTAACACCTGTGCTGAGTGAAAGGCAGCCGCCCCAGGAATCTCATTCAGTGTCTACCTGCCCACATGCGGGAAGGTGGTATTTCCCACTTTGACAGATGAAGATACTGAGGCTCACAGGGTTGAAGCGATCTCCATGTTAACTAGTAAATGGTGGAGTTGAGATTTGAATTCAGGACCGCTGTCCCTCAAAGCCTGTGTGGTTGACCGCTTTCTTCTGCAGATGGATTTAAAATAAAGCTACATCCCTCTGCCAAATCCTGCAACGTGCAACATTGCAGTCATGGGAGAGAAAACACAAGAAATGTTCTTTAGCCAGCATCCAGTTGTGAGAAACCTGCAGGAGGGGGTGACATCCCCACCCTTGGAGGTACGAAAGTGGTTGCTGGCTGACCACTAAGGTAGGCCTCTTAGGGCCAAGATTCTGCAGCTCTGGGCCCGGCTGTTGCTTCATACTTTTCAGCAGTTTATGCCAGGCTTGGAAGCTTGGTAGATATCACTCCGTGGTTCTTGAACACTGTGGTCAGTGTCTGTCTTTGGTCAGATCTTGTTTGGCTAAACCAGTGGGGCAGGCAGCATCGGTCTTGAGGGAGGGAGGGTGAGTGCTGTGGAAAGACTGTTGCCCTGGGTTCGAGGGCAGACTTAATAAGCTGTGGATCTTAGGCAAGTCCCTTTCTCTCCTCCTCTTAGAAGTTAAGGCTTGTTCCGCTTCTGAAATGTGGCTCAGGCTGTATGCTTCATGAGGACATGGGAGAGGAAGGTGGAGGTGAATTGAAGGCTAGATAAACCTGTGAATGAAACACACTGTGTCTTTGAAATTCACAGCGGCTATTGGGTCTTTAAAGGCTCTGAAAAGTCCTGCAGTAAAGAAAATAGATGAATTTTGTTTATCAGCCTCCCCCAACCTGGACTATGTTTTCCCCCTGTAAGCACAATTTTTTTTTTTTTTTGAGACAGAAGACAGTCTTGTTGTGTTGCTCTGTCAACAGGCTGGAGTGCAGTGGCAAGATCTCGGCTCACTGCAATCTGTGCCTCCCAGGTTCAAGCAATTCTGCTGCCTCAGCCTCCTGAGTAGCTGGGACTACAGGTGCGTGCACCACACTAATTTTTAGTAAACACAGAGTTTCACCATGTTGGCCATGATGGTCTTGATCTCTTGACCTTGTGATCCTCCTGCTTCGGCCTCCCAAAGTGCTGGGATTATAGGCATGAGCCACCGCGCCTGACTGTTTTATTTAACATCCTGTTGGTTAAGATAAGAAGCCGTAACCACTCAGATATTACCCTAGGAGAGAGCTGCTTTTTAAGGCGGGTGCTTCCCCCTTCTTTTTGTGATGCGAACACCCTTTCTGTAAGTGGAATAAACCAGCCCTTCACAAGGTAGGGTCTAAGTCTTCTAAGTCTGGTTTCCTTAAACCAAAGTCCGTGTTTGTTCTAGGATCCCAGAGGCCTGCCAAATTCCAAGAGCCTCTTTTGGTTCCCTCTGGCAGCCAGGCCTTCAAGATTTGGGATATACGCTCCTTGGGGCTCTCCTCCTGTGCACTTATCTGTAGAGCCATTAATCTCAGAGCTACTAAGCACTGAAGCAAAAGAACCCATTGGGTGGGACTTTGAAGTTGCCTTAATGTATGCAGCGAAATCCCAATCATTCAGAGTTGCTGGTTTATGATTTTGTAAACTGCAGTTGACCTTTTCAAAAGATTTGCTAGGGAAAATGCTAGTGTAAACAAGATCTTCAGGGGGAACAGCTCTAAGGTGTGTAAGGACTCATTCTATTTTTAAGCCTTTTGAATGCTCCCGTTGGAATATAAACACTATGCTAATTATAAAAACACTTTTTCTGTTCCAAACCAGTGTACCAAGATAGAGGGCTGGGTCGGGGGAGAGAGGAGTGTTTAAACAGAGGTTGTACCAGAGCGCAAACACCATCTGACCACAATAGTTACTATAGTTGCTCATCTTTAAAAATTCTGGTGTCCCACCTGTTTTGACAACTTGGCTGCCACAGTCAGTAGGAGCGAGCTGGATTGGCCTCTTCATCTTTCCAGCGCTGGCCTCCAGCCTGACTGGCTCATGAAACTTACCTGCAATAGCCCCTGTTGCATTGAAATTTGCACCCCTGCCTAAGAACAGTTTTCTCCAATATTTTAAGGGCATACATAAAATTGCTCATTTTCTCTCCTTTTAACTATAGGGTTGAAATCTTCTACCTCACTTAGCAACACTTTCAAAGATAAACAGTTTCAACAGCAACCAACCATTATTTATTGAGCACCTACTATGCATCAGCTTTGTGGAAGGCGCTGGAGTTTGGCCTCCCTGTAGCTTGCTGCCTGCTATAGTCGGCATCACTGAGTGCATCTGAGGTTGCTTTCTAGCCACCAGCCAGGTGTTGCTCAGAGCTTCTGCCCTGCCTGTGTTATGCTGGACCTCAGCAGAAGGTTCTGAAATAGTGAAAGTGGTTCTTACCATTGACATCTGCTACTGTCAGAGATGAGATGAAGGACAAGATAAATCTCTGAGAAGTCAAGCTGTTGGCTCCCTTTGGGCTTTGTGGATGCCAAGGCGAAGGGAGGAACTGGGGAGACTCGGGGCTGGAGAAGGGTCGGGGACATCAGCTGGAGGAGGTGTGCAGCCTTGTGGGTAGTTAATGCTGAGATTAGTAAAGGGGAAAGATGAAGCTATCCCAGGCTCCAAGGAAAAGGTAGAAAGATTGTAATTAGCCAAGGCTTTGTATGTAAGTGGCATTTCAAAATGCTTAAAAATATCTTTTGAGGGAAGCTGAAAATATCAGGTAGTCTACTTGAGCAGGGAGTATTTGGGGAGCGGTGGGACATAAAAGGTGTGTGTGGGGTCTGGGGGAAGGAGGAAAGGAGAGGGAGGGTTAGAGAGAGGTAGATAGGTGGATGGATGGACAGTCTGTGGAGGACCCTGTAAACTAGGTAGAGAATTTTGCTAATCGAGGAAATAAGTAAGTCACATGAGGGCACAGCCTGTGTTTGTTTTATTCATTACTGTTTCCTCTGTTCCCAGCAAGGGCTAGACATAGTAGATGCTTATTAAATATTTGTTGAGTGAATGAATAATGATAATTATTATATTTATCACATTTATCTTTATGGCAGCCATCTAAGCAGATAGTCTTATCTCTTTGTGCTGGCGAAGGTGGGCCATTCCGAGATATGTGTGCTGCGTGCACACGCCTGTGTTTATTGCAATGTTGGAGAGAAGAGGGGTGTGTGTGTGTGTGTGTGTGTGTGTGTATTGCGGTGTTGGAGAGAAGGACAGGAACACCAGAAAGCTTTTTTTTTGCAGCAGCTCTGTGAAATATTGATCAATTTGATTCCATTGTATGACCCAGGGACAATTTTACTAGCAGAAAATATGACCGTGTTATGTGGCTGCAATAAAAAATCACAGCCATGAGCTCAGGCCCAGAAAACGAAACAAGTTGATGATGTAGCCTGGACCGGTGGATTCTGCGTCTTTCTGCTAGAGTTCGTTTGCTGTTTGTTCCATCATGGTCTTGATGATGAGGTAACAGGTCTCAGCAGAAAACTTACAGAAGAAAAGCCTAAAATTGAATTCACTTTGACCCCTCATAAGCTTCTCTTGGAATTAGGAATTGCCCACGGTTGTTCAGTTGTAGGGGTAAAGTGCCCCAGTCTAGGCTGGAAACTGTCCTGTGGAAAGGGAAGGTCGCTGAAGGTTTTGAAGCAGGGGCATGACTGATGAATGAGAATCACGATCTTCCCAGATAGGCACTTAACTGTGGAGAGTAAGAATCATGCAGGTGGCAGTTACCCTGGCGTGAGTGTGCCTAGGAGCTGAGAACCGATGAGCTTTGGATTGCTCTCAGAGTAAGAACAGCTCACCCACCTAACTCTGATTCTTGTGTTGCAAGGTGTGTATCTTTTACCCAACGCGGTCGTTTAACACAAGCCAGCATCTTCATCTGGTGCTCAATCAGAAAAGCAGTGCTCTGTCCCAATTCTGGAGGACAAACTGGATATTGGGGTTCTAGAAAACTGGGAAGATAGTCTCCAGCAATGGTATCTTCTTGAGAGATTGTTCAAGGGAAAGTTAAACTTTATGTACTGGCTTGAGGACCTTCCCTAAGATGTTACTCTGCCTTGCCTTTGGGCGGCTGAACTGGCACCTTGTTCAGAAGGAACAGGGGTGTGGAGAGGGTGGGATGGGGTGGCCAGCTCCCGCCAAGGTGGGAGTGGAGCTGAGATTTGCCATAGTTCAGTCTTTGTTTTTTCTGTCACACTAGACATTGCACCTTCAGGGCCTCTGCACTTACTGTTTCCCTGCCAAGAATGCTCTGTAGTTACTTTCTTGGCTCAGTCCCTCTGGATATATCCTTTGCTTAGCAAGCCTTCTCTCTGTACTTTTTAATTTTTATTTTTGAGATAGGGGTCTCGCTCTGGCACCCTGGCTGGAGTGCAGTGGTGCAATCTCCACTCATTGCAACCTCTGCCTCACTGGCTCAATTGATCCTCCCACCTCAGCCTCCCATGTAGGGAGGGACTACAGGTGTGTGCCACCAGGCTCGTCTGAATTTTTTTTTTTAAATCTTTCGTAGAGATGGGATTTCGTCGTGTTGGCTAGGCTGGTCTAGAAATCCTAGGCTTGTGCAGTCCACCTGCCTTGGCCTCCTGAAGTGCTGGGGTTATAGGCATGAGCCACTGTGTCTGGCAAGCCTTCTCTTAAGTACTGTTTAAAATTACACCATCTCCCCATTCCATCCTCCTTTTTGGCTTCATATTTCTTCATAATACTACTGGTAACCATCTAACTGTATATATTTTACCGTTTAAAAAATAATTTGTATGTGCTTCCTCTCTCTCTTTCCACCTCTCTTTCCCAAGAATGTCACCTTCGTGAGGGAAAGGCTTAACGTTTTTTTAAAAAAACTTTTCATTTTGAAACAGTTTCAGACTCATAGAAACCTGCAAAAATACTGTTTCCATACACCTTCACCCAGCTTCCTCAAATGTTAACTTCTATGCCCATAGTATAATGCTCAGATTATACTATGAAATTAACATTTATACAAGAAACTAGATGAATCTCATACTCTTAACTAATCGATAGACCTAGTCCCATGTCACCAATGGCTCCATTAATGGTCTTTTTTCTGGCCTAGTAGCCGGTCCCGGATCCCACATTGCATTTAGTTGTCTTATCTTTTTAGTCTTCACCAGGCAGGGGCAGATCCTTGGTCATTCTTTGAATTGTGTGCCCTTGACTCCTTTAAAGAGTCCCCACCAGTTGTGTGATAGAATGCTTCTCCTGGATTTGTGAGACATTGGTAGGATGACAGGTTATGCCTTTCTGGCAAGAATACCCCAGAAGTGATGCTGTTTTCTTCTCAGTGTGTGACTTCGGGGACACAGGGTATTGACTTTCTGTTAGCGCCGAACACTTAGTTACGGCGGTGTCTGCCGGGTTCCTCTCTGTAAAGTTTCTGTTTTATTCTTGATATAGGTGAAGGGGAGGAAGGCAGCAAATCACACTGCCACGTGTGTACCTATGCAGCTATCTTGCATGTTCTTCAGATGTACCCCAAAACCTAAAATGCAATAAAAAAAGTGTTTTGCGTGGAGAATTTTGAGACTACGCAAATATCTCATTTTTCATCATGCTTTTCTATCCACTAATTTCAGCATCTATTGTTGATTCTTGCCTACAACAGTGAAAACTCTGGTGTTTGCCAAATAGTGATTTTTCTATTGCCATCATTTTTTCTATATTTATTAATTGGAATTGTACTGTAGAAGGATCTCTCCTTTCTCCTCCATTTATTTATTTATTTAATCACTTATTTACGTCATTTTAGACTGCTGGATGTCTGTTTTATGGTTAATCAATTACCATCATTTTTTTCTGATGCTCAAATCATTCCAGATTCGGCCAGTGGCAGCCCCTTCATTCAGGTTCCTCTGTCCTTTGAACAAGTCTGTGTCATTCTTTGAGCATTTCTTACTTTCTGGGTCTTCAGGATGTTTAGGCACATCTTGCACTCCAGCCCTGGAATCAGTCCATTCTTAGTGCCCATGGTGTCTGGCACGTGGTGGAGTCACAGTAAATAAATTTGGTGTGACTGAATGGATGAAAACTAGAAAGGAAGATTCAGCGGCCACCTTCCAGAGGCCGTAATTCATATCCTCACTATCTTTCCCTGCTTAGTCTGAATAAGCAGTTTAGGAGGGGAGGGGCTTTCCCCATCTCCTCACATTTTGTCGGTTTCAGCTTCTTTTCAGTTATCCCCATTCTGAAAAGGATCCCAGGGCATCCCTGATCTTGTAGAGCAGAAAGAGCCAAGAGTCTGAGCAGCCAAGGGGAACAGGCTGGCAGGAAAGTGAGACGGGGCTGGCAGAGTCTGGACCTGCTTGTGGCTAATGACTTGGTTGAACAGCAGCCGCAGCAGGGAGAGATGCTCTGGTGGCTGATGGCAGAGGTCCTGGGGCCCCCACTGGTGTGTCTGTAGCTGGGGGCTGTTGAGAGCCTCTTTCAGTCTGCTGAGATGCACAGGCCTTGCTTGAATATTTAATGAGTTTTTCTTTATAAAAGATTAAAACTCAGCCACATTGGCTTTGAAAAAGCCTACGATAATCAGATTTTTATTTATGAGTTGAACTGTGTGTGTGTGTGTGTGTCTGCATCCCCGAAGAGGAAAACTGACGGGTGGGCTTGCCATCCGTGCTGGCAGGCTGTTATGCCAGGAGTGAACTTGGCGAGTGGTAGCCTTTTCATAGTCAAGAGCCTGGCAGGCTCCTGGGTTGGCTGCTGCTGGTGTCCTCTGACGGCGGAGCCAGCCCTCTCCGTAAGGAGGTGGAACTGTCCCCATGCCACCTCGATTCCGCAGTTCGGATTTGTAGAGCAGACTCCTGTGTTCTTGCTGCTTCTGCACAGTGGTCCTGGGAAATGTACCAGGCAAGGAAGGTTGCCGCTAGTTTGCAGATGGAGAAACTGAGGCCCAAAAAAAGGGAAGTGACTGTCTCTCATAGTCTAAGGAGTCTGGAAGTCATGAACATTGTGTAAGTATCACAGTCAGTCCATGGCAGAGCTGATGCACAGCGTTTGTGTGACCCCAGGCTCCCCTTCTTATGCAATCCTCATGGATGGGGATGCTGAAGGCTGCAGCTGGGGTCTGGTCCAGCCTGGGCTACACAAGGGCTTGACGCCTGGTTGGACCTTTGAACCTGAGGAGCAGCAGGGCTCTGGACCTAGTGTCAAAACCTCTATAGCTCCTGGGTCCAGCGTGGGGCATCACTGTTGGCAGAGGTCCCAGGCATCTCAAGTTCATTCTCCCTTGGGCCTTTGTATGCCCATGTTCCTGACAGGCCTCACTCAGCCAGTTGCCATGGTGATGCAGAAGTCACCTGCTTGATCTCTTGACACTTTTGTTTCAAGTGAAGCTATTGGTGTGGAGCCCTTTAGGGAGACCCCTGAATGGTGATGTATGGTGGGGTGGAGCCTGCAGGGTGCAGCGTGTAGTGTGACACAGTGCTTGGGAGAAGGTACTGCAACAGAGAAGTCAGTCTTGATTTTTTACTTATTTGCAGAGTCACAATTTTTTTTTTCTTTTTTTTCGAGACAGTCTCACTCTGTTGCCCAGGCTGGAGTTCAGTGGTATGATCTTGGCTCACTGCAACCTCCACCTCATGGGTTCGAGTGATTCTCCTGCCTCAGCCTCCTGAGTAGCTGAGATTACAGGTGCCTGCCATCGTTCCTGGCTAAATTTTGTATTTTTAGTAGAGAAAGGGTGTCACTCTGTTGGCCAGGTTGGTCTCGAACTCCTGATCTCAGGTGATGTGCCTGCCTTGGCCTCCCAAGGTGTTGGGATTACAGGTGTGAGCCACTGTGCCAGGCCAAGAGTTGCAGTTTTTAATGAGCTTACATGATAAGGTGATGGTGAGGATTAAATGAAAATAGGAAGTGGTAAGCAGGGTACCTAGCACATGGGAAGAGCCCATTGACAGTTTGTCTTAGTTTTAATAAGATTTAGTGTTGGAGATTTCTGCAGTTTGCCATGTGGCTAGTTGTAGTTTTGCTAAGCCATGCATTTGTGTCCCACCTAGCTGAGGGTGACAGTACTACCTGGGAAGCCTGTTTCACAAGTGGAAGTCAGTTGTGTGGTTTGTTTCCCTTGCTAGCATGCATGCTAGGTTAGGGACAGTGGTTATCCTGTTGGTGGCCCTGGCTGAGCATCTGTCTCTTAGAACCTGGCACAGATCAGATGTTCAATACCTTTGCTATTTTAAAAAGTTACTTGAGCATATGTATTCACTTATCATGCAGCTTTGGCATCCATTACACCAAGGCTGGAATGCTGGGTCCTGTTTCTCCCACCTAATACTTGGGTGTCCGTAGGCAAATTATCTCGCCTCTGTGGTCTGTTTCGTCATCTATAAAATCAGGTCAGTGTTATGCACCTAGATTCTGCCCTCAGGACTTCAGAGAGAATGAATGCAAAGCACACAGGCAAGCCTGGCCTAGGGTGGCATTTGTTGGGGACTGCCTTCATGATGTCTGGTTTCATTGCGTAGAAGGCTTTTCTTTTCTTTTCCTTTTTGAAGTTTTGCACTTGTTGCCCAGGCTGGAGTGCAGTGGGCAATAGCGCTATCTCAGCTCACTGCAACCTCCGCCTCCTGGGTTCAAGCGATTCTCCTGCCTCAGCCTCCTGAGTAGCTGGGATTACAGGCGTGTGCCACCATGCCTGGCTAAAGTGGAAGGATTTTCTTTTTTGTTTTTTTGAGACGGAGTTTCGCTCTTGTTACCCAGGCTGGAGTGCAATGGCGCGATCTCGGCTCACCGCAACCTCCGCCTCCTGGGTTCAGGCAAGTCTCCTGCCTCAGCCTCCTGAGTAGCTGGGATTACAGGCACGCGCCACCATGCCCAGCTAATTTTTTGTATTTTTAGTAGAGACGGGGTTTCACCATGTTGACCAGGATGGTCTCGATCTCTTGACCTCGTGATCCACCCGCCTTGTCCTCCCAAAGTGCTGGGATTACAGGTGTGAGCCACCACGCCTGGCCAAGTGGAAGGGTTTTCGTGAGGTCAGAGATCCAGAGTTGATCTAGCCTTCCACGTGTTAGGTTAAGGGTGTTCTCTCTTTAGCCAGTCTCTTGAAAGGCTTCTTCCTGGTTATGGCCCAGCAGAGAATATAGTCTGGTTTTCCAGTCTCAAAACACCCCCACATCTAAAGGAGAAACTCCAGAGGCAGATAGAGTTAGGAGTCACTGAGCTTGGAACTGACCGGCTGGGAACGTGCTGTGGTCTACCTTGAGAAGCGGAGGAAACAGAGTATGATCTGGAAAGAAGGAAGAAGGAATAGCTTCTGTTCTCCTTAGGGGAAATGGGACTTTCTGAACTTCATCATCCTGAAAAGTGTCCCACAAATCAAATCCTTTTTCTGACTTCTCCTTACCTAAAATATTTTTATGACAAAGCTTTATACAAAGCAAAAGATGCCTTCTATAAAGTGAATCATCACTCCAGATGCTTCCTTTGTATAAACCTGGCCTTTCTTATGTTGTAGGGAGGTTTTTTTTTTTTTTGTCTTCTATTATTTTTATTGTCCAAAGCAATACATGTTCACTGTGGAGCAGTTAGGAAATCCAGATGAGAAAAAAGGAATAAAAAATCAAAATCACCCATAATTTTCCCATGCAGAGATAATCACTTTGGGTGTTGATTTTTGATGTATTGATACTTTGATGTATGTACTCAAAACACATATGACATGTACATAACTTAAAAGCTTGTTCATTCAGGAAGTGTTTATTGAGCTCCTACTCTATGCATGATGCTGGGGATAAACCAGGGACCAAAAAATAGAAACAGTTCCTCTAGGGGACAATTTATGCAGATAAAAGGAAGAGAAGAAATTGGAACAGAAATGGGACTGAGGAAAGATCTGAAACTGACAGTGAAATCTACCATGGGCTGTGAGAGTTTTTATCTCACTCTGAAGTGGTTAGGCATGAAATGGAGGGCTGGATGGGGCAGAGGGAAGATGAATTGGCAGCTACCCAGAGGGACAATATCTTCTATCCAAAGAAAGTGGTTGTAGTTGGTGTTGTAAGTTACATACACTGGCAGACAAGGGCAGATTGGAGATGGTGTTGGTTTGTTTTTTTTTGCATGTGGATGCCCAGTTCAGCCTCATTTATTGACAAGACTATCCTTACCGCTTTGAATTGCCTTTGCACCTTTGTCAAATATCAGATGACTCTATTTGTGTGGGTATATTTTTGGGCTTTCTATTCTGCTTATTCTTCTCTATTCTGTTTATTCTATCTGTTTATTCTGATCTACTTCTTTATTCTTTCACCAACACTACGGTGTCTTGTTTACTGTAGCTTTATAGTAAGTCTTGAAGTTGGGTAGTGTCAGTCCTCCAATTTTATGTTCTTTGGAATTGTATTGGCTATTCTGGGTCTTTTGCCTTTCAGTATATACATTTTAGAATCAGTCTGTTGATATGCACAAAACAACTTCAAGACTCTTGACTGGGACTGTGTTGAATCTGTAGATAAAGTTGGAAAGAGTTGAAATCTTAATGGTATGGAATCTGACCTCCATGAACATGGAATATCTCTATTTAGATCTTCTTTGATTTCCTTGGATATCCTATACATGTTTTGTTAGATATTTATATCTACATGTTTTTATTTTTTTGGCATGAATAAAAATGGCATTGTGTTTTTAATTTCAGATCCCAGTTCTTTATTGCTGGTATGTGTGAAAGCCATTGACTCTTGTATTGTACCCCGCAACCTTCCTATAATCACTTATTAGTTCTAGTTTTTAAAATGGATTATTTGGGATTTTCTATATGGACAATCTGTGAATAAAGATAGTTGTTTTTTGTTTTGTTTTGTTTTTATAATCTATATGCCTTTTATTTCCTTTTCTTCTCTTACTGCATTAGCTAGGACTTCCAGTATGAGGTTGAATAGGAATGATAAGAGAGGACATCTTTGCCTTATTCCTGATCTTACGGGGAACACATTTAGTTTCTCACTGTTAAGTATAATGTTAGCTGTAGGTATTTGGTAGATGTTCTTGATCAACTCGAGGAAGTTGCCCTCTTTTCCTAGCTTGCTAAGTTTTTATTATGAACGAGTGTCAAGTCTTGTGAAAAGCACATCTATTGATAGGATCATGTGATTTTTCTTTTTTAGCCTGTTGATGTGATGGGTTACATTATTGATTTTCAAGTGGTGAACCAGTCTTGAACTCTAAGAATAGATCACATTTGGTCAGAGCATATACTTTTTAAAAACTTTTGGGTTCAATTTTGTACTGTTTTGTTGATCATTTATCCATCTTTGTTCAGAAGAGACATTGGTCTGCAGTTATCCTTTTTTGTAATGTCTTTATCTGGTTTTGGTATAGATTGAGCATCCCTTCTCTGAAATGCTTGGGGCCAGAATTATTTTGGATTTCAGACTTCTTTTCAGATTTTGGAATATTTGCATTATATTTACTGATTGGGCACCCTTAACCCAAAAATCCGAAATTTGAAATGCTTCAATGAACATTTCCTCTGAGTATCATGTTGGTGGTCAACAAGTTTCAGATTTGGAGCACTTTGGATTTCAGATGTTTGGATGAGGAATGCTAAACTTGTATTAGAGTTAAGTTAGTGTCATAGAATGAGTTAGGAAGTGTTCCCTCCACTTGATGGAAGAGATTGTAGAGAATTAGTATCATTTTGTTTTAAAGTGTCTGATAGAATTCACTACTTGGGCTCAGGGCTTTCTTTTTTGAAAGGTTATTAATTATGGATTCAGTTTCCTTTATATTAATAGATACAGGAATATTTAGATGGTATGTTTCTCTTTATGTGAGTTTTGGTAGCCTATGTCATTCAAGATATTGGTCCATTTTATCTGAGTTACCAAGTTTATGGACAAAGAGTTGTATATAACATTCCTTTGATTATCCTTTTAATGTCCATGAGATAAGTAGTGTTGACCCCTCTTTGATTTCTGATGTTAGTAATTCGTGTCTTTTTTTTTTTTTTTTTTGGTCTTGGTTAGCCTTACTAGAGGCTTATCAATTTTATTGATCTTTTCAAATAATCAACCATTGATCCTGAAAGACTAGCTTCTCCCGGTAAAAACCAAAAACCAAAAAAAAAAAAAAAAACCAAAACAAATAATCATAAGTTTTATTAATTTTCTCTATTCATTTTCTGTTTTAAATTTCATTGATTTCTGCTCTATATGCTTTCTTCTGCTTGCGTTGGGTTTATATTGTTCTTGTTTCTCTAGTTTTCTAAGGTAGATGCTCAGATTATTGATTTATCTTTCTTTTTACTATATATTCATTCGGTGCTATAAAATTTCCTCTAATCACTGCACTTGCTGCTTCCCATAAATTTTGATAATTATATTTTCATTTTGCTTAGTTCATAGTAGTTTTTGATTTCTCTTGAGATTTCTCTATTGACCTGTGTGTTATTTGGGAATGTGTTCTTTAGTCTCCAAATATTTTGGATTTTTCCAGCAATCTTTCTCTTAATTATTTATGGTTTAACTCCACTGTGGTCTTAGAGCAGCAGATTTTGTATGGTTTCTGTTCTTTTAATCTTTTTAGGGTGCACTTTGTGGCCTAAAATGTGACTTATCTTGGTGAATGTTCTGTGTGTCCTTGAGAAGAATGTGTATTCTGCTGTTGTTGGATGCATTATTCTATGATAATGTTAATGAGATCCAGTTGATTGATGGTGTTGTTTAATTTAACTAGATACTGATTTTCTGCTTGCTGTATCTGTCAGTTGTTGATAGAGAATATTGATGGTAGATTTGTCTATTTTTCCTTGCAGTTCTGCTGGGTTTTGTTTCACATATTTTGTTTCTGCGTTAGGTATATACACATTTAAGATTCTTATGTCTTCTTGGAGAATTGACTATTTTATCATTATGTAATGTTCCTCTATCCCTGATAATTTTCCTTGCTCTGACTTTTGCTTTGTCTGAAATTAATATAGCTACTCTAGGTTTCTTATAATTAATCTTAGTATGGTGTATCTTTCTCTAAACCTTTACTTTTAATCCAAATATATCTGCATTTTTATGTTTAAAGTGAGTTTCTTATAGACAGCATATAGTTGGGTCTTTTGTTTTTTAATCCTTTCTGATAATCTCTGTCTTTTGATTGGTATTTAGACCATTCACATTTAAAGTATTGATATAGTGTATTAATATCTACCATAATTATAATCATTTTCTATTTGTTGCCCTTGTTCTTTGTTTCTTCTTTTGTCTTCAACCCTTTTTCTCCTTCTTCGGAGCATTTTTATATGATGCTGTTTTCTTCCCTCTCTTAGCATATCAGTTGTTTAAAAAAAATAGCAATTTTGCTGAGAGTGTGCAGTATACATGTACAGTTTATCCGAGTCCACTTTCAAGTAACACTTTGCCACTTCATGGTTAGTGCCAGGTATCTTAGAGTAGTCTCAGTTCTTCCCTCCCTTCCCTTATAACATTGCTGTCATTCATTTCATTTATCCACATGGTATAATCATCCGGTACCCTGATGGTGTTACTGTTTTGAACAAACTGTTATCTGTTAGGTCAGGTAAGGAGGAGAAAAGTAAAAGCTTTTATTGTACTCTTATTCATTCCTTCTTTAACACTGTCCTTCCTTTTAAGTATGTTTAAGTTTCTGACCCAAATTACTTTCCTTCTCTCTGAAGAACTTTTAAAAATATTTCCTGCAAGGCAGGTCTTCTGGCAACAAATTCCCCCAAATTTTGTTTTTTGTTATTTCTCCTTCATGTTGGAAGGATGATTTTACTGGCTCAGATTTCTAGGTTGGTGTTTTTTAGGACTTTCAGTATTTCACTTGACTATCTTCTTGCTTGCATGGTTTCTGGAGAGAAATCCAATGTAATTCTTACCCTTATTCTTCTTCTAAGTAAGGTTTTTTGCACCCCCTTTTGCAGGTTTTTTTTTTTTTGGTTTTTATTCTGCCTGGTGCTCTCTGAGCTTCCTGCATCTGTGTTTTTGTGTCTGTCATTAATTTTGGAAAATTATCAGCCATTGCTACTTTAAATATTTCTTCTGTTTCTTCTTCTCTTTCTTTTCTTTCTGGTATTACCATTATATTTATGCTATACCTTCTGTAATTATCCCACATTTTTTGGATATTTGGGTCTGTTTTTTACACTTGCTTTTCTCTGTTTTTTCTATTTGTGAAGTTTCTATTTTTAGCAATTTCTTTTGATTCTTAGTTTCAGTCTCTCTGCTTATAGTATCAGCAGTTCTTGCTTTTTGTCCACCTTTTTCATGAGAGCACTTTGTATATTTTTTACAGTTATTTTAAATTCCCAAATCTGCACTGTGGCTCATGTCTGTAATCCCAGCATTTTGGGAGGCTGAGATGGCCTTGAGCTCAAGAGTTCAAGACCAACCTGCGCAACACGGTAAAACCCTGTCTCAATGAATTCCCAAATCTGTGTCATATCTGAGTTTGGTTCTGATGCCTGTTGTATCTCTTCATGCGGTTTTTAGCACACCTTATAATTTTTTGTTGAAAGCTGGACACATTTTATCTAGTCGTAGGTACTGAGCCAATCAGAATTTTAGTGTGAGGTTGAACGCCTTGCATGATGTGTTAGGTAAAAGGAACTGAGGTAGAGAGGCCTTTAGTGTGAGGTTTTATGTTTATCAGGCTAGGAATTAGGTTGTGTCTACAATTTACTGTAGCTGTAGGTGTCAGAGGCTAACATTTCCTCTAGGGTCCTTGTTTTTGTCTCACCTTTGTCTTTGGGTTTCTTTAAAGATTCCTTAAATAGTGACCAATCCTTGTAGTTCTTTCAGCTGTGATCCGCTGTTATCTATCATATAGGAGTCCTATTGATGTGGTGCTAAGGACTGGGTGAAGGGTTGTGTTCTAGAGTTCTCTCACTGGTTCTCAGTCTTTTAGTGGGCCTGTACCCCTGTTCTGTGACCTTTACAAGTGCTTCTTAAATTTTTCTTTAACCCCTTAGGTGAGACAGGAAGGCTAGAGGAGTCTGGAGTTGGATATTTTCCTTTCCCTTGTGTCGAAAACTGTGTGGGGCTGGATAAGGACATTTCCCGTCCGGCATATCTATCAGACCCTGGTAAAACCCACTTTGGTTGTACCCTAGTAAGTAGTTTCCCTTGAGGGCAGGCTTTTGTTGAATAGACCATTGAATACAACAGTATGTTCTGCAGGTTATTTGTCCCTACCCCCCATCCCCCGACCCTGGTAGTTTTTCTACGATCTTAACTCTGAGAAGCTGGTGAAGCTCATGGAAGGAGATTTTGCCCTCAGGAGTTTGAACCTGTTGAAGCTTCTGAAGTTAAAATCGATGAAAGTGTGATGGCTCCCCTAAGACTGGACCCCAGGAGATTTGAACTCAAGCTAGTGCATATTCAGATTCTAGCAGCTAGTTAGTTACCGTTTAAATGTTCCTACCAGTTACCAGCCCCAGCCGCTGCAGCTTCTGGTAAGCAGTATTTCTCTGCCGTTGCCTGTCTCTACAGATTTCAGGGTGGGTTGCTCTGTAGCCTCAATTCTCTGATATATCTAAGAAAACCTGTTGATTTTCAGTTTTTGCAGCTTTTTTCTTGTAAGGATGGGACTGATGACTTCCAAGCTCTGTGCGTATCGGGGCTGAAATTGGAAGTCCTCACCTGGTAGATGTTCTCCTGTTGCATAACTGTGCTGGAGGATGTGGCACCCTTAAATTAGCTGGGAGACAGGGATGGAGTAAGGGCTGGGGCATGTAATAATGCCTGCTGCCTTCCCACATCCCTTTTGGCCCTACCTGGCTTGGCCAGACAGATCACCAGTCTGTGGTTTGGTTAGCACCCCTGCCTCTTGTCAGGGATAAATGATGGGTGGACCAAGCTGGGCTGGGAATCCTGAATTCAGGTCTGAATATGCTCTCTGGGCCTCAGTTTTCCCAGCTTTATGGTGGGGATAAGGCCAACATTCTTCTAGTACTCTGTGCTTTAGTGGTAATAACATAACCTTTAGTTCACGCATTACCAGAGACAAGGCAATGATTTTGTAATGAGTTGGTGTTTCATGGCAGTACTTCCAGATGCCAGCTTTGTCTTTATTGTTGCTTTAAATAATAAAATGGCTTTCTAATAAGAGTGGAAATAGCAGTCATCACATGACATTGTATAAATAACCAGTAACTCAGAGCTTGTTTATCTTGGCTTTTTTTCCTCGTGATGAGTGTGTTTTTACAACCATTTCCTCTGATAACAGGCTTGGCCTGTGGGGCTTTCATGTGTTCTGGAAGGAGTGGAATGGTCCTAGGGTGTGATAAACCACTGGCCTTCATTCATTCATCCTTGTTTGCAAAGGAGACCTAGTGTTACACATTGTCCATAGGTTCTGAAGCCAAAGCTTGGGGAAATTGCCTTCCTTCTGGAATTTCCCCCAAGTTTTTTGGGAAAACTAAAATATATGTCAAGGTTATCTTTTGCTCATTTTCTTAGATAGGATGTCACTTAAGTCATTTGGGGCAAGAGAAGCTTTGCACATGTTTTGTTTGTTCATAAAACTTTCATGTTAGGTTTCTACATTTAAAACTACCATTAGTTCAAATCTAATGCCAATTCTCCTACTTGAATTCCTTTAAAAATGAATGTTTAGTTGAAGCATTGAGCTTCATGATGATAAACTTTATAGGTTCAAGGCCCTCCTATTTTTTTTTTTTTAAACTTCTTCAAAAAAAAAAGAAGCAGGCTTGTCCTTGAATGGATAAGAAATGATTGCCGTTTTAGGCAAACAAACTCAGAGGTGTAATTTCTATTTTTTTTAAGGCTGTTTCCCAGCATGTGGCCTGGTGCTCTGTAAAGGCAAAGTGCTCGTTCGTGTTTGTTGAATGAGTTAGTGAGTGCAGTAACGTACTTACATTTCTGTCCTTTACAGTTTGACAAGATGGTGCCCAGAAGCAAAAGAGGGCTCAGCTCTGATCTTTTCCTTGAAACAAGGCAGTGCCACTGGGGGCAACAGTGGAGGCTGTTGGTGCCTCTGGTATTGGTATTGAACTGTCACTTTTCCGGGCTCAGGACTGTGATGATCCAACAGAATCAGTTTTTCACATGGAATTATTTCTCTTTTCTGGATTATAGCCTTATTTGGGGACAGGCAAAGGAAGTAAAGGCCAATAAGCACCTGGAACGATTTTTACATTAAATTACGTGTTAATTACTCCCCCTCCATTAGAATACTGGGGCAAATAATGAAATTTACTTGGAGTTTTACTTCTTTAGGATAGATTTCAGGGAGAATGGTTAGATGTAGAAGAAACAGAGACACAGAGATACACCATTCACTGTTTTTTCTGGATGGTGTAGTGAGTAAGGGTGGAGAGGTGCTGAGAGCTGGAGTGGGCAGAAGTGGGGAGTGAATGATGGCCTGATTGCCAAGGAGCCCCCTTCAGTCATTAATTCCATGATTATCACAGAACACCTGTTGTGTACTCAGCACAGAGACACAAGGTCCCTGCCCTGCAGGAGCACACAAGTGTCAGGGAGATGGCAGTTTAGGGGCATGGGGAAGGAGTGTTGAAAATTGAGTAGGAAGTCTTCAGATGAATAGGACAGGAGCCTTTGAGGCAGAAGGGACAGCATGTGCCGAGGCTCAAAGGCAAAGAGTGAGCGGTACAGATTTGAAGGTTTGTTGGATACCAGGGGCTTGTTTAGAGACGAAGCTTGAGAGGCCAGACGGGCAGGTTTCATGCCTGGCTGAGCTGGGACTTTATCCTAGGAGTGATGAAGTGTCAGGGAAACGTTCAGGTATGGGAAGGACCAGATCAGGCTGATGTTTTAGATTTGGTCCAATACAGTAGCCACAAGCCCCATGGGGCTGTTGAGCCTTTGCAACGTGGCTAGTCCAAATCGAGATGTGCTGTGTGAAAGACATACCACATTCCAAAGACTTAGTATGGAAGAGTATAAAACATCACTAATAATGATTTTAGTATTGATAGGTTGAAATAACATTTTGATAGATTGGTTTAAAAAAATACAGTACTAAAATTAATTTCACGGTTTCTTTTTACTTTTGTAAATGTGTCTGCTAGAAGATTTAAAATTGCATATGTGGCTCATATTTTATTTCTGTTGGACAATGCTGTTCTCTACTCTTTGGGCTGATGGGAGGCTGTATGGTGTAGTGATTGATTCATTCACTTGTGAATTCATTTATTCAACATGTATTTATAGATCGTCTGCTGTGGGCTGTGGCCTGTTGTGGGCATTGGGAATATAGCAGTGAATAAGACAAGACTCCTTCCCTGACAACTAAATGGTTAGTGGAATTCAGATACTCTTAGGTGCCACGAAGAAACAGGAAATGGATTTGGGATACAGAGGATAGAGAGGGGCAGGTAATGGAGTGGAGGGCTATTTGAATTTGGGAGTAAGGAAAGACCACTCTGATAAACAGAGACGTGCATGAAATGAGGAAGCAAACATTGTGATTGATGGGGAACAGCATTCTAGGTGAGGGAACAGTGAGTGCAAAGGTTGGAATGAAGAGTAGAAAGGCCACTGTGGCTAGATGGAGGCAAGGAGGGGGCGTGGCTGGTTAGGCAGGGGTAGCCAGGTCATGGAGGGTCATGGAGGCTACTGGGAAGGGGTTGGAAGATTTTAAAAGCTTTTGAGCAGGGGTCTGGACAGGATTCGATTTACATTTTAAGAGGATCACCTGGCTTCTATGAGGGAAAGAATGGAAATGAGAAGACTGCTGGGAAGCTTTAGAGGGAGCCCAGGTGAGACGTGATGCTGATTTGGAGGAGAGGACAGTGGGGAGGCCAGGTTGGGTGAATGCCGATGTCAGAGCCAGCAGGACTTCCTGGCTTCTTTGGATGTGGAGTGTGAGGGAATTGAGGCTCACTCCAGCCTAGGTATTGGCCTGAGTGCTGGGGGATTGGGAATACTATTGCTAGATGGGGTGAGACTCTGAGGACCAGGTACAGGTGGGGTGGGGTGGAGGTGGGGAATGGGAGCCATTAGGTGAAATTGATGCCTCTGAGGTGCCTTGGTGCTGATGTTATGTAAGCTGTTGCATGTAAGTCTGGAGCATAGGCAAGTGGTGGTCAGGGCTGAATATTAAACCAGTGGATCGTCAGCATATAGATGGCATTTAATAGTGAGACTTGACAGCTCACCTAGGGAGTGTGCCTCAAACTTGGGAAGAGGAGGAGGAACCAGCCAAGGGGACCAAGGAGCAACCAACTTCAAGTCGGGAAGAAAAGAGAGATCAAGCATGTCTACTAAGATGAGGTCTGAGGAATGTCTATAGGATTTGGCAACACTGGCCACTGGTGACGTTGGGGAGATGACTTCAGTGGAGTCCTGGGGGGCAGAACTGGCTAAGTAGACAGGAATGGAATCAACAGAATGGGAATTGAGGAGGCAGAGCCAGTCATCCTGGGTGAGTTTTGAGTGTTGCTCTAAAGAGGAACACTTAGGGTCATGTTCCCTGGTGCTGATATTACATCCTGTTGCTATGCTGTGGAAAACCTCTGGTCGGGAAGGGAAAAATGATGTTGCAGGAGAGCAGGGAAATTGCCTGCTCAGTGACCTCGGATTCAAGCCATGAGAAGTACAGTGCCACGGGGTAGCACGCAGGAAGCGTGACTTGAGAGTCAGTTAGATCTGGTGGTGGGGAGATGAGTTGTTTTCTCCTGATTGCTTTTACTTTTCGTGGAGAGCAGGTTGTTTGAGGTTTGAGGAGAGAGGTGAAAGTCTCAAATGCCCACGTAGGATGGTGAATTGAGGAGGGAAATTGTTGGGCTGTACTAAGAGCCCACTGGAGGTTTGTGGTCACACATTTAAAGTCAGGCAATCCACATGGCTGTGTGTGTTCTTCTAGTGTGGGGCAGGCAAGGACTTGACTTGGGGTTTTGCCAGGGAGTAAAAGGATTGAAGGTCTGAAGATGGAAAGATTAGGCAAAGGGGTGATCATTGTGATGGTCTTGGTCTTGGCTGGGGAGTGATAGCACTGGGGGAGGGGCATGGCAGGGCAAGAGTGACAGGGTGGTGGGTTGCAGCTCCTGTGGGGGCCAGGATTGGTGGAAGGGTCTGGGAGTCTGGAGACAGGATTCTTGAGATCGTGGCTTGGTGCAGTGGCTGATGCCTGTAATCCCAGCACTTTGGGAGGCTGAGGCAGGCGGATCATGAGGTCAGGAGACTGAGACTATCCTGGCTAACACAGTGAAATCCTGTCCCTAGGAAAAAAAAAATGCAAAAAATTAGCTAGGCATGGTGGTGGGCACCTGTAGTCCCAGCTACTTGGGAGGATGAGGAAGGAGTATCGCTTGAACCCAGGAGGTGGAGGCTACAGTGAGCTGAGATCACGCCATTGCACTCCAGCCTGGGCGACAGAGCAAGGCTCCTTCTCAAAAAAAAAAGAAAAAGAAATTGAGATTGTGGTATGGTAGTGTCATTGCTAAGGACAAAGTCTAGGGTATTACTTGGGAGCAGGGGTTGAGCTGGTGGCTAAGGGTATGGGAGAGGAAGGCCACTGAAAGAAAGGAGATCCAAGCACTGATTGACCAGAATTGAATTAAGTTGTTCCGATTGCCAAAATTGAAGACAGAAGTAATGGTGGCAGGAGAGTCAGTGAACCAGGGACTCAGTTCACGGGCACATGGTGTCTAGATGATGCCACTGGGTGGCTGGGAGGTGTTGTCTGGTGGAGAGTGTGCCGGGCCTGATGGGCTTAGACTTCAGGCTGCTGCCATTTGGAAGGAAGTTAGAGGGTCCATGCTGTAGACATGACAAGGAGCGGTGAGGGGGATACCCACCCTGCGGGGCGCCCCAGGCCCAGCCTTGGGTCTGCCACCCACTGGTTGACCTTGTGCAGGTGACTTGTCCCCATCTATAGAGTGCAGATGACAGTCACACCAACCTCCTCCGTGGATTGCGAGGAATAAGTGAACAGAACATGTGGAACATGCTGAAGCCCGTGTTTGGTTTATGGAAAGCACCATGGACTGGTCTCTCTTTTCACCAAAGCACCTCTGTCCTGACACGAGGAAGATTCATTTCCAGAGAGAGATTTGCAAATGTATTCCCCAAAATGGGATTGTTGGAGTGAGAATACAGCCTCCCAAGGGCACTTCAAGAGAAATGTACCTTGTTGGTTATGAGCATTCTGGCCTCCTGGTTAAGCATTGGTCTTTAGGCACATCGTGAAGAAACATAATGATACAAACTGGATTAAATTAATTCCGAAACTCTGTGACTCAAGGCAGACGTGTGGAGTCAGGGAAGGCCTTGGACGTGAGGATGCGCCTGGCTTTGGCCCAGGCGTGGAGAAGCTGGGGACCGCCACAGTATCCTATTTGTATAGCTCTTTATGCTTTCTAAGCTCATTTGCTCTGGCAGCTCCGTGAAGGAGCCGTAGCAGGATGAGGAGGGGCGTGGAGAGGCTCAGCGCAGTTGAGTCACGCCCAGGGTCCCTCACAAGTCCAGCTCTCCGCAGGTGCAAGCCCAAGGGGCATTAGACCCAGGGCCTGATTTAAGGCAGGGCCACGGGGCTGGTCAGGGGTGAGAGGGACCTTGGGTGGCCTGGCTGGAGCCCCTGGTCTGGCGTGGGGCTGCCGATCAGGGTCCCCTAACCTGGCAGGAAGCTGCTTAATGGCTCAGGCCCTGGGAAGGAGAGGCTCGCCATGCCATTTAGAGTGGCCCCCCCTCATGATGACCTCTCTGGCTATTGACCCTGTGGGAGCAGGTGGACATTTCCTCCCATGTTACATCATGGCCAACTGCAGTGGGTTCACTAAGGGGAACATCTCACCAAGGTGAAAAGTGTCATTGCAGTAGGTCAAACCACAGCTGCCAGCCCAGGGGCTGGTCCTAGAGAGGGCACAGCTTGTGCCCTCTGAGCTTCCATAAAGGCGCATGGGGATGAGAGCTGTTTGCAGGGATGGAAGCACCACCTGCACCCCACCTGGCCCTGGAAACACCATGTGCTGTGCCCAGAGTGTGTCCTTGTTGCTGGTTGAGTCACCCCAGAGAATGAGCACTGCCTGGGGCCAGAGTTGGAAACTTTGAATTAGTCTCCGCTCCTGGATGACCTCAGTCCTCTTGGGGACGCTGTGAAGCCTTCTTACCTCTACTCTACTCCCTCAGGCCCAGTGAGTCTTGAGTCTTAATTGGCTCCATCTTTTTTTTTTTTGAGATGGGGTCTCGCTATGTTGCCCAGGCTGGAGTGCAGTGGCTATTCACAGGCGTGATCCCACTACTGATCAGCACGGGAGTTTTGACCTGCTCTGTTTCTGACCTTGGCCAGTTCACCCCTCCTTAGGCAACCTAGTGGTCTCCCACTCCCAGGAGGTCACCATATTGATGCCAAACTTAATGCGGACACCTGATAGGCATAGCATACTACAGCACAGAACTCCTGGACTCCAACGACCATCAAGCCTCAACTGCCCAAACAGCTGGGACTATAGGCACGCACGACTGTGCCTGGCAAATTGGCTCCATCTTTAGGTGTGATGATAGATACTCTCTGGACTGCAAGCTCTTTGAGGGTGGGTGAAGTCTCCCCGCCCCCCGCATCCTGCCCTGTGCTACGTACCGAGTACCTGCTCAGCAAATGTTTGCTGAGTGGATCACATGCCTGCTTACTTGCTCCTGACTAAGGCAGCTCTGAGGCCCAGGGCATTTAGTGTGATAATGCCCTTATCCCAGTGGGGAGCGTAGGTGGTCTGAGATCACAGGCTGATCTTTTGAGATCTTTTTTTTTTCTCTTTTGAGATAGAGTCTCACTCTGTCACCCAGGCTGCAGTGCAGCGGTGCAGTCTTAGCTCACTGCATCCTCAAAATCCTGGGCTCAAGTGATCCCCCTGCTTTAGCCTCCCATGTCACTGGGATTATAGGCTCAAGCCTCCATGTCGGGTGCCACAGGCTGTGATTCTTTGTCCTCCAGGGGAAGCCAAAGGCAATGCAGCTTGGTGGTCAAAGACCAGGCTCCAGGAGCAGACAGACCTGGGTCCAAATCCCAGCGCTGCCTGACCAGTTGCATTACCATGGCCAACTCACTACCAGAATCTGAGCCTGTTACTTCTTCATTTTTTGGTTTTTTTTTTTTTTTTTTTTTTTTTTTTTTTTACCATATCTGATTTTTTTTAATAAAACTTGATGGAGGGAGTTGAAACCTCTGTCTCCAACCTCATTCCCCTCGCTCACCAGAGGTAACAATCTAATCTAATTTGGTGTTTACAATTCCCAAATCTGTTTTATAATAATGCTATATATGGATGAAACCGTAACTATCCCAAGATATCTTGGAATTTACATTTTCCTTTCGAAAAACTTATCTCGACATAATTTCAGGAAGTTGTAAGAACAGTACAAAGAATACCCACATTCCCCAAATGTTAACTGTTCCCACATTTACTTTTATCATGTCTCTCCTTCTCTCTCTCTCCCTCTCTCCCCCCACCCCACTGTCTTTATAAAATTCTTTTTCTAAACCTTTTGAGACAGAGGTAGAAGCACGATACGATACTCCTTTTTCCTTGAATACTTCAGAAATGTTTTCTACAAACAAGGACAGTTATTATATAACCATAATCATTATCAGGAAATTAACACTGATGGAATACTCTTAGCAGATCTACAGACCTTACTTGTATTTCACTTTATATTCTTATGTTTTTTACAGGAAAAGAAAACCCAGATTTCGAGTGAAATTGTTTCCCTATCTCTTTAGTCTCTTTATCTGGGGAGTTCCTCAGTCTGTCTTTGTCTTAACTGACCTTGATATGTCTCATGAGTACAGGCCAGTTATTTGGTACAGATCTCAACTTGGGTCCTCTGACGTTTCCTTACAATTATATTCAGGTTCGGCACTTTTTGCAGTAATACGCGGAAGTGATGCTGTGGCTCAGTGCATTGTATCCAGAGATAGTAATATTCATGGAACAGGCTATTCCTTTTCCCACTGATTTGAAATGACACAATCACAGTTTTCTGAATTCTCATATATGCATGGATCTGCCATTGGGCTTTTTAGTCTTTGAAATTGATCAGCCTTTTGTGTTGTTTTTATTACTCTGACTTCCTAGGATGATGGCGTATGTTAGTCTTTTAAAAAATGTTTCAGGTTTGTACTGGGGGGCTCTAAAAAGCTGTTTCTTCTACGTGAGCTTTCTTTGAACTCCACAAGATCTCTTAGAAGTCCTATAGGGATTTTGACTGGAATTATATTGGATTCATAGATTAATTTTGAGAGAATGGATATATTTATGATATTATATCTTCCCTTGCAGGAATGTGTCTCTTTAGGTCTTTGGTATCTTTAGGAAAGTTACATGCCTTTTTTTTTAAGAGACAGTGTCTTGCTCTGTTGCCCGGGCTGGAGTGCAGTGCCACGATCATAGCTCACTGCAGCCTCAGTCTAACTCCTGGGCTCAAGTGATTCTTCTGCCTCAGCCTCCCAAGTAGCTGGGACTGCAGGCACATATCAGCACCCCTGGCTAATAAAAAAAAAAAAAAAGTTTTGTAAGGACAAGGTTTTACTATGTTGTCTTGAACTCCTGGCCTCAAGTGATACTCCCTCCTTGATCTGCCCCCGCCACCTCCCCACCCCACCCCCCACCCCCCACCACAGCATTGGGATTATAGGTGTGGCCACCACACCCAGCCCATGCATATTTCTGAATAGGTTTGCTTCTTAGTGTTTTATAGCTTGTGTTGCTTGTAGGATGTGATTCTTTCTCCCATTATGTTTTCTTTCCTTTTTCCTTTCCCTTTCCCTTTCTTTGCTTTCTTTTCCCTTCCTTTGCTTTCTCTAGCTCTGTCACCGAGGCTGGAGAGCAGTGGCTTGATCTCGGCTCACTGCAACCTCCGCCTCCTGGGTTCAAGCAGTTCTCCTGCCTCAGCCTCCCAAGTAGCTGGGACTTTTTATTCAGACAGTTGTATCTGCGATTAATGGCATGTTGGTTTGTTCCCTCCCAATATTTATGCTTCTTGTTTCTTGTCTTCAGCTTGGCTGGCATCGCCGGAATAATTTTAAATAATGTGGTAGTGATTTAAGGTAGTGAATAATATTGATTATTCCTGACTTAAAGTAGTTTTGAGGGAGGTTTTTGAGAGATACCCTTTATGGAGATGTAAAGAAATTCCTAATTACATTGATCAATTTTTTTTTTTTTTTTTTTGGCTCAAACTATTCCAGAAGACTTAGGATGATGTCTTCTGGAGTTGTATTACTTTTGTAATTTGTTGCCATGTTTTATTTGCTAACATTTAGGAATTTTGGATCTATATTTATGTAAGATATACCCATACTTTTTTCTTTTAAATTATCTTTCCCAGATTTAATGGAGAATTATGTTGGCTTTGTAACAAGAATTGGAATGCTCTCCTCACCCCTCACAATTTAGAAAACATAGATATAATTTGCTTATTGAAGATTTGACAGAATTTACCAATAAAATTATTTAAATATTCCCAGTTATTTTAATAATTTAAATTTCTTTCTCTGATGATTGGCCCATTTGTTTTCTATTTCTTCTTTAGTCAATTTTGGGTAAATTTTGTTATTTAGAAAATGGTCTCTTTCGCGTATAATTAAAGATATGTTAATATAAAGCCTTCCTTTCTTCCCTCTTTCCCTTCTTCCTCCCTCCCCCACCAATTCTGTAGTCATAGCCACTTTTTCATTTTTTAATATTTCAAATTTATTTTTTAGTTTCTTAGACACATGGTAGGGGGTGGGGTTCACCATTTTATCAGTCATTTCCAAGAACATGCTTTTATATTTAATATCAAGTGTTTTGTTTTCTATTTCTTTAACTTCTGTTTATTTTTATTCGTTTTCTACTTTCTTTTGGCTTATTTTGATTTTATACTTCTTAGTTCGTTTCTTTTTTGAGTGACTGCTTTGGAAATATCCCATGGGTTTTGCCATATAGTGCTCTCATTGTTCATTTTTAAATAGTCTGCACTTTGTTTTAATTTCTCAAAGAAAAAAAATACTCCTCCAAATAACCTTTAGGTTACATTTCCAAGTGGTTAAACTTTTTGTGGCATTTTGTTTAGTTTTATTGCTTTGTGGTCAGGGAATATGGCCTGTATAATTTCTTGTTTTAAAAAAGTTACTGAGGTTTTGTGTGTGTGTGTGTGTGTGTGTGTGTGTGTGTGTGGCCTGTCACATGATCAGTTTGTAATTGTTCCATGGATTTTTGAAAATATGTGTATCGTTTTATAAGTACATAAAAAATACATCAAACCTGGTTAATTGTGGTTTTCAAGTCCCTTATTGCTGTGTGTTTTTTATGCTTATGATGCAGCCATTTCTGGAAAGTATACTTAAGTCTCCTATTGTAACTGATTTTTTTTCCTTCCTGTTTCCTCTTGTATTTTCAAGTTTTTGTTTTCTGTATTTTATGGATACGTAAAAATTCATTACTGTAGGCTGGGTGTGGTGGCTCACGCCTGTAATTCCAGCACTTTGGGAGGCCGAGGCGGGTGGATCACAAGGTCAGGAGATCGAGACCATCCTGGCCAACATGGTGAAATACTAAAAATACAAAAATTAGCTTGGCATGGTGGCATGTGCCTGTAATCCCAGCTACTCAGGAGGCTGAGGCAGGAGAATTGCTCCAACCCAGGAGGCGGAGGTTGCAGTGAGCTGAGATTTCGCCACAGCACTCCAGTCTGGCGCCTGCGACGGAATGAGACTCTGTCTCAAAAAAAAAAAAAAAAAATTCATTACTGTATATCTTTCTGTTGGTTTAATTTTATATCAGTTGAAATTTTGGGGGGGTGTTCTTTGTAATTATTTTGTTTGCCTTGGAGTTTGTTACCATTTCTGCTTTTTATTAACATATGCCTGGTGTAGTTTTGTTAATTATTTTTGTATAAAAACTTTTTGTTTTAAAATTAAGACTCACAAGTAGTTGCAAGTACAATGCTGAGCGTTCCCACCCTTCATCCAGCTTTCCTCATTGATAACATCTTGCATCAATGTAATCCCCTTTATTTTGGCCTTTCTGACTTTTTTTGTTTTAGCTCCTGGCCTACCTGTGCCCTCCAATTTGTGACAGTCTGTCTTTTAACAGAAGAATTTATATACCATTCATGTTAATTGTGATTTCTGGTTCAAGAATCAATTTCTTTCTACCACCTAATTTTGGTTTTGGTTTTCCATGTTTTTTTCTTTTTTTCATAGCCTCTCATTGGACTGCCAAAGTTTTCTTTGTTCCCCTCTTGTTTCTCTCTTTTTTCTTCCTCTCCTTCCTGCTTGTCTCTTCCCTTATTCCTTGCACTTATTGATTTGGAAGTCATAATTCTATTTCTCATTTCTTATGTTTAAATTTTTAACAAACATATTTAAACTTGGATAAGACTAAATCTGTAATTCCCCCCAAGGAATCCTCCCCCACACAAATATTTGACCTCTAAAGTCATTTACATTTACCTCATCCTCCTTCTATAGTTTGTTTTTAGTTAATATGTTATGGAATTTTATTTCCAACTTAAATTTTTTTTTCTGCATTGTTTTTGGGGTTTATGTAAGAGCTTCCTGGAGATTCATAGCTCTTATTTCCAGTTACTGTTTAGACAGTGTTTTATTGGGTTACTTTCTCTTTCTTGAAAAATTCTGTCTGGTGTATTCCTTCTTGGATTTATTTTCTTTAATGTTTTTGAGAAAATGTGCCGGGGCGGCTTGAGTGTCTTTGCATATCTGATGAGGCCGTTCCTTTTTCTCACATTTGAGTGATGAGCTGGTTTGCATTTGAGTTCTAGGTCCAGAGTTCCCTTTCTCAGGATCTTGTACCTGCTCCACTCTTGTCTTCTGCCTTTTGATCTTGCAGATGAGAAGTCTAATACTAGACTGAGTCTTCTCTGTGGGTTTTTTTCCTTCTATGGAAGCATTTAAGATTTCCTCTTTGGGCCGGGCGCGGTGCCTCAAGCCTGTGATCCCAGCACTTTGGGAGGCCGAGGCGGGTGGATCATGAGGTCAGGAGATCCAGACCATCTTGGTCAACATGGTGAAACTCTGTCTCTACTAAAAATACAAAAAATTAGCTGGGCATGGTGGCGCGTGCCTGTAATCCCAGCTACTCAGGAGGCTGAGGCAAGAGAATTGCCTGAACCCAAGAGGCAGAGGTTGCGGTGAGCCGAGATCGCGCCATTGCACTCCAGCCTGGATAACAAGAGCGAAACTCCGTCTCAAAAAAAAAAAAAAAAAAGATTTCCTCTTTATTTTTGGAGTTGGGAAACTTTTCGCAGGATGTGTCTAGGTGTCTTGTTTTATTCCTCTTTAGCACTTGGGCTTTTTGTAATGAGAATTTCAGCCTTTTTTTGTTCTCTGCTATGCAGAGCTGAGTGATTATTGGGTCTTCCGGGTAGAGAGACCATGAGACACTGGCAGCCAGATTGCCCAGGATGCCACGTGCAGCTGGACAGCTGGTCAACCCTCTCCAGATTAACTTTTCTTCTCTGGAAAAGGCAGATGCACAGTTCCTACCACATAGCACTGTTGGAGATGGAATAGGACACAATAGACATGATATTTAGAACAATGTCTGGCATGGAGGAAGTGGTCAGTACAGGAACTGTTCTTTCTATAGTTCCTCGTGGATATCAGAGATGGAGGAAGAAGTGGGCTTTCGAGCAGGACTTTGAAGGTGCACAGATAAGACTTTCTCTGAGCCTCAGTCTCCCCACTGAAAATAATGGAGCTTGATAGGTTTTTAGACAATCAAGCTAAAGATAATTAAAAATAATTATCTCTTTTTTAAAAAAATTTCACCCAGAGGAGTGGCTTCATGGGTTATAATTTCTCAATCCTGAATCTTAAGACTTCCTTCCTTTTCCCTCTCTTCTTTTTTTCCAGAATGTTTGGTCTTTCTGGTGAGTGTGACTTCGTTGAAGGTAGGATGCAGCAGTTGAAAGAAGCTTTTACTTTGCCATAGAGAAAGAGCTGCCTACCTGAGTCTGTTTTGATATGACAAATGAAAAGTTAGATGGCTTTGAGCTTGATCTGTATCTGCCATGCGCTCCAGTCTTCTCTGTATCCGTAGCCACTCTGATGGGCCATAAGCTCACTTTTGTTTTTCCAGGTATTGCATGCAGTAGGCGCTCAAGAAGTGCTTTTGGAGCAGAAGATGAATCAGTGCTTCATTTTTCCTATGTGGAGAAATGCTTGTATCTCACGTCACTGGGCAAGTCTCCCTTGCATTTACTATTTAATAGAAGATTTTATTTGTGGTTGAATGACAGTCAGTTCTTTCAGTAAAACGAGAAAAACTGGTTTAGAACCATTGTGAAATTCCATTTTAATAGCACCAAGGCCAGGCTCTGGCAAGTTCAAAAAGGGCAATCAAGAAATTCTTGTTTGCTCAACAGAAAGAACTATTTAGGTGTTACATGGTTCAGAGTCACCCCCAAACTCCATGTAATTTTCTATGTCTAATGACTTTTTTAGCCTCTAAGGTAACTGGTGAAAGTGTCATTTATTTAGGGGAATGTTCTGGGTTGGTTTCATCAAGTTGAGGATCGTCCCAGGTGCATCTGGAAACATCAGAAGGAAGAGAAGAAACTCTGGTGGGAAGGAGATAGGGTGGGGTGTGATTTCCAACACATCTTCACTCTTCTTGGCGTGGTTCACAGAGCAGATGTTTCTGAGCATCTTTTTTCTGTCTGGCACTAGTGAGACAAGCAGGATGCCATCCTTGCCCTCAGATGACTCAGAGCAGGCATGGGAATGGATCATTGTGATAGCCTGTGGTAAGTGCAAACTCTGCTCCCAGCTTAAGAGAGCCATCAGGAGGGTCAGGAAAGCTTGTGGCTGGGAGAACACAGTTGGATCAGGAGAGGCTCAAGGGAGAGAGAGGGAAGACAGTGCTGGGCAGCAGTGACTGCGTGTACAGAAGCCTGGAGCCAGGTATGATGCACTTGGCAGCTGGGGAGTACAGCTGAGTACAGCTGGGGAGTGTCTGGGCAGAGTGCACACCCATGTGCAGTGGGGCTTGGGAGCTCCTGTATCTCATCTCAGGGGAGCGGTTGCCACTCAGCCACAGCTGATTGTTGCCATGGCAGAACACAGGCCTAGTGTGGCCAGATCTTCTGAGTTTCCTTTTTCTCTTTTTTGAAGAAAAGCTGTAAATCTGGAGTGTTATATACAACTTTCCAAAATTTCAAATCATGGCAACTAATTGGAAAAAAAAGGTTCTATAAAACCCAAAAGTCCCACTCTAGGCCATTGGTCTGTGAAACCTGTTTAGGGCTAGAGAGAAGCCAGGGGGATGAGATGGACCGAGGTCCCCTGCCCTGGCCTTGTTTGTTCCCTGTGTGGCCTCCCCTGAGCCACTGGTCAGAAGGAGGGTGGAGGGCTTCCCCTTCGGTATTGAAACAGAGCGTAGATGACTCTGGAGAACTTTGATCTTCCCCTGACCTTGCTCTGCTGTGATGCAGAGAGTAAGAGTCAAATGAGGTTTAGGTTTTTAGGTTTCTTCCTTATAGTGCCTTTTCCTTCCTTACTAAATCTGGATGGGGAACGTGATGGGTGATAGTTGAGGCTGGATTGCCTCTTAGAACTGTGAGGCTCCCTGTACCCCTGCTCATGCCTCACCCTGCACAGTCCAATCCAATGTGGAATTTCTCCTCTGTCCACCTTCATTTTCTGCTTTATTAAAGATTGGGGAGAAGGCCAGATAAATATATTCTTGGGCCTAAATGAGCCCTTGATGTGGGCTTCTCTGCCTCACTAGTCAATGAGCGCTCGTCTTCCCCCTAGAGTAGATGAAAATAAATCTTTTATTTAAAATTATTTATTTTTTGAGACAAGAGTCTTGCTCTGTCACCCAGGCTGGAGTGCAGTGATGTGGTCTCAGCCATGTGCAGTGGCAACCTCTGCCTCCCAGGTTCAAGTGATTTTTGCACCTCAGCCTCCTGGGTAGCTGGGATTAGAGTCGTGTATCACCACACCTAGCTAATATTTTTGTATTTTTTGTAGAGACGGGATTTTGCCATGTTGGCCAGGCTGGTCTTGAACTCCTGGCCTCAAGTGATCTGCCCTCCTTGTCCTCTCAAATGCTGGGATTACAGGCATGAGCCTCCATACCTGGCCATATTTAAAATTCTTAAATATATAACAGAGCTGGTCCAATAGAAATGTCATGCAAGCCACATGTGTAACTTGAAATTTTCTGGTAGCCATGTTACAAAAGGAAAAAGACATAGGTGAGATTAATTTTAATAACATTTTATTGAACCTGTTATGTCCAAAATGTCATCAACATGTAATTACAATAAAAATTCTTATTAAGGTATACATTTTTAATTTTGTAAAAAGTCTTTGAAATCAGTGTGTGTTTTCCTTGTGACAGCCCATCTCAATTTGGATTAGCCACATTTCAAAAGCTCAGTAGCCAGAGGGGGCTAGTGGCAACCATATCGGACAGTGTGGCTGTAACAGATGCACAAAAAAAGTGACATTCCACAGATATGAGGCAGTGTACCCGCCACCTGTGAACCCACTAATGAGAATGACACGGGTTTTGATCGTGCTGTGGTCAGCTCTCCATTCTCCTCAGGGGGAATCTACCAGCCTGGTTCCTTTTCCAGCCCCAGCTCCACGCCCTTCCCACCTCATTCTGTCCTGGAGGCTGGCCTTCTGTTCCTTCCTCCCATTTGCCCAAACCTTCCAGTCTCTGAGCCCTCACACATGCTGTTCCCATTGCCTGGATTATGCCCCCTTCCCTTAACTCCTCCCTTTGCTTGGTTTAAGCCAAACTGTGTTTTCAGGTTAAATACATAACAGCTTTTCAGGGAGGCCTTTCCTTACGTCCTTGCTTCCAACTCCAGATTGTTTCCCCGTGGGATGCTGTCACGGGGGAAAGAGAGGCGTGTGAGTGTTCTCTGTATGTACACAGTGATGGTTATCTAGTTATGGGTGACATCTTGGCTTAGTGTTTCTCTACTGTATTAGGTGGTGCGTGTCAAGGGTACAGGGGCCATGACTGCCTTGTTCACTCGTTTTATCCATAGCAGCTTGTATAGTGGCTGCAGAAAATAGATGATCAATAAATATGGGATGAATGATGCACAGGGCTGAGATTCAGTCCTGTAGAGTCATCTGGGCCCATGGGACCTCCAGAGAACCCGGACCCCTAACAGTGGGGCCAGGACATCAGCCCCTGTGACTGGTCCTGGGTCTCCTGGTTTGTCACTGGCAGAGTTAGCCTCTTCCCGTCCATCTCTTGACTAGCTTTTGGTTGCCTGTAAATTATATTTTTGGTGGCTGTTAATAAAAATATAGGGCTGGGGGGAAAAAAAAGACTTCTCCTAATAGAATTTTATTAAATGGCACTAGTTTAAAAATGTCTCGTAAAAAGTTAATTAATTTGGGATTTGGGGATGAAAGGCGTGATATAAATGTCAGTTATTATTATTACAATTTCAGCCTCACGCTTATGCTCTTGATCCAGTCCCTGATCTGGAGTCTCAGCTACTCCCAGGGACTGGCGGCTTTGCTGAAATGCTGGAGGCAAATTTGAGCTTTGAGGATCCGTGGGGGACAAAGAGGACCTAGCCAAGTTAGGCTGTCCTGCCTTTTCTCCTAGAATAATGCAAGGCCTTGAGAGCCAGCACCACTGTTAGGGCCAAAAGCTGTTCAGAGCAGGATGGTCTTGGTGCTCTGCGGAGCCCTCTGGGTGGAAGCAGCCAGGAATATCAGGGCCATAGTCTTAGCCCCCTCACAGAAACCTGGTATGTTCAAGCTTTTGGGGCGCCAAGAAATTACAGCCCCATTCTCATTTTACAGAGAGGGAAACTGAGTTTAAAGAGGGGCGGTGGCTTGCCTAGCCCAAGGTCACATAGCAAGTTAATTAAATTTATGGAGAAAAAGACAGTGAACGCAATTAGTGAAGTGGGGGAAGTCTTCAAAAAGAAAAAAAACAGATTCAGGCAATTTATTGGTGACAAGTCTAGAAACTGTTTTCCAAGGAAATGGGGAGTCCTGGGACGTCTCGTGAGTTCACAAAGGCAGGCAGCCCTTCACTCCTTCAAGACATCTCACCTGCATTCCCCTGATGGCAGACACTGTACCTAGAGGCAGGGACTCGGCCCTGACCCAGTGTGTAATTACCAGCACGAGGTGGGGGGCACGCTGCGATGTTAATCAGCGTCACTGTCAAGGAGTGAGCGTCTGCGTGCATCTGTTGCCTCCTCTCTGAGATGGGCTGTGAAAGTATCCTTCGCAGGATGTAGAGGGGAGCGTGTGTGTTTATTGCTGGAAATGGCAGCAGGCAAGTTGGGGATCTCACACTCTTGGACTCGTCTGTCCTTTCAGAGCTGCAAGGAAGCCCAGTGGCTGGTTATTCCCAGGATCCTTCCTGCATGCCACCCCCGCTACAGAATTCCTGACAGGTGTTTACTTGTTTCCAGTTGGGCTCACCCACGTGTTCCCTGCAGGCCATTCCATTGGAGGACGTTCCAGAAAAACCTGCCTCCTCCTGTCTTTGGTTCTTAAATCTGTGTTCCGTTTTGGAGATGACACAGACAGGATCTCCCCTGTCCCCTTCTGAGTGGGGACCTGTTAACCAGCATCACCGTTGACAGATGTCATGAGCTTGCAGTGCCTGCTGCAGAGGAGGCTCTCAGGGAAGGTTTGTAGAACGAAGCAATTTGGTACTCTCGACTAAGAATCTGTCCGAGGGCTCTTCAGTGAATCCTTCTACACTGGTTGGTTGAGATCATCCAGGGGATTTTGAAATCAGAGCTGGATTTGAACCTGGGCTCCTTCACTTGAGCAAGATACTTGAGCAAGTAATTCTCAGTTTCCTCCTCTGGACAATTGAGATACAAATACCTACTCCACATCGTTACCATGAAGAGGTTATGTATGTAGAGTGCTTAGTACACTGCTGAGCATGTGTGATGGTGGGAATAATTACAGTATACTCATGACATGTGACACCAGCCAGGCCCTCCTGCTAACATGTTCCTTGAGGTGACCATCTTATCACTGAAGGCCCCACACAGACCCCTACCGGCACCTTACAGCTCCCGCAGCCACGTGCCTCCTCTGATTCTTAATGACTGTTGATCTGAACTGAGCTGAATTGAGAGTTCTGGCCTGCATTTTTTTGTTTTCTTTTGAGATGGAGTCTTGCTCTGTTTCCCAGTCTCGAGTGCAGTGGTGTGATCTTGGCTCACTGCAACCTCTGCCTCCTAAGTTCAAGGGATTCTCTTGCCTCAGCCTCCTGAGTAGCTGGGATTACAGGCATGCACCACCACGCCTGGCTAATTTTTGTATTTTAGTAGAGACAGGGTTTCACTATGTTGGTCAGGCTGGTCTCAGACTCCTGACCTCATGATCTGCCCGCATCGGCCTCCCAAAGTGCTAGGATTACAGGCATGAGCCACTATGCCCAACCTGGCCTGCATCTTACAAGCTCAGAGTCAGTTCTCAGGAGACCCCTTAGGATCAGGCTGTCTCCATCTTCCTGGGGCTGGACCAGCCCAGGTGTGGAGGATTCCGAGCGGGTTCAAGGTCTCCCCCAACCTTTTAGAATGTGAAAGCTGCCAATAAGAGTCTCAACTAGAAAACCAAGTACTGCAGCTCTGTTATGTTTTATTAGAAATAAAATTTTTACTCCCTTTCTTCCCCCTTCTCCCTGCAGGAAAACCACAGCTACCTCAGACTTTGAAGTCCTTTAAGTTGCAGGCCCAGAAGAATGGGAGGGAGAGGGGAGGTCCAGGCTATTCCTTTGGTCACCATCTTCCCATTCTTGACAAAGAACATCAGAATGGCAGCTTGTTTCTTCCTCGGTCAATGGCAGAGCTGGGTAGAATGTGTGGAAGGAGATGCTGTTGGCCTCTCCAGGAACAGAGCAGTCTCCCCCTGCCCTCATCTTTATTGGATTTCAATGAGTCTTTCTGCTCTGGGTCATACAAACAGTGTGACCTCATAAATGGAGCGGTGAAATTTTCACTCCCTTTGTACTAAGGGCCTCAAGCTTACTCCATTGCCAGTGTCAGCCCTGGATGGGGAAAACGCAGAAAACCTGGCAGAACTGATTTCTTCCAGGCAGCTCTGAGACCTGGAATGTGAAAGTCGAGTTTCTAGGCACTCGCTAGTCAGAAGGCGGACCCACCTCGGGCCCCTGAGTCTTCTCCAGAAATCCAGATCCTCACACTTTTCTGTGGAATGTATCAGGGCCTTCAAGAGAATGACCAAGGCCTTGGGCCTCATAGCTTTGCGGTTACTGCATCAGAGGAAGCCTGTAGCCATGGGGGTTAGAAGGCTCTAGAAAGATTCTGGAGGCCCTTTCAAGCTGAGATGTTTTCAATCCAAACTTAGTGGATTACAAGGCCATGTGTTATTTAACCAGACCCGCCTGGTTGTTGCCAGTTAAGTACCTGTTTTGTGCCACTCATCCATCCACATAGTTTTGAGGGCCCAAAATATGCCTGCCATTGTGCTAGGACCCAGCTATGCTGGGGAAGCCATGGGTGTCCCTGATGATGTGGTGGTGGTTACGGAAGTCAGTGCTGGTAATAACAGGAAGAAGCCGTGCCCCCCAACCCTCCCGCTACAGATGAGATGGGTACCATGGTCAAATCTGTTGATGGCATTATCTCTGCACTTACTGGCTTGGTGGGGAAGATTCCTGCTTTGCTACATTTTGAAACTTGGAGTTCACTATGAGATCATCTGTTCTTCCACGTCTTCCCAAAATGGGGAACTCAAAGACAGAGGGCAGTTGATCTCTGTCTGTCTTCTCAGCCTGTAAGTGGCAGAGATAAAGCTTGAATGCAGTCCATCCCAGTCGCCAGTCCAGATCTTGTAATTAGGTGACATGGGTGACGGAAGAGTGAGGCGGGTACGCCGTGGGATGGCTGTGACATCACCTTGCTTCTGACTAATGCATTGGAGCTTCACATCTCCAATGTGGAGGTGGCTGCTGGCTATTACAAATTGCTGCATGCATTTGGAAAAATATAACTAGAGAAGGAGCGTTTCCAATACAGCCCCACATCAAGGGCTGGGTGTCACAATGCGAGCCCCGTAACTCTAGGGGTCAGTGGCAGAGATGGTCCTCTGACATGAAGAGTTCCTTTGTCCACCATCATCTCTCCAGACCCCTGTCCTCTGGTCTGAGACAGGCGTTGTTTTAACAGTCCCTTGGAGGCATATGGTTCTTCCTCAGGGCTGGCTCCCCTGCATCCCCACCACAGGGTCATCCAACTTGAATGCCTCTGTTGTCAAGCTGCTCATTACCTCAGTCAGACTCTTTCCCTGGTGGAGACTGTACCTCTTCATCCTCAGCTCCGAGCTGCCTTCTGCTGGTTTCTGTCCCCAGGGGTTGTCTGCTCCCTGCTCCTCTCTCCCCTCCCAGACTTAAGGGCAGGTCTCTGGTCCTACATGGTACAGCTCTGTCAGCCGCCACCACACTGGCTCCGCCTGGGAAAATACTGCCCGCCGATGTGTAACTGTGTCACTGCCAATAATAGTGTGAAGCCTCCAAATCTGAGGGCCTTTCTAGGATCGTTTCCTGATTAATTAGGTCAGCATCTCCAAAATCAATTTCCAGCAAAGTCGCACTGCCTGGTAGCGCCGTTCCCTGCCCAGCCAGGTGAGGGAGTTGGCACGGGAGGCAATTCCCTGGCCTCTGGTGCAGTTCAGGTCTCGTCTCTGCCTGGGAAGAAAGTCACAGTACATGTCTCTTCCGTGATTATCCTGACTTTTTATTTTATCTGCCCCCCTCAAATCTTCCATTAAACCCCCGTAGATCCTGCTTCAAACAGGCAATTAGACTAACAACGTAATTATATCCCTCAGTGCTAATTGTAACTGGTTTAGGGGAAAAACAAAGAGAAAGAGGCTTCAAAATCTCCGGAAACTAAAAGCAGCAGTTATGATTTCCAGGTATTTCATTCCTGTGTGTTTCTTTGGGAGCCCTGGTTGCTGGCAGGCGGGCATCTCCCTAGCTTGCCTTTGGATAGGGAATGTCATGAAGACAACCTTATCTGTCCCCTATCCTGAGCCTGTGCTAGTGGACACCCCTACCTCTGTCCTTCTCTGGGTTTCTGGCTCAGCTGGCTGTGTCTCTCATTGTCTCTCTCCGTCTCAACCACTTTCACACTATTAGATGTGGTCAGGTTGCAGGTGTTGGAGGAAGTAGCATTTCTTCCAGCTCTTGCTAGTGCTCCATCATCCCCGGTAACCATGGGTTGATGATCTGTGTGAGTCTGTTTTGGGGAGACTGGAGACTGGGCATGCTGGACCTGGTCTCGGGGTTTGAGCCCAGTGTCGTGTGATGAGGCTGCCATAGGGAGACGTCTTGCGCCATCTGCCTTTACTCAGCATTTTCTGAGTCTGTTTTGGGGGCCAGGCCTGCAATCCATGAATAAGCCTTAGTCTCTGTAGCCAAGCTGCCCTCGGCCTGGAGAAAGAGGCATTCAAATCATTGAACGGTGGGACCACTGGGGAGAGTGGATGTCAGAGGGGCTCCAACACTGCCTTGGGGGGCACGGTGAGATGGGAAGTGGAGTAGGGCAGATGCTCAAGAAGTTTCCTGGTGGAAGGGATGTCTAGGATGAGATTTAAAAGATAGGGAGGAGAGTTAGGCAGGCAGTGAATGCGGAAGCAGGTCCAGGAGCCCTGGTGTGGCCAGAGCGTCTGGTGTGAGGGCGGCCTTGGGAGCTGAGGCTGGAGAAGAGCGGGGACCATGTGTCCGAGGAGGGGGGAAGGGGAAGGGGGAGGCTTTACCTGGGCGGGAAGGGGAGTTGATGAAGTAAAGGTTTAAGCAGGGAAATGACAGGATCAGTCAGACCTGTGTCTTTCAATGACCAAACAGGTTGCAGTAGATAGGAGGGGGCTTGAATGGAGGCTAGAAGGCCTGTTAGAGGCCTTTTGAAAAATCGTGTTGAATAACAACTTGCTGTAATGGGGCTGCACTAGCTGTGTGCCTTTGGGGTGGTCGCTTAACCTCTCTGAGCCTCCCTTTCCTCATCAGATTAAAGGGAGGGTATTTATATTTACCTTGCTCTGTTTTAGGGGACATATCAGAAATAAGCAAAGGTTCTAGTTCAGTGTTCGACATAGAATAGGCTTCGAAACAGTATTTGTGAATAGGGAACCTTTACCAGGATGGCTTGGAGCATTTTCCAAAATATATATACACTCCTCTCCCATGAACTCTAGTATTTCCATAGGATGGGATCTCAGGCAGTTATATGTTGCGGGGCCTCTTGGGTACATAGTGGCTTTTCAGTTATCATGACTTTTCCCATCCTGGAGTCATGTCCCAAGTCTTGACCTCATGGCCCAGGAGAACAAGTGTGGTTCTGTGCCATTTTCCTTTTCTTAGAAACTGGGTTTCCCAGTTTGATGATTGAATGTACTGACACGGTTTCCCTTTGGGCAGATGGGACTCGAATTGCCACTGGGAAGTCTGTGGTGGAGACCTGGTTGTCATTCAGACATTGATGAGCTTGGAGCCCTGCTTTCTTTTGGTAACTGCCTTGAGATTTTTGTGGCACTCCGTTTGAGCCATTCAGTGCCAGGTATTCCGGCCCTGGGTTTGCCATCAGTTATGTGGATGGGGCGTTTCATTAAAATTTCCATTAACTGTTTTTTTCTTTTTTTAAGCCAGTGAGCAATTTATAGATTCATTAACTTTTTACTACACTTGTGAAGCCAGGAAGAGGGGAATAAAGGAAATGAAATATTTGGTCCCCAGCATTTCACTAAAAGATGGTGTCCCTTAAATATGGAGGAGAAAAGCTGATTAATTAAGGCTGGTTTGAAGAAGCATTTAGGAAGGACTGGGATCTTCCAGAAGGATCCAGAATTGGAATATCCTGGCAAGGAATACCACCCTTTCCCTGAACACTGGGTAGCTGATCTGTCCTTTTGCTCAAAATGACTGATTTTTCCCCCCACTGGGTGGCTGTCCACTCCCGATGACAGCATCTCACGGGGAGCCCACCGCTTCAGGACTCACTGACTGTGACTCTGAATGTTTGTCCTCATTTGGGGGTGCAGTCTGACTCCTCGTAGCCCTCTCATTGCATTCCCTTTTGGAGGAGTTAAGGATGGGGTGGTCGAATGAATGGGCTTTGGGGCCAGATAAGCCTGGGTTCAAATCCAGGCCCTATTGCTAACTAGCTGTGTGATTTTGGTTAAGTGACTTCACCTCTCTGAACCTTATTTTTTTAATCTAGAAAATCATGATAGTTTTAGGCACTCTGAGAAGTCTCAGGAAAGTGACCATAGTCTGTTCCACCACACACTTACGTGGTGAGGACATAAGGAAATGGTTTACTAAGGATGCCTGACCCACATTTACATTCCAGACTGTGCCGTGCAGTTGGGCTGCTCACCTACAAACATTCTCAACTGAGTTCCACTCCCTAAAACAGCAAGTCACTTCTCAGGACGTCAGTTTCCCCTGTTGTAAAGTAGATGAATAATCCCCAGTTAATGAGGATGTTGGATGAGATCAGACACATTTAATGAGCCTTTTAGAGTTGCTGGCACATAATAGTATCTTAATACATACTAGCAGTCGTATATCTATTGTGGTTGTAACTACATGCAATATAAAAACTCTGCTCCCAGGGTCTACTGGATTAAAAAGGCAGTAGGTTTAAAGATTACTTTCCCCAAGAGTCCCTTAGAAAGAGAAAATCTCAGTATATGAAGGTACTCTGAGGTCATCTTGTTCAACTCCCAGGTGGAGCTTGGATGTCCTGAGTGTTGAACTTCCCACTGAATGGGTATGCACCCAGGCCTGTCCTCAGCGTAGATGGTAAAGACCGTCACTTCATAGAGTGCCAGTCTTCCTCAATTAGGAGTAGCATGGAACCCTGGGAAACCACCTCCTCCTAATACCTGCCTTTATAGACGTACAGCTTGAGTATTTGAAAGTATAATTTCCTCAAAAGTGGTAATAATGGAAAGCAAAGCAGGAAGGAGGAAAGTATTCACTTTTGAGCCATCCAGGGCAAGCACTTTTAGGGATACTGTATATGTGCATGTGGTGTGTGTTTGTGTAAACTTTATATAAAGTTATATATACAGTTTGATTCTGTTCTTGTTACTTCAGTTAACCTCCACTTCTTCCTCTCTGTAACGGAAATCATGACTCCTACCTTGTGAAGAATTAAATGAAGTAATGGATATAAAAGATCACTAAACAAATGTATGTGGGGGATTGATAGAATATGTTATTCCTTTCTCACCCCAGACTCAGGCTTCCGGGAACCTGAGTCATCTTCCCCTTTAAGGATGCTATGTAGATGCGCTCTGTATGCTGGGCTGTCTGGTGGGCACTGGGGAATCCAGAGGCACAGCTCCTGCCTGGGAAAGATGGATGGTCCAGCTGTGAAGACAGGTCATAAAAAGATGACTGAGTATACCAGCTGGTTGATCAATATCCTTTGAATGGCCCAGGCAGGCAATAAGTGCTTTAAGAAAACAGGGAAGGGAGATCACCCTTGTGGCCTGGAGGAGGTGGGAATGGAGTCTTAAAGGAAGGGGAAGGGCCCTTTCCTTCTTTGCAGAATGTAGTTAAATCAAGCCTTTAGCAACAACCAGGACAAAGAGGCTCTGGGGGGTGAGTCTGTGTGGGGCAGGAATGCATTTGCCTTTTGACACTGTTCAAAAAACAAAAAAGGTCCTGCGTGCCTCTGGAGCGTCCTTGAATGTGGAAAGTTCTGAGCCCCTGGAGTGGGTTTCCCCTAGTCAGACTTTGGTTCCTGGAGCCTCTGATCATCATCCCTATAGGTCTGGTGAAGGGATGCTTCTAGAGTGTCCACTGGGTTCTTGGGTCTTCCGGGCAGGAGGTTGAGACAGCATTACCCTTCCACACATTATGAGTTTTCTGTACTTTTTTCAGCAAACACTGAAGTTACAATATGCTGGAAGATTACCCAAGCAACCTACATGTTGGGGGGCCTGGGCTGTTTCTCCAGGCATCCATTTCTCAGACTTTCAGAGTTCTTTCAACTCCAAGCTGTGATTCTACTGGATAGTGCCGAGGATGGTGCAGTTCAAGACAAGGCAGCTCCTGCTGATGAGGAGGCTGGAGTCCAAATGGGGGAGCTGGACTCAGGTGGACTCTTTGGTTAGCTGTGTAGAGCGGTGTCTTCAAGTGTGTTCTGCACTTCTGGAGTTTCCTGTCTGAACTGATCTGTTGGTTTCACCTCAGTTCTGTCCCTTCCTTTCCCCTGCTGTGCTCTGTATTGTAAGGAATTTCATTTCCTAGGTGCCCCTGCTCCCTGGCCTTCAAAAGTGTAGGCAGTAGGATGCTCAGCAGCAAGAATTGAATGTGAAAAGGGAGGGAGAAACCTGGGTACTTCTTCCCACCCATTCTCTGCCTGTGGTGGTGTTTTCTGATTAGCTTCAGCCCTTCCCTCTATGCTCCACTCCCAGTGGGCAGCCCTTGCCATAAGTTTACCTCTTGCTGGACAATCCTAGTTTCTGATAATACCATTTCTTCCCTTTTATCTCTCCAGGGCTATAGGCTGATAGCCCTGGGTTTCTCTGTTTGGCTTCTCTGTTCATTACCTGTATTCGCAACTCCTTATATCAAATTGCCTCTGTTTAAAGGGCCTGAGAGTCACTTTCTCTCTCTCTCTCTCTCTATCTCTCTCTCTCTCTCTCTCTCTCTCTCTCTCTCTCTCTCTATCTCTCCTCTCGCGCTCGCTCTCTCTCTCTCTCCTCTCGCTCTCTCTCTCTCTCTCTCTCTCTCTGTCTTTTTCTACCCTAGACCCTGAAGAATATTCCCAAATCAGACCCCTTAGAGTGTCTGTTGCCACCCTGACTCACCCCATGGAAGTCACTGTAAGCTCGTAACTGCCCTAATGAATTCAAGGTACCACATTTTCTTCCCCCCTGCAAAGAAAACAGAATTTTAGAATAATTTCAAAATAGTCTGGTTGTCTAGATTTCTCAGCAGGCATCCATTGGGATGTGTAGAGTTACAATCTTTCATTTCTTCACGGGCCTCTCATTTTGTAGGAATACGAGTGATTCCTTCCTTTCCAACTGTGAGAGGAACTATTTTGCATCTACTATTTTGATTTTGAAAAAATTCATGCAGTTGTTCTGCCCCTCCCCCTATTTGCCTGGGCTGTTGATCTTGTGATATATTTATAGAGATTGTGGTTGGCTGACCAGGAGTTATTTTGCAGTAGGAATTTGTAAGATTTCTACTTTGAGCATGTGTTCCAGACTTTTCCTTCTTAAAAAAAAAGAAGTCTTTCTTAGAACATCTACTTTGCCCTTCAGTAATTATTTCTCTTTCACAGCAAAAGTAAGCCCTACACTTTACACCTATTTTTTTCTGTGTATATTTCTTTTGTATCTGGTCCTCTTTCTTCTTTGATGTCTCTTTTTACTACACATTTTAAAAGGCCTCAGCTTCTTTCTTCTGTGTGGGAATATGTTTGCAAATGAAAATGTGGTGAGCAGAAAAAGTGCACTTTGGGGGTCAGGAGGCCTCAGTTTCTCTGTCTGTACAAGAAGGGCATCCCAGCACTTTGGGAGGCCAAGGTAGGTGGATCACCTGAGGTCAGGAGTTTGAGACCAACCTGACCAACACGGTGAAACCTTGTCTCTACTAAATACAAAAAATTAGCTGGGAGTGGTGGCAGGCGCCTGTAATCCCAGCTACTGGCGAGGCTGAGGTAGGAGAATCTCTTGAACCCGGGAGGCAGAGATTGCAGTGAACCAAGATCACGCCACTGCACTCCAGCCTAGGCAACAAGAGCAAAACTCTCTCTCAATAAAAGAAGAGTGTTGGACTAGATTAGAGGGGGCAAGCATGCTTCCATCCCCTGCTTTACCATACTCACTGCAGACATTAATAATCAATCATAACACTCTTTCTAACTGAGCTCTGCTGTGACCTCAGAATCTTTCTTAACACATGGTCCCAGGCAGCCACTACTAAGTGATTAGCAGGCCATTCTTGAACTAGATGAAATGATTCCCTAGACCCTGTTCACCAGTCTTGCTCTCTTGACTATTGGCACTACAGTTTCTTTATGTTTTAAACCATTTAACTGACTTTTATGAAGCCTTATCTTGGCAACACCTCCATAGCCTTAGGTACTGTAGAGTCACAGAGAAGCTGAAAACAGCAAGCCACCCTCCCAGAACCTGCAGTGTGGTGGGGAGCCAGGCTACAGAGTGCTGGTGATCTTACGTGTGACAATGTCAGGCACCCAGGACATTGTCCTGTGGTCAGGGAAGGCTTCCTACAGGTGGGTAGAGTAGACTGTCATCTAGGCAGTGAGACAGCTTTAACAAGTTTCAGAATTAAGAGGGTCCTGAAAATTCCCTCATTTATAGCTAGAGAACAGAGGCCCAGAGGAAAAAGGGACTTGCCTAAGTTTTAGTAAGTGGTTATAATTATAGCTAAAGTTTCCTACTAATATATCATTTTATGAAAAGTAACTGTTTATATAGGTAGTACTTAGATACTACTTACTAAGTTCCAGACGCGGTTCTGAGAGCTTTATGCATTATGAACTGGTTTGGTCCTCAGTAACCTTGTGAGGGGAGTACTGTTATTATCTTCATTTGACAGACGAGGAAGCTGAGTCACCAAGGTTAAGTGACTTACCCAGTGACATATAGCATGTAAGTGGTGGAGCCAAGGTTTAAACCCAACCCATCTGCCTGTAGATTCTATGCTGTGAACTACCGTGCCAAATAAATCCTGCCAGCCAGAGAGATCAGGATATGTTTGACTTTCTTAAAAAAGGTACTAATTTTACTTACCACCATCAATGTAGTCCTAACGATGTCGCCCAGATCTGTGGCTCAGGTAGTGTTGTCAGCACTGGCTGAGACTATTACAGGCTTTTAATCACTTCATCCACCCAACAGCCATGGGGCGGGGGGATTTTTATCTCTATTTTACATCAGAGGAAACTGAGGCTTAGAGACAGGATGTGTCAAGCTACTTAGTGGCCCAGGCAGAATTTGAACTCAGGCCTGCCTGACTCCAGATGTCGATATTGGAATGTTTCTGAGAGACCATCAGTTCAGCAGCCTCGTTGAATACATGGACAGTCGGAGGACCAGAGACTGCCTCTTGAGCAAGTCAGAGGAAGGCCTGGTGCTAATGAGGGTCTCCTAGAGTGTGAAGTTCTTGCTCCTCCCTAGTGAGGCCGTTCAGACATGCCATACAGGCCAGCATTACCCTGGTCATATCAAAGGAGGCTGAAACCTTCAGTTCACTGGAAGAGATTTGAGGACAGCCTCTTCCCCTTCTGCCATACATAGAAATATCTAAGGGGGTGACTGAAACCCTTGTCCCTGAATTCTGGGTTCACCTAATTTGGAGTTTGCAACCCTCTGTATTTATAATAGGTTTTTCTCTCCATGAAGCAAAAAAAGTTTCCTTTTTTTTTTAACCCCAACCCCCACTTCCTGCTGCTCTGAAGTGAATATTTATCACATATTTAATGAGTAATCTGAGTCTTGGCTTGGTGAGGCTGTACCAGGACATGGTTTATGGCTGATCTGGTTTTAACTTGCTCCAGGCGGTTTTCCCGAGAGTTTTCTGTAAAATCATAAACCTGGAGAGAGAATTTTTGTGGAATTCAGTCACATGACTCACTCTTTTGTAAATTGAGAGATTAACTGTGACTGGAAAGAACTGAGATGCATTACTTTTTTAAAAAAGAAAACAAGCAGAGCAGCATTTATGCACCCAGAGGAGCGTGTCCGCACTAAAAGACGACTGGGCAAGTCACTCTCCAAGGTCATCCCAACCTTGGAGCCACGCTGGCATCGGGTTTGAAAATGTGGACTTGGACGGAGGATCTGGGTTGGAGTCCTGGCTGAGTCTTTCCCAGCTGGTCCTTGGTCCCAGCGTGCCTCTAAATCCTCCCCTGCACATGGGGACTGGTGACATCCCCACCTCTTATGGTAGCTGAGAACATTAAATGAGATCACGCCTGCTGTACCCTGAGCCAGGGCTGGCACGGGAGGTGCCCAGTGGATGCTGACCACTTGTGGATGGCTAAGATTATCGTCATTTGAAGCCCTTTATGCTGAATTGATGTTATTAGCTGGCACTACATAGATGTAAAGATCCTGTTCCAAGCATGACTAGCTCGTGTAATCCTTGTAGTGGCTCTGAGGTGGGCAGTGGGATCTCCCCATTTTACAGATAAGGGAACTTAGGCACTGAGGGATTATGATGCTTCCAGGGTCCCACTCACACATGGTGGCGCTTGTGACCAGGCTGACTCCCAGTAACCATTAGGATCTGGATTCAATCTGCATGGCCACTCATCAGAGAGAGGAGAAGAATCTATCTGTACCTGGAAACTTACAGGAAGCAGACCAGACCCACACTTGTTCCATTTCGTGCCCGGCCCCCTTCTCCTTGAAATTTCATGACTCAGGCATGACTGCTGGCTTCTTTCTTCCTGGTGTAGTCCTGGAGCCTGTGGGCATTTTGATTGCTGGTCCCTAGGAGGGAGACCAGGCTTCTTCTCTTAGCTCAGACCTCAGCCAACCCTCCCTGGACTTTGAAATCTACCCCGCAACCGGTCTTGGTGCCTGTCATGGCCCTAGCCAGCAGCCCATTGGAGGACAGAATTCTTTTTTTTTTTTTTAAATTGCGTTTTAGGTTTTGGGGTACATGTGAAGAACATGCAAGATAGTTGCATAAGTACACATGTGGCAGTGTGATTTGCTGCCTTCCTCCCCTTCCCCTATATCTGGCATTTCTCCCCATGCTATCCCTCCCCAACTCCCCACCCGCCACTGCCCTTCCCCTATTCCCCCCAGCACACCCCAGTGTGTAGTGCTCCCCTCCCTGTGTCCATATGTTCTCATTGTTCAACACCCGCCTATGAGTGAGAACATGCAGTATTTCATTTTCTATTCTTGTGTCAGTTTGCTGAGAATGATGTTCTCCAGGTTCATCCATGTCCCTACAAAGAACACGAACTCATCGTTTTTGATGGCTGCATAATATTCCATGGTGTATATGTGCCACATTTTCCCAGTCCAGTCTATCATCGATGGGCATTTGGGTTGATTCCAGGTCTTTGCTATTGTAAACAGTGCTGCAGTGAACATTTGTGTGCATGTGTCCTTATAGTGGAGGACAGAATTCTGACCATGTTACTGCCCTGCCTGGAGCCCCCGGTGGCAGGTGAAGGATATATGGGACCTCCCTGCTATCCCTGAGAAACTGTTTTGTAAATGTGAAATTTCTTCAATATAAAAAATGTTTTGAAAAATAAAAACAACACCTCACTTGGCCTAATCCGGAAAATCCTCACTCTTTTTTAAAATGACATTTAGAATTTCTGATCCTGCCCAGCTGGGGGAATAGAATGAACACACATTAATCCACTAGAAGCTGTCATAGTACCAGTTGGATTCATGTGCAGACTGAGGGCTCTAGCCGTGGTAGCACCTGGTGCCCTGGGATGGGAACCAACCTGTGCCTTGGGTGGTGAGTCCCACATAGCCATGCAGGGGGCACTTCTGCCTCCATCTCTCTGCATCTTTCCCCCTTCTCCTTTATTATTTATTTATTTATCTATTGAGACGAAGTTTCGTTCTTGTTGCCCAGGCGGGAGTGCAGTGACACCATCTCAGCTCACTGCAACCTCTACCTCCCAGGTTCAAGCGAGTCTCCTACCTCAGCCTCCCAAGTAGCTGGGATTACAGGAGTCCACCACCATGCCTGGCTAAGTTTTTGCATTTTTAGTAGGGACAGGGTTTTACCATGTTGGCCAGGCTGATCTTAAACTCCTGACTGCAGGTGATCCACCCACCTCGGCCTCCCAAAGTGCTGGAATTACAGATGTGAGCCGCTGCACCTGGCCCTTTTCTCCTTTAAACTTCGTGACTCAGGCCTCAGGTTTGGAGGTGAATTCTTCTATTCTTCCATCCTTCCCAAAGGCTCAGGTCTGTGCATGAAGGAAACCAGGCCCTCTGCACATAGTCTAAGACTGGCAGGGGCTTCTCTACAGTGGCAGCAGTTTATTTAAACAACAACAAAAGAAAACCTGTGTTCACAGAGCAACTAATATGTGCCAGCGTCTTGTAGGTGTTTTCCCCAAGTTACCTCAGTTGGTCTGTGCTGCTCCCAGTAGCTGTTAGTCCTGAAGCTTTCTCTCCTCCTCTGCTTTCCCAAACCACCATCATCTTGTCCCTGGGAGGGGACAGCTGACACTATGCTAGCTACTGCCTCTGGTCTGCAGCTCACACTTGCTTTTGGGGTGCACATGCCTTCCAAGTCTGTCCATAAGCCTCCAGCTCCCTTAGCCTGACTTACAGACTTACTGATTCCTGACTGTTGACAATGATGACCAAGACAATGATGATGATGATGATGATGATGATGATGACTGTATTAGGGTCTGGATCCAGTCTGCATGGCTGCCCATTGGAGAGAGGGGAAGAATCCATCTGTACCTGGAAACTCACAGGAAGCCAACAAGACCCGTGCTGGTTCCATTTGAGGGAAGCATGATTTGTTTTTTAACACAACCTCAGAGAGCCAAGGCTTGGGAAAGATGGAAAGGCATCATAACTGAGAGGCATAGAGAAAGCGGTCATTTCCCCTGGCTTTCCCTTGTAGTTGGAAATCTGGCCAGTCAGTGGCGATGTCTCTGGGGCCCCCTGCAGAGAAGACACCTAGACCTGGTTTGGGGACGGTCTTCACATTTCTGTTCAATGGAGCATCGTGGCCACTCTGCAGCAAATAAAAAGGGGAAAGATCAAACCATTGTTCCTTCCTCTTCACAGCTGGAAGCTACCAAGTCCAGAGGGAGGTGTGGGCTCTGTCCTGGGGGTCTAGTCAGGAACTCCTTGTGTGAGCCTGTCCATGTTGGGTGGGTGGGCCCTTTCTCCATTGGTGAAGCCTTCAGAGAAGCCTGTAGCCCAGTGAGGCTCAGAGACTGGGCTTCTCAGCTGGGCAAAGTGGTACCTGTCTCCTCACTGCCCTGCACGAGATGTGTGTCACTCTCTGCCATCCAGCCTGTGTGAGCTTCACCTGTAACTAGAGTTTCTTTCCCCGCTGTTGAGTGTGAGCTCTGGGCTCCCTGTTCCTGACCCTGAAGTCTGTTGGATCCTCTTGTCAAAGATGCTGATGGAACCCGGAGCTTTCCCTTCAGAGCACGTATCTCAGTTGGTAATTGCACACTGGTAGATTGAAGTCATTAAGTCGTCAGTGTTGGTCCCCTTCACTATTCTTGTTGCTGTTATGTCCCCAGTAACTATTTTGGTTCCCAGCCCATAGTAGGCATTTACATCATAATGCATAGGGGCATTTGGGTGAATGAATAAAGAACCAGGTCTGATTCATCTTAGTATCCTCCACTGGCCAGGGCCTTGCCCAGAATCACACATCTAATAGGAACTTCATAAATATGTATGGGAAAATGGCACGAACCCATGGAGTTCCAGTTCTTTCAGGCCAGGGTCTTCTCTGGCAGCCTCTACCCACTCCTCAAGTTTGGAACCCAGGGCAGTCAGTGGCTTTGAGTTACCATGTTCAGTTTGGAAAGAAAACTCAAAATTAAAATCCAAGTACAATGTGTTAGGCACGTATCACTGAATATGTTCTAAGAGGCAAGGTCTAAGTAGAGAATTTATCATGTAGTTGGTTTCCTGGGAAGAGAATCCTCTTTGTAACTTGCAAAGCTCTTTATAACTTTTTCAGCAGTCCCTGGCACTCTTAATGGCGTTTTTCGGGGATACCTGGTTACTAAATGCTGGGGCCACCTGTGCCTGAGTTGGAGCTCTGTGGCTAGACAGAAAAACGGTTCATCCATATGATGTGGGGCTAGGTTTTACCCATTGATTCTATAGAGGAAGGGCCAAGTATATAGAGGAAATGGCTATGGACTTGGGTGAGATGTGTGAGCCTTGGCCAAGCTGTTGGTGGTGGTATGACCTTGGGCAAGTCACTTAGCCCCTCCTGGTGCTTGGTCAAAGGGGGTGGTTAAACCGCAGTGTTTTCCCTGCAGGGTTATTGGGAGGATCTCACTGAATGTAACCATCTGTAAAGTACTGTGCTGCTATTAATATTCTCATGTATGGGAGAGATGCAACTCCGTTTTTCTTGGTGCTAAGGCCCGTGATTTTCGGAATCTTCCTGACTCTTTCTCTCATACCCCACATCTAATTTGCCAGTGGGTCTGGATGGTTCTACCTTCCAGTATATTCAGAACTCAACCTTTCCTCACCCTCTTTAGTCTCTGCTGCCACCATCATCTTTTCCCTGGCCGCTGCCGTAGCGCCACCAGCCTCCTGCTTCCACCCTGGCCTCATGGTCTCCTTTCAACACAGTAGCCAGAATGATCTTTGTAAAATAGAAGTCAAATTATGTCACTTTGTCAAAACCTTCTAGTGGCTTTCCGGAGTAGAAGCCAATGAATGCTCTTTGGAGGACTGCGAGGCTCTGCAGGAGCTGACCCCCCTCTCCTTCCCTCCTCCTCATATACTCTGCACCAGGTACCCTGGCATTCTTTCTGTTGGTCATTTGCACTGGCATCCACTTTGCCCCAGACACCACATGGCCAACTCTCTCACCTCTTCCAATGTTCACCCAATGATGCCTACCCAACCTCCCTACTTAAAATTGCAACCTGTGGCTCCTCCTTTGCCCCCAGCATTCCTGACCACCCTATCCTTCCCTGTCTCCCCCACATACTGTAGAACTGATTACTTTCAAGCATACTATATGTTTTACTTATTTATTATGCCTAATGTTAGCTTGAAATATAATTGCCATGAGGGTAGGGATATATCCCGACTGCCTAGAATGACGTCTGGCACGCAGTAGGAGCTTAATAAATGTTTGTTGGATGAATGAGTGATTTTTCCTTATCTGAGTCTTGTACCTCGGTGAGGGAGACAAAGTTACACGTAAAGTTTTGAGAGATTCACTGGATTTTGGAAAGGAAAGAGATATATACATAAGGCTTGAGTTGTTTCAGACTGACTGTCCTACAAATATTAGGGGGGCGTAGAATCATCCTCTGGGCGGGTCCTGGGTGGGTGGGTGCTTCTTGCCAGTGCAGCGCCCCCTGCGGGCCTCCAGGTTGAATGCACTTGGTTGCACCCACTTACTGAGGCCGCATCTCTTCCTACATATTATGGTGTCATATGTATTTGGTAGTTGTGAATGTAACATTCAACTGAATTGGTAAGAATTAGTAAGCCACCAGACTTCAAAGGGCATTTGAACATGCAGAGCAGCTCCCTTTTCTCTCGGGTTCATGTTCATGCTTCATTCCCTTCCACAAGGGTGCAGAGATGCCTGAAAAATACCGACCACTGGGCATTCAGGATTGTCCCCTAGTGGATTTGAGGTCATCCACCCAGAGCCCAGCAGAGTACTTGCCACATAGTAGGTTTTCAAGAACTATCTGCTGAGTGAATAAAGGAATGATTAATTATTGGAGGTCAGTTGATATATTTCGTTCAAGCATAATGGCCAATGCGTCATTAATCTATGCAACCTCATTATCAGTATTTTTTGAGGAATAATCACAATTAACATATTCAACTGTATTTGCTGAGTATTTGCCCTGTGCCAGGCCCGGAGTTTGGTACTGGTGACATACATGGTCATGTGTGGGATGTGGCCTTTGGGGGAGGGGCAGCACACAGCCTGAGGGGTGACAGACGCTTCAGCAACTGCAGCCCCAGTCCGAGTCCTGTAGAGTTGGTGGAAGGCGTTGATGGCAGCGTGTCAGCAGTGTTGGGAAAACAACGAACAGGGACAAATTAAATCTAGCTGGGGGAGGAGGGAGCCATTCAATTCTCCAGAGACCAAGTAATTTTTGAGTTGCGGGGTGGGGGAGGAAAAGACAAAATCCTAATTATAGCACTGTGAAAATGTGCTGCTCCAGGTCCATCCTGAGCTTGGCTAGCTGAGGCGCCATCTTGGAAATACCCCCCTCCAAGATGGCAGCCCCCTCTGCCCTCACAGAGCTGGGGGGTACTGTGAGGCCCCCACATTTGTGGCAGCACCTCAGGCTCGGCTCTCTTATCGAAGAAAGGCATTTCATTCTTTGAGATCAGGCAGCCAGGACCTAAGGAGCTGTTTTTCCTCCATTGTGCAAGCATGACAAATCATTAATTTTTGATTGATTTGCTTAGAATTATGGGCGCCCCAGCATTCTTTCTGCCGCTGAACAGCTGTATAACAAATGAATATATCAGTGTGCACAAAAGATCGGAGATCTAAAAGAAGCAATTACATTGGCCACCTCCCCCACCCTCACCCCTTCCCGGGCAATGAAGGGAGGAAATTTTTACCAGAAATTCCTCAAGTGGCTTAAAAAAAAAATGCCATTTTATAATTGAATTAAATCTTTATCTCTTCATCTTTTGCAGCAGGTTTTTTCCAAACACACACCGGTTCCCCACGTGCTTGGGTTCTATCCATCCAGGAGGAATCTTTAATAATGAAATTTCAACTTGTGTGAATTAAAACCAAAATGAAAAAAAGGAAAAAAGAAAAGAGCAAATTCTACCCCTCCTTTTTGCTTTTTTTTTTTTTTTGGTCGCTGCTATTTCTTTAAGATTTTGGAACCATACCAGTGCACTAAATGTGACCTCCATAACTTTTAAATTAAGAATTTATGCTGGCTTGAAATTTATGAAATATTTCAGCATGAAAGAAAGCCTTTTTCCCTCAGGAAAATTGAGCAATAAATCACAGCACTGTGGATTTACTGCCCTAGAGCCAGCGAGAGATAGGATTTTTTTTTTTTTTTGCTTCATTCTGAAAAAAAAAATGTAATCATATAAGACAGCTTAGCTGCTATCCTCCCACTCTCTAGAATTTTTAATTTCAGCTGTTTCTGCTTGGATTTATTTCCAATATTCCTGCTCGGCTTTTCAATTTCCTCAGTTATTAAATTTTAATTCAGTGCATTAGCATTTAAATTAAAAAAGGGTTTATTTTATCGAAATCGTTGGCCAGCCCCCATCCTGGAGCACACGAATTGCCTGTTTCTGCCATTTGCACAAAATGTGAAATGCAGCTAATGTCTTACAACTTACATTTGCACAAATTTAGAAATAAAATTTCTGGGTTTGGAATAATATTTTCTTTCCAAGAAAACCCTTAATAAGAGAATGGAAAAGAACAACTTCACATTCATTTGGGAGGGAAGGGGAGGGTTGAATAAAACCAAAAATAGCCTTGCCCAGGTCCTGATGAAGCTGGTGAATAAGGAATGGGTGGGGCTGGGAAGGGGGGACAGGCACCCTTATGTGGGGCTGGAGGGCTTGGTAAAGGCTGGAGGCCTTTACTCCAGCTTCATGAGAGTGAGAAGGAGGATCTACCTGGGGTCCTCCTTATTTTGTTTGCCATAGAGGGGTCTGGTTAAGGTTGGGTCTGCTCAACATGGAATGAGGGAGATGGAAGGGACAGGGGAGATGATCTGATTTAACCTTCTTCCCTCATCCCCCATTTTTTACCTATGGAGAACCTCAGGTCCAGAGAAAGGAAAGAGCTTGTCTAAGGTTCAAAATGAGACTCAGAGCCAAGGCAACAAGCTACGTCCTTTAGGAGCTCATAGTCTAGTGGCAGGAGATGATGGAGCAACAGTAGCTGCAGTGGGAGTTTCCATTACTTGAGGGATTACTACATATGCCAGGGCTGCTTGACTGGCTTTATTGTCATTCTGACTGGACCATTGGAGAAGGCCTTCAGGCTGTGGTGGTCTGGTGGCCACTCATGAGATATGCCCTCTTGCAACTTAGGATTCGGGGAAGGCCTTTGGGCAGAAGACCCATGGTCCAGTCCAGGCTGGCTCTGTGACTCCTTCGTCGTATACGTATCATTTTGGTTTTCTGCGCCTCAGTTTCCTAGCCCCAGTAAATAGTGGCCTCTATAACTATAGGGTTATCAATGATTATTTTAATTATTATGGCCAAGCAATCACTAAGTACCTCTACATGCTATTACATGTTTTACCTTATTTTTCTTGAGTCTCAAGCCAGTCCCGTGAGGTAGGTCCTGTGATTAGCATCTTGCCATTTTGCAGATGAAGAAATTGAGGCCTTGGGATTGCATCACAGAGCTAGAAAACGGCTAAACCAGGGCTTGAACTCAGACCATCTGACTCTAAACGCTGTGCTCTTAAGCTTCAGCTCATATTGAGAATCAGGTCAGATTACACAGGGTACTGATGAGCTTGTCATTTAGATGGAATCATATGAAATTGCTGGTGTTAGAACATTTTGGCCTTGGCAAATGGCAACGTCAGAGGTTCAGCTTATTCCACATGGAAGGAATGGCTATAGTGTATTTGTAAGGACACAGACCAAACTGGCCTGGCATAGATGGATCTCCACCCTGGGAGTTGGTGCTCCCAACACAGTGGGCTTTGGCTCTGTTGTCATGGTGTAGCTGGACTCGGCCAGGCCCACATGCTGTGACTGCCATGTGCTGTGATACTGACACATGTGTCCTGGACATCTCCCACTGAATCCATTGTCCATCTGTAACCCAGTGAAGCAACTCATTCGCCACCATCTGAATATCCCACACCCTGTCCAGGTAGAACTCCTTCCTCTAGTTGCCCCAGCACCACCACCTGAGTCTCTGTGAAAGTATTTGACAACTCTTTGAATATTTTTAGCACTTTCTCTTTGTTTTATATAAATGCGTGGAAAACAGAACTTCGTGCAGCTACCAGTAACACGAAGCCAAGTGTCATTCACCCAATAAAAGAGAAACAAAGGTGGAGGTTATGAGGCGTACTGAAAACAGTGACTCTTTTCCCACACTCTGTCGTGTGTTTTGTTGCACTTGAGCTGGTCAACTCTGTGAAATTGTGAAGCAAAAGGACAAAAATGACAACTTTAAAAGTGTGTGTGAAATGCAAAAATACACGCACAGAATTAAGTCTGAAAGGCGAGAGATCCATTTGGGAGTTGACCATTTTTTTAAGCTCTCTGGGGCAGCATTTCCACCCGTACCACTTCTGCTGCTTATGATACAGACATTAAAACAACTTCAGCCTTTTTGCTTCGCATACAAGTTTTGAGGAATGCAAGATGTCGGAAAGAGGCTGTAATTGATCTGTTCTTCTGCTCCCAGTGAAATGATATGCAGACCGTTTTCTGCTTTCTTGTTTCTCCTATTGAAATAATGCATTGGCAGCTCATTAATTTCTCCCTTCCAGACCTCACATTTCTTCTTCCCTATTAGTCCTTAACCTTTCCCTTTCCCTTGTGTGGGAAATAGGGGCTGTTTGACATCACCCTATTTCCCAGTTGGCTCTCCTGAATGTTGGTGGGAAGTAAAATGTTCCCGAACTGAGGAAGGTGGACTTTGGGGTGACCCAGACCTGAGCTTATAGCTGTGGGACTTTTGATACAAAAATTTTTTTACCTTCTGTATTCCTGCCTGTAAAATGGGGATATTATAGGGTGGAAGGGAGGACCTATGGTGAAGATTAAATGAGAGAAGGCATGAATGTTCATATCCTAGTGCCTAATGGGAAGTTCTCCATGGGGAGCTAGTGTGGATGCCCACTGGGACCAGACAGGGACTGGGTTATTATAAGGTAAGAGGGAGGGGTAGAGACTGGAGAAGCAAGTATGTCAGCTCTAGCTGCCTGTCACCATGTAGGACTGCACAGGGTCATCCAGTTTAATAAGAGAAGGTGGAGATCTGGCCATTTTTCAGTGCAATTCTTTTATTTTTTTAATATATTGCCAATTTGTTTGAATCAAAGTCTGCCATCTGATTTTGCCAGTTTGCAACTTCTCATAAGCACCATCAAAAGGGAGCTACTAGTGTTTTATTTTAGGTCCTTGGTCCTTCATCTGCAATCTTGAAATTCAAAAAAACTTGAAAAAGTTTTTGTAACTGATGAGGCAGCAGAACTTGACCTGAAGGGAGAAAAGGCTACGGTCGTGATTGTTGTCTTGTTGGCATTTATTCTTTGTGGGGTTACCTGTGCGTGTGCTTTACAACAGAAATATCAATGTGCTTGATTACAGGGGCTCTGCTTGGGTTGTTTCAAAATATAAAACATAGGCAGTGCATTGCCTTTCTAAAATTGGAAAACTTCTGAATTTGGAAACACATATGCACGTGAATTTCAGACCTGTATTATCCTGTGATTCTTATTAGAGGTGTTTTGGCAAAGCTCAGGAATACATCTTCAGCTGGCAGTGGTGGAGAATCTAGGCATTGTTCCCAGGTCTGCAACCTCCATCAGCCTCTCCACTGGGGTCCCCCTGAGCAATGGTCTAGGAGTTGGGACCCCCTGGTGTTTGTTTTCATGAGACTTCAGGCAGCTCCCTCTGCACCCAAGGCCTCAGTCTCTGCATCTGAACCAGAATTTTATGATTTCCGAAAATTTCATTTGGTCAGCTTTATCTCCCCCTCCCCCCCACACCCAAATAAAAGAGATTAAGAACTGGCACTCTCTTGCCTTCTCCTGCTCATAGGGTTGGGGGAAAGAATACTTTAACATAATAGGATTTTTTTCCTCTGGTTGGTAGGAATAAATCTACAGCTGCTGTTTTATTGGAAATCCCAGCTGAAAATAAAAATGGTGCAATTCAATCTTAGATTTAGCTGGTTACTTACTTTTCACTGAGTCCCCAGGGCTGTGCAGTTGCTGAGTTTGTGTTGGCAGTGGGTGCTCAGTGGGGTTGTTTTTTTTTTTTTGAGATGGAGTTTCACTCTTGTTACCCAGGCTGGAGTGCAATGGCGCGATCTTGGCTCACCACAACCTCCGCCTCCTGGGTTCAGGCAATTCTCCTGCCTCAGCCTCCTGAGTAGCTGGGATTACAGGCACACACCACCATGCCCAGCTGATTTTTTGTATTTTTAGTAGAGACAGGGTTTCACTATGTTGACCAGGATGGTCTTGATCTCTTGACCTCGTGATCCACCCGCCTCGGCCTTCCAAAGTGCTGGGATTACAGGCGTGAGCCACCATGCCCAGCCCTCAGTGGGGTTTAAAGGGCAAGCAAATGGGGTTGTGGGGATGTGTCCTGACTCCCTCTTACCACTAGGTACATGTTTTTCCAGCCTGGAGGAGTGGAGTGGAGTGGAGTGGGGGCTTATGGCCAGCTCACCCCACTTCTGGTATTCAGTGGGAGCTTGGCGGGTGGCAGTGGGTTGATTCTGTGTCTTCCACCTTGGCTGATGTAAGTGTTTTGGGTTTCTTTTGCAGGCTGACGGAGCCAGTGCAGCTGGAAGGAAAAGCACCGCGAGCAGGTACACTCCGCTTGTCCACTCCTCCACTCAGATCTTCTTGACTAACAGCTGCCACTCTCTGGTCCTTACCTTCCCCCTGAAAGGATGGATGGTCCAGGCCAGCCCTCCTTCGTTAGAAGTATCCAGACTCCCCCAGAGAATGTGAGGTCATGGAAAGCATTTTCCATGTGGGTACCTGGGACCAGAATCCAAGGATGGTTCGTTCCTGAACTGGCCATTGGCTGCTCAAGTTGAGAACTTAAGAATGAAGCATAAGACTAGGCAGAAAGACCTGGGCTGGAATCACAGCTGGGCTGCTGCATGGCGAACTCCTGGGCAGCCAGTTCCATCCTTGTCTGGAATTCATTGGCCTATGTGCAAGTGTCGTGTGCTCATGTCTCTGAACCAGTCATGCCAAAGCAGGGATGGGATACTCTGACTAGTTGGGGGTGGGAGAGTCTGTCCTCACCCTCAAGGATAGCTGGAGAGGGGAGAGACTGGACTGTTTTTAGCAAAGAAGGGACAAGGTGATACCAGATAGGTCCAAGCTGTTTACATCATGACAGGTAGCACAGGTAGGACTTGGTGATGTCAGCACCCATGCTGCGGCTGCTGTTGCTGCTGTTCTGTTGGGTAGAGCAAGCCTGGAATGGCCACATGACCTTTATTTGGGGCTTTGAAGGCAGAAAGAAGGTAAGGGACAGATGAGAGACGGCTCCCTAGAGCACATACATAAGTCTATAATCGATCCTAGGGTCACCTGTTAGAGCTGAGGGTCAGACTGTGAATGCCAAGCAGAAGAATTTGCCCGGGTGCCTATGGAACACTAGTTCTTTAAAATGTTAATGGAGTTTTTTTGTGAGAACAAAAGGGTTCTTTCTGTAGCCAAATAAGTTTAGAGGACAGTGGGTTAGACAAAATTAAAAAGGTTTATTTGCTGTGGGACTTTCCAGATTTTTTAATATGGTAATATGTGTGCTTGAGAAGAGACAGAGAGAGAAAGAGAGAGAGAGAGAAAGAAAGAGAATGAATCATGTTTCTCAGACTTCTTAACCATGGGACCCTTTTATTGAAGTTTATTGCATTGAGCAAGTGTTCCTTGGACCGTACTTTGAGAAACCATGGAGAGATACTGACATTCTCTGAGCAGGAGAGTAATGTGCTGGGCTTGGTGTTTCGGGAATACCACGCTGGAGTCCATTTGTTGGGTGGATTGGAGACTAGTGGAACAGAGGCCATGATACCAGGCCAGAGGTCCATGGAATCTGGAGACCTGTGTTGTGTGGCAAATATTTTATGCTTTGCAGGCCATATGATCTCTGTGGCAGTTTCTCAGCTCTGCCAGAATAATGCTGAAGTAGCCATGGTGATACATAAATATGCCCATAAATGGCTACAGTTTGTCAACCCCCAGTCTACACTGACTCCTGCCTGAGAGCCTCTGCAACTGCTGTTCCCTGCACCTGGAATGTTCTTTCTCTGATGAGTGCCCTTTCATCTTTCTGATCAGAGTCAGTTCTACCCTCAGGGAAGCTTTCCCTGACCCCCTGTATCAAGGGACCTGCGCCCCAGTCTGTGGTGTGTGGCTTTCATAGCTCTTTAACTATTTCATTTTCATTATTTGTGATTTCATTTCCTTCCCTGTGTTCCTTTTTTTTCTGTCTCTCTCAGAGTGCCAGCTCCATAGGCAGGGAACACATCTGTCTTATTCACTGCCGTGGCCTGGCCCCTAGCAGGCTCTCAGTACGTGTTTATGGGATGGGGACACTAGATGAGATGGAAGAAGACATGGGAGTGACGCAGGGACAAGGAGTGTGGAGAGGAGCAGGTAGAGCTCAGACAGAGATGGTGCACTTGGGCTTGTGGTCATAGCGGGTGGCACATGTAGCCAGCAGCTGCCCATCGTTTTGTGTTTCTCTCCTGGGCCCCTAGGAGTGGGATTTGTGTGTGAACAGTGTAGGAGGCTGTGGCCTGTGGGGCCGTGACAGTCCTCATACTGGTGCCTGGAAGTGTTTCTTGGATCGGTATATCAGGACTGGAAGGGGCCTTGATTTGGTCTAGACCACCGTCTCATTGTGCAGAGGGGAGATTGGGGCCTTTGGGAGGAAGGGCCCTGCTCAGGGGCATATGATGAGTCAGTGGCTGTGTTGGGCCTTGAACCTGTCAAAGCTGGTACCTTCTCCATTCCTCAGTGCTGTCCCCAAGTGAGGGTCTAGACAGCCTCTCCCATGCCCCTCCCACTTTCACTAAGCACCTGCTCTGGTAGTGCCATGTGCTATGAACTCAGATGGGTTAGATGCTGATTTATCCACACGAGTAGACGTTCAAGTGTCTCCTGCATGGCAGGCACTATTCAAAGCACTGGGTGAATGAAGAGACCAAGCACCACCCACCCCTTGTCAGTCTGGTGGGAATGTGGTCTGCCCTCACTTTCTAATGCATGAATCTCTCTTACACGATCATCTCTGCCTGGTGATTGTAACCAGAGGAGATCAGGCGGGTTTTCCCATGGTGGCTGCCTGAAGGTCTGAATTGAGGATTATCCCTGAAGGCTGTAGTCAGTGGAAGAATGCTGAGACTGATTAGAGATGCCTGCCCAGTCAGAGGAGGGGGAGAGTAGCAAGTGAGACATGGATTTGCTCTTGCTGCTGTCTAGGCTTTCCATCACACATACTCTGTGACTGAGCCTGTGTTCCTACCATGGCACCGGAATACATACCAGGACGGGCCACCCAAACCTGGGGTCGTGTATGGCTTAAGGTATAAAAACAAGACTTTCTAATAGTAGTGACTACCATTTGGTCAACAGTTCCTTGTCAGGCTCTGAGCTAAGTGATTGATGTGTATTAATTTATTAATTTTTCTTTTGTTTGAGACAGGGTCTCATTCTGTTGCTCAGGCTAGAGTGCAGTAGTGCAGTCTCTGCTCACTGCATCCTATACCTCTTGGGCTCAAGCAATCCTTCCATCTCAGCCTCCCAAGTAACTGGGACTACAGGCAGGCAGCACCACCCCTGGCTAATTTTGGCATTTCTTTTGTAGAACTTATCACCACGTTAACCCAGGCTGGTCTCATACTCTTGAGCTCAAGCGATCCACCCATCTCGGCCTCCCAAAGTGCTGGGATTACAGATGTGAGCCACCATGCCCAGCCTTCATTTAGTTCTATGTAATCTTTATAACAACCTCATGAAAGAGGTACTCTTATATTCCCACTTTACAGACAAGGAAGCTGAGCACAGAGAGGTTTACAGGCCCAGGGCTGCCTAGGTGGAGGTAGGCAGTAGAGCCAGGATGTCTACCCGAGTCTTCTGTGACACGTGCACTTAATCCCCACGCCCTCCTGCTTCTCTGTGGGAAGGGATCAGTTAACGCGTGTTACGGCAGCCTGCTTGGGGCTGGGGACTGTGCTGTAGGCTGGGGGGCCTATCAAGAAGGCAATATTCTGGAGGAGCTCACAGGCAAGTTTATATTGATTCTATGATGAAAACTAATCCTTTGAAAGACCAACACACTGTTACTTATATAGTGACTTAATGTTCAGTATGAGAAGTGAATTCTATGTTAAACGTTAAGAGAACATTGTTGGGCTGGGCGCAGTGCCTCACACCTGTAATCCCAGCACTTTGGGAGGTCGAGGCGGATAGATCACTTGAGAGGTCATGAGTTTGAGACCAGCCTAGCCAACGTGGCGAAATCCCGTCTCAACTAAAAACAAATACCAAAATTAGCTGGGCATGGTGGTGTGTGCCTGTAATCCTTGCTACTCAGGAGGCTGAGGCAGAAGAATCACTTGAACCCAGGAGGTAGAGGTTGCAGTGAGACGAGATCATGCCACTGCCTTCCAGCCTGGGCAACAGAGTGAGACTCTGTCTCAAAAAGGAAAAAAAAAAAGAGAGAACATTGTCGGTGTGGTGGCCTTAGCTGATACCCTTGGTGACCTGACCATGGCCAGGCGGGATTTAGATGGGTGGACACTTTGTAGAACATCAGAGCTCATGTGATCCCTGCTTCAGATGGAGAAATGAAGGTGCTAAGGTTCCCCAAAGTCAGAATTAGGCTAGCCGGCTCTGGGCAGAATGACCTTGAAGGACCCCCAGCCCTCTAACGTGGGCCCTCACCCCCAGCTCTGCTATGGCACAGTCTGCTACCATGCCAGGGTCCGCTTTCATCCCAGCGCCTTCCTCTTGGCCTGGAACACATAATGCTATTTCTCCAGAGGGCCTCTGGCTAAACCCCAAAATCAACAGCATGGGCTGCTAAGGAATTAGTGTTAAATTGAGGGGGACAAAGAGAGGTGGTGTTTCTGATCTTAAGAAACAACTGAATGTGATTTGGTTTAGTTCCCTGTAACCCAGCCTCGGTCAATTTTACAAGACCAGTGATCCCAGCACTTGAGGTTAATGTTGACCTGGTGTGCAGGTTACAAATCACGTAGCACAACTCCAGCCAAACCCCACTTATTCTAAGGGTTGGGTGGGGGGCGCGGCTGTGGGGATTTAACTTTGGAAAATTCTGAAGGAAGTGCAGTTTGTATAATCAAGTAAATATATTACAGACTTGGCATAATAAAGAATTACATATTTTTTTCTTTTGTCAGCTGCAGCTTTTCAGAGCTGGAAGGACTATAAAAAATCTAATCCAACCCTTCGATTTTGGAGATAAGGAAACCTGGGCTGGAAGAGGTTAAAGGACTCATTATGTTGCTGTAGGTCCTAGTTGCCCTACAAGTGAACAGGATCTTGTAGACAAGGAGACTGGGAAGGAGAATATGAAAAAAATCAAATGTCATCCATTCATTCCACAAATATTTACTGAGTGCTTGGCACTGACCTGGGTGCTGGAGACACAGCAGTGAGTGAAACAGAAATCCCTGCCCTTGTAGAGCTGATGTTGTAGTGGGAGTGGAGCAGCTGTAATCAATATGTAAAATATATGCTTGTTAGGTAGTAACAGGTGCTGTGAGGGGGGAAGCAGAGGAGGTCTGGGAGAGTGTGAGACAGTGTTGCCGTCTCATTTGAGCGTTCACGGAAAGTGAGTCATGAACAAGGACCTGAAAGAGTTGCAGGAGCAGACCAAGCAGTCATTTGGGGGAAGTGCATTCCAGGCAGAGAGAACAACAGGTGCAAAGACCCTGGAGCTGGAGCAGTAGCAGGGAGGTGGGTGTGGCCGCGGAGGCCCCTGGAGACCGCTGTCAGGACCTTGGCCATTCCTCTGTGTGAGATCAGGAGCCACTGGGGAGTTTGAACAGAGCAGTAGCATGATAGGATTTGATTTTAAAAGGATCATTCTGGCTGCCAGGAGGAGAATAAGCAGCAGGGGATAAGATGTGATGATAGGTGTTGCCAAGTGTTCAGGACAGACAGGACCTTAGACAGGAGGCTTAGAGCTGAGTTTCTGAAGGGCTTTTTTTTTTTTTTTTCAGGCCTGAGGACTTTAGTTCAGCAAAGGATATGTGTAGCCTGCATCCAAAAATGCACAGCCTCCTGCTTGGTTCTGGGATGGCCCCAGAGTGGAGCAGCTGTACTCCCGTGGTCCTCATTCTCCATGCCCCCCTGCACCCCTGGCCTGGTCTGTCGAGCATCTTTCTCGCCATCTCTTCAGCCCTGCTAAGGGCCAAGTGGCCTAGGGCAGAATGGAAGAGCCCAGACTGCCTGGATTCAGATTCTGGCACTGTCCACTGCCTGGTTGTGTGACCTTGGGCTCATTACCTAGCCTTCCTGCAGTTTGGTTTCCTCATCTGTAAACTGGGGATTATATTAGTATCTCCTTCGTAGTATCGTCAATGAAGATTAGGTGTAATCATATGTATACCCTTACTACAATGCCTAGTTCAGAGTAGGTGTTCAGTAAACATTTATTTTTATTACTAGTGTGGTGGATTCTGGTTCCTAGGAGTGGGGTGGCAATTGATTCCTCATAGAGCCTGGACATTGGAGAGGATGACGGTGATGGAGCTCCTATTTGTTGAAGGCCTGCCATGATCCACATGTGTGTCTTGTGTCTCATTTGATCTTCCCAGCAGCCCTTTGAGATAGTGATTGGCATCCCTCTTGTTCAGGAAGAATTGAGGACAAGACTTGTCCGGAGTCACCAGATGGTAAAATGGCTTTCAATGTAGCTAAGTCTTGGTCTTTAATTAAGCCAAGATTTTTCACTGATGGACCATTTTATCTGATAACCACATGTGAGTGGCTGCAAAATTATTTATGTATTCTTCTTTAGCATTTTGGTTTTCAGAAGTAAAATAAAAGTAGCCCTAAACACCGCGATTTCATTTGCACAAAACTTCACAGCAGTACAGATTGAGTATTCCTAATCCAGAAATCCAAAATGCTCCAAAATCTGAAACTTTTTGAGCACCTACATGTTGTGCAAAGAAAATGCTTATTGGAGCGTTTCAGATTTCTGGGTTTTGGATTAGGGATGTTGAACTGGTAAATGTTATGAAAATATTCCAACAACTGAAAAAAAAAAAAATCTAGGGACTTCTAGTCCTGAGTGTTCCAGATGAGGGATATTCAACCTGTAGTCAGCCCAGTGCTAGCTAATGAAGAGTATGGTCTTAGCAGAATGAATTATTTGAGAACTGTGTATGTTTTGGGAGGGCATGTTTCTTCATCTTAACTCTAGATTTATGTTCCTATTACTGGAGCTCAGATTTGATTTCTAGAAATGTATTTCCAGAAATATTCTTACCCTACGAAAATTCGGGCAATGTTTGTCCACAAAAATCCTAAGCTGCAGGTTGAATGGGGGCTCATGAACTTATTCCAAAGGGGCCAGTTGCTTTTTTGGTGGGCAGAGTTCACTCTGCTTAATTAGTTACCATTCAACCTAGGCTCTGTAAATAAGGCAGATTCTTGAAAATTCATATGCAGTCTTAGGTTTGTCCTCTGGAGACAGCTGCAGAAATGCAGACCACAGTTCATATCCATCAAAATCCTTGGTTGGTTTGTGCCAAAGGGCACTTGAACTTGGGGTGGTCCAGCAAAGGGACTTGATGGGAGCCTCTGAGGAACTCTGTCCTCCCATCCAGCACAGGCCCCCCACTTATACTCCTTGAGCAAAGTAGGAAAGTTCTTCTTGTGAACCTGTGGCTGTTAGTTCAGAGTGTTCAGGGTCTTGGCTTGTCCTGCAGCTGGGTGTTGAGAATGCTAAGTAGGAGGACCTGACCTAGTTGCTTCTTGAGGCCTTCAGTAACTCAGGTCCTTGATCTGAGAAGGCAACCAGGAAATTTCCATGACCTCGCCATCTGCCTGGCTCTGCTGACAGAAGAGAACATGCCCACCCTTGGTGCGAGCAGCCTCCAGACTCCACACAGAGTTGCTGGTTTACAGTGTCGGGACACCTCAAACCCACCTTCTTGATCACTTCTGCCTGCCCGTCCTGCAGTGGACCTGGCTGTGGCGTGGGTCTCCCATCTCTCCTCCTCACTGCTGCATGGAGGGTGGACTTGCCCTCTACTCCTTTTATTTTCACAGGGACTAAAAATTCCTCCTCTACTTCGATTTATGAGTACTCTCCTGACAGCCTGTGAGCTCATCTCTTTAATAGTTAACCTAACTTTTCACATTTTATTTGGTGTGCTTAGTAGGGGTGGGATAAAAGAACTAATATATATGAGTTTCTATTAGGTATGTGACACCTTGCATCCTTCCATCCTTTAATCTTTTTTTTTTTTGAGATGAAGTCTAACTCTTGTCCTCCAGCAGCTGGAGTGCAATGGCACGATCTCCACCTCCCAGGTTCAAACGATTCTCTAGCCTTAGCCTCCCGAGTAGCTGGGATTCCTGTTGCCTGTCACCATGCCCGGCTAATTTTTGTATTTTTAGTAGAGATGGAGTTTCACTATGTTGGCCAGGCTGGTTTCTAACTCCTGACCTTAAGTGATCCACCCACCTTGGCCTCTCAAAGAGCTAGGATTACAGGCATGAGCCACCACAACTGGCCCCATCCTTTAATCTTCTAAAGCACCTTTAGTGGTAAGTATAACAACTCTGATTGGCACATGAGGAAGGTGAGGTGTGGACAGGTTAGAGCCGCTAGCAATGAGCCCTGCATCTGCTGTGTCATTCGAAGCACCTTGTAAGGACTGGATCATGTAGTTAAAAGACTTGTGTGTGTCCAAGGGCAGCATGCCTCCAGGCAGTGAGCAAATTGGGGCTGAGTTCTTACCCTGGGGTATTGGGGAATGAGCTGGTTGGTTGTTACCTCCCCAGTCCTAGAGACTGCAGGGTGGAGGGGAGGAGGACATTTGTGATGCCAGTAGTGGAGCGATAGCAAAGCTATGTCAGCAGCTGGGCAGCACTGGGCATCAGTTGGCGACGTGGGCAGGAAGGTGGAGGGTTGCAGTCCTGCTGGGGGGCTTCCTTATCCTTTCATTCCTAGGAGAAGATGGCCAGAGGAGTTGGACCTCAGAGAATGAAGGAGTAGTTGCTAAGTTGGCCTTGGCACGAAGTAATGGTGAACAGAAGGAGTGTGTTTATCCTCTGTTTAGATGTCCAGTGTGAGGGCTCAGGGATGGCCTTGCTCTTTAGTGGTTGAGCTCCCTGTCTTCTGGGGTCTGCATGGGACCTCATGTGTGCAGGACGGTCTTTGCAGAACACCGGGTCTCTGCAGGACAGTGAGCATGGGCCCCTCATTGGCCTCCACTCCCCACCTGCCTGTTGGGGAGATTCTATCTGGGAGACACAGAGATGTGGCCCCTCAGAGGACAGTGCACATTGCTAATGGGTCAGAATTGCACATTGCTAGACCTACTGGAAAACGAAGACGGTGTGTCTGTTTAAAATGCCATCAACACCGCTTTTTCTTAACAGCCTGGGCAACCTTCCACATGCCCCAGCACCCTCGAAAGATGTTCCCAGCTATAACTGTGGAATCCCAGCCTGCTAAATTTCGGAGTTTGCGACTTGACAAGATTGCCCAAGACTTGCTTTCCCCCTCCCTAGGTTTAAATTAACCAGGGAATTTACTGTTAATATTTAAATCATATACTGTCTTTGTGAACTCCAACATTACCCAATGTTGTGGCTGACTGACACTGTACAATGAAGAAAATTAAGTGCCTAAGAATTATCTCTAACTAATGATATATTTATGCATTGTAGGTTACTTTGCATTTCTAGACTATTAAGAGTTGTTTTATAGGTTCATAGTTTTAATCTATTAATCTAATCTTTTCTACTTGACTATTAAAATATATCAGGGATACATGACAGAAATGGAAATACAGAGAATTTTGAGGGTTATTAAGGAATAGGTGATGGTGTGAGGATTTGAAACTTAGGTGAAATAGTACCAGACATGGGCCTCGCTCCCGGCATTTGTGGACACTGTGGTTCTACCCCACATTCTCTCTCAGCTCTCCCAGGCTAGTGATGAAGCTGTGACCTTTTCCCCATGATGGCTTCTCTCCTTGTCACTAAAAGCTGGAGACTCTTTCTATCTGAAGGACATGTTGGAGCACAGCAGCATTTGACAACACATCAGGGAGAAAGAGAGGCAGGCAATGACCACAGAGCCCAGGCACTTTTCTCTGTGGAAGAGGTGGGACCCCTCATTCCTTTCCTTTATTTCATGTCGGTGCTACTTTTGGCATCTACTATATGCCCGGTTCTGTCTGGATGCTCAGAAAACAGCAGAAAACAAGGAAATGTGTTCCCTGTGTCTTGGCCCTTCTGGCATTTTGTCATGTATATGTTCATTCATTCAACAGTGTTTTTTATTATTTTTCTCTTGAGAAAACAAAAATTATCCGAATAGTTAAAAGCCTGGACTTTGGAGTCAGACCTGGCAGAATTCTACTTGTGTCACTAGGAAGCAGGGAGACTATGAAAAAGTCACTCTGTTTCTGCAATCCTCTGCTTTCTTATCTAGAAAACAAAAAATACCCCTATCAGGCATTGGGCAGAAGGATGGCATGGTATACGTGTGAGGCCTGAAATGCCGCCCCCTGCAGGTCATAAGCACTCAGTACACCACAGCTGCCCTTGGCCTCACTCTCCGTGTTATTTGTGCCATGTGCATCATTGCTGTTCTCACCAGCATCACCTCCACCCTGCATGCTGGTGTTTTTCATCTGGTCATTTTCTGTTTGTCATTCAGCACACCTTAGCTGACACCTGCCAGAGGACCAGGCACAAGGCTACAAAAAGCAGTGGGGAGAGCCCTGGCCTCTGGAAGTCTTCCAGAACCATATGGAATTAATTAGAGGGCAGATTTGGAGTTGGGAGCAGGAGCCAGTTAGAAGCAGAGAGGAGCATTTCCAGAACCGCTGGTGGGAGAATGACGGCTCCTGAATTGTTAGTGGAGACAGCTACCCTGTCCCTTAGGGCCTGAGTCTATGCTGATTGGCGGTCATGATGGCGACCTGCACCCTCATGAGAGAATATCAGGGTGTTACCAGGCTGCTGTATCTTGGCATTTCAGAAAGTGGGAAGAGTGTGTTACATTTTAGGAAATTTTCAACAGTTCATTGGAAAGGATAAAGATACAACTTTGACACTCAAGAAATAAGCTTAGCCCATTCAGAAAATTGCTTCTGTGAAACATCTCCAACCTATGTTATAATGAGGGCCGGATGAATGAGTTATTCTTCAGTTCTGAATATTCACAGAAGCAGCGCAACCATCGACGGCTATGGTGATGTTGATGGCTGATCACAGAAAAGTCTTGCCTGGATCAGAGGCTACAGATGCCTCCAGCGCCATGCTGACATTGACCTTTCCTGGGCTTGGTCCTTGGTTCACTTGGTATACAGCCTCTTACTGCACCCATGTGCCAGCCACTGCTCTGAGTATCATGAACAAAGAAGACAAAATCTTGTCCTCCAGCTCACGTTCTGGTTGAGGAATAGACGGTAAAGTGGACAGATAGGTAACAGAGAACATTAAGTGGGTAAATACTGGGGACCCATAAGTGAGTTTCAGCCAAGGAGTGACAAGACCTTAGCTGCTGTGTCTAATGTAGATTCCAGGGCAGTGTACAGGGGGAAGGGAGACTGCTTATGAGATGTTTACAAGACGGGAGAAAGGGGAAGTTGGTTTGAACTGGAGTGGTGGTCATGGCATGATAAGGAGTGGTCAGATTCTGGACATCCTTTGAGATGGAGTTGGCAGGATTTGCTGGTGTTTTCACAGTGGGAAGTGACAGAGGAGTCAAGGATAGTTCTAGAGTCTGGGCAGGAGCTGGAAGGATGGAATTACTATTAGCGGAAGTGGAGATGGAGACGTCGGCGGTTGTTTGATTGTGTTGTCTTGGATTGCAGAGTTTAGCTGGAAGAGTGCTGCTGGGCTAGAAGGCAGAATTGTTTCCCCGTCTTGAGGGAAGAGATACAGCGGCAGGGTTTTGGACCTGTTAAATACGTGGTGCCTGTTAGGCATCCAGATGGAGTTGTCGAGTAGCTGGGGGTTTATGCAGGTCTGGAGTTTGCGGGGGCAGTTCAAGCTGGAGATACAATTTGGGATTCGCCACCATGTAGTTAATATTTAAAACAAAGAACGTAGCTGGGCATGGCATGGGCATATAGTCCCAGCTACTCAGGAGGCTGAGGTAGGAGGGCCACTTGAGCCCAGGAGTTCAAGACCAACCTGGGCAATATAGAGAGACTCTGTCTCTTAAAAAAAAATTAAAATTAAAAATGATAAATATGAAATAAAAGTATAAGTCTCCATGAGATCACTTGGGAAGTGAGTATGGATAAAAATACAAGTTCAAACACCACATGTTCTCACTCATAAGTGGGTGTCGAACAATGAGAACACATGGACACAGGAAGGGCACATCACACACTGGGGTCTGTTGGGGTGGGGAGCTAGGGGAGGGATAGCAGGGGATGGGGGGCTAAGGGAGGTAAGGGAGGGACAGCATTAGGAGAAGTACCTAATGTAGATGATGGGGTGATGGATGCAGTAAACCACCATGGCATGTATATACCTATGTAACAAACCTGCACATTCTGCACATGTACCCCAGAACTTAAAGTGTAATAAAAAAAATACAGGAGGTTCTAGAACTGTTCCTTGAGGGATATCAACTTGTAAGAGCTGGAATGATGAAGAGGATTCAGCACAAGAGGCAAGAATGTCCAGAAGGCCGGAGGTCTACCAGGCGAGCACAGAGCCAAGTGAGCAACCAGCTGGGTGGAGGAGAGGGGGGCCGGGCTAGAGGTTGCTACTAGAGGCATAGTCCAGCAGGGACTGAGAGGGGACCACTGGATTGAACAGTGTGGCAGCCACTGGCAGCCTTGAAAAGAGATGCTGTGGTGGAGTAGTGGAGGGAACAGCCTATTGGACTTAACAGGGATTACCAAGGAGATGGCCTGCTGATACCAGCAAATAGGTAAGAATCATTTGCACTCACAGAGTCAGTGTTGGGAAATGGGTAGAGCTGGAGGACTTGGTCAGTGGGCAGAGTCATGTCTGGATATGCATTGATGCATTTAACATCCCATGCAGGCCTGGAGAGTGTATTTAAGCTCAGCTGGAAAGCAGTTAACCTTCATTCCTAAGGAGCGGAGTTTTAGTCTAGAGGGAGTTAACCAAGTCATTATTTACACGCTGTGATTAGAGGCTTTTTTTCCACCCTTAACATTGTTAAAGCAGGTGAGGTATGAGAGTAAATGGCACCCTTTGGAGGAATAGCAGGGGTCCCCAGGCTGAATCTTGGGATGCCGATGCACGCCTTGCTTCCTGCTGTGTAAGGAGTCACGTGCCTTGCTGGGTAAATGTCTGGCCTCTGTAAGGGCCTTGGATGTCTCTGATTCCTGCTCACTCATTGTGCAGATGAAAAAACTGAGTCTTGGGGTGGGCAGCCAGCCCAGGGAATCAACAGCAGAAGTAGGACTGAAGGCCGGGATGCTGAGCACTGCTCACAGATTCTGTGACTTGGTAGAACTTTTAAGCACCAGCATTAATGGCAGAACGATGTGGAAATTGTGCCTGGAAACAAAGCTGCCACACTCCAGGCACCTAACGCCAGTGCAGACTCTCCTCTGACATGCCTGAAATGGCATCTGAAAGCTGCCACACTCCCAGGCACCTAACACCAGCGCAGACTGTCCTCTGACGTGCCTGAAATGGCATCTCTTTGGGCCTCAGATCCACTGGTAAGTTATTTGGTTGCACTGTCTTAGGCTGCAAGCTTTAGTGGCAACAGTACCAGGACAGGAGCCAGAAAGGTTTCCGACTAAGCTCCCCACTAAAAGCTATGTGACCTTGGCCATGCCTTTCCTTCATCTGTGTGCACTGAGTTCTTTCTGTGGGCCAGGCATTATGCTAGGGCTGGGGATACAGACGTGAATAAAACAGACCCAGGCCCTGTTCTATGCCTTGGTTTCCCCATCATGCCAGGCGTGATGAGGTGGGCATGAGCTCTTTGAAGAACTGTCAGGTGAGACCCAGAGAGACAGGGAGACTTGTTTTTGAAACTTCCCTAGGCAGAGTCTGCAGGCACATTAGCCGAGCCAGACACAGTAGCAGGGACGAGCAGGAACAAAGTGGAACAAAACCAAGAATGGTGAAAGATAGTAATTTACAAACGTCACTGCTTTGGAGCTGTTTCTTCAAATGTCATGTTGCATAATGTATTGGTTTCCTATGGCTGCTTTCACTTCTGTTACTTCATGACAACAGAAGTTTATACAATCCTTGGGGTCAGAAGTCTGAAATCAAGGTGTTGGAAGAGTCATATTCCCTCTGGAAGCCCCAGGGGAAAATCTGATTTTTGTAACTGCCCGCTTCTGGTGGCCATCAGCATTCCTTGACTTGTGGCCACATCGTTCCAGCGCTGCCTCTCTGGGCACATTGCCTTCTCTCCTCTGTAATGTCTCTTCTGTCTGTCTCAAATCTCCCTTTGTCTTATAAGGATGTTTGTTACTGCATTTAGGGGCCACTCAGGTAATCCAAGGATGAGCCTAATCTCAAGATCTTTAACTTAATTCCATCTGCAAAGAGACTTTTTCCAAATAAGGTCACGTTCACAGATTCAGGAGATTAGGATGTAGATGTATCTATTAGGGGGCTACCGCTCACCCCACCACAGAGAGAAAGAAGCCTAACTCTGTATACATCAGGCAAAAAGCAAAGCTGTGCATATTGAAGATGGAGGGTAATAGGAGCCTTAGAGCCCTGCTCAACACTGCGTTCCCCATTCCAGCCTCATGGGTGCATCTAAGAGCCATTGCTCTGGAACCCCTAGACCTTCAAGGAACATACTTTGAGAACCGTTGCCTTAAAGGCCAGGACTCTTAGGCAGCTTCTTGGATGGGAATCCACTTGGTCTGGCTTCTCTCTTGGTGGACTTGCCCTGTTAGTAACCAGTGACCACGGATTGCATGTACTTACTGAAAAATACCCTTTTAATGCTTGCCTTTGGATTTTATGTTGAAGTGTGTCTCGGGTTAAATATAAAATTCATAGCATATCTTGAGCAACTATTTTGTAGTTATCTATATATAAATCTATTTTACAGCGACACAAATAGAATAGATTATGGAGTGTCAGCATGTAGATAGATTCCGAGTGCTTTTTCACTAATATACCTAATGATTCGTGCTGAGAATATCCAAGGGCTCCACTGTACATTTAAATGGATATAATTAAAATAATGAGCTCTATTTTAAAAAATGATATATGAAAAAAAATTTTTTAAAGAAGTTAGAAGGCGCTGTGCCACTAATTCAAAGTGATATAAGTACTTCGGTGATTCCATTGTTATTAGGACACCTAATTAAATGCAAAGCATTCGAGAAAAGCATCATTTGGGCATGTAAATCTGAAGCCTAGAAGTCGGGGGGGGGAGGAGAAAGAAGTTGCCCATGCCCTCGTTGCAGCAAGGACTCGGGGGCATCACGTTTAAGGGAGGGGATGTTTATGTGCTGTTGTGCCCATGGGTGACAGAGGCTGGCTCACTGGTCCTCATGTTCTGTAAACTAAGTCGGGAGTCTGACTGGTCAGGCAGTTGCAGCTGTATTTGCCAGTGTGACCTCTGATTTGTTTGGGATGGGAGATGTGGGTACAAGAACTAGGGAGAGGCAGCTTTTCATGGGAGAAAGACATCCCCCTATGCCCAACTCTCAGCTTCAGGTGTTAGGAGCACTCTAGGTGACCTGAGGCTGGAAGTTCAGTGGATAGAACAAAGGATGGGGAGTCTGGAGATGGGCGTTCTGGTTTCGACTCTGCTACACACCCTGTGCCTTTGGAGAGGGCCTCTCCTGTGATGCATTCATGCCTGGCCCTGTTGCAAATGGGTAACCATCCATTCTGGAAACCCATCTCAAGGATCTATTCTGCTGTTCCAGTGGGCCCCAGGGTGTCTTAGGAGGCATCCGTCCCAGGGCCTGCTTACTGGAAGGCAGGTATCCTTTTGGTCATTCAGCAAATACCTTATTTATGGAGCACCTACTATAGGCCTCCTGGATGCTGGGAATCAGAGGCACATGATACTCCCGAGGGTCCCACCTGCTCTTAGGACGGGTGCAATCCGGTGAGCCAGACTGCATTTTCAGATAACAGGGCTGCAGAGGAAATAAAACAAGGCAATGAGCTAGAAGCGAGACTGGAATGTCAGGAAGGGCACAAGTGAGCCAAGATGAGTTCATTAGGACACTGCGAGGATGGCTGTCAGAGTAACCTCACCTGTACGAGGAAGATGTGGCATTCAGAGAGGGAGTCTGACTCCACCTCAGGCAAGCCAGGAAGGCTTCCCAGAGGCAAGGATGAACCAATGTTGTCATTATCATGGCAGCTGCCGTTCATGGAAATCTCCTCTGTGCCCACCCTCGCAGCTGGCAAGAGTCTTGGTCCTCCTTTAACAGACAAGGAAACAGAGGCTCAGAGAAGGGATTCTCTTGCCCAAGGCTGCAGGATGTGTGGGTGGGCAGATGAGAGTTCCATCCAGCCTGCCTGACTCCAGCAGCTCCTCCCTGCCCCTGCCAGGATGCCATGGTGCTGATGTGGACCTTGGGAGCAGGAAGGGACACTGAATCTTTTCAGATAGCATGGTCTAGCGCTCTCGAGGCCTCAGGCTGAGCTTCAGAACACTGGCTGTGAAGAAAGCCCCGGGGATTGGGAGGCTGAGGCGGGTGGTTCACGAGGTCAAGAGCAAAACTCTGTCTCAAAAAAAAAAAAAAAAAGCCCGGGGGTAAGGGAGTTCTGGTCAGGGGGACCCCTTCTGTTTCCCTCCCTCCCATCACTTTTCCCAGTGAGTCTCAGGACTCTGACCATTAGCACCCATGTGGTCTTAGCTAGGAAACGGGAATGTCAGCTGCTTTCTTGAGTCCCCAGCTTGAATGCGGATACACATCGTTCACTATTAGCTTCATCAGCATGACGACCTCTGCAGCACTAGGCAGTCCTCACTCCCTCACCGCCTGCATCCCATTACAGAACAGTTGTAGAGCTGGCATTCACACCATTGTTGGTCCACCTCCACAGCCCAAACTTCACAGCCATGCGCTAAAGTCTGTGTCGCTTAAGATCCTTTGCTTGCATCCTCTGCACATGCCCCTTCCCGGCCCTCCATAAAAAGGACAGTAGGTAGATACAGTAGAATGTCTCTACCAGTAGCAAATGTTCTAGGTCCTATGTAGACATTACCTTATTTTGCACAGCACTGTGGGGTAGGAACTATGTTTATCCCCATTGTACGGATGTAAAGACTGAGGCTTGGAGGAGTCAAGTCATTATGTAAGAGCCTGCAACTGGCAGTTTTGAGATTTGGCCCTAGGATGATCCAACTTCCAAACCTGGTACTTGGCCCTTCTGCTCCAGTGCTTCTCATGTGGGGAGCTCACCATCTCCCGGGGATCCTCCTTTCTTGTTGGCCAGCAGCAGGAGTCACCTCCCTCTCTAAAGCCACAGCTGTCCCCTTGTGACTCGTTGGACCTGCCATTTCCAGTCATATCTTAGGCCTCACAGAACTTGAGTTTTTTTTTTTTTTTTGCCCTGTGGTGTTCTGCAGCTAGGTGGGGCCATGTTCCCCTCTAGGGGGTCAGGGGGACTCTAGGTCATGATATTGTCTCCCACAGAGGTGGCATCAGCCCGCAAAGCCTGGGAACCTCCAGTTCTCCTGCTCACCCATGAGCACCTTTGTTTTGACTCTGTTCTGGATGCTGAAGGTCAAGGATGGGTGATGTGGGGTGGCCTTGGCTGTGGGTGAGGAGGCTGTCGTCTGCGACTTTCTCTCCCAGTCCAGGCTGCCTGCCTGAGGTACCTGTCCCACCTCGTACCATCCATGTGACTTTGGGTATATTATCTCACCTCTCAGTGCCACAGTTCCTAGACTGTAAAGTGGAGAGAATACCAAGATTTTCTTCCTAGAGTCACTGCTAAGGAAGAAAGGAATTAGTGTGTTAGAACAGCGCTGGGCACTTAAGTGTAAGTGTTTCTTAAATAAATGAAGGAAATGAATTCTGAGGTGATGGAATCATGCAGTTTTACACTTCCTTACCGTGGAGAAGGGCAAAAGCTCAGACAGTGTGTCTGGTGCCTCTGATGGGGCAGACGCATGAGGAGGAGGCATCACTGGGTGCCAGTGAAGCTCTAACCATGTGTCATTATTAACAATGGTAATGGTGACTGTGTCCTGAGAGCAATGCCAGCCAGGCTCTGTGCTGAGTACTTTCCATGTGATAGTTGATTAAAATCTGCATGACAACCCCGTTAGCTCCATTTTGCAGTTGGGAAAAAACCAAGGCTCAGAGGTTAGGTGGCCGGCTCGAGGCCCACGGCGAGGAAGTGGTTGGCACGCTAGCCCTTGCTCCTGACTGGTCTTCACAGCGTGCCCTCACACTCGCTTTCCATCTGAGTCCTGGCCTTCTGTGTGAGTCGTCTTGGGCTGCTGTTAACAGAACGCCGTGGATGTCATGCCTACTGCCGTAGGCTTCATTAAACAACAGAAGTTCATTTTCTCACCCTTCTGGAGGCCCGAGGTTGTGGTTAGCTTGCCAGCACAGTTGGGTTCTGGAGAAGGCTGCCTCCTGGCTGCAGAGGGTCACCCTCTCACTGTATTCTCATGTGGGGGAGAGAGCAATCTCCTTTTCTTCCTGCAAAACCACCTGTTCCCTCATAAAGGCCCCTCCTATGTGACCTCATTTAGCCACATTTAACCTCCCCAAGTCACTATCTCCAGATCCAGTCACACTGGGGGTTAGGGCTTCACCATATGAATTGGGGGCACACAGTTCGGTCCGCAGCACCTCCTCATGGCCTCCCTCATTAGCTGGGGCCTTCCCTCTCTCTCTTTGCTCAGTTTCCCAGCCTTTCTCCACCCTGGGGGAAAGCTGAAGCTGGGAAGGACAGCAGATGTGATGAAACCCATACTCCAATTATAATGGGGGCTGCCTGAAACCCAAAGAGGAGAAGCGTCTTGCCCAAGGCCACACAGCAAGCCTCCCATAGATCGAGGACTGGAGCCTGGGTCCCTGAGTCCCAGCCCAGTGCCTCTGCTATGCTGCAGTTGGAATGCTGGCATTCCTGGCCTGGGTGTGTCTGGAGTCTGGGCCTTGAAATTCACAGACCACACTCTCCTCTGGAGCAGTAGAGAGGCAGGCATGGCCAGGGCCGTGTCTCTGGGCCTAGAACATGACTTGATTGCCCAGTATGTGCACGCCTCGGTTTCCCCACCGCACAGAGAGCAGTCATGGGGATGCTTCCCTTGTCAGAAGGCTGTGGGACCCTTTGGATGATAACATGGACGGCCATGTTGAAAGGAGGATGCTTCAGAAGTGGATGGCAGGGACCTGGCTTTCTGCCTTGGCCTGTCCCTGATTTTATGTCTGACCTGAGCAAGTCACAGCTCTGCCTTAGGCCTTACTGTCCCCCTCATGAAGGCCTTCAGTGACCCATGCCCTGCCCACTTCAGAACTGACATGAGAACATCATTGAGGATGTTTTCCAGTGTTTGAAGAGCCCCCTCCCTGCTATAGTGTTGGCTCCGTGACCTCTCAACCCAGTGTCTTTTTGAATTGGAGGTTCCCATTTGTAAAACAGGAGCAGGGAAGAGCCTGGACAAGATCTCAAGCTTCTTGCCTAGGAACGAAGGGAACAGCACTGGATACTGCACACATTAAAGCACTGAAACCCTTACTGCCCAAAGCCTGGTTCGAAGCCCAGCAGCCCTGGCCCTACCTGGGAGCTTGTTAAAAATACAGAATTTTGGTCCGGTGTGGTGGCTCACACCTATAATCCCAGCACTTTGGGAGGCCGAGGCGGGCAGATCACAAGGTCAGGAGATCGAGACCATCCTGGCTAACACAGTGAAACCTCGTCTCCACTAAAAATACAAAAAATTAGCTGGGTGTGGTGTAGTCCCAGTTACTTGGGAGGCTGAGGCAGGAGAATCTCTTGAATCCAGGAGGCAGAGATTGCAGTGAGCCAAGATCGAGCCACTACACTCCAGCCCGGGTGACAGTGAAACTCCATCTCAACAACAACAACAAAATGCAGAATCTCTGGGTGAGGCGTGGTGGTATGGTACCTGAAGTCCCAGCCACTCAGGAGGCCGAGGTGGGAGGGGCACTTGAGCCCAGGAGCTTGTTCATGTTCTGCCTGCACAACATAGTGAGACCCGTCTCTAAAAAGGAAAAGAAATGCAGAATCTCAGGCTCGACCCCAGAACAACTGAGCTAGAATCTGCATTTTGTCAAGATCCCCAGTCGATCTGTAGGCACACTGAAGTCCAGGAAGAACTGATTTTAACCAGCTGGAGGTGCCCTTTTAGGTCACTTGTAACTCCAGTGCAAACAAATCGGTGGCAAGCAAGCCAGCTGGGCACATCTAGACCTCTTGAGACCTCAGCTTCCCCAACTGTAAAATGGGCAGAGTTGGAGTCTTTCTTGCTCAATAGTGTTCAAATTGTGCTCCTTAAAGCCTCAGGATTTCCTGGATGACCCTCAAGGGTAGCTATGGGGGTCTTGTGGAAAGCTAAGGGGGTTGGGGTGGGGCTAGCATTCGTTATGCACACAGCCTTGCATGTTCCTGTGGTGCCATGGGCTGATGGGCTCCTGTGTAGGTCTGGAGGAAGAAGATATTGAACGAACTCTCTTCTTTCCCAGGGAGCGCTTGAAGCGCAGCCAGAAGAGCACCAAGGTGGAGGGCCCAGAGCCAGCGCCAGCCGAGGCCTCACTGAGTGCCGAGCAGGGAACGATGACGGAGGTGAAGGTGAAGACGGAGCTGCCGGACGACTACATCCAGGAGGTGATCTGGCAGGGCGAGGCCAAGGAGGAGAAGAAGGCGGTCGGCAAGGATGGGACCAGCGACGTGCCTGCCGAGATCTGCGTGGTGATTGGCGGTGTCCGCAACCAGCAGACCCTTGGTGAGTGTCCAGCTTCTGTGGTCAGGGCGGAGACCAGGGTGGGAACGTGGAGTCAGAGTCCTGGAGAGAAGGGTCCTGGCGCCTCTGCCCCTTCCCTGGCTGAAATAACCTTTGCTGGCTTCCCTCTGCCTTCAGGGAGAGTGCTCAGCTTCTTAGACTTGCCTTTGCTTGTGTAGTTCCTGGCTGGAGAGCCCTTTTTTCCTGCTGGACACCAGGTCCCTACCCATCCGTCAGTGCCCTGTTTAAGTCAAAGTCTAGAACCTTCTGGGGGCCCAGTGAATCCCTATGTCTGTCTTAGGGCTCCCACAGCCCTGGGGCGTCCCGCGCAGCCCTTACTGCTTGGTATCCTAAATGCCTCTCTGCTTTTCTCCCTCCTGGAGGGAGGCAGATCCCAGTGCTGGTGCTGCTCAGAGCAGATACCCCATCAGGATTGGATCAGTGACAGATGGCACGTCCTCTGCCTCTTCTGGCCTGGGCCAGGCCTAGAGCACCTCTGTGGAAACACATCTTAGCAACGATTTCTCTGCTCCAGTCTCTAGCATGAGCCAGGGAATACCCCTCAGGGGCTCCCTGCACTGCTGCCAGGTTCATAGACTCAAATGCCCACGAGGCCCAACAAATATGTTTGTTTAGCATAAATAGAGATGAGCCAACAGGACAGGTGGTGGGGGCCATGTCCAGTTAGAGAACGCATGCTGTGCGTGTGGAGGACGGCCACTGCTCAGCTGCTGCACTGATGGTTGCTGGGTGGGGACGCAGCTCAGCGTTGCCACATTGCTAGACAAATCTGCACACCAGAAATGAACATTTTGACGGGAATTCTTTTGGCTTTCAATGTTGGCAACCAACTGACCTTTTGAAATCTGCCAAACAAAACATATCCGTGGGTCAGAGTCCCTGTGGGCACACGTTTGCAACCTAAAGTCCTCGTTCCTGGCATGGAGGCCAGAAAATGGTCTGGCCCCAGACTTTTGCTTTCTTCCACACCCTCCTCCATGCTTCCAAGGCTCAGCGTGTTCTCAGAAGTGCTGCTGCCGCCCCAGCCTCTGCTGCCTTCCTGGTCCAACTCTGGCTTACTTGCATCTTCCTGATGTGCATCCTGTATGCAGCACACACGGCCTTGTTTCTGCAAGTTTAGACTCAAACCATGTTGCCTTTTCTTCCCAACTGCTGAGAATCATCCCCAAACTCCCTTTCCCAGCTGTTCCCTGCTGCTTGTGACCATCTCAGCCCCTCCTGGGTCATGGCAGCATCCTGCTAACAGCCATGCTTTTGCATCTTACCTCCCCTCTGCTCGGCTGCCAGGAGGCCTTAGCCAAAACACAACACCAACCATACTGCTCCCCTTCTTATAACCCTGGGACTCCCTACTGTCTCCAGAGTCGAGGCCAGAGCATTAAGAGGCTCCATAACTGAACCTTCCAGCCCCATTTCTTGCTTCTGGTCTTTCCATACAGTCTGCTTTTCCTGTATTCTGTGTATGCTGTTGCCTCTTTCAGGAATGCCTTCCCCATTTCCACTTGCTCAAATCCAACCAGTCCTTCAAGGCCAGCTCCACTGCCACCCCCTCTCCGAAGACTTTCTTTTTCTTTCTTTCTTTCTTTTTTATTTTTGAGACAGAGTCTCACTCTATTGCCCAGGCTAGAGTACAGTGGTGTGATCTCAGCTCACTGCAACATCCACCTCCTGTGTTCAAGCAATTCTCCTGCCTCAGTCCCCCAAATAGCTGGGATTACAGGCACCCACCACCACACCTGGCTAATTTTTGTATTTTTAGTAGAGATGGGGTTTCACCATGTTGGCCAGGCTGGTCTCGAATGCCTGACCTCAGCTTATCCACCTGCCTCAGCCTCCCAAAGTGCTGGGAATGTAGGTGTGAGCCACCGTGCCTGGCCCGGAAGACTTTCTTGATCTCTTAAGATGAGAGTGGGCTATTTCTACCCTGCTCCTCAGTTGGTGTACTTTCTGCTTTCTTTTTAGATTAAAGGGGCCCTGTCTGTGCCTGTCTCTTCCATGAAAGTGGAAACCCCTAGAGATTGGGGCTCCAGGACCTGCCAGATTTATGCCTCCATGCTCCCTGCCTACACTCCACAATACCAAACAAAGTATTGGTTTCTGGGAGTGGTGATGTTGACGTTGGTGCTGCAACTCTCAGGGTGGGGCCAGGTTATGCTGCAGTAACAAAAGATCCTGAAACATTCAAGATATCTTGGTGGCTCGAAACCACAGCACTTGATTTCTTGTTCACACTACATGTCCATTGGGTGTCACGAGGGAGCTCTGCTCACCTCTGGATCCAGATTAAAAGCTGTCATGTAGAATGCTGCCAGCCAAGTGACAGAGGGAAAGCATGCTGTGGAGGGACTTAACTCTGGCAATTAACTGCTGCAGCCAGAGAGAGAGGCGTTAATTCTGCTCACAGTCCTTGGCCGGGACTAGTCACACAGCCCCACCCAACCTCAAAGAGGCTGGGAAATGCCATCCTCCCAAGTGATGGAATAGGGGTGAACCAGGAATGTTTGGGGAGGAGCAGGAGTGACTTAGGCGAGTATTGAATGAGAGAATGAGTCTTTTAAGGGGCCTGCGCTGACGCTTCTCCACCAGTGTTCACTCCCCGAGGCCAGGGACTATCTTAATCACTGGTGGATTTGTTAGTTAATGGAGAAGACCTGCCCTTGCTCTCTGTGGTATGTGTGTGTTAAGACTCATTAGACCCAGTAGCTGTTTCTGCCCTTCACCAGGAGATGCCCGGTGAAGAGTGGTTGAATCTGAATCCTGGGATAGAGTCAGCGGTCTGGATTCAGTGGGAAAAGCCTTGGGCAGCCAGGCCAGGGAAATGCTGGGAATCTTCCTTAGACCAGCTGCTTGCACAGTGAGAGCCCCAGGGCCTGTGAGCCTCATGCCAGCCACCAACGCTAGTTTCTAGCTCAGCTGCTGCTCAGCAGCAGGGTCCTTGGCCTCACTGTGCCTTAGTGTCCTCCTGTGTTAAATGAGGCGTGGTCCCTGTCATGGCCACCTCATGGGTGTGGCCATGCAAGGTGGCAGTGGAAGGAAGCAGTGTTGCCTGAGGAGAATGAGCTGGGATCCTTGGCCTGGGAGTGAATCCAGGCTCCATGACTTAATAGGTGTGCCACCTTGGACCCTGTCTGTCTCGGTTCTTACAATTAATTGCAAAATCGTCAGGCTATCTGAATATTCAATGAGATAATGAATGCAAAGTGCTCAATATTGTAGGTAGTAAATAATAAGCTATTACTCTTAGTAGTACTAATATTAATAGTGTACAGTGCCTCTTCAAGAGGAAGGAATAGTCATCGTTTCTGCTTTTTCCCATCTAAGAAGTAAACCAGTGCAATGTATTGAAATGATGGGTTGGGGAAGAAAGTCGGCGCAGGATAAGGTGTTAGAAGACACGGGTTCCAAGTGGGCTTCAGTTTTCTCATCTGAGAACTAGACTGGGAAACCTGTCTGGACTTTGGTGTTCCTTCTAGTACTGCTTCCCTGGAATTCAGGGACTTTGAGTATCTTGTGAAACTTTTCAGTAATCTGCTTTGGGCAGACCCTTGTGAAAAAGGTTTAGAAGCCCCAGTGACAGGTGATGTGTGGAGCTGCCACCATGGAGCCCTGCAGAAGTGGTGGTAGAGTGCTCCCTGCTGTCATGGCGGCTCATCTTGCGTGTTTGAAGGCAGGCTCTCTTGCCTGGGGATGGGGGATTTCTTACAAGGGTCAGGCTCAGAGGAAGCTGGCTTGGCCTCATCACCAGGAAAGAAAGGCATTTAAAAACAAAATCAGTGTTAGAGTTGAACCTTTTGAACTCCTCTCATCTCCAGATGGCAAGTATATTTTAACTTGTGGGTCAAGTCCAAGCAGTTGCTACTGGCTGTAAGGAGTTATCTGTTGCAGATTCTAAAGGGTGCCATGATTGATTGTCGATGTCTGCCCTGGATGTAGAGGTGGGCAGTGGAGCTAGGCATGCTGTCAGTTTGATACCTCTGACCTCCTTATTTTATAGAGGGGCAGACAAAGGCCTGGGGAAAGGATGAGAGTTACCTAGGGTCACCCAGCAAGTTGGTGACATTTTCTTTCATGACATGAAGGGCCCACTCCACCTCACAACCCCTGCCTCCTACCTGCTTCTGAAAGTATATCAAGGAGGGAAAGCTGACCCAGGGACCTGGCTGGGTGGGAAGCTGGTTAGAGCTGTGCCTTTAAGGGAGCTCCTGCCGTAGAGTGCATTCATTGTGCTGGTCACCGGGCATGGGAGAGTTAACATGTTCCAGGGGCACTTGGCAGGGGAGTGCTGGGTGCTGTGGTGCCGAGGGCCTCCTGAGTGCTTCGCTCACCCAGCCTCGCTCTGGGCTCAGAGACGGGCTCTGTTGCGGAGTAGAATAGCGTTCCTGTTCAGTCACCCAGTGCTGCGCCATGAGGGAGCCTCCCCGAGTCCACACTGGCCCTTTAATAGCCATCAGACAAACAATGTTCCCAGTGACACAAACATTATCCAAGGCACTTCCCGTGGAGGAGCCCGGGTCATGGACATGCAGATGGCATTTGGCAGCTTCTCCTGTTGGAGTCAGGAGGGGCATCAGTGCCCAGGAGGCTGGCTACCAAGATCGCAGTGGTTGCTGCTGCTTCTCTGCTACCCAGAGAGTTCCCTGTGCGGAGAAGGGTGTCGCTCACTCCAGGAAAGAACATCACTGCCATTGGAGCTGGTGTGGGGTGTGGGGACAAGACCAAGAGCTTCCTTTTATAGCAAGAGCAGCAGAGATGATACTAAACTTGATAACTTTGTTGGATAAAAGCAGAAGTGAAAGAAAGGAAGTTAGCAGATGCCTGCACCCACCTGAAAGGCTGTGTGAACAGCTCTTTACAGTAGCCCCAGGAAGGAAGGGCAGAGCCACATCTGAGGTTTCAGGGGTCCTCTGGGAGGAATAGTAAACACAGGCACTGCCATTGCTCCTGCTCAATCCCATGCTCGTGGCAGACACTGCGAATTGATGACTGCACATTGTCCAACAATGCGCCTCAGAATCCTTCTCAGCAGTACAGCAAGAGGTCTCTGCCAGTCAGCTAGAACTGAAAAATTAGAAGTGGAAACCTGCTTGCCATTCTTGTCCTCGATGAAGATAAGGCAAGTTGGGTTTACAAGAATCAGGGCATCCAGCCAACAGGCCATTTCCTAGCTTTTAAGAGAGAAGGATGCCCGCATCCCATCATGATGGTCCAGGTATACTGTCAAGCAGTAGGTGCTCCTCCCCGGACTGTGGTCCTTAATCCTGAGGTGGTTACTAACAAGGCAGTCCAGGGAGAGCTGTAGGGGCCGGAGACCCAAGACTTACCCAGCTTCCCCAGTGGCAGTGCAGGAGACCATGGAGAGAACGAGTGGCCCAGACTTGATTCTCTTCAGATGAGGGACAGGGACCAACTGGGTCCTTCCCGCAGAGAGTCAGCTCGGTGCGGAGAAGAGCTCCATGGAGGAGCTAAGGGATGTTTGTCCTGGGTTAGGAGGAGACTGGGGTTAGTGGAGGCATGAGGGGGAGGATGATGGAATCTAAATATTCACAACTTATAGCATTTTGCAAGGGGCATATGGAGCAGACACATTCCAGGGTGTCCCAGCCAATACGGAGAAGTCTCCAGGAGGGGATTTCAACTCAGTAAAAGGAAGGACTTTGTGTGATCATGGGAACTGTTGGATGTGCACCTGTGAAGGAGTGAGTTCCTTGTCCTGACATAGGTGATCAGGGAGGATCACTGGACAAAGTGCAGGAGGGAGAGTCAAGGATCAGACAGAGGGGAGACTGGATCCTGCAAGGCTGTTTCTAGGCAGTGAGCTTTCAGGACCAAGGTAAAGAGGTGTTTTCAAACACACAGGGCAGCCCGGGGAGCGTGGGAAGGAGGAAGGAGCTCCAGCCAGGAGGCAGCAGCTAGGCTATGGTGCTGGAAGAAGCAGCAGAGGAGCTTGACAGTCATTCAGACACAGCCACGTGGGTTTCAGCCTGTGACAGACCCAGGCAGCGTAGGTGCCAGGTTCTGATTCATCTGCCAGCTGATAGTTAGTTTCCTGTTTCAATAGGTTGTTGGCAGAGCCTCACACGAGAGCCTGCCAGAACCAACTCTCAGCTCTTTGCTGCAGCCACTCGGAAAGGAGGCGTTCTGGCCACTCTCCAGGCGCGTCCTGTCTCTGCTACTGACGCTTCCTCCTGTGGTCTGAAGGGCTGGGGAGTCCCTGTTAGAAAGGGCCCCAGGGCTGTAAGTCAAGAGCTCCGGGTTTACCCTACTGTGGGGCCTTGGATAAGCCCCTTAACTTCTCCAAGCCACGTGTCTTGAATGATCAGTAGGTAGAATAAAGCCGGCACCTCTTTCCAGTAGAGTTGTTGGGGGCAGAGGGAAGTAATAGGCATGCAAGTGTTTTTAACAGGGGATAAAAAAACGTAAAACCAGTACCGCTGCTGTCAGCTGAAACCTCAGGACACTGATATCTCTAGGACACTGATTACCTCTAGAGTGACAGGAACCTAAAAGGCCAAGGATTTCAAACATTTGTTTTTGCTCAGTACCTCCTAAAAGAATTTTGAAAACTGTATCTTCTTTTTCACATGTTTAAGTTGACATCTAACATTTTTATCCAAAGTTTAAATCATTGCAAAGGATATAATTTCCAGGATATTGTGATACTGTGTTTAAAAAAAAAAAAAAAGGTGGCATTTTGGAAATAAAACTGTGAACCAATTTTCAAAACGTATCCAAGGGAATCCAAACACCACCACTATTTGATATCCGCCATCATCACTTCAGAAACATATAAACAAGCCTATCTTTAACAGTCAGAAATTTTACATCTTTCCTTTTTCTCCTTGAGCTCATATTTCCAGTCCACTGCCCCCACAGGATTTTATCCTAATGTAAAATATATTTTTTTATGCTTGAAAGTCTTTTATTGATCACTGTTTCATACTCATCTGCTGTAACAAGATATACATAAATTGAAATTTCTAAAAAAAAATTTCCTGGGATCATAAAGCTCTACATTCTCCAACATTTTTTCCCCCGTTTGAGTTGTTATTAGCATACAATTCATCAAAACCAAATTTAGGTAAATAGTAAATGTAAAAGTAAAAAATTATTGAAAACGCATCTCTTAATGAAATGGATAGGGCTTCATTTCTTTCTCAATTGGCTCCTGTATCTGTGAATTAATATTTCTTGTTGCTAGAAGGAGACAAGATTCAGCTTTAATTTAATTCCTATCTTTTGGTTTTTGTAGGTCTAAGTGCTTCGAAAGCTCTCAGTTACATAAATAAGGAGCTGGCAATGGAGAGAGTTTTGTTCCACAGTGTCACTCAATTCTTTGAATTCCTTCCAAGTTATATGCCAGAAATCACACGGGGGTCTATCATCAGACAATATTTTTAATGGTCTCTTGCCTGACAACTCCATTAGATCCTCCTTCAGTTTTGTTGAGAGCAAAGAATTGGAAATCACCAGACTTGAAAAAGGAGTCGTTCCCGGTCGTTAGATCCACTCACTTTATGAGCCTGGCGCCGATGTGGTAGGGGCACCTCTTTGCTTAGAGCCCCAAGGTTTTCATCTCTTGGGGCACTCAGGCACCGTGGTAGGATTAGCGGTGGGTGAAAGGATCGTCTTTTGTTTGTAACGTGGCAGAAGGGTGAAGGTGAGAGTGGGAAGAACCAGGAAGTGGGGCCTCCCACCTGCCAGGTTCTCTGGCACACTGATTTGAGGAAAGAACACATTTAGAAGCTGATGATTCTCTGAAGGCTGCATGGACCTGCTTACCCCCTGGGCAGCTGCTGCATACTCCCAGGAGATTTGTGCCTCACTTGGAAGTCCCTGCTCCAGAGGACATTTGGTCTGAGGCCAAGCCCCACATCCTCAGGAAACCTACTTGTCCATGACTTCCCCATTCAGATCCCTGTCCTTCGGCAAGCCCTGGACCCAGCTCCTATTGCATGTTTGAACGGAGAGGGCTGGGCACTCCTAAGCATTCGTTCTCTGAACAGCAGCTCCCGAGTCGCTCCAAGCTAAATATGGACTGCCCGTTGTAAGGAAACAGCCTTGTGTCCCTACCCTGGTGTTTTCTTCTCTCATTCACCTGCTTTGGATTTCTGTCTTGTTGCGTTTTGTGAATCCCGAAAGACGTCTAAGCTTCTCTGGACCTAGCAAAGGGTTGCTACCCCATGTTCTTTCTCAGAAGCCTATATCCTTTCCTAGGCACTCTCAGCGTCTCCCTCTGTGACATCAGGAACTAGACTCCCCTGGCCTTACCTGATCTGTCAGATGCTCTGGAAGGGAGCTAAGCCAGGTGTTTAGGGAAAGTGCTCAGTGGGAGCTGTGAACTCAGATTTGTTGGGATGGCGAATGCAGATTCCTGTTGCATCACTTGTGCTAGCAGGAATGGGGAGAGGAAAAGTCTGCTCCTGCCTCCTGTGTGCTGGCGAGCCCTGCCAGCCATCCCTGGCAGCAGCCCCGGGGCTCTCAATAAAGGACTCTTGGGAGTCTTGCAGCAGCATCAGACATAGTAGGGGGCTCTGCCACTCTGTAGCATTTAAAGAAAGTGCCATGACTGAAAGGAACACACAACTCACTTGGCATCCAGCAGGTGACCTGGCATGGTGGCAGTAGCATGGTTCTGGATCCCCAAAGCCTACTTTAGCCCAGTTCCTTGCCAGCCACTAGCTGAGCTGCTGGAGCCTTATGCTCATCCTTGCAATGGATGTTGCGTTGCCAGCCTCATGAGGACTTCTGGGAAAATGGTGGATAGAAATGAGACCTGGTGTGCTTGATCATCAGTAAAGGTTCGTTCGTTCCCTCCCTCCCTCCCTTCCTTTCTCTCTCTTTCTTATTTGAGATAGGATTTTACTCTGCTGCCCAGGCTGGAGTACAGTGGCATGATCACAGCTCACTGCAGCCTCCACCTCCGGGGCTCAAGTGATCTTCTCACCTCCCAAGTAGCTAGGACTACAGGAGGATACCGTACCTGTATTTTTTATATTTTCTGTAGAGATGAGGGTCTTGCTATGTTGCCCAGGCTGGTCTTGAACTCATGAACTCAGATGATCTGCCTGCCTTGGCCTCCCAAAATGCTGGGATTCACTGCACGCAGCTCACAAGCACCATTTCTTCATGGTACTTTCCAAGAGGCTAGTTGCGTGGCTTGGGAACAGATCAGATCTGACCGACCTCTGGTGCTATGCGTTGCCCCTCTGGTCCTCACTTTCCTCTTCTGAAAAATGGGGATAATAATCACCTTTACCTGCTGGAATTGTGAAGATGAACGGAGCTGGTGTGAGAAGCTCCTGAGCCAGGACCCTGAGGCCACTAGCTGGCTGCGTGAACTGTGCTCGATGCTGCACACACCTGCCCTAGCCTCTGCTTCCTCACCTGTGCAGCGGGGCAGAGGTCAGTCTGCATGGAAACATTGCAGATGAAGGGAACCCAGACAGGCGGTGATGGTGACAGCCATGGTTCCTAGAGGACAGAAGTAGCTGGGATGAGCAGAAGAGGAAGTGTGCTGGGCAGGGAGTCAGGCATTGGGGCTGGGACCGTCTGAGCTGAGTCCCCAAGAAGGCCCTCCTCGCCCCACGGCATCAGTCTGGGTCTACATTGGTCAAAGGCCAGGGGGATACATGGGCACTGCACCCATGGGGCCTATCTCCTTGGAGGGTCATTTTGCCAGATGGTTTTTGGGTAGAAATTGTATGTTCCAATTATATGATGAATCAGAATACAGAGAAAACACAAAACTTCAGGGAGCTGTTGGCCTGTGGCTGCTGCATCCTGCGGTGCCTCAGCCTCCCTGGGGAGCACATGGATGCCCCGTGGCCAGCACAAGGTTTTTAATGAAGAGGTAGACAGTGTAATCTGGTCCACGCTTCTCAAAAGGCGGCTGGGGAGACTGAGGCCCTCAAAGCGCAGGTAACTGGCCAACGCTAGACTCAGAGCCCCTCCCCAGCCAACTTCGCCCCTTCCCTAACCTCCCAGGCATTCTCCAACTTTAAGGGCTCTTTCTGATTTCTTACGTAATTCAGATGGAAAAGCGCCCGAAGGCAGCCCCCACGGTGGATCTGTGCGAAGCCGGTATTCAGGGACCTGGATTTTTGACCAAGCATTGAGATATGCATCTGGTACGTGATGGCCGAGGGGTAGTGCCTGGTCCGGGGCCAGCATGGGTGGGGGCACAGCTGGACACAGCCATCTTCGACAGACCTGAGAAAGCAGGCCCTGCTAGCATCTCAGGGTCAAGAAGAATCACCCTCCTCATCCCCTGTCCTGGGATCCCAGAAGGACTGCAGTGCTGGAGGGAAGATAGAGCATGTGGAAATCTGGATGCCTAGAATGTCCAGCGCATTTTGGCGGCACTTCCTGTGGGCTGCAACTCTGAAACAGGCCAAGGGGACAAAAGGGTCCAAGCCAAATGTGTTTGGGAGACCCCGGGTTAAACCAGCCGCTGACCTTTCACTGCAGGACTTCTCAGAGCCTGCGTCTGCTCCTGTGCCCTGGCCTCCCCAGGACGGCCACACCACGAGGTCTCCTCATGCTCGCTTGGGCATGGTCCTCTTTTTCTTGGGGTGCATTCAGGAAGTTGGGTTCCAAAGAATAAACTTTGGAAAATGCTGCAAGTAACAGCAGCTGTCATGTATCGAGTGTCTGCTGTGGACCAGGCCCTGTGCTAAGGACCCACTGTGAAAGGTGGACAGTGTTACACAGAGGAAACTGAGGCGCTGGTCATTCCATGACTTGTCCAGGGCTCCCTCCGCTGGGATGTGGTGAGTCGGAGTTTGAACCCAGATTTGCTGGTATCGCTGCACCGTGGGCTGCCACTCTGGTGAACTCTCCCCATGCCCCACTTCTCACCTCTCTGGCCCCATCTGCATATAGGGGAACCTGAAGCCCAGAGTCAGGCTGAGTGAGGGGCAGGCGGGGCCCAGGGTCTTAGGCTGAGTGAGGTGCAGGCGGGGCCCAGAGTCTTAGGCTGAGTGAGGGGCAGGCGGGGCCCAGGGTCTTAGGCTGAGTGGGGGACAGACAGGGCCCTGGGTCTTAGGCTGAGTGGGGGACAGACAGGGCCCTGGGTCTTAGGCTGAGTGGGGGACAGACGGGGCCCTGGGTCTTAGGCTGAGTGAGTTGCAGGCGGGGGGCCCTGGGTCTTAGGCTGAGTGAGGGGCAGGCGGGGCCCTGGGTCTTAGGCTGAGTGAGGGGCAGGCGGGACCCTGGGTCTTAGGCTGAGTGGGGGACAGACAGGGCCCTGGGTCTTAGGCTGAGTGAGGTACAGGCGGGGCCCTGGGTCTTAGGCTGAGTGAGGGGCAGGCGGGGCCCTGGGTCTTAGGCTGAGTGAGGGGCAGGCGGGGCCCTGGGTCTTAGGCTGAGTGAGGGGCAGGCGGGGCCCTGGGTCTTAGGCTGAGTGAGGGGCAGACGGGGCCCTGGGTCTTAGGCTGAGTGAGGGGCAGGCGGGGCCCTGGGTCTTAGGCTGAGTGAGGGGCAGGCGGGGCCCTGGGTCTTAGGCTGAGTGAGGGGCAGGCAGGGCCCTGGGTTTTAGGCTGCATGAGGAGGGCAGCTCAGGGTCCCTCCTGCTAGCACATGGTGCTCAATCCAGAGACTCTGTGTGCCAGACATGCTGCCTCACTGCATCGGGGGTCAGGAGCCAGCCAAGGAGAGGCTGAGGAGCCATCATGCCCCCCATGATTCCCTCTGTGGGGTGACACCTGCGGGCAAGGCTGCATGTGCCCTCAGCTCTCCCACAGCTTGGGGTGAACCCCCAATGGCCTGCCAGTCGGGATTTGGCTTGGCTATAAACAGTGTCCACTCCACTGACTTGGGCCCCCCGCTGTGGCTCGGCCAGGGCTCCGCCTCTGTGCCCTTAGGCCCCACACTTGCTGCCCTAATGCCATCACCCTGCATTGTCCCCATACCAGCTGGCCTGTCTACTTCTCCTTACACGGAGGATGAGGAACACATCTTGCTCATTGCTGGGGCCTCAGTGCCGGCACATTGCAGGCACTCTGTAAATTCTTCACTGGTTGAAGGGGAATTGGCAGAAACTGCTGAAGAGTGGGTGGAGGCAGTAGAAGAGAGTTGGAGACATTATTACTCAGTGACAGATGAGTGCAACAGCAAGACACCATGGATTTATGGAGCCCTCGCTGTGTGCCAGTCACAGGGCTAAATACAAAGAAATATGCACTGATCTTTGCCCTCCACGTGATTGTATTTTTTCCTGTGTGACAAGGGTAATCCACACACAGACCACTAAATAACAGGCTACTAAATCCTACACTGGAGTTAGGATGACAGCGGCCCCTAGAGTGACCCACAGTAGGACCAGTGGCCCCAGCTCCTGTTCCTCAGCATATGTGGTGTGCCAGCCGACTTACAAGATGAACCTGGTTATCAGGTACGGACCTCAGTCATGAAATGTAGGAATCAGAGGCCGATTTTGCCAGTGGGGAAATGGAGGTTTGGACAGGTAAAAGGATGTGTCTGAGATGAAACAGATAAGGCAAGCTTGTCCAACCCATGGCCCGCAACCCCATGTGGCCCAGGATGGCTTTGAATGCGGCCCAACACAAAATCGTAAATTTTCTTAAAACATTATGAGTTTTTTTGTGTTTGTTTTTTCTTTTTCTTTTTTTTTTTTTTTTAGCTCATCAGCCATCATTAGTGTTAGTGTATTTTATGTGTGGCCCAAGACAATTCTTCTTCTAGTGTGACCCAGGGAAGCCAAAACATCGGAGACCCCAGAGCTGAACTAGGCTTCAGACTCCACATCGGTGCTCTTCTAGCTTTACCTCCTGCCTCAGATCTCCACCCAGGAAATGGGCCGCTGCTTCCAGGCAAGACCAAGGGAGTAGGAGTTAATGATCTCAACCTTCACGGAGGGTCTGGTCTTGTGCTGGGAACACTCTTTATGCAAACTCGGTCTTCACACCAACACTCTTGAATCATCCACATTTTTCCCACGAGGAAATTGAGGCCCAACCAGTAAATGGCAGAGTGAAGACTCTTAGCCCAGGTCTGCCTCTCCCATCCCCAGATGCTGGGTACCAGAATTCCCTGGGGACCTTAGAACAGGCAGGCCCCCACCCCAGCCACTCTAGATTGCAAAACCTGGAGTGGGCTGAGGCCTCTGCATTTGTCGACGCTCCCTGGCTGTTCTGTTAGGAAGAGCAAGGCCTGGGCCCAGGTGGCATCAGATTTTGATGGGGAGCAGGCAGGGACTCTGCCCCTGGAGCCCCTGCCAGGCTGGATCTGAGGGGCTCTTCTTGGCCTCCTACTATGGGCCTTTGCTCTGGCCTCTGCATGGGTAGGTTCTTCCTTTAACCTCTCTGTAGTGCCCACTAGGAGCTCGGCCAGTTCAGTCTCCCTGCTCTTGGGAGAAGGGCCTGGCTAGGAGCTGGAGAGGCTAGAGGCAGGCATTTATACTACGTCGGTCTCTGTGTGTCTGAGGGAACAAGATAACTCTTCAGCAGGTGTGGGGGGTCCTCTTCTTGCTGAGCATGTCTGTAGTGGGGCTGGGAACTTCCTGCAGGGAGTGTAGGGCCACCCCTACGATGTAGGTGCATGTGGTCCCATTCTGCAGATCAGCAGACTGAGGCTTAGTGCATCTAAGGGAATTACCAAGGTCAGGCCAGGTGCGGTGGTTCATGCCTGTAATCCCAGCACTTTGGGAAGCTGAGGCGGGTGGATCACCTGAGGTCAGGAGTTTGAGACCAGCCTGGCCAACATGGTGAAACCCTGTCTCTATTAAAAATACAAAAATTAGCTGGGTGTGGTAGCTGGCACTGGGTGTGATAGCTGGCACCTGTAATCCCAGCTACTCGAGAGCCTGAGGCAGGAGAATCACTTGAACCCAGGAGGCGGAGGTTGCAGTGAGTCAAGGTTGTGCCACTGTACTCTAGCCTGGGAGACAGAGTGAGACTCTGTCTCAAAAAAAAAAAAAAAAAAATACCAAGGTCATGCTGCTGGTGACAGCACAGGGACAGGGACCCAGGTGTGTCCGTTTCACTCTGTCTTAATCTCTGTCCCATCCCAGCAAGGAAAAGGGGTCACTAGAAATTATTCTAATACATTTAAGTGATTATTTCCTTACGTGGATGCAATGTATTCCTTTCAGAGCACTTCTACATTCATCTTCTTTCTCCCCTCAAGGTATAGGGCTGAGAGTTAGCTAAAGAAGTTACCTTCTCCATCTTACATATTTAGAAACTGAGGCCCAGAGATGGTGGGGGTGCCTTGCCCAAGGTCACTCAGAGAATGGGAGGCAAAGCTGGGTCTAGATGCAGGCCTCCTGACTTCTAGCTCAGTGCTGCCTCCTTGCCAGGGACCATCTCCACTCCGGGACTCAGAGTCAGCCACACTTGGAGACATCACCTGTGGGTCCTGGGACCTTGCAGTCACAGAGGTTGGGTGACAAGTTTTTTCTTCTTCTGTTTTCTAGGGTCTTACGAATGTGGAATCTGTGGCAAGAAGTACAAATATTACAACTGCTTCCAGACCCACGTGCGGGCACACCGAGGTGAGAGGATCGCTGGGGCAGAGCCGAACCTCTCATTGCCTGTCTGTTTTCCACTTGGGCTCCCTGTGGGTGACCCCCGAGGCCCTGAGAGCTCCAGCCTTTCCCATTCTCCTCCCGCTTTCATCAGTAGGGCAGGGTGCCAGGCAGAAGGGAGGCCTCCTGATGTGGGATAGCACAGGTGTGGGAGGGGGACACCAAAGGACACACCTGCTTCCCTCGGGCCTCACGCCTCCCAGAATACCTCATCACTGTTCGGGTCAGTGGTCCCCACAGGGCACGTGTTGGGTTCAGTGTGTGTGTTCCTCATGACAAGCGTGGGAGTCAGGGACAGGAGGGATGGTGTCTGCTTCTGCTGGAACCTGGCAGGCAGGGAGGAGAGGCTGACATTAGGGGCCCAGGGCAGGACTGTGAGCTCTTCCCCTGTGACTTCCACGTTCTTTTGTGCTTGACATTGGCCCTGTCACTGGGCTGGTAGGCTCACCCCGGTCCCTCTTTCTCTCTTTGCAGACACCGAAGCCACCTCAGGGGAGGGAGCCTCCCAAAGCAGTGAGTACCTTTTTCTCCTCATGGGCTGCTGAGGGGCAAGGGCTTGGGGTAGGAGGCAGAGGAGATGCTTGTTTCCTCCCCCAGAACTGCTCCAGGTGGCCTCTGAGAGACACAGTTCTGGGGTTCAAGCTTTGGGGCTGGGCCCCGCAACACAGGGCCTCAGAGCGCCATCCCCAAAGTGTGCTCCGTAGCAAGCTCCTTCTGGGAAGGTTAGCAGGTGTTCTGTCCCTGATGATTTCCCCGGCCAAGTAGCTTGGGGAGACCTTGAGAGCAGTTTTCTTTCTTGTGGGTGTTTCCAGCCCCTCTGACAGATGCAGCCCTGGAAGTATGGAGTATGCAGTTCCTTATGTTCTTTTGACTGACTCGTGACTCTGGGGCTCCATCGCTGACTTTTGGGACATGCTGCTTTGGAGCATTTTCTCTTGAGCCCCCACAGCCAGGGGCACTAATTGCTTATTGGTGACTTGCCTTAGGGTGTCATATCCCAGCACCTTAACATCTGTGACAGCACGGCTGCTCACAGGCCCTGCTTACCTTCCCTCCAGTTCTAGACCCCAAGTGCCTGGTTAGCGAGCAGCCAGTGAGGTGTAGGCTAGCATGGAATCACCCCACCCAATAATACAAAGCTGCAGAAGTCACAGTTCTACCTGTCGGTATGTCGCCAACAAAAATGTGTGCATATCTGCTGAAAGATGCAAACTAGAATGTTCTTAGCACACTGTTCCTTGCAGTCCCAAACTAGAAATCCCCAAAGCTCAGTGCTCACTGAATGGATAAGTAAGTCTAGTAACAGAAAGGACCACTGTGTGTTGGTGAGAATGAACAATTTATAGCTACACACTGCAACACGAATGACTCACAATGGTGAGCAAGGCGCAAACAGAGTTCATCCTTGAAGACTGCGTAGAGAAAGGGCAAAAGCGCTGAAACTAATTGTCGGTAGAAGTTGGAAGAGCGGCTCCGCTGGAGAGAGGGCTTCTCGGTTCTGTTTCTTGAGCTGAGTGTGGGTTACATGGGTGTATTCAGTTTGTGGAAACTGAACAAGCTGTACACTTACGATGTGTACACTTTTCTATACCGGGGTTAGCAAGATTTTTCTGTAGAGGGCCAGATGGTAAGTATTTTAGACTTCATAGGCCAGACGTCTCCGTCACAAGTATTCAGCCCTGCCCTTGTAGTGGGAACATGCCAGGAACAGAGATAATATGTAAATGAATTCCTTACCAAAACAGATGGTGGGCAGGATTTGGCCCGCAGACTGTAGCGTGCCAGTCCCCATTCTACAGGCTTGTTACACCACACCATCATAAAAAAAGGTTTTTAACATAATAAATAAACAGCACCACCCCCCACCCAACAGAACCCCAAACCAGAGCAGTTTGAAGAGGTGCCGATGGCTGAGGAAGGATTTTCACTGGCCTGGGTCCTGACAGCGTTTCTTCTGAGGCACTTTCCCATCCACTCCGATTGGATTCTTATGCCAAAGGAGAGGCCGACATGTTCTGGACAGGAATCTGAGACTCAGGTCGGCTAGACACCTGCCACAGGACTCCAGCTGGGAGGAGGTGGGAGCCAGCCCTCCCCCTCCAGCCCTGTCCTTCCTGCCCCAGCCCCAGCCCACCCCTTGGCTCCCATCTCCCTCAATAGCTCCATTCTTTTCCGGCTCCCATGGTCTGACTGCGGTCAGCCACACATTTAAAGAACTTCCCTATTTATCTTTCCTTCCTTAGCTATTCTGGGCCCCTGGCCTCTCCGGCAGCCCCTCCGTGATCTGCTGTGTTCCGTCTGGCTTCCGTTGTCCGCGGGCTTGCTGGTTGCTGAGGGCCCTGGAGCCGGGGGTATTTTTAGACTTTCCATCACTTTTCCCTTCCTCCCTGTGGAGTTTCCTCCCCACGGCCATCGCGAGCTATTTTATTCTCAGTCCTGCGCCCCCGCCCTGACCCAGGCCGGCAGCGCCTGCTTGGAACGCCTGGCCTCCACCTTACAGGGGCCTGGCCGTGGAGTCACGGAGCTACAAGGGCTCAGCTGAGAATAGTCCAGCCCACCCCTTTTGCAGATGAGGACGCTAAGTCCCAGAGAGAGGGAGTCATGCAGCTTGTGATAAGTGAGGTGGGCCTAGAAATGAGCCTTGCACATTCTATTAACAGTTCTAGGACTTTTCATTTATTTGCTAGGAAAATAGTGCAGTCTTACATAGAAGCATAAAGACATATTCACTCACGCATCTGTCCACTAAGGAATAAAAGATCAGTCCCTCACGCTGCGTCACATTAATGCTTGTAACTGAATTTGGTAACATTTGGCAGGTGTTTATTGGATGTTAGGCATTGTGTTCCTTTATTCTTTGTTCTAATTCTGGGAAATGGAGAACCTCTCATTCCCATTTTACAGATGAGGAAACGGAGGTGCAGAGGTTAGGCAACATGTCTGAGGTCTGTCCCACTTGTAAGTGGTGCAGTTGGGTTTGATTAGGCAGCCTGATTCCCTGCCTCCCTGAACGGAACCACAGCAGCATTCGGAAAGACACTGAGCTTTCGTGTCTGAAAATGGACTGGTTCTGAAAATGAGTTTTCACTGACAAAAAAATGATTTTGTTCTACTCTTTAAGAGTAACTCTTGGGCTGGTTGCAGTGGCTCAAGCCTGTAACCCCAGCACTTTGGGAGGCCGAGGCGGGTGGATCACGAGGTCAACAGATCGAGACCATCCTGGTCAACATGGTGAAACCCCATCTCTACTAAAAATTACAAAAAATTAGCTGGGCACGGTGGCGCATGCCTGTAATCCCAGCTACTCAGGAGGCTGAGGCAGGAGAATTGCCTGAACCCAGGAGGTGGAGGTTGCGGTGAGCCGAGATTGCGCCATTGCACTCCAGCCTGGGTAACAAGAGCAAAACTCCGTCTCAGAAAAAAAAAAAAAGAATAACTGTCTTGCCCTAATCAATTCCTGCCTGCAGAAGACCTGGGAACATGCTCCCTATCCACGTCAAAGAGATGTCATGGTGTGGGAGCAGGGTGGGGGTATTCTCAGCAGCAGAAACTTGGGGGTTCACGTTTTCTTGGAGGTCCTGAAGCAAGGGGTCAGGCCCAGCTGGCCAGGAGGCTATGTGGGTAAAGACAAGCAAGCAGGCAGGTGGTAGCAGATGGTGGGCAGCACTCGTCAGCTTAGGAGAGGAAAGTCAGGGCAAAACCCAGTCTGGATCCAGACGCCGGGTGGCCTTGACTTCTCTGTCTCTGTTCCTGAGCAGGAGTCCTGCACAGAAGTCAGGGTTGCCAAGTGGAGACTGGGGACCATGGTCTGGTTGGGACCTGATGGGGAAGTTGTCTCTGTTGATTGCTGGCCACATGAAAGGATTAAAGCCTGGGCCAGGCATAGAATCCTGGGACCGCCAGCCTGGGGGAGGCCCCAGGAATCAGCTCATCTACATCCCTTTCCCAGCTCCCCCAGTTAGGGGGAAAAACAAGGAAGTAGGACCAGCTTCTCCTGCCCCATACCCCACCACCTATTTCTTGGATGATTTTGGTACCCAGCATCCTCAGAATGTCTTCAAAGCTCCTGTGGCTTCTTGCTCAGGGACCAGTTTGTGTCTGAGGCTCTGGCATCTGCTAAGGCATTTTCAGAGAATACCATTGCAATGGAAGAGGTGGCTAATGCCGTTTGTGCCCCAAGTTCAGAAGGTAGGGCCAGAAACCTTCCCACCGAATTAGCTGGTGGTGTAACCTTGTGGTAGAGGATTGCATCAGATCCTGTATTTGGGTTCTGAGGGGCAGGAGAGGGACCAGGAGACAGGTACCCCAGCCCAGTACTGATGTGCAGCTTATTCAGACAGGGAAGGGCCACATGCCCTGACTCAGTTAGCTGGTGGTTAGCGAGTGTTTGAGTCCTAGCTCTCCCTTTCCCTTCTGTCCAGCCTTGAGCAGACCACCAAGTGTCCCTGCGCCTGGGGAGATGTGATTGATAGGCCCTCTCTGCATCGTCCCAAACAGCACACACATGAGGTCCACGCCAGTGCAAACGTTAGTGTGTGCCGTTGTGGAGGGGGTCATGTCCTGTGTCCAGCCTCAGATGTTGGGTAGACTTGGGGGATCATCCAAACTCTTACCCCATGTTAGTTACCTATTGCTGTGTAGCAGATGTCCCTAAAACTTAATGACTGAAAACAGTGAGCACTGATTATCCCTCAGTTTCCAGGGTCAAGAATTTGGATATGGTTTTGCTGGGTCCTGTGGCACTGGGTCTCTCCCTGGCTGCAGGCAAGGACTTGGCCAGGGCTGGGGTCTCATCTCAAGGTTCAATCAGGGAAAGAACTGCTTTTTTTTACTTTTTATTTTTTTTGAGACAGAGTCTCGCTCTTGTTGCCAAGGCTGGAGTGCAGTGGGGTGATCTCAGCTCACTGCAACCTCCGCCTCCTTGGTTTAAGCGATTCTCCTGCCTCAGCCTCCCGAGTAGCTGGGACTACAGGCATACACCACCATGCCCAGCTAATTTTTGTATTTTTAATAGAGACAGGGTTTCACCGTGTTGGCCTTGATCTCTTGACCTCGTGATCCACCTGCCTCAGCCTCCCAAAGTGCTGGGATTACAGGTGTGAGCCAGTTCGCCTGGCCAAGAGCTGCTTTTAAACTCACTCACACGGTTTTTAGCAGGGTTAACAACCCTCCTAGGATTCTGTCCTTCCCAGGGCCTTAGACTGAGGGCCTCCTTGGCTGTTCACCAGAGGCTGACCTCAGCTTGTGGTCACCTGGGTCTCTCATGGGGCAGCTCACAAGCCCAGCAGCGAGCAGGTGTGAGCTGGAGAGAGAAGGTATGCTTGACACAGAAGTCAAGATCTTTTGCAAGCTACCCTCAGAAGTGATACTCCATCATATTTACTGCATTCTGTTCATTAGAAGTCAGTTACCAGGTCTAGCCCAGACTCACAGGGAAGAGGTGATTATAGGGCGTGAGCATCAAGAGGCCAGGAGCCCTGGGTGCTGTCCCCAAAGCCACTCATCACAGGCCCTCCCAGCTGTGCCCTTGGGGCAAGTCCCTTCTAATCCTCAGTTTCTTCCTGTGTAAAATGAGAGCCTGCTTCCTCCCTCTGCTGCAAGAATTGAGGAGATGCAGGGAAGAGCCAGACCTGCTGCCTTGCTTCTTGTAGCACCTGGGCTTGGCTGCTGCAGGGACTGTTACTCTCACAGCGCTTCTGTGAAGGGCGTGCCAGGCCATTTAAGAACCAGGCGCTCAGGAACTCACCTTACCTAGGGCAGGCCAAACCAAAGGGTTGGTTTTGGAGTCACTTCTGGGTTCCCAGTCATATGGGACCAGATGTGTGGTCTGGATGTGTGGTCTGGATCTCCACAGAGGACCCCTGACAGCCCAGCCTACATCCTGTGGACCCAGAAGGCAATACAGGGCTGGCTTGGGGTAGAGGGTGGGGCCAGCACTGAGGCAAGAGCTTTACCCTCCTGCACGTTGGGGAGAAGAAGCTGGGCGTTCCAGGGGGTAGGTGGTGCGGTGGCCTTCCAAGGTCTAGAAGACATGGGCAGTGCCAGGGTACAGACTGGCTCAGGAACTGATTTTCCTCGGGGTCATTCAGTTGGGGCCAGACTGGGCTAGTCCTGTCTTTGGTTTCTGAGGTGATCTGGCCAGAAAAACCCCACCCCACATGACTGTCGCCCTGGTAACCAGGTGTGTGTTTTCATCCTTTGCAGACAATTTCAGGTACACATGTGACATCTGCGGGAAGAAGTACAAATACTACAGCTGTTTCCAGGAGCACCGAGACCTACATGCAGTGGACGGTGAGTCAGGCCCTCACTCCCTGGAGTCACGCCAAGAGGCACCCTTCCTCCAAGGCACAGCCCCCAACCCTCCCCGCCTCCCTCCTCCCTCTTACCCAGAAAAAGGCCAGGCAGCAGCCAGAACCACGAGGGGGGTGACCAGCCCTGGAGGATTCTGGGGGCGGGAACGTCCCCATCATACTCCACATACACTTGTATTTAGGTTAAGTAGTGAAATTGCCATTTTTATAGGTCAAAATCAGTAGAATATTGAAATTTCATATCGAGTCATTTTATAGTTTCCTATTGAGCATTTTCATGTTCTGATGAGATTAAACCGATTTTAAAAAATGAATGATGGCCTTTTAGCAGCTTAGATTATAGAATTAGAAATTAGAACAATACATTAGGTAATACATTTTTGAATCTTAAGAATCCTAGAAAGAGGGTCTGTGACCTTAGAAGGCCTTAGGGGTTCCCCATCTAGCACCACACCCTCAGCCTGCCTCGAGCTGTGACAGCCAGGCCCACCACCTGTTACCACTGGCGCATCCCTTTTCTCACCTCCTTTCTCTCCTCCCAATCTCTTCCTCTTTTCTCCTGCCCTGGCCCCTTGAAGGCATGATGGCAATCAGAAACAGTTCTAGGCAAACAATGCCTGCCTGCACTGGGATGGGTGCCTGTCCCACTGAGGATGAGGGATTGCGGGCCAGGCTGTGTCCTGGTTGGGATGTGTCCTCGTGTTGTCCTGGTTTTGGGGGGCTTCCACGGTGGCCAGGGCAGCCCTCCTGGGCCTCCAGGCAATCCCAGGGGGCTAGGGACTGGGAGCGGCAGCAGAGGCAGCTCTTGGCAGGGACTAACAGGGCTCCTGTTTGCTTCTTTCCTTCTGCGGCTGCCGCCTCCCGCCCCGGCGCAGTGTTTAGTGTGGAAGGGGCCCCTGAGAACCGGGCAGGTAAGTCCTTGGTGGCTGCTCATCACCTCCCCTGTCCCCGGCTGGGCTCCTGATACCTGGGGGACCAGGGTACTAAGGGCCATATGTTCTCCCACAGACCCCTTCGACCAAGGTGTCGTGGCCAGTGACGAGGTGAAGGAGGAGCCCCCGGAACCATTCCAGAAAATCGGGCCAAGTATGTGGGATTCTTTCTGGGGCTGAGGGCCAAGGAAAGCAGGGCTCAGTCTCACTGCTAGGGCAGGGGTAGCGGTGGGTGGTATCCCTTACCTGCAGTAACAGTGCCCACCAGTCAGGACTGGAGCTTTTGAGGAGCTGCAGGCAGCGCAGGGTCAAGGTCAGGGCAGTGAAGGCAGCCAGGCTGGGGCTGAGTCCTGGCGCTGCTACTTACGGCTTGGCGTCCTCATGGTCTGTTAGCCATCCTGAACCTCAGCGTCCCCACCTGTGGAGTGAGGATGACATTTCCCCGCCAGTTTGTTGGGGATTAAATGAGATCCTGGATGTAAACCACTTGTTAGCACAGTGCCTGGTACATAGTAGGTGCTCGGAAAATAACATGTCATAGTCACCTGAAGGGGCCTATCAGCAAATGAGCGGTCCAGGGCAGCCACAGGCAGACACTCTGTCTCTGTCCCAGGAAACCCCTCCAGGGCAGGAGCCACACACTTGTCTGGCCTGTTTTCGATAAACTTGTATTGAGTGTTGTAGCACACAGCAGGGAGCAGGACATGTGTGGTCCTGCCCTTGGGTAATTCAGATGGGGCCTGGGGGTGGGGACAGCAGATAATTGAACAGATAGTTCCAACACAGAGAGCTTGCAGGGAGCTGTGGGGGGCCTGGGGGAGTGCTGAAAGCTTTTGGGTGGGGACAAGGGTAGGGCATGAGCCCCTGCATCCCATGCAAAGGCTGGAGAGCTGTGCTGGTCCCAAGAATCGATGATGGCCTCAAGTCTTACAGAGCCTTGAATGCCAGCAGGCAGCATCCCCGGGCAAATGAGCCAGAGAGTTTGCTAAGTGGAGAAGGGACTTGATCCGGTTTGCATTTTAGTAAGCCCAATTTTGCTGCTGGGAGGAAGATGGATTGGGAGGGGCCAGGTGGCCAGCCTAGGGCAGGTGCGGTGGGACCACAAGTGAGTGAGATTTGTCCTTTGCAGCCATTCAGCAGGAATTGACATACCTGCTATTTATCTCGTTTCCTGTATCTTACTACCCAGCAAGAAGAGACCTTTATGGTCTCTGTTTCCTTCCAATAAGGATCTAATGTAGCTTAGAAAAATATACACAAAAACAGAACAAGCAGATGAGGATATCTATGTGAAGGAAAATCAGAGGAGCTGAAATGCTAAATACTTTCTTTGGGGCAGAGCTCAGTCCCAGCCCTTGGAAGGGGTTGGGTAGGTCCCTTCCCCTTCCCCCAAATGCTTTTTCTTCCTCATCCCTTGTCTGTGGTCATGGGATGATTCTTTGTTTTTTTCTAAACTCTTTTGAAAGCATTCAGGAAACTGAAGATGAGATAATGTCTGTAAAGTGGTTAGCGCAGTGGTTGTCACATGCATAGTAAACACTGGATAAATAGGAGCATTAAAATAATCTTAAAGATGAAGAATATGGCTGGGCGTGATAGCTCATGCCTGTAATCCCAGCACTTTGGGAGGCCAAGGCAGACAGATCACCTGAGGTCAGGAGTTCAAGACCAGCCTGGCCAATATGGCGAAACCCTATCTCTACTAAAATTAACTGGGGGAGGGGGGGGTGGGGGGGTGGAGCGCGCCTGTAGCCCCAGCTACTCAGGATGCTGAGGCAGCAGAATCGTTTGAACCCAGAAGGCAGAGGTTGCAGTCAGTGAGCCAAGGTTGCACCACTCCACTCCAACCTGGGCAACAGAGTGAGTTCTATCTCCAAAAAAAGATGAAGAATATGACAAAACCCTCAACACTCAAATACAGGAAGTTACTTGCTGCAGGGGAAACATAGATGTGAATCGGGCATATTTGCAGCATTCAAAGAATTCATAGTCTGAAAAAACAAATTCATAATCTGGTAGGAAAGACAGACATTCGTAGGCAGATACAGGACAGGAACGGAAGATCCATGACCTCTTTGTTCAGTATCTATCCAGGGGCAGTGGTCCCGGTGTGTACTACCACTCTTCCAACCATGTCATTGTCTTTAGGAAGATGGGCTTTGGAATCAAGCCTGGGTTTGAATGCTGTCGTCACCAGCTTCCTAGCTACTTACCCCTGTGAGTGTCCCATAAGTTAGGGACAAGCCTGTCTCTGAATTTTCCAGTGCCGTTGGAGCACGCACACATAAGGTGTCTCACCGAGCACCTGGCCCATATCCAAGGTGTAGTGAGACATGTTACTGAGAAAGAGTCAAGGGCAAGAGTTTAGAGCCAACCCAAATAGACTCCCAGCTCTACACTTAACAGCTGCATGATGTCCTACCAGTTTTCTAATCTGTCTAATCCATAGTTTCTCTAACTCTAAGTGGGGTGATGACAATAAAACTCACCTTTCAGGATTGTCTTGGGACTTAGTTGAGATTATGTTTGTAAAAGAATTAGCATAGTCCTTGACATATGCATGCAAAGCATTAAATAGGCGGTACTTGTTAATTACCCAGGAAGATGCAGAACAAGATAAAGCGTGTTCTGTGTGTCTGTAAGTCTGAAAGACAGCCAATGCTAGGACCTGGGAGGAATTATCACAAATTATAAGGAGTGTAGGATTGCATTGAGAAGATCAGGCTGGATCTGGCTGCCAGCATGCTCCCAGCTGTACTGAATGGAGCTGTGATTGCTAGGGTGGTGTAAGACCATCCCTTGCTACTACTCAGGAGCTGTCTTGTGAGACAAAAAAGTTGCTTCTTTGGCTCCTGCTATGTATAAGCAGACCAATGCCACAGAACCCTAAACAGGATTAGCCAGTAGAGGAACCATGTATTCTGAAGAGACCGAATGCCCAAGTAAAGCTTCGTAGTCAGGCGAAGAGGAAGCACCCTGGCAGGAGTGAGTGCTGGGAAGTACACCTTTCACATCAGCATCAGCTGAGAATATTAGAGAATTAGGTACTTAGGTTGGAGGAAACCCAGGCAGTGACAGCGCAGAGAATCCTGCTAGAAAAGACAGAGTTGGTCCGGGGAGCCTTATGTGTTAACTCGCTCTTCATCTACAGATCCAAGAATTACTTCTATGATAATGGGCAGAGGGAGAATCAAGGAAAATTCATTTGTGTGGTCTGTCGAGACAGAGTTAAGTCTGGAGTCATGGATGGGTTACTTGATTTTTATGCCTGAATAAGGAAGAGTAACTTGAAAAGTTAAAAAAAAAATGAGAGAATTTTTGTGTAAATTCCACATAACAAGAAAAAGAGAATTTACAAGACTCAGAGAAGAGCACACTTCTGAAAATGATCTGCCACAAAATCTAGAAGACCATTCTGTTTGACAGCCTTCTCATATAAGGAAATATGACCTGTCTTACAGTCCACTTAGGCTGCCACAGTAACATATTGTAGACTGGATAGTTTAAACAATTTATCTCTTACAGTTCTGGAAGCTGGAAGGCCTGAGATCAGGGTGTCAGCATGGCTGGGTTCTGTTGAGGGCTCTCCTCCTGGCTTGCATTTGGCCACCATGTGTCTCATGATGATGTGAGAGAGAGAGAGTGCTTTCTGGCCTTTCTTCTAATAAGGGCACTAATCCCATGGTGGGGCCCCACCCTTATGACCTCATCTAATCCTGCTTACCTCCCAAAGGCCCCATCTCCACATGCCATCACATTAGGAGTTAGGGTTTCATCATATGAATTTGAGGATAGGGGCACAGTTCAATCCATAGCATGACCCCTGTGAAAAAGGACCTGGAAGTTGTATGGTGAAAAGGCAACAGAATAAGAAGGTAAAGAGAGAGGAGTGAGACATGGAAGGATTTCAGAGAAGCAGAAAACATAAGAACAGAATTAAAACCTACATTCTGTGTAGTAAAGAGTCGAGTTTATCTGCAAAATTGGAGTTAGTGATGTGAAGAATGAACTTGAACAGATAAAGATAATGAAAGGAAAATATGATAAATAGGGAGACCAGGCAGCCAGTTTCAGATAATTGATGCTATAGTACCAGTGGTGAGAAACAGCGCTCCTAAGATCTAGTCGAAGAAAACTTTGCTCAGCTAAAGGAAGATCTGTATATGCAGATTTAATAGGCTCATCGGGTCAGATAGAGTCGGTTTAAAGAGACCTGTACCTAAATAGATCTCAGTGACTGTAAAGGGGAAAAAAGGCATTCAGGCTTGAAAAAGGAAGTTACCTATCCATGAATTCAGGGTGGACTTACCTCAGACTTCTCTGCAATACTAAATCTTAGAAGATAATGGATAAGTTTTGAAGGGAAAAGGTTGTAATCTAGACAAATTGTGGTTTGTGTGTAAAGAGAAAAGAAAGGGCTTACAAAACATACTTTTTTTTTTTCTATGTACCCATCTTCACAAAGTTATTTGAAGATATGCTCTGATGAACTAAGTTGTGGAATGCATTTAAAGGCTCAATTGTGAGAAAATTATCATATAAGAGGAATTGTGAGTAATAAAACCAGATAAACTAGAAGTTAGTTTAAAATGTTCCAAATCTGATTATAAAATTGCAGAAGGCAGATTATTCTAAAATATTAAAAATGAGGGTTCTCTTTAAAAAAGGAAGGAGGAATTGGTGAGGGATACAGTAAAGTAGGTTAAGCCAGTCCTACTCATACTGTGGCTCCAGACCAGCAGATCAGCGTTCCTGGAAGCTTATTAGAAATATATAGTCTTGGGCCCTACTCCAGACCTATAGGATCAGAATTTCTGGGGTGGATCCCTGCAATCTATGTTATAACAGTCTTTCTAGATGATTCTTTTACATGCTAAAGTTTGAGAAACACTGGTTTATGCTACCTTTCTCAATGGTGATAGACTTTAAAATGTCATTTCCCATTTGACTATTAGCAATTAGAGGACTATATCTTATATACTGTCTATAACAATAGAGAATATTGGAAAATAATGAAATATCGGAGAATAATGGAAAAATAAAGAGTTCATATATCAAACAACTGGGAATTAAGGCAGCAATCAGAAAGGGTGGAGCATGAAGAAGACTCATAAAACCAAATCAATTATAGCAATAAAAGCAAATGGTATAATCTCCTTTATTAGAAGACAAAGCTTGTCAGGTTGATTTAAAATAATCCAGTTATGAATGGTTTATTAGAGACAAGGCTAATTCCTTATCTTTACTCTGCACTTGAGCTTCTCTTTCCTACTTCCAGAGCTAGAGTGAATTCCCTATCACAGGTTTTTATAGCACTGCATATGTCTCCTTGAGAGCACTTACTGTGGATGGAGTTTTAAATTTGTTTGAGTGACTCAGATTTTTCAGTCTCCTTTTGTTAGACCGTAAACTCCTTGAAGGCAGGAACTTTGCCTGTTTTTGCTCAACATTTTGTACCAGCACTTAGCACTGTACCTGTTTAATGAATGACAGTAATGAGAAAATACAGGGACATATCTTTAGGTACATGTAAACAAGTAGGAATCAGGATCTGACAAATTATCAAATTATTTATGCCAGATAAACTAATAAAATGGAATAATTAAATGTTACAGCATGAGTTCTTAAACCTTCCCTTGCATCGGAATTTTCTGGAGGGCTTGTTAAAACACAGATTGCTGGACCCAACACCTAGAATTTTTATTTTCAGTAGGTCTTAGGTGAGTCCTAAGAATTTGCATTTCTCACAGGTTCCCAGGTGATACTGATATTGCTGGTCCAGGTACCACACTTTGAGAAGCACTGTGTTGGAAAACAGTTTTATGTTACTAAATTCAGTTCACAGTGAAGATTTTGATCCCATGAGCCTTTATGCATCAAACAACATTGTTTCCAAATATGCAAAATAAATTTTGAAATATAGTGAAGCGGAAGGTTTTATCACAATCTTTAGTCTTTCACAGAGCAAGTAGACAAGATTGTTTAGAATTTAAATAATATATTTAATGCAGTTTAATAACATTGAATCCTACAAAAAGCAAATAACTTACCTTTTCCAATGTTTATGAACCAGTTACAACAGTTATTTAACTACTAACAATTCTATAGCAGGAGAGAAAAACCGTAAACAGACTAATAAACCAATTACGAAAAAATTTTAACGTGTATAACAAAATGTTGATATCCTTAATCTACAAAGAGTAGTGATTTCATAAATGTCAGTGTGCCTGTAGAAAAGGAAAGTCACAAAAGAAAAATGATAGTTAATTAAACATGAAAAATAATCAATTTCCATAGCAATCAAAGAAATGGAAAAGAAAATCAGCAGTGGAATATAGTTCTCTCATCAGATAGGCAAAATTTAAGAAGATGATAGGTATACTGAAGCACACGCAGACATTTTCACACCTTCCTGGTTGGGATGATGGTGCTATGGTTATCAAAAGCCTTAAAGATACATACCCTTTCCCCGTCTTGAATTTTTCCCCAGGAAATAATGTGCAAGGATTATGTGGAAAAGCCTTTAATTTGTGATAATGTGCAAAACTAATGGGTGAATGTAAAAATTTCTGTAAGGACATGAGTCACAGCATTTTTTTAATAGGAAAAGAATTTTGAAACAATTCAGTGTCCTTTGGTGTAGGGGATTCGCTCAGCAAATTCCAAAGTCCGGTGAGAACCATGCAGCCAATATATGCAGTAGAGATCAATATCGATTGGGCAAATGTCCGCAAAGTAATGTCAATTCAATACACCAGATTACAAAGAGGGTATTGATCAGGACTGGCTAATTCAGGGCTCACAGGAGCCAGACAGGTGGTATCAGTGAGAGAAGCACACCCCAGATGAGACAGAGTAAAGAGTGGGAACCAGGGCACCCTCCCCCAGGGGGGCAGATGCTGCTGTTTGTGTGGGGATTACAGATGATTGAAATTTCTCTTTAGTTTTGATTTTGTGTTTGTATTTATCAGTATTTTATAATTTTCCCCCAGTGAACAATATTACATCAGACATTTTTAAGAAGAAAGAAGTTAGGCAGTGCCAAAAGAGAGGTAAAGATAAAGTTGGGTGGGACTTGAGAGGAAGAAGTGACCCCTGCTGCTAACGGGTGGGGGGCGCTTGGGGGCAGGGAAGGTCCTAGAGATGAGGGGACCCTGGGTGTGGCCACTGCAGAGGGCAGGGCTTGTGAAGGGGCTGATGAAGAGGTTGGTGTTGGAGGTCAGCACATTTCCTGAGCACCAGGGTTGGGGTGGAGCGATGTGCCAGGTACTGTTCTAAGCACTTGCTATCTAAATTTAATCCTCACAGCAATCCTACAAGGTGGTCCTATTATGACCCCTCTTTTACAGACAGGAAAACTGAGGCACAGAGAGGTTAAGAGACTTGCCCGAGGTTACCCAGCTCGAAGTGTCTGAGCTGGGATTTGATTAGAGGCCTTCTAACTCCAGAGTCAGAATTGATTCTAGTTGGTGGTCCCAGAATGGGGAGGAGCTATTCTGGGGGGTGAGAGCACGCTGATGCTTCTTGGTGGGGGCCGGCTGCCCATTCTTATACCTTTGTCTTTTTCCTGGACAGAAACTGGCAATTACACCTGTGAATTCTGTGGGAAACAGTACAAGTACTATACTCCCTACCAGGAGCATGTGGCCTTACATGCCCCCATCAGTGAGTACTCCTCCCGGTGGGGATGGGGATTGGGGGGCCGGGGACAGAGTGGGCCAGCCATTAGCCAGGCCTCTGGAGCTTGGCCAGGAAATAGTGAAAGCAAGGTGAACACAGTTCTGGGTCAGTTTTTAGGTGTCTAAGTCTGACCCAGGCCACCTGCTCACAGTGGCCAAAATAGCTGAGAAGTTCCCCTCTTAAGCAAGAGCAGAGTCAGAGCCTTCTCTTAGTGGACTCAGAGACCTGTGCCCACGTGATTGGGGCGAGGAGGGTGAACATCACTTGTCCAAGTCCTGCTGTGGCCCCGTCCCCACCTCCTCTAGGTTCTTCCCCATCACAAGGTTTATGACTCTCCATCCCCAAAGCCAGTGCCCCATGATGCACCTTCAGTCTGAACATATGCAGGAAGGAGCCCAGGGTAGGGGCATGGTTAACTGGACAGGACAGCTCCCTCTTGGCCCCTGATGGTGGGAAGCTAAGGAGGTGGCAGGAACCCTGAGCTGGGAGCCAAGTCCTGACTGTCATTCCCTGCTGAGTCCCAGGCCTGCTTGTGACCTGCAGCAGGCCCCATCCTGTCTCTGGGTCACCATCTCCCTCTCTGATCAGGAAAGGAAAGATCTCTAAAGGTCCTTCCCACAGGGACATCCTGGCCTTCCATCCTTCTGGTGCCCGTGAGCCTACCTTGCTGATTTCCCTCCACCTCTTCTGGATATTAGAGGGGTCTCCATCCTTGGATCCCCAAGTATCTGAGCCGGGAGGCCCATCAACCCTCCTCTGCTTCGTGTGCAGGTGTGGAAACCGAAGTCCGACAGGGGCAGGGCTTGTGCAGAGTCTCAGGGCAATAGGGCTGGATGTTACTCGGCTGCGAAGAACAAAAGCAGCCTTTTGGGGAGCGTTACTGCTTTTGTTCTTCGCAGCCGAGCTGTGGGAATCCCACTCTCCATTCTGTGGATGGGAAGATTTAGGTCCAAACAGAGAGGGAGGTCACTGGGGGCCCAAAGCCACTTATAGTCTAGGAGGACCTAAGTCCCTCCTAAAGCCCTGCTGTTGGAATACCAAGGCTATCAGATAGGGAGGGAGAAGTCAGAGCCTGGAGGGTGCTGTCAGTAGCTTCCCCGGGAATTCTTCCATGCTGGGCAGAGTGGCAGGTGCTGAGAGGTTTCCCTGTGGATAAGAACTCCAGTCCTGAGGTCAAGCACTGGGCTGGGATTCTCATCCCAGCTTGCCCCTGACTGCTGTGTGACCTTGTGCCTGTTGCTCTCTTTCTCTGGGCTCCAGTTGCCCATCTGTGAAAGCTCTTAACGTATTTTCAGCCCAGGATCTGGGTTATAGACATCTCTGACATGAGATACCTGCTATGGCCTCACTGGAAGAACCTATTCCGCTTCCCAGCCTGGGCTGTATGGGTCATTCAGTACCCACCATACAGCCAGATCTTGTGTGGGGAGAGAGGATGCGGAGATTCCACTGGGTGGGCACCAGCTCGTTCAGTTGACCCACTTGTGGTACTGATGCCCAGGCAGCAGGACTGTGGTGGGGCTTGAACACCATGGCCTGTAGCCCTCTGGGGATTCAGCTTTTCACAGCTGGTACAGGGCAGCCATGTCTGTGTTCTCCAGTGAAGCAGCGACTGCCCTGCTGCCTGATGCCCAGAACGGATGCTACCCAGAATGCACTTTCAGTGAGGTGTTAGTTACAAGGCCACACTATAACCTTTGGTTCAGCCTTTGGAGACTATCTTCAGTGCTTCCTGGGACAAGTTGAATAAGGCCATGGAGTTAGTAATATGGCTTTGAATTCAGGCCGCCCATACTCAACTATGAAGCTATATCTATCCTACATCCCATGTCAGATGGTACAGCAGAAAGGGGTATGTCTCTTGCACTCTTAAGTTTTTCCCTGACAGCCTGGTGCATCTCTCCTGAAGGGCTGTCTGCTTTTCTTTCTCTGTTCCTCATTTTCTTGTGCTTTCTGTTATGAATGCTTTTTCTTTCTGTATCAGCTTGTTGAATGAATCTCTCTGTTACCCACTGAAGTCTGGCCACTCAGGGATCATCTGTGTTTAAAATATAGAATGAGAGATTTAGCCTAGATTCAACAGAGAATTGTTTTATCCAAGGCTTACCAAGAGGTAGCTCTTGCAAGTGGCCTCTGTCTGGTTCTAGAGATTTGTGTACCAGTGGACTCTTTGTGGAGGCAGGGGCTGGACTTGTGGGCTTCATCGGGTGGTGTCCAGAGCTGGGACTTGAGACCCTGGGTCTGGTGAGTGTCCATAAGGACATAGGCTGACTGTGGAAGAAATTCTTAGAATTAGTGTTTTAGAATCTGTATTCTTTTATGTCTCATTTCTTTTGCTTAGCAGAATGTGTTTAAGGATTCATAACATTATCACATGTATCAGTTTTTCATTTTTTTTACTTCTGAGCGTGTTCTATTGTATGAAAACAGCACTTGTTTAGCCATTTACCTGTTAATTTGGGTTGTTTCCAGCTTTGGGCTATTATAAATAAAGCTGCTATGAAAATGCTTATATGAGGATTTTGTGGGCATATGTGTTCATTTCTCTTGGATAAATACCAAGGAATAGAATTACTGGGTCATAGGGAATAGTATGTTTAACTTTTTAATAAGTGATATACTATTTTCCACGTGACCATAGCATCTTACACTCCTACCGGCTGTGTCTGAGAGTTCCACTTGCTCCTTGTTCTTGCCAACATTTGATGGTATTGGTCTGTTTCATTCTAGCTATTCTAGTGAGAGGATAGTGGATTCTCATTGTGGTGTTAATTTGTATTTTCCTGATGACTAATGATGTTGAACATCTTTGTATTTACTTATTGGCTACTTAGATATTTTACTTTGGAAATTATCTGTCTAAGTCTTCCGCCCAGTTTTTTGGTCGGGCTGTTTGTCTTTTTATAATTAAGTTGTAGGAGTTATTTATATATTACTTTATATATTCCAGTAGGTCTGGGTTCTTTGTCATATATATGTGTTGTGGATACTTTTTCCTAGTCTCTGGCATGCCAGTTGATTTTCTTTTCTTTTTTTTTTTTTTTTTTTGAGACACAGTTTCGCTCTTGTTACCCAGGCTGGAGTGCAATGGCACGATCTCGGCTCACAGCAACCTCCACCTCCTGGGTTCAGGCAATTCTCCTGCCTCAGCCTCCTGAGTAGCCGGGATTACAGGCACGTGCCACCATGCCCAGCTAATTTTTTGTATTTTTAGTAGATACGGTTTCACCATGTTGACCAGGATGATCTCAATCTCTTGACCTTGTGATCCACCCGCCTCGGCCTCCCAAAGTGCTGGGATTATAGGCGTGAGCCACTGTGCCCGGCTGCCAGTTGATTTTCATATGGTATCATTTGATGAACAGATGTCTTTCATTTTGATGAAGTCCAACTTATCATTTTTTTTCTATAGTTAGTGCTTCCTGGGTTCTATCTCAAGGATATCTTTGCCTACCTCAAGATGGTAAAGATATCATCCTTTATTGTCTTTTAGAAGCTTTATAATTTTAGCTTTTTTCCTTTACATCTGTGATGTATTTCAAGTTAACTTCTGCAACTGACATGAGGTATGAGTTGAGATTCATTTTATTCCATACAGATACCTGGTTATTCCAACACCATGTGTTGAAAAGGTTGTCTTTTCCTATTGCATTGCATTGGTACTTTTGTGGAAAGTTATTTGAATATGTAAGTATGAGTATTTTTCTCTCCCATTGGTCTGTTTGTTTATCTTTATGCCTATTCCACATGGTCTTACTGACTGAAAGCTTTCTAGTAAGTCTCAAATTAGCTACTCTTAGTTTTTCAATGTTGTTATTTTTTAAGAATATTTGGCTATTCTAGGAACTTTATTTTTCCATATTAATGTTAGAGTCTTCTCTAATTTCTACCAAAAAATGCAACTTGGAGTTTGTTTGGTATTATATTGAATCTAGAGATTGATTTGGGGAGAATCATTACCGTAATATTGGGTCTTCCAATTCATGAACATGGTATATTTCCCCAAGTATATATAGGGCTTGTTTAGTTTCTCTCAGCAGTAATTTATACTTTTCAGAGAAGTCTTGCACGTATTTCATTCAATATCTCCAAATATTTTATGGTTTTTGACACTACTGTGACTTTTTAATTTAATTTTCCAGTTGTCTATTGCTATTACACATTAAAAAATCAATCTTTGTGTATTGAATTTGTATATTGTAAATTTGCTAAATTTACTTATTAGTTCTAATAGATTTTTTTGTAGATTTCTTAGGATTTTCTTATACATATTGATGTCATCCACAAATAAAGACAGCTTTATTTATTTCCTTCCAATCCGTATTCGACTTTTTTTTTTTTCTTCCTCACTATTCTGATTAGGTCCCTCCAGTACAATGTTGAGTAGAAGAGAAATTAGTGAATATCTCTGCCGTGTTCCCAGTCACACAGTTCAGTTTTTCATTGTGAAGCATTGTGTTAGCTGAAGTAGGTTTTTGTAGATGCCCTTTATCAGTTGTAGAAGTTACCTCTTATTTATAGTTTACGAAAAATTTTTCTTATAAATTGATGTTGTATGGTTTTTTCCTCCATCTTTTGAGGTGATTCTATGGATTCTTCTCTTTTGTTAATAATGGTGAATTACATAGATTAAAAAAAAATTCACCATTCCTATACTCTGTTAAAACACATTAAGAATATCAGAAAGTCAAACTGTAAAATGAACTGAAGAAAGTTACAACCTGGGGATGATTATTCTTTGCCAGAAAAAATGACTTCCTTTGAAGCTTCTGGTTTTTTTAATAGGATATATTTCAGGTGTATAACTTGACTATTTCATATGTAAACATTATGGAATAACCCCACAATCAAGTTCTTGGATAGGCATCTAAATTTCTTAAAGATCCAAAGTAATTCATACAGTAATTTGTTTCTAAGAACATTTTTTCCTCTCACTTCCATCTAAAATTCATCAGGATTTTACTTGCTTTTAATATCACTCCCTCCCAAAACTGTCTCCTCAAGGGCAGGGAACAACAGTCTTAGGATTAGCAGAGCGCCCCGTATTTAATCAGTGGTGTGTTAATGATGGTCATAATTAAGAAAATGAATATTTCTGGTGACGTTTTTTAAAAAAATATTGATTGAAGTATATTGTCATAAAATAAAGTGCCTGTTATTTAAAGTGTACAGTTTGGTAAGTTTTGACCTACGCATGCTCCCATGAAATGGTCACCACAATCTAATGGACATACCCATCACCCCAACAGTTTTCTCTTGCCCTTTTGTAATTTGCTTACCGATTTCCCATCCCGAGGCAAACACTAATCTGCTTCCTATTACTGTAAATTAGTTTGCATTTCCTAGAATTTGACATATATGGAATATTACAGTGTGTACTTTTTTGAGGGGAAAGGTCTGGCTTCTTTCACTCTGCATAATTATTTTGAGATTCATCTATGCTTGCATGTATCAGTAGTTCATTTTCTTTTAATTGATGGTGAGTAGTAGTCCATTTCCAGATATACATGCTACACTTCCTTTGTCTGTTCACTTATGGGCGGATATTTGGAGTATTTCTGGTTAGAGTTCTGAAGCTAATGCAAATAAAGCAGTTATGAACATTTGTGTACAAGCCTTTGTAAGGACACAAATGCTTTTATTTCCCTTGGGTAAATACCTAGGAATGGAATGGCTAGATCATATGGTAGATAGTTGTTTAACTTTTCACGACAGCCAAATTGGTTTCCAAAGTGGTTGTGCCATTTTACATTCCAACCAGCGGTATAATTTTCTTTTCTTGTAATGTTCCTGTCATGTTGAGTATCAGGGTAATGCTGGCCTCATAGAATTGGGAAGAGTACTCCCTCTTCTTCCATTTTCTGAAGAGTTTATATAGAATTGGTATTATTTTACATAAGTATCCTATAGAATTCAACAGTTAATTTTAACAGTTAAAAGTTCAAGCCTGAAATTTTCTTTGTAGGAAGGATTATTTAGAAATGTATTCCATTTCCAAATATTTGGGAATTATCCAGATTTTTTGTTGTTATTGACTTCTAACTTAATACCATTGTGCTCAGAGAACATGTTCTGTATTTTCTAATCTTCAAAACATAGTGAGAGAAGTTTTACGACCCACCTTATGGTCTCTCCTCCTGCATGTTTCATGTCCACTTGACCAAAAAAAAGTGCATCTTATAGTGTCAATTAGGTTAAGTTAGTTAATAATGTTCAAATCTCTATACTCATTCCCATTTTTTTTAAATTGGTTTGTTCTACCAACTACTGAGAAGCATCAAAAGCTTCAACTCTGATTGTGGATTTGTCTGTTTCCCCTTTTAGGTTTGTCAGTCTTTGATTCATGCAATTTGACCCTTCATTATTCGGTACACACGGTTAGCATCAATATGCCTTGATGAATTGACCCTTTATAAAGTCGTGCAATGCCATTCTATATCTCTGGTAATGCCTGTTGTCCCGAAACCTTCTTTGCCTGTTATAGCCATGACAGCTTTCTTAGGATTAGTATTTGTGTAGTATATCTCTTTTCATCATTTTCTTTTAATCTCCCTTTATCTTTGTATTTGAAGTATGTGTATGTAGTTGGTTCTTATGCCTTTATTCAGCCTGGTAATCCCCACCTTTTAATTGAAATGTTTAATCCAGTTACATTTAACATACTTTATTGACATGGTTAGATTTAAGTTTACTATCTTGTATTTGTTCTGTTTGTTTCATTTGTTCTTGTTCCTTTTTTTCTTATTTTCATGTCTTTAATATTAATCAAGAATTTTTTAAATGCCTCCTAGCTTTCTAGCCATAACTCTTTTTCTTTAGTGGTTTCTCTGTGATTTATGATATACATGTTTAATATATTATAGTCTACCATGAATTTATATAATAACACAGTACATATAAAAGCCTTACAACAGCCGGGCGCGGTGGCTCATGCCTGTAATCCCAGCACTTTGGGAGGCCGAGGCGGGTGGATCATGAGGTCAAGAGATCCAGACCATCTTGGTCAACATGGTGAGACCCCGTCTCTACTAAAGATACAAAAAATTAGCTGGGCATGGTGGTGCGTGCCTGTAATCCCAGCTACTCGGGAGGCTGAGGCAGGAGAATTGCCTGAACCCAGGAGGCGGAGGTTGCGGTGAGCTAAGATCACGCCTTTGCACTCCAGCCTGGGTCACAAGAGTGAAACTCCATCTCAAAAAAAAAAAAAAAAAAAGCCTTACAACAGTCTACTGCCCATGTACTGCCCTCCTGTCCTTTGTACTGTTTTTATCATACGTTTATGCCTACATATGTTATAAACCCAATAATTATTCTTTTAGCTTTAGTCAGTTATTTGTTAAAGTAACTAAGAAATTAGAAAATACCTTTTATATTTACTTACATATTTACCATTTTCTTTGCTTTTCTTTCCTTTGTGTGCATCCGAATTCCATCTATTATCATTTTTTTTAATTCTTGAAGAACTTCCTCTAACATTTCTTATATTGTAGGTCTATCGGTGAAAGGTTCTCTCAACTGAAGGTGTTTTTATTTCACATCTTTGTTTGAAGGATATTTTTTCTGGATTTAGAATTCTAGACTGAGAAATTACTTTTTTTTGTTTAAAAATGTCTTCTAGCTTAAGTTGTTTCTGATGGAAAGTTAGAGATCATTCTGATTGTTATTCTTCTATATTTAATATATCTTTTTTCTCTGGATGCTTTTAAATATTTCTTGGATTACTAGTTTTTAGCAATTTTATTGTTTGTGTTTATCCTGTTTGAGATTCATTCAGCTTCTTGGATTGTGAGTATATATATGTTTTCCATCAAATTTGGAAATTTTTCAGTCAAGATTTCTTCAAGTATTTTTCTTTTTTAATCTTTCTTTTCTCTTCTCTTGAGACTTTTCATTACATAGATGTTAGGTAATTGATCACGTTTACAGATCAACAGAAGCTCTGTTCATTTTTTTCAGCCTTGTTTTCACTCTGTGCTTCAGTTTGGATAGAGTCTATTGCCCCCTCTTCAAGTTCACTGATCTTCTCTTCTGCTGTGTCTAATCTGCTTAATTAGAAAAATCCCTTAAGTAAACTTTTTACTTCAGTTATCATATTTTTCATCTAAGTTTCATTGGGTTCCTTTCATAATTTTTATTTTTCTCTTCATTATTTTTCATCTTCCCTGTCATTTCTGTATGTTTCTGTTAACTGGTTTTTCTCTTGATTACTGGTCACATTTTCCTGTGTTGCCTGGAAAATAATTGTTTCTTCCGTGCTGCACCCTGGGAATGCTGTGTTGTTAACTTGATTTTGTCTTCCTTTGAAAAGAGTTTTGTTCTGGCAGGTAGTTAATTACTTACAGATCAACTCAATACTTCAAAAGCTGGTTTTTAAGCTGTGTTAAGGCAGGTTTAGAAGAGTTCTTATTCTGGGATTAGAGCAGCTCTTCTAAGGCATGACCTTTCTGGGTCTTAGCTGAATGCCTGAAAGTACTGAGCAAGGTCTCTCCTCTCTGGCAGGGGGGAACTCCAAATATCTCCTACTCTTGTGTGACTTTTGAATCTTCAGTCACTTCACAGCCCCACAGCTCCCACCCCCCATTAGCTATTTTTTGCTAGACTTTCCAGAGACTCACTCTGCACAAATACAGTTTGGTATTCAGCCAGATTACAAGGGGACCCATCTGCACATTTCTGGAGTTCTTTTTTGTTGCACAATTCTCTCTCCTTTGTGATTTTGCCCTGCAAATTCTTGCCACCTCAAAAGCCCTGAACTCAGATCACTGTCTCCTTTGTTCACTGAGATGTTTGGGCTCCACCTCTCTCAGCCCTGGTCCAGAGGGGCTCCCCAGGCAGAGAGCTAGTGTGACCAGGGGGCTCACATCATGTCTTCTCTCCTGAATCACAGTTCTGCACCACCTTTGTCCAGCTTTCTAGTTGAATATGCCAGGAGGCTGGTCCTGTACCAGTTACTCCATCATGGCCAGAAATGTGAGTTCTCCAATTCTCTTTCTAAGATGAAGATCCGCAAGGAGAGGTTCCCAGGCTGACTCCTCTTGCATCCATCTCTCATTCATCCCTACCACCAGCCTTTAAGCACGTGATTCTATTTGCCTCCAGTGCAAAGTTTCAGGGAAACCCCCAGTCACTCCACTTCCTTGGTTGTGTGATGACTTTTCTTGAATCCTTGCATTCTCTACATTTTTTTGCTCCAGTTAAATTTTCAGCTTTCTGGAAAGGAGACTGCAGTGCTCTGTTATTTTTTAGCTATCTCTTGTGTGTAGATATCACCTGTGTGTTTCTTACAGGGGAAGTCAGCCAGTCTGTTTGAGACTCTTTCATTCTTTCGCAGGAGGAGCTCAGGTAGGAATTCCAGCATGACATTGTTCCCTGTGAGGTCAACAGAGGGAGCACACTGTTGAGTAGAATGAGTCAGGATCCTGGGACATTGATCCTGGCCCAACCCAACCCACACTGTGACCCAGAAGTGATAGCCATACCTCTCTGAGCCTTAGTAGCCCGATCTGTGTTACACCCGTGGGACCACTGGGAGGGTAACATGTCAGATAGCTTCACGGCACTGTTATGTGCCGTCATTGGGATCCCATCTTCAATGTGCTCTTCTTCAGCAGTTCTGACTAACTTTTCTGGCCTCATGCATTGATACACAGATTCCATAGTGTCTCTTGAGCACTGTGTTTCAGGGAATGCACCAGACACTCTGCATGGTGGGCTAGGCTGGCAGAGTTCCTGCCATCTGGGAGTATACATGCTAATGGGGAGAGAGCCATTGACCAGAGGTCATACCCTGTGTCATTATTGTTGGTGATCAGTCCTTGGAAGGGAAGATGAGAGGGCAATGACAGATAAATGGTCCCAGGTAGGGAGGTTTGGGGGAGGCGGACTCCCTAAGGAAGAAATCTTTAAGTGTAGTATGTAGGACCAAGAGTCAAAAGTTTGAGGGCAGAAGGAATGGCATGCACAAAATCCATGAGCTTGAAAAAGAAAGGATATTATAGGATATGAGAAGGCGAGGAGCTCAGAGGCCTATGAGGAAGCTGGAGAGGGGAGCGGGTCCCAGGCAGGGTGGTCGGAGCACACAGGTGATACCCTCAGGCCTATTATACCATGTACTTTAAGCACGTTCCTGAGCTCCCTGCCACAGGGAAAGAGGAGGATCTCTCCCCCAGAATGCCAGGATCTTTACAGCCTGAATTGTAGACTCTGTAGAGGGCTGATCCAGAGGAGCTCCTCGCGTCATTCTGCAGGGATGGAGCTCGAGGCCTCAGAGGGAAAGCAGCTTGATCAGGCTGTTGCTGAGAAACTCTCTATTCCTGTGTGGGTCACTGCCGTGGAGTGGAGAGGAGCACACGGCTTTGTGCCAAAGGCATCTTTGCGCAGCCGGCAGACTTGAGCCCCATCTCATCTCGGTACTAACTTTGTGTGTGGTCATGAACAAACTTATTATGTCTGTGGCCAGAATAAGCCTTTGGGCCTTGAGGTTTTTTTAATCTCTGAAAAATACCCGTAATAGCTGCTTACATTTGAAGAGCAGTTTATCATTCAGGATGCTTCTGAGACTTTCTTGGATTCCCACAAAGTCCCCGTGAGGCTGGACATGCAGAGAGGGTCATCCCAGTGCTGGTGAAGGGGAGGCGGGGAAAAAAAGGCTGAGAGAGGGGAGGTACAGACTCCAAGATTGCTGAGGCGAGGGGTTACAGAGCTGGGCTTCACAGGTGGATCTGCCTCACTCCAGACTCACAGCTGGTCTGTTACAGTGAATCACCAGCTTTAGTCCCCAAACTACACCTCGCACAAGAAGCCAGCAGAGATGTTAGAAATGGACTCCAGGTGCCTGTTGGAACATTGAATGTGTAGGTTCATTCTGTGGCTTAAAAAAAAAAAAAAAATTGGAAACTATGAGACAAGCAATCCCCCGGTGGGACTCGGGGGCCTCTGAGGCCCTTTGCTCAGAAAGAGGGACCGAGAGTGAGAGAAGGTGTACCAGTGTCCTTTGCCACCCTGACCTCTGAGTTCCTGATTCAGAAAGGGAGAGTCGGAGAGTGGCAGCTCTCAGGTACAAGGGACACAAGTGTTCTCCGCAGACTGAGACCTTGAGATTTCTTTCTGGGGCTGGGGTGGGCAGATGCAGGCTTGTTTAGGTGGTGCATGACTAAAGAATTTGCCTGCACCCGGCATCTGGCCACCACTGTGGGCAAGGAGTGGGTGACCCTCCACAGGGGAGAACGGGCAGCCTGGGTCCCTAGAGCTCACCTCATGCACTAGCATAGTAAACGAAGGACCATAAAGTGGCCTCTCCTTCCTGCCACTCAGTTCCTCTGTGACCTTGGCCCTGCATCCTGCTTCTTTGGGCCCGAGCTTCGCCATCTGTGCCAGGAATGAGCAGAGGTGGCAGGCCAGGGGGCCCTTTAATTCGTGCTCTGCAAACAGTACCCAGGATGGACGTAGGAGCAGGGAGGTGATGGGGCCCATCTCTACCTGCAGGGGCCTGGGGAGCAGCAGCCAGGTCCTTCTCTAGGTGGGTAAGGGCTGTGGCCAGGCACTGAGTCAAGACAGTACCCTCTGGTGTTACTCATTCTTGGGGGTTCTGTGAGCCTCTGGTCAGCACCAAAGGGCCCCCTTCCTCTTGCTGCCTAGCCCGCTTCCTGCCCTCAGGGAGAGTTGCGGATATTGCCTGATCTCTGAATGAGAAGACCACTACCTCCTCCTCTTTCGTTTTTATGGTTGGAGTGTGGCCAGGGTTGGGGTGGGCCACCACTGGTAAGGGTTCAGGGCAGGGTGCAGGAGGCCAACTCATGCTCTCCCAAGACCATCAGGTGGAAACCACTTGAGAGTCAGCCCCTGGTTCTCAGTGACTCCGGCTTCTACGGAATTTGCAGGTGAGGGAGACAGGGGGCCTGGGTAATGGTGATGCAGGGTTCCCCAGACAGCATCCAGGAACTGCTACACTTATTTCGATGAAAGCTTCAGGCATTGGGTCGATCGGTGTCCCCTGAGAGCAACAGTTCCCAGTCAGTGCCCGCAAGGCACCACAGAGCCCCTTGCCCTAAAACCCTGGGGGCACCATGAAGCCCCTCTGCTTCCTCCCAGCCCCCATCAGCCCCAGCACATCCCTGCCTGTCTGCTTCCTATTGTAACTTCCAAGCCAGCCTTCCTTTAGGAAAAGGAGCTTAGAAACCAACATTCTAGAAGATGCACTTGGGCCTGGGTTAACTAATTCAGATGCCCTAAGAGTCCAGAGACCGGGCCAGTCAATCAAGGGTTATGGGTGACCTACACAGTGGGCTGCTTGGTGGCCTCCAGATGACAAAGCGTGAACTGACAGAAGGTTCCAGACTGCTGGACTTTCTCTGGCTCTGAGTTAAGTGAGAATCCTTGTTCCCTGTGGCACAAGAAGAGGTTGGGCAGAGACAGTCCCAACTCTGGAATGTGGGGCCAGTGGCCCGAGAGGCCACTCACTCCGCCGGCTGGGAGGGCCCTCGGGGACTGAGAGCATGACCCTCTCAGGTACTGCCCCCGGGTGGGAGCCGCCGGACGATCCAGACACGGGCTCTGAGTGTTCACATCCAGAGGTCTCCCCGTCTCCACGCTTCGTGGCAGCGAAGACCCAGACGAACCAGTCGGGAAAAAAAGCGCCGGCTTCCGTGGTCCGATGTGCCACCCTCTTACACCGCACCCCTCCAGCCACCCAAACCCAGACGTTCCGCACTCCAAATTCGGGATCTCCAGCGAGCAAGGCGACCGCAGGTACCAACGGCCTATGTGACCCCCACACTTTCTCCACCCCTGCCCTTCTCACCACCTGCCACAGCTGTGCCTGGGGTGATTGTTCCCTTGAAAGAGCAAGAGTGGCAGTCTCATAGTGATCTGGGACAAATCTGGGTCCCAGCTCTGCCTCTGGCTGGCTCTGTGACCATGGCAAGCCACCTAACCTTTCTGAGCCAAGTCTTCTCACCCTAAATCAGAGAGTTGTACAAGGGGTTTGTAAGCTTTTTTTTAGTAGAATATTTTTTCCCAAATCATGGCTTAAAGGGCCTGTTTTATTTGACATTCAAGGGTTTAAAAATTTTTTTAGTTGGCCGGGTGCCATGGCTCACGCCTGTAATCCCAATACTTTGGGAGACTGAGTTGGGCGCTCACCTGAGATCAGGAGTTCAAGACCACCCTGGGTAACATGGTGAAACCCTGTCTTTACTAAAATACAAAAAATTAGCCAGGTGTGGTGGCATGAACCTGTAGTCACAGCTACTTGGGAGGCTGAGGCACGAGAATTGCTTGAGCCCTGGAGGCGGAGGCTGCAGTGAGCCAAGATCATGCCACTGCATTCCAGCTTGGGCTACAGAGTGAGATCCCATCTCAAAAAAAAGAAAATTTAATTGCCACCATTTGTATGTCAGATTTTATGTAAAACTTTTGATTTCTACCTGACATTGAAAAGTCAGATCTGGCAGTCCTGGACCCACTTCCCTACAGGGCAACAATTGCCTGCCTCCTTGAGTAGAGCCACTTTTCCACAATCCCCACCATTCCCTACTGCCTCCCCACACAACGGCCATGTGGCAGGTGTCATTTCTCATTGTGGTCGCACTGTCGTTTGTCTTATGTCCAACCCCGTTCATCTGTTTATACTGTCTGCCTGGACCCTGTTGGCATGAGTGCATCTCCCACCTTTCAGAAAACGTAACTTAAAAAATAAAAATTAAAAACTAATTTCAACAAGGATCTGCTCTCTACACAGCAGGATAAGCCGGACGGTTGACCGAGTTCTCTGGTCTCTTGCCCTCCCGCTTTGTACCACTACCCGTGAAACTCTTCCATGAGATACAGGCCCAGCAGGAAACCAGTGGATGCCACCATGTCCTATGTTCACACTGCAAAGGACTCTGGCTCCAGAGGGGTAAACAGACAGTAAAAAGTGCCGAGCAGTTATTTCCTCCAGGAAAATTGGCCAGACACACTGTGTGCTGATCAGGTATTCTTAGATTCACAGTGGGGTGGAGCCAGCACTGGGTCACCTGCCTGGACATGTGACTTGTAGAGCAGAGTGAGGATATGGTGCTTCGGGACCGTGGGCTCTTTAGTTGTCCTCAGGAGACCAAAGCCATTTCTTAAATAAATAGGTGATTAAGGTGAGGACTCTGGTAAAGGAACCACTTGGTTCTTTCCATGACTGACGACCCAGCTGAGTGATTAAGCCATGCTTAACTTTGCTCCTTAGTTCAGGAGACTAATTTTGGGCGAGGGTCTGGTTCTTTGAAGATATGTTTGTTGTGCTTAGATCTCCCAGAAGGAGAGTAGTTAATCAACCTTGAAGCTAATGGTTTTTCAGGCACCATGTTGAGAAAAGCCAATAACCATTGTATTTTTCAATAGTAGCATAAACTAGTTAGAAGCGTGTTGGTCATCACGGTCTCACTGGTGATAGATGTCGGCTCCACTAAATAATGGAATCATGCCTTTCAAATCTTGCTTTCACTCTTGCACTTCGTGGCTGGGAGTTTTTATGCCTGCAGTTTCTGCAGAGGGCAGCCCGCAGGGCGTGGTATGTGGCCGGTCTCCAGCCTCAGTGTCTCTGAGTAGGCATTCAGCCAGCTATGGGACAGGCCTCAGGCTGCCTTCATGGGCCTCAGAAGACTTGTGGGTGGTGGGGGTCACCTCTGGATTCACCAGCTGGGTGGGCCAGAGGGCATCCAGTTGGGAGCAGGAGCCTGCATGGGATGTAAGATAGTGTGTGTTTGAGGAAGACACTGTCAGTCACGTCTTCATTCTGGAATAAGTGACCCTTCGTGTGTGGATGGGCCTGCCCCTGTGTGGGATTTCACCTCTGGCGGTGCACATTTCAGCCAGAGGTGCCTGTAGCAAGGAAAGCTGCCCAAGATGTGCACTGTCAGCTGAGCGGTGCAACAGTTTGCAGCCTCAGCTGTGCTAAGTTCTACCAGCATGCCGGTCAGAAGTCCTCCGAAGTACCGGTCACCCGGCGTACACAAGGATGAAGATGGAGAAGGCAGTCACTTCTCTACCTCAGACCTTTTTAAAAAGGAAGCATCTGCCTCCTCAGGGAAGTCTTATTCTGCCATGTTGGGGCGTTAGGAGCACATCCAGCCCCAGAACTTGACAATCCCTCTCTTTCCTCTGTTTTTTCACCTGTGAAATGGGAATGACAGTGCAGCCCTCTCAGAGCTCTCAGGAGAATTAGAGGGAGCATGGATGTAAAGCATCTGGACCAGTGCCTGCTACGTAGGAGGTGCTCAGTGAATGAGAGCCCCTCCCCTTTCCCTAGACAGAGAACAGAGAGGCCTTCTGTACCAGTTTGCAGATGCTTGCTGAGGCTCTCAGCCCAGGCATTTTACAGATATCTTTTGAAGGGAGGGTGGTCTTTGTAACGCTAGCATCCTCTGCAGGAAGGATCCTGTGTCGGGAGGCATTGTTACAGTGGGATGACGGGGGTCGGGGAGGTGGGAATTGGGCAGGGCCTGCAAGTGCTGCCTCTGGCTTCCTTTCCCATCTTCCCCATGGACATCCACACCCTTGATGCCCACAAACTAAGCACCTGCCCCTCCAGAGCAGGGCGGACCAGATGAGAGTGACATTGGGAACCCCTCTTACGTTTGGAGAAGGCGAGGTTAAGTCAAGCTAAATGGGTCTCTTTCCAGTCAGACTTCTCAGAGACTTTGACCTCTTTGGGCAAGTTGTTTCTCCTTAAGAAATGGACTGGGTCAACTGCACATCCCAAATTGACTTGCTCCCTGAGGTCTTAATCTCCTGGATCATCTGGCATCGTCCTCATGCCCAGAGCGCCTGGGAAAAGCTGGGCTGTCTCCCAGCTCAGATCATCTGTTTCAGTACCTTCTGCAGGTGGAGGTGGGGGTGGGGACTACATTCACGGTTTTCCACCTGTTTGGACCCTATCTCTGCATTGCGGGGTTTCCAGGGATCACCTGGGAGAGCTCGGGCCACTCAGAAAGATGGCAGCCTGTAAACAGAGACACTCCAGGTGTCATTCAGGAGGAACCCGTCTCTTCTGCTGGGTGAACGCTGAGCAGATCTTGCCTGGTTTTGGCCTCTGGGGGTTAGGGTTGCCCCAGCTCTCCCTGTCGTGCCCGCTGTTGCAGGATGTCCTCCCTGTCACCAGGGACTATCCAGCTGATGGAAGTGGAATCAGAAAACAGGCTGTCATGATCCCTGCGCTTTGGTGGGGCCTATGGCAGCAGAATCTGACAGAGGAAGTGGTGACAGATCCAGTGACTTGGTGTCACAAGTGTGGCTCTCCAGGAGCCAAAGATGGGAGACTCAAGCCCATTTGCCATCTGCTCTCTGGCTGGATTTCATCTGTGTGTTTTTAGGCATGTCCCCCCCCCCCCCATTCTGTGCCTGGGCCTCCTGGGCACTGCCAGGAGGGTCTCTTGGGGCCCTGGCAAGGTGTTAGGCTACTCAGAGGGGCCCAGGGAGGTCTGGCTTGGGGTCTTAGAGCCCCCACTAGAGCTGGTTGCCCCAGCAGAGAGTCCTTGGCCTTCACCCAGCCTGCCCCTCCATTGAGACCTAGTGCTGACCAATCACCATTGTTCCCTTTGTCTCTCCTGTCCCCTACCCAGCAGAAAGCGCTTTCAGTCGGAGAGTAGAAGGCAAAGCACAAAACCACTTTGAAGAGACGAACAGCAGTTCGCAGAACTCCAGTGGTGAGTGTGCCCCTTGACAGCCATCCTGTGCAGCAGCTGCCAGCTTCACCCGCTCCCCCTTGGCAGCTGCAGAAGCACCCGGTGGACTGGGGTCTTTGTGGTGCATGATGGATCTTGTTGGGAGGAAGCTGGGAGCAGGGAATCAGAGGGGGACCACAGAGACAGGAGGGGCCTTTTCTTCCAGGGACATTCCTCTGAGTCTTGGGCATCGATGGGCAGTGCCTCCTCTCTGTCTCCCTCATGGAGAGGGCAGCACCCCTCTCCATAGCCTGCAGCATTAACTCAGCCAATCCCAGGTGACTGGGCCTGAGAGAGCCACTGCTGTGTTTTTAGGGTAGACATCTCAGCCAGTTTCTTTACAGGAGAAGCAAGGAAGTACAGTAGGAAGAGCTTTAAAAGGCTGGGCGCCAGGTCTCATGCCTGTAATCTCAGCATTTTGTGGGGGCTGAGGCGGGTGGATCACTTGAGGTCAGGAGTTTGAGATCAATCTGGCCAACATGATGAAACCCTCTCTCTACTAAAAATACAGTAGCTATAATCCCATCTACTCAAGAGGCTGAGGCAGGAGAATCGCTTGAACCCAGGACAGGAGGTTGGAGTGAGCCAAGATCGCACCACTGCACTCCAGCTTGGGTGACGGAGCGAGACTCTTGTCTAAAAGGAAAAAAAAAAATAGAGCTCTGAGAGCCAGAGGCCCCAAGTTCTGGCCTAATTTTGGCCCTGGAGCCATTGGAACTGAGATTCCCTTCTAGCCCCTACCTGCTCAAGTGGGTTTAAAGTGAGGTTCCCAGTGGTATCTGGCGCCCCCTGATGGCTGCCTCGTGCAGGACCGTGACAGAGACCCAGAGCGTTCAGAGCAACCCCCGAGGGGCTTCTCCCACCAGACCCAGGGTCAGCCACAGACCGGGCACTGCCTGGGTGTGCACAGGCGAAGACACAACACAACCATAGGGACCCTATGAGACAGCCAGGAGGCCAGACTCGAGTGTGGAGGCATCTGCCTAGTAATGGGAGCCCCACTTTGGGCTCGTACTCAGTGTGAACCCCAGCTCCACCACTTACTAGCTGGTGACTTTGGCTAGTCTCCGAATCCCTCCTCTGCTGTAAAGTGGTTGACGAACACGCATAGCCCTGTGGCGGTTGTGAACACTCAGAGTGCCTGGCACAGATTACGTACTCAGCTGTCAGGGTTTTTTGGTGGTGTTAGTTGGTTATTTTTCTATTTTAAGTAAACCAAGTGATTTGATGGCTGCTCTGCGGAAGGGAATGAGGTTTTGAACAGTGTAATCCACACAACCTCTCCAAGAGGTAGACCCAAAAGACAGGGAGGGAGTGATTTGCCCAAGGCCACACGGGAATAAGTAGCAGCGCCCGGCTGGTACCAAGGTTTCCGGGTGTGCCCTGTGCTCCCCAGCCAAGCCGTGCTGTACCACCTGTGTATCCCCTGCCCCCAGAGCTAACCAGTCAGGAACAATAGTGCGAGACCTGTTGCTGCTGCTGTTGGCAGCCGCCGCTTATTGAGCGCTTACTGTGTGCCTGGCATGTGTTCAGAGCTTTATATGTCTTATCTGTCTTCCTCCTTACCACAGCCCATGGGGGTCAATGTTACTGTTATCCTCACTTTTTGGAGTGGGAAACTGAGGCTCAGGAGAGGTGGATTGGTGCCCTGGGTCCCCCAGATTATAAGTGGTGGAGCCAGGATTCCCCGTCTAGTCCATCTGGCCCCGCTGTGGTGCCTGCTGCGTTTGAGGCTTGCCAGCCGTGAGTAGTGCCAGGAAGTGGAGGAGAGTTGCCAGCCAGCGGGAGCCCTCCAAAGCACAGCCGCTCGCGGTGGCTGCTCTGGTGTTTGGTACCAAACATCCCCACCCTGGTGCCAGAACCTAGAAGTAGCTTCCAGCTTCCTGTCCCAAAGTGAAGTGCCATGTGAGGATGTCTTCTTACCAGTACTCATGTGGCCTTGCTCTTTCAGAGTGAAGGGTGTCCCAGAGGAATGGCAGTGACTTGTCTTGCCCTGCCTGATGGCCCCGGCACCCACAGTAAACCTCGATCCTCTGAAAGGCATGGCCTCTGTGTCAAGCCTCCCCCTAACCCACCCCGGATTGTGAGCCTGCCTCTCAGATGCTCCCCGCTCCTCTGAAAGTCCCATCTGGCTCACTGGTTATTAAGAATAAAAATTACAGTGATCAGCACAGAACAGCAGAATGGGAAGAGATGGCTAAACTGTTTCTCTTTTGCAGAAACTGCAAGTCCCCTGATTTCCAACCCTTTCCCTCTCCTACAGAGTAAGTGATGGTCCCGGCCGGGGGGCTGGAGAGGGCAAGGCAGGGCAGGGAAGGAACTCAGCTGGCCACATGCTCCTGGAGCCTCCAGGCTGTGTGAGATGGGCCTTGGGCCGCCCTCCTGGGCAGACCCGGCAACTGTTGGAGGCAGGTCCAGGTTCAGCCTTGGGCTGGTGGAGCAGTTTGGATGGGGTGGGGCAGAGCCCTGACCAGCAGCTGCTTTGGCTCTGCTGCCCAGCCCTGGCAGGAGCTCAGGCCTTCCCATTCGCAATCATCAGGCAGCCTCAGGACACCTCTTCCAAGCCCCATCGCAGCCCTCCTTTTTTTTCTTTTCTGTGCTGTTCTTCCCACCTCACTTTCTTTTTCCTCTTCTTTCTTCCCTTCTCCCTCTTCTCCGTGAGTGCTAGGAGCAGAGAGCTAAGTGATCCGGGCCCCTATGCCCCTTGCGCCTATTCCCACGTGTGCCCTCTCTCACTCCTCCCTCCCTCTCCCTCCCTTTCCCCATCGGATCCCCACTTCCTCCTGCTTCTCTGTGGTTCTCTCCACTTCTTACCCCTTCCCTTCTTGCTTCCCTTACGTCTGTTATCTTGGTTTTTGTTTATTCACACACTCATTCATTTGTTCACTTGGCAAAAAGTGACCTCATGTGGTTCCACAGAGAGAGCTGGGCTGTGATGCCATGAGACTGGGTCTCTGCCCTGAGACGGCTGCTGGTCTGTTGATGTTGATGTTTTTCCCCTCCCCCCATCTCAAGTGTGCAGAACAGTGGCTGGCACGCAGTAAGCACTCAATAAATAGCTGCTCAGTTGAGCTAATGGTCTCTCTGCATGGCTTCCCTCTCCATCGTTCCTTCCCCAGCCTCTCCCTCATGAGTCCAGTGACAGGGGAGGCAGGCAGGCTGGGCCCAGAGCCCTGACCACAGAGACCCAGTGTGTGTTTGGGTTCCCACTTGCAAAGCTGCCTGCAGCCCAGCAGAAGGTGTCTGCATTGGCCCCGCCCCTCACGCAGCTGCCGTGTTTTTCCCTCCAGAACCCTATACCTGTGGCGCCTGTGGGATCCAGTTTCAGTTCTACAACAACCTGTTGGAACACATGCAATCCCATGCAGGTAAGGGGCCCAGCAGCCCACCAGGGATACGGCTCCTTTCCTGCTCCCCTTCCTCAGTTCCTGCAAATGGAAGAGCTGGCCAGAGCCTGACCCGAGGCCCCCAGGGAAGGCCACTGTTTCCTGGAAAATGGTCATAGGACATGGAAGGGGGCCCCAGTCAGTCAGTTATTAACACGGGCTGGTCTGTGCTCTGCACGCGGGGATGGTGGGGGGGCAGCACAGGCTCTGTGGAAACACGGAGAGGTGGGACAGAGTTGAAAAGACTTCCTGGAGGTGGTGGCCTCTTAGCTGGGCCTAAAGGCCAAGTAGGAGCTAGCCTGGAAGCAAAATGTCCAGGTGGAAATGGAACACAATTTGAGATCAAGGTGAGCAGAGGCAAAAGGTGGGGATGGCCAGACATGCAGCCCAAGGCAAGCTGGGCTTAAGGCCTGCCTCCGAGCAGAGTCTCATTCACTAACACCCTCTGTCCCATAATGCAGTTGCGCCCACACTTGAGCACACGTCAGAATCACCAGGAGGGCTTGCTAGACGCAGATTTCTAGGCTCCATTGTGAATTTCTGATTCTGTAGGTCTGCAGAGGAGGGGACTAGGATTTGCATTTCAGGTAAGTCTTAAGACAGTGCTAATGCTGCTGATTCAGGGACCATCCTTTGAGAATCACTGCTCTGGAGCTACAGGCTCAGTCATCTCTCTAGGCAGCCTTTTTATCACATTTCACAGCAGCATAACACGGGTCTCAGGGAGATACTGTTTGCTGGAATAAGTAATTCCAAATTCTCAGTGGTTAAACATACAAATCATTGTTTGTTTGTAATAGCTGTGTGGCTTCCACATGGTGATTCTGGGATCAAGGCTCTTTTTTTCCTTATAGCTTCATCCTCCTTTGGATCCTCAGAGTCCTCTCTCTTTGTGGGTAGGGAGAGGGGCTCTGGGGCAGGCACACTTCTTTACCATTTTAGACCACAAGTGACACCTGTAGATGCTCAAATTCCAGTATGGAGAATTAGTCACGTGACCAGCCTGAATCCATGGGCAGAAATATGCCCAGGTCCTTTGTCCCAGGACAGCTGGACACATTGCAAAGGGAAACATGAGTCTGGGGAGGCAGCTGATTGTCCCTCCACCCCTTTCCCCAGAGGAATTCTCTAGAATCATTAGAAATAATGGATGAGAAGTACCTGACATACAATGGGGGACAGAAATTGGTAGCTGCTATCATTTCACCTGTTACTGTTATTGTACAAATCTTTCATATCATCTCCCAGGTCTGACCTGACTAGCATAGAGTAGAGTATTATAGGACTAGAATCTCTTTTGGGCCAAGTACTGATCTATTAGTGTAATCTCTATCATTCATTCATTCATCCAACATATAGTAATTGGGTATCTGCTGTATACAAGGCACTAAATGGATGATCTTTTTGGGGGAGCCTGTTATTTATTTCTAATGAACTTAAAACCAGGACAGAGCTCTGGAGTGGCAGCCAAGGCACTGGCCTCTGAGACCTGCTCTAACTGGTGTGTCTTGGTGCTGTGTGACCTTCCACAGGAAGCTCTGCTTCTGTCTCTAAAGTGAGGGCCTGAAAATCCCCATCTCCAGCAGCCTTTCCCACACCATGCTTCCCACCTCCTGCTTTCCTCTGTGGTCAGCTGTGCCTCACCAGGGAAGGCCTCGAATGCCACCTCAAGGCATTTAGACTTGACCTCATGGGGAAGCGGGACCCCCAGGCTAGTGACAGCAGTTGGTGGGCCTCTTGGGAACCACAGCCTGAACATCTTGCTTGGTCCCAAGACTCCCACGGCAAGGGCCCCCGCACTCCTCCTCTGAATCCCCGGCACTCTGCACGCACCCTGCCAGCTTCTGGAAGCTGAGCTGTGATTAGGAAAGAGCCTGGATGCCAGTGCTCTCCCATCCCTGGAGGCCTTTAAAATGCAAATCAGAGCTGAGCCTTGAGGTGGCCCCACCTCTCCCAAGCATCTTGACTTGTTTTCAGAGTGGAGCCCTGGGCTGCTTTGTTCTGGTTCAGCGCTGCCAGAGAATGCCTGACCAGCAATCCAGCGCAAAGCCAGGCTGAATCCCAGCCACACTGAATCGGGATTAAAGGCTTCGCTCCATAGAGAGAAATTAAGCGTCATGAGCTGCGCAGTTCACAGCACCGCCGATAAGGAGGATCAGCTTCGAATAACACCAATCTCATTATGGGGCTGCTGAATGGCACAGGGTAATTCCCACTAATAAACTTCCTTTCTGTGCTGTAGGAAAACCTGGCGTGCCTTGGTGATGTTGGAGAAGCGTGCTCTGGCAGTAATAATACCACAGATAGCTAAAGTTTTGTGAGTGCTTTCTGTGTGTCAGTTGTGGTACTGAGAGCTTTAGTTATTTCATCAGATCTTCCTGATTAGGTAATTGACATTTTCATCCCCATTATGCAGATGATGAAACCAAGGCTCAGAGAACATAATCACTGGCTCAAAGTTACACAGCTCATAAACAAGCATCCAGTAGCATTTGAGCTTTTACTTGGTGCCAGGCCTTGTTCTAAGACTTTTACTTATATTCATTCATTTAATTCTCAGAACAACCCCCGGAATTAAGTGCCCATAACAGCTCCACTTCATAGCTGATGAAACTGAGGCACAAATTGGTTAACTAACTTGTCCAAGGCTATGCAGTCACAGTGGCAGGCTATGGATAGGATTCCATCTCTCATACTGTCAGCATCCACCCTGTGCAGCCTTGGGTAGACCTGATAGAAGATTAGCAGAGATCAGAGAGAGATCCGAGATGGCTGATCACTAGCAGCTCGGGATTGTAGCTCCCAGTGAAAACGCAGAGAATGAGAGGACACCACACTTTCAGATGAATTTTTGTTGCTCACGGACCAGGAGATTCCCAGCGGAGGAGCCCCATGGGTCACCAGCGCGACTCTTGTGGCCAGTGTGGCAGTTTGGCCGGCGCTTCGGTGAGGCGGTTCTTGGTGCAGAGTAAACAGGACTGGGTCCCCTTTTGGCCGATGTTTGGAGCTCTGGGAAGGCAGAGTCGCCTGTTCAGCTGATTGAAGGACGGACTCAAGAAGGAAGCCAGACCCAAGATTCCCGGGCAGAAAAGCACCATCAATCTTAATGCTGCTGTTTTAGCTGGTGCAGTGGGTTGCTCAGATTCCGGCGCTGGGAATCAACAAATTGGACGTCCACTCAGAAACCTAATTAGAGAGTTGGTAATTACAAAGACGACAGATGGATAAACTTATAATGAAGGGAAGAAACCAGCCTAAAAAGGCTGAGAATACCCAAAATCAGAATGCCTCTCCCTCTACAGGGGATCACAGTTCCTCATCAGCAACGGAACAAGTCCTGATGGAGAACGAGTGCATTCCATTAACAGAAGTAGGCTTCAGAAGGTGGATGAAAAGAAACTTCTGGGAGTTAAAAGAACTTATTCTAACCCAATGCAAAGAAACTAAGAACTTTGAAAAAAGGTTTGACGAAATGCTAATGAGAATAGACAATTTAGAGAGGAATATACGTGAATTAACGGAATTGAAAAACACGAGAACTTTGCGAAGTATGCACAAGTTTTAACAGCCAAATGGATCAAGCAGAAGAAAAGATATCAGAGGTTGAAGACTAACTTAATGAAATAAAACGAGAAGACAAGATTAGAGAAAACAGGATAAAAAGGAATGAGCAAAGTCTCCAAGAAATATAGGACTATGTGAAAAGACCTAATCTACGTTTGATAGGTGTACCTGAATGCGACGGAGAGAATGAATCCAAGCCGGAAAATACTCTTCAGGATATTATTCAGGAAAACTTTCCCAACCTAGCAAGACAGGACAATATTCAACTCCAGGTAATACAGAGAACACCACAAAGATATTCCTCAAGAAGAGCAACCCAAGGCACATAATCGTTAGATTCACCATGGTTGAAATGAAGAAGAAAATACTAAGGGTAGCCAGAGAGAAAGGTCGGGTTACCCACAAAGGGAAGCTGACTCATAGCAGGTCTCACAGCAGGTCTATCAGACTCACAGCAGGTCTCTCAGCAGAAACCCTACAAGCTAGAAGAGTGGGGGCCAATATTCAACATCTTAAAAGAACTTTCAACCCAGAATTTCATATCTGGCCAAACTAAGCTTCACAAGAGAAGGAAAAATAAAATCCTTTGTGAACAAGCAGGTACTCAGAGATTTCATCACCACCAGGCCTGCTTTACAAGAGCTTCTGAAAGAAGCATTCCACATGGAAAGGAACAACCAGTATTAGCCTTTCCAAAAACATACCAAAAAGTAAAGAGCATCAACATAATGAAGAATTTTTATCAACTAATGGGCAAAACAGCCAGCTAACATCAAATGGCAGTAATAAACTCACATATATTATTATTAATCCTAAATTTAAATCGACTAAATCCCCCAGTCAAAAGACACAGCCAAAACCCATCGGTATGCTGCATCCAGACCCATCTCACATGCAAGGATACACAAAACAAAGGGATGGAGAAAGATTTACCAACCAAGTGGAGAGCAAAAATAAATAAATAAATAAAAAGCAGGAGTTGCAATTCTCATCTCTGATAAAATAGATTTTAAAGCAACAAAGGTCAAAAGAGGCAAAGAAGGTCATTACATAACAATAAAAGGATCAATGCAACAAGAAGAGCTAATGATCCTAAATATATATACACCCAATACAGGAGCACCCAGATGCATAAAGCAAGTTCTTAATAACCTAAAAAGAGCCTTAGACTCCCACACAATAATAGTGGGAGACTTCAACATCAATATTAGATCAACGACACAGAAAATTAACAAGGATATCCAGGACTTGAACTCAGATCCAGAACAAGTAAGCTTAATAAACATTTATAGAACTCTCCACTTTAAATACACAAAATAAACACTCTTATCAGTACCACATCACACCTACTCACAGGTTTAAATGAAATATTGGTTGGCTACTTGTTTGTTATTTTCTTCCCTCATTTTTTCCTGTCTCCATTATTAATTGTGGAGATTAATAATTAATCTCCACAATTATTGGCATAAAAGAGGTTTTCAATACCCATTTTTAGACTGCATTCTAGCCTGAACAATAAAGCAACACTCCTGTTCTCTCTCCCTCTTTCTTCCTCTCTTTCATTCTTTTTTCTTTCTTTCTTTTTCTTAAAAAAAAAAAAAAAGCATCTCTTGAAATTATATGAGCTTCAGGCTCCACAAAACCTCGCTCTATCCATGCCTGTTACTCTATGTTGAGTAGTCACATGACTATGTAAGCTATTTTTAGGAAAATGTTGCTGTTTTCTGGGTTTCCAAAAATATCCTGACTTTGGTATTTCTTGGAGGTGCAAGGTTTTTTCTATTCAAATAGAAAAAACAAATGTCTGTTTACTAGTTTGAAGGTTCTTTCCAAAAAGAACTTTCCAAAAAGTTCGAGTTCAAAAATAAAAAAATAAAAGATTAGCAGAGTTGGAAGCCCTCTCAGAGGTCATCTCTTTCAGCCTCCTCATTCAGTTACAGCCAGGAGGACCACAGCTAAGAGGGGTTGGAAGACCTTACAGACAGCAAGCAAGCTGGCAGCTCAGGGGTGTAGGATTTTGGAGGTGACCGCACTTGGTTTCTTTCTTTCTTTTTTTGAGACAGTCTTGCTCTGTCACCCAGGCTGTAGCGCAGTGGCGTGATCTCAGCTATATGCCTGCAACCTCCGCCTCTGGGCTCAAGCAATTCTTGTGCCTTGGCCTCCCTAATAGCTGGGATTGCAGGTCTGCACCACCATGCCTAACCAGTTTTTGCCCAGCCTGGGTGACAGAGCGAGATTCCATCTCAAAAAAAAAAAAAAAAAGTAATTAAAAAAAAATTACCAGGCAAATAAAATGTACCAATTTGAAGAGTACAGTTTGATTGGTTTGGACAACATTGGCTGGGCATGGTGGCTCACGCCTGTAATCCCAGCTCTTTGGGAAGCTAAGGAGGGAAGATTGTTTGAGTCCAGGAATTTGAGATCAGTCTGTACAACATAGCAAGACCCAAAAGGAAAAAAAAATTAAAATGGAAAAAATTTAGGGCGCAGTGGTTCACACCTGTAATCCCAACGCTTTGGAAAGCTGAGGCAGGAGGATTGCTTGAGGCCAGGAGTTTGAGACCAGTCCTGGTCACCATAGCAAACACTCTGTCTCTACAGAAAATTTAGAAATTAACCATGCATGGTAGCACACACCTGTAGTCCCAGCAGTTTAGGAGGCTCAGGTAGGAGGATGGCTTGAGCCCGGAAGGTCGAGGCTGCAGTGAGCTATGACGGTGCCACTATACTCCAGCCTGGGTGATGGAGCAAGACCCTGTCTCTAAAATATAAAAATAATATTACCATCAACCCAGAAAGCTCCTTCATGCCTCTTTGCAGTCATTTCCTTTCTCCTACCCTAGTCATTGGCAACTGCCATCTGCTTTCTGTCACTATACTTTTGCCTGTATTGGATTTTATTATGTTTGGAGTCCTATGGTATTCAGCCCCTTGTGTCTAACTTCTCTCCCTTAACATACTTTTGAAGTTTGTCCATGTTCTGTGTTATCAGTAATTCCTTTATTGACTGAGCTGTATTTCATGGTCTAGACATATCACAATTTGTTTATCTATTCACCAGCTGATAGTCATTTAATCTCCAGTTTGGGACTATTATAAATAACACTGCTATGAACATTCATGTACAAGTCATGTGCATGTGTAGACCCATGTTTTTAACTCCCCTGGGTGTGTACCTGGAAGTGGAGATGCTGGGCTATGAGGTAATTCTGTTTAATCCTGTGAGGAATTGCCAGATAGTTTCCTAAAGTGGCTGCACCATTTTTACATTTCTACCAACAGTGGATGAGGGTTCTGATTCTCCATATCCCTGTCTTCACTTTTTATCATCTTCCTTCTTGATTATGGCCATTCTAGTGCATGTGAAATGGCATTTCATTGTGGTTTTGACATATTTTTCTGACAGCTAATAATGTTAAGCATCTGTTCATGTGCTCATTGACCACATTGGCAAAGGATCTGAATAGACATTTCTCCAAAGGGGTATACCCAGTAATGGGATTGCTGGATCAAATGGTAGATCTACTTTGAGGTCTTTAAGGAATCTCCACCCTGTTTTCATAGTAGTTGTGGTAGTACACATTCCCACCAGCGATGTAAAAGTTTTCCCTTTCCACCACATCCTTGCCAACGTCTATTATTTTTTGATTTTTTAAATTCCAGCCATTCTTGCAGGAGTAAGGTGGTTTCGCACTGTGGCTTTGATTCACATCTCCCTCATAATCAGTGATGCTGAGCATTTTTTCATATGTTTGTTGGCCATTTGTGTATCTTCTTTTGAGAATTGTCTATTCATGTCCTTAGCCCACTTTTTGATGGGATTGTTTGCTTTTTTCTTGCTGATTTCAGTTCCTTGTAGATTCTGGATATTAGTCCTTTGTCAGATTCATAGTTTGCAAAGATTTTATCCCACTCTGGGTTATCTGTTTACTCTGCTGGTTATTTCTTTTGCTGGGAAGAAGGTTTTGTGTATAAGTCCCGTCTCTTTATCTTTGTTTTTGTCGCATTTGCTTTTGTGTTCTTGGTCATGAAGTCTTTGCCTAAGCCAATGTCTAGAAGCGTTTTTCTGATGTTATCTTCTAGAATTTTTATGGTTTCAGGTCTTAGATTTAAGTCTTTGATCCATCTTGAGTTGATTTGTTGTATAAGGTGAGAGACAAAGATCCAATTTCATTCTTCTACATGTGGCCTGCCAGTTACCCCAGCACCATTTGTTGAATAGGGTGTTCTTTCCCCAGTTTATATTTTTGTTAGCTTTGTCGGAGGTCAGTTGGCTGTATTTGGCTTTATTTCTGGATTCTCTATTCTGTTCTATTGGTCTGTGTGCCTATTTTTATGCCAGTACCATGCTGTTTTGGTTACTATAGCCTTGTAGTATAGTTTTGAAGTCCAGTAATGTGATGCTTCCAGATTTGTTCTTTTTTGCTAAGCCTTGCTTTGGCTATACAAGCCCTTTTTTGGTTCCATATGAATTTTAGGATTGTTTTTTCTAGTTCTGTGAAGAATAATGATGTTGTTTTGATGGGAATTGCACTGAAAATTTGTAGATTGCTTTTGGCAGTATGGTCATTTTCACAATATTGATTCTACCCATCCATGAGCATGGGATGTGTTTCCATTTGTTTGTGTCATATGTGATTTCTTTCATCAGTGTTTTGTAGTTTTCCCTGTAGAGGTCTTTTACCTCCTTGGTTAAGTGTATTCTTAAGTTTAGGTTTTTTTTTTTTTTTTCAGCTTTTGTAAAAGGGGTTGAATTATTGATTTGATTTTTCAGCTTGGTCACTGTTGGTGTATAGCAGTGCTACTGATTTGTGTACGTTGATTTTGTATCCTGCAACTTTACTGAATTCATTTATCAGTTCTAGGAGCTTTTTGGAGGAGTCTTTAGGATTTCCTAGGTATATGGTCATATTATCAGTGAACAGCCTTTGCCCATTTTTAATTGTTTTTTTATATCTTTTATTGAATTGTGAGAGTTCTTTATATGTTCTAGATACAAGATCCCTACAGATAGATAATCTGCAAATCTCTTTCCCATTCTGTGTGTTGCCTTTTACATTCTTGATGTCTTTCAAAGTGTAAAGGTTTTTAATTTTGAAGTCCATTTATCTGTTTTCTCTGTGCTTGTGGTGTCAGGAAACCACTGCCTAACCAAAGTCACAAAGACGTAATCAACTCATATGTTTCCTATGGTTCCTTAGAAAACTCTAAGAATTTTATAGTTTAGCTCTTACATTTAGGTCTATTCCAGATTGAGTTTATTTTTATATGTGTGTGAGGTGGGAGTCCAGCTTCATTCTTTTACATGTGGGTATCTGGTTGTCCCAGCACCATTTGTTGAAAAGACTATTTTCCCCATTTAATTGTTCTGATAACCTTGTCAAAATTCAGTTGACTATAAATGTGGGTGTTTATTTCTCTATTTCCAGTTGTATTCCGTTGATCTGTATGTCCGTCCTGTGCCAGTATTACACTGTCTTGATTAGCTTTGTAGTAGTTTGGAAATCAGATAGCTTTGTAGTAGTTTGGAAATCAGAAAGTATATTCCTCCAACGTTGTCCTTTTTCTAAATTATTTTGACTATTCTGTATCTCTTGCATTTCCATATGAATTTCAGGATCAGCTTGTCAGTTTTTGCAAAAAACAAAACAACAACAAGATGGATTTTGATAAGGATTGTGTTTAATCTAGATAAGCTGGGACATTCCATGTTTATGGACTGAAATACTTAATATTTTAACAATAAGTCTTCTTCCAGTCCATGAACATGGAATATCTTTTCAGGACTCAGACCAGTCTGGTTCACCATAGCTTAGGTCTTATTTGAGTTCTTTCAACAGTGTTTTTAGTTTTCTGTGTTCAATTCTTAATACTTTTAAAAATTTAATTCTAAGTAATTATTTTCAAAGCTATTATCAATGGAATTGTTTTCTTAACTTTTGGAATATCACTAGTATAGAAAAATACCATTTGGTTTTATATATTGATCTTGCATCCTGCACCCTTGCTGAACTCGTTTATTGTAATTGTTTTATGTGTATGTGGATTCTATAAGATTTTCTATATACACAATCATGTCATCTGCAGTTTGAGATCATTTGCTTCTTTCATTCCAATCTGGATGTCTTTTTGCACCTAATTGTTCTAGCTAGAACTTGTAATACAGTCGTCCACCGCATAATGCACATGATGGACTGCATATATGACAGCGGTCCCATAAAACTGTAGTATCCTATTTTTACTATACCTTTTTTTATGTTCAGATACATAAATATTTACCATGGTGTTACAGTTGCCTGAATTATTGAGTACAGTAACACACTGTACAGGTTTGTAGCCTAGAAGCAGTAGGCTGTGCCATATGGCCTGGGGGTATAATAGGCTATACCATCTAGGTTTGTATAAGTACACTTTAGGATGTTTGCACAATGACAAAATCTTCTAGCAATACGTTTCTCAGGACGTATGTCTAACATAACTGTCCATGTTGAATAGAAGAAACGAGCGTGAGAGTGAATGTTCTTACCTTGTTCCTGATCTTAGGGAGAAAGCTTTCATTGTTTCACCAGTAAGCGTGTTGTTAACTGTAGGGTTTCAGTAGATGCTCTTTATTAGGCTGGAAAACTTCGTTCCATTCCTAGTTCATTGAGCGTTTTTATCATGAAAAAGGTGTTAGATTTTGTCAAATGCTTTTCTGCAGCTATTGAGATGATCATGTGATTTTTGTCCTTTACTCTATTAGCATGGTGTATTACATTTATTTTTGTATGTTTAATCAACTATATTCCTGGAGTAAATCCCAGTTGGTCATGGTATGGAATCCTTCATCTGTGTTGCTGGATTATTACATCACAGGATCACAGTGAGGCAGCCAGGTTCATAGAACAGTAATACTGAAAACAGCAGAGCTGGAAACCTAGGACATGGGAGTGTGGGGAAGCAGGCTGTGGTATATCATATATGATAGAAGTCTGTGTGACATGTGTAGTAACGAGAATGTGACTCAGACTATTTCCTATTCAGAAATGATCCCACAGACGTGGCAGGGAGTAAACATGTGGCCAGGAGAACAGGCATATACCAATTGCTTATCACTGGATACAACTATGTATGTGCAAGTTAACAAAAACGAGAGAAGCATGTGGAGGACACTTCCAGGAACTGGTAACCTGGGGTTGTATCCCAGCCCTGCTACTGTTTTCTCTGAGATCTTGGGCAAATTTTTTCTTATATCCCAACTTGAGTTTCCATGTCGTACAGTGAGGGGTTTGATTCTTTACTGCTTTGTATCACACATGGCTTTGGTTTTGTTCTGTTCATTTAATATAATTTATAGTAAATATAGTTTAAAAATGCAAACTTTGAGGCACTGAGAGAGTGTGAGGAGTTTTTGGCCGCTTAGGGAGTGTGACCAGTACTCCCTTCCCTCTGTATCAGCTAGAACTTGTGGTTGTATGCAGGGAATGTGGGGTTCCCAGACAGGCTTGGGATACAGTGCTTCCCCTTTCCAGAGTTTGCTCTTTACCACGCACTGTGTCCAGCCCAATGCTTCCCATTTCTAGAGTATACTCAGTACCAGGTACTGTGCTCAGTGCTCCTTGCGTTATCTCTTGTTAGTCCCCAGCAATTGTGTAATGTCCATGATTTTCTTCATTTTTTTCAAATGATAACAATGAGACTTTGCAAGCATAGATAGTTGTCTAAGGAGGAGCCAGGATTTTAACCCAGGCCTGAGTCCCAATGGCCACATTCTGCTGTGACACCCACCACACTCTAGTTCTCGTCTTGTTTATCCACAGGCCTCTTACCCTTCCAGGTAATACACTGTCCCCTTTGTGCCCACAGCTGACAATGAAAACAACATTGCCTCCAACCAGTCCCGATCACCACCTGCTGTTGTAGAAGAGAAGTGGAAACCTCAGTCCCAGAGGAACAGCGCCAATAACAGTAGGTCTCCCCAAGCAGGGCTGGACCTGAGGGGTCCCTTATGTTCCATTTGTTCCTCTCTGCCCGTTCCCACCAGGTGTGCTTCCTGTGATGTCACAAGATGATGCATGATAATTTCCAAAGCACTTTTCCACCTAAGACCTTGTTTGCAGGAGTTCTTAACTCGGGATGGGCAGAAGGAGGCCCAGGAAGAGTAGGTGATTTTTTTTGTGGTCAGAAAGCACCAATTTGTGCCAGAATGAGAACTAGAGCCCACCTCTCCACAATTTCTGCTGGCTGCTCTTTCCTGACATCATGATTCCACATATTTTCTTTTTCCTAAAGATTCCTATATTAGCGGAAATTCCTATATTGAGGAAGAAATTAGACTAGTTAGCTTCAAAGGTCTAGGTAAATGACATATACTGCAATTATGTTGCATACATACCTACTACACTCTATTCCCATGCCCGTGGCAGGCATTACTAATCAATCATAGAACTTTATCCTTATGAGACCATCACATATTAAAGGCAGCCAGCACCACCAATGTGTGTGCAAGAGGAAATTGATTTCTCATTCCCAATACTCAATGCTTAGAGTATTAGGCTACTGCCACCCCAAGCAGCCTTGAATGCCACAGTTAATCCCGTCTCTCTTTGTATCCTCTGCCAGCCACCACCAGTGGTTTAACACCCAACAGCATGATCCCCGAGAAGGAGCGGCAGAACATCGCAGAGCGGCTGTTGAGGGTCATGTGTGCCGACCTGGGTGCACTCAGCGTGGTCAGTGGGAAGGAGTTCCTGAAGTTGGCCCAGACCTTAGTAGACAGTGGTGCCCGCTATGGGGCCTTCTCAGTCACTGAAATCCTGGGCAACTTCAACACACTGGCGCTGAAGCACCTGCCACGGATGTACAACCAGGTGAAGGTGAAAGTGACCTGTGCCCTGGGTAGCAATGCCTGCCTAGGCATTGGTGTCACCTGCCATTCCCAGAGTGTCGGCCCTGACTCCTGCTACATCCTCACAGCCTACCAGGCCGAGGGCAACCATATCAAGAGCTACGTGCTGGGTGTGAAGGGTGCGGACATTCGCGACAGTGGCGACCTCGTGCACCACTGGGTGCAGAACGTGCTTTCGGAGTTCGTGATGTCGGAGATCAGGACAGTGTACGTGACGGATTGCCGGGTGAGCACGTCCGCCTTCTCCAAGGCCGGCATGTGCCTTCGCTGCTCAGCCTGTGCCTTGAACTCGGTGGTGCAGAGTGTGCTGAGCAAGCGGACGCTGCAGGCCCGCAGCATGCACGAGGTCATCGAGCTGCTCAACGTGTGCGAGGACCTGGCGGGCTCCACGGGCCTGGCCAAGGAGACCTTCGGGTCGCTGGAGGAGACGTCGCCACCACCCTGCTGGAACTCAGTGACGGACTCACTGTTGCTGGTGCATGAGCGCTATGAGCAGATCTGCGAGTTCTACAGCCGGGCCAAGAAGATGAACCTCATCCAGAGCCTCAACAAGCACCTGCTCAGCAACCTAGCGGCCATCCTGACGCCGGTGAAGCAGGCAGTCATCGAGCTGAGCAACGAGAGCCAACCCACCCTGCAGCTGGTGCTGCCCACCTACGTCAGGCTGGAGAAGCTGTTCACGGCCAAGGCCAATGACGCAGGCACCGTGAGCAAGCTCTGCCACCTCTTCCTGGAGGCGCTTAAGGAGAACTTCAAGGTGCACCCGGCCCACAAGGTGGCCATGATCCTGGACCCGCAGCAGAAGCTGCGGCCCGTGCCGCCCTACCAGCATGAGGAGATCATTGGCAAGGTCTGCGAGCTCATCAATGAGGTGAAGGAGTCCTGGGCTGAGGAGGCCGACTTCGAGCCTGCCGCCAAGAAGCCCCGCTCTGCTGCGGGCGAGAACCCCGCAGCTCAGGAAGATGATCGGCTGGGCAAAAATGAAGTGTATGATTACCTGCAGGAGCCCCTCTTCCAGGCTACCCCTGATCTCTTCCAGTACTGGTCATGCGTTACCCAAAAGCACACAAAACTCGCCAAGCTCGCCTTCTGGCTCCTGGCAGTTCCGGCTGTGGGCGCCAGAAGCGGGTGTGTAAATATGTGTGAACAAGCGCTTCTAATCAAACGGAGGCGGCTGCTCAGTCCAGAAGATATGAATAAACTCATGTTTCTGAAATCCAACATGCTTTAAGACTTGACTTCGGGGAAAAAAAGAAGATAACATTAGAAAAAAAACCACACAACACTGTCACAAACAAGGAATTTAAGTTCTAAACACTGTGGACCTCATTATAAATGCCCCCAGGAAACTTAAGTGCTCTTTTCCGTGTGTGTGTGTGTGCGCGCGTGTGCGTGTGTGTACACAGCCACAGGTGTGTGCATGTGTTTGAATACATGTGCTGTGGTTGTGAGGGTGTGAGGGTCTCTGTGCTCCTCTGCAGGGCCAGAGAAACTTCACACACACATGCACACGCGCACACACACACACACACACACCACCCTGGTGCATGTACACACCTGTTCTTGGACAGGTGTGCATTGAACTGGGCGTGTCAGGAAAGCTGAGCAATTGGGAAAGAGGGAGATGTTTCACCTCCTTTTCTCAGTATGGGGGCTTTAGAAGACTCTGTTTCAGGTGTGCAGATTGGTAGAAAGCTGATGTTGTGAAATGTTCAGGCAGCTGAGATCTGAAGTGACTTGACACTCTCTGTCCTTCACCCTGGTCCCCCTTGTCCCTCCTTAACCCACCCCCAGCCCTCCCACCCTCCTGATCCCATTGTGCACCCCCCGCCCCCTCGGCTGCTCTGCTGTGGACTCTTCCCGCTGCATCAGATGGATGGTTTCTGCACTGGACTTTGCTTCTCGTTCACCTTCAGGGCATTGAGCTGCTGCCTTCGTGATACCCCTTGGGTGTCCCAGGGCAGCCGCCTTAGAAACACACCTATCTATCTCCCCAAATCAGGAAAGGAGACTTTAAGAGTATAAAGCTGACATTTTGCTTTTTAATATAAGAGAGGAGAAAAAGACATTTTTCAGAGAAGTATAGATACTGTCTCCACTCCCTAATAATTTCTCTCCCTAACATTTTAGCAGTTTTTACCTTCTTTGGGGGTTGATTTTGTTTCTTCAAATTTGATTTAGACTCTGCTAGGAGGCACTGAATGTCTATAACTTATGTTTTGGAGTTTGGTTTTTCTGCTTGCCCCTTTCCTTCCTCAAGTCACACTGTAAACTAGCTCATCTCAGTGGTATACTCAGTGTCCTACGGTCTTTCTTGGCCTTCCCTGTACAGTTTGGTTTTCACGTATTTGAACAGCCAGAGCCAGGTTCTTGGTTGTGCTATTTGGAGACCAGGGGTTGGGGAGGAGTCGCGGGTTCCACAGCTGTGGGGTTTGGTGGCCGTAGGGGAAGCAGTGGTTCAGGAGTTCTGAATGTAAACACCAGAGCTGCCCTCTTGGTCCGCCGTGCGTGGTACCCAGTGTGTGTCAGTACTCATCACTTCCCCAACCCTGGCGGTCCACCGGGACTCCAAAGTTGATCCATAGTCACGTCCACCCTCCCCACCCCCAGACCTGCCACAGCCCTCGGGGTCCCCACTCACACCTCTGAATTCCTTCCAGGACGGCAGTGAGCATGGTGCCTTGTGGCCCATACGGTTGATGTTCCGAGGGTGGGATGGCGTTCAGCCACATTCGACCCGATGCTGTGAAAGATGTCTTCAGGCTTTTCTCTCCTGTTCCCCCAGCCGTGAGTAAATTAGGTTCTACACATACAGTTCAGATGCCAAGGGTGACACCCCATTCTCTTCACAAGAGGTGGTTCTGTCACAGATCACCCCCACTGCACCTCTCAGTGAATAAAGTGCTGGTGGTCACACTCCCCCGGTGACCCTTAGCATGGGATGGGGTGGTTACACTAGGGCTTCAGGCTGAGAATGGCCATCATGGCGGGAGGCTGTTCACAAAGGCACCTTCTATCACCCTGGGGTTGGCGAGGTCCACTCCACCCCTTCCCAGTAATAAAGCATTACTCAACTGTGAGATACCTCGACTACAGAAAGCACTGTACCACAGCCCTCTCCCCCCGGGTCCGTGACGGGAGCAGGGAGGAAAGTTGATTGCAAACCTCAAGAAGGCTTAGGACCATGGACCTGGAACAGTGATGTTTGGAAGCCAAGCCTGCACACTTCGCCTCATGAGAACTCACCCGCTCTCCCCTTGAGTCTTGGACACACTGAAATGGATCAGAGTGGACCATTTCCACGTTTGCTCCAGCAAGCCGTGGTCTCAGGAACTACCGTGCCATTTCCTCTCCTGGAGAAGTTCTAGATGTTTCTTCCACAACATTTCCACCTGGGGGGCCGGGCCCACCATCGGAGAAGAGCCTCCGTCCACCCTGGAGCAGGAAGGGAGAGAAATACAGACAGGAACCTCATGTCACTCCCTAGGGAGTATGGAAAGAAACGTCAATAGACTTCTCAGTTGGGCCTTTGGAGGCATTCTGGAAGGTGACCTCAGTGTCACTGATCATTGGCAGATGCCTACAGCAAAAGGTCCCTCTAGCCTTGCATGGCTGCTGGGGAAGGGACCATGACCTAGTACTTTGAGAGCAGAGCCTTGGAACCCATACTCCCTCTACTTGGAGCAAAGTTGTGCTGGTGGTGCCCCATTATTGGGCCAGTTGATTAGAAAATAGGCATTTCACTTTCTTGCAAAGCCATCAGACTAGGCCCAGTGTGCATTTAGAGCACTCAGCTTTCTTCTCTTTGAATCATGGGATGTCTGCCCTCCAGGAAGAGAATCGATCACAGATTGTACCTCCCTTTCCGTTCTTTTCCACCTCAATTCAATACTTAGGGGTTGGCTTGCCTCTGCAAGTTTGCAGTGAATGCCACTAGGTACTCAGAAAGCTGTCCTCTGGGGCTGCCTTATCTAGTTAGATAACAAGGCAGCAGATGATCATTTCTCTCTTGCAACCTCTGGTTCCCTCCAGAAACTGGTGTCACCAACAGGAAAGGCTGTACCAAGGTGCCCTCTCAGTCTGCCTTCTCAGGCTGTTCTCAGAGTGCAAATCCTGCTGCAACTAACAGCTTCATAAAACCCAAAGATCTCACAGGCCCTGCCACTGGCTCATTTGTCTCCAGCAATATCCACCTCACCTAATTCTAGTTCAGCCAAAGGATCGAGACAGGCTCTTCCAGTTCATCTCCCGGTGTCCAGCCTGACCTTCACTTCTGGAAGGATTTTGTCATCTGCTTCCCTGTTCGGGGACCACTGTAGGCCTTTCCATCACAGGCCTTTGGGGGTACTGGGACCAGGAAGTTGGGCCATTTCTACCATGTTCTCAGCAGCCCAAGGTGGTGGCATGCTGAGGTGGATACAACTCGCCTTGAGCCTTGTCCCCAGGACAGAAATGGCCTTTGTTTTGACATACATGGACCCAAGAGGGGAGGTGGAGGAAAGACAAACACACCTCCACTGGGCAAGTTTTTCCTCCTCGTCAGAGGTCAGTTTGCATCGCCAACAAAGCCCAAGCTAAGGACCACAACATGGTGGGTGGTTCCTCGGAGTGGACTCACCCAAGGAATCTCAGGTCCACCAGGAGCAGTGGTGCCATCAGGCCCCGGGTGGATGCCCTTGTTCTGGCACAGTTCTCCACTTCTCGATGCCTGGCTCAGCCAGCCACGCCTCCCTCTAATGGCATTTAGTAACCAGGAAGCAAAACGGATGCCACCTGGGTGAAATTGCCTGCACTTCGTCTCCGGGGGTTCGCTGCACAGAGGCCACGTGCTACATCACCTGTGAGCAAGCTTCGCCACCATCCTGCTTGGCAGTGTCACACTTGACATCTGGGGATTGGTTTTTGGCTGAAAAAGGGTACCAGGGTTTCCTGGCAAGGACAGTAGGGCAGTGCAGTGACACAGATGAGAAGCTGTAAGTCTCCAGGATTTGAGGAAGCCATCAGGTGTGTAGGCTGGCAAGAGTCTTCTCTTTCTGTCTGACCCTTTATCTCCTGCACTTTCAAAGAAACACCAGAGAAAAATTCTATAAGGCGTGTTTCCACTTTGAAGCTTAACCTCTGCCTTTAGGAGTCTATTTTTGAGCAAGGCCAGCTCTTCCCCTTGAACTTGAGCTGGACTCCTTGAAGAGTGGGCACCTGGAGAGATGTCAGGGACACAGCTCATGCTCTCTGGGGGGCCTCAGGGTCGTTGAAAAGCTTTGAAATGAAGATGAGAAGTGGCTGGAGCAGGCTGTGGGATGGCTCCATTGGGGACACCCCTCATCTTGTCATCACAATGGATGTGCTGGAAGAGGAGGCTTCCCAGCGAGCCGCCCCAAGTCCATAGCTTTGCCCTCGCCTTGAGAACAGTGGCAATGCCTCCATCTCTGGGATGCATCTTAAGGAGGGCTCCTAACAAGGCCTGTGATTTAGACAGAACCAAGAGACTAAGTAAGGTCCAGCCATCCCCTGGAACCAGTAGGTGGGAGCTCCTGTCCTCGCCAGTCCTGCTGCAGCCCCCGTGTCCAGCTGGGCCAGTGGGAGAACTGGGTAGGAGGCTGCCCCCTCTTCACTGTGGCTAATGTTTGCTAGGCCAGTTATGGTGAACCAATGATACAGCGTTTTCCCTCTTAGGTTTCCCTCCTAGTTTCGCCTTTTCAGGGTTTCCTGGGGGATTTTGTCGTGGTAGTTGTTTTTCTTCCTCTCTCTTTTGGGTTTGAGGATTGTGGTAGGGGGAGCCCTGGCTTTTGCCAAAAGAGCCCAGTGGTTTCTATGGAAGAGGCGCCCAATCCCACTTTAACGAGGGTGAAGATTGTCAGGTCACTGTTTGACATATTCATGCCCCCTAACCCCCACCACCACGGTGTCGCTTTAAAGAGTCAGTTCTTGTACAGAGAAGGATTTGCTAGGTTTGCAGTTGGGCATTAGCATCACCACTCGCGAGGGCCGCGCCCAACCATGCATCCTGTGGGGCACCTTGACTCTTCAAACCAAAATTCCTTAAAGGGCACAGCCCAGCCTTGTCCGCAACCTCAGGGGCCTGGGATTCCTGTGGCACTTCCTGAATTCCAGGTTGGCACAGATGATGAGGTCTGAGACCAGCCAGAAGGAGGGGCTCCTCCCACAACCCAGGTGCCAGCCGGTCTCCGCCTAGGACCTTCCCTCCCACTCAGCCGGGGTGGGCGGCATCCCATGTGGTGAAACGAGCTCGTGGACTGACCCAGGCTGGGCCTTGCCAGCCAGGAGAGAGCGAGGGCCGCACGGAGGGCTGGCCCAGGCAGCTCGTCCAGGGCCATTGAGATCCCAAGCATCAGGAAATCATTTTGTACAACCACCCGAAGCAGAGATATTTTTTAAAAAGCGTAAATTATTTTCAGTTGTTTTCTGATCCTGCCTTTTTCTTTGCCTCACCACTTCACATTAGTGATTTGTTCACATCAGGTAAATCTTGAGAAAGCCTTGGTGCCCTCCTCCCCACCCCAACTCTAACCATGTGTGTCCATCACCCCCATCCTTTCTCAGTAGTTAAGACGTTCTAGGCAATACCATAGACACATCTGACTGTGTCTCTCTCTTCGAGTGCAAGAAACTCAAGTCATCTTAAAAAAAAAAAATACAAAAAAAATTTACAAAAAAACAAACACAAAAAAAATATCTTTTTTAGGCCAGAGTTTTCTACAGGTATTAATGAATATTTTTCTTAATCCTTATAAGTTTTATGTGTTTAATATTTCTTAATACCGGTAGCATTAATTTATACTTTTGTAGCAACACAATATTTTTATAAACAGCCGGTGCTTGGCTCAAGTCTTCACGAGGGGTTTATGCAGGGCCATCTTGGGGACCCTGTGTACCATGTACTGTATTTAAAAAAAAAAAGTTACCTAGTGTCACACTTGCTGTGTTAATTAACAAAAGACGTTGTGTGCAGTCTCCTGTATCGGTGTGGATCCAGCAGCTCTCCAAGGAGTCATATTGCATGGGGTTGAGTTGACGGTTCTTCTTGTGATATGTAAACCCCCGAGACCAAACTGGAGGGTTTATTTAGGGTTTTCTGTTTGTCTTTTGGGTTTTTGTTTCACTTTGTTTTGGTACCGTTTCTCCATTTACAGCCAAATCAGTTTCATGATGTTCAAAACTTTTGCTGATGTCAAATGGAGGAAAGGAACAGAAAAAAAAAGATTTTTACAAAGTAATAAAATTTAAAACTGAGCTGTTTAATGTTGCTGTTTTTACCTGTCTGTTCTTGTCCAAAAGTGGAACATTCCCAGGGAGAAGAGGAAGCTTCCACTCGGTTCCTTAAGTCGCCAAAAGCCCCAGCCCAGGATTCAGTACCTCCCTTGCCCCCTGAATTCCTGCAGCACTATTTCCCAGTTGGTTGATGCCAAGGCAAAAAGATACCTTTTAACGGTTAGAGAGGATCAGTTGCTTAAATGATTTCATGTCAGTGTTGTATTTATGGTTTTACAATAAAACAACCTTTAGGAAGATGGCAGCGTGTGGCGTTTGTTTCTTGTATTTGGGGTTGGGTCATACTGTCCAATCGGGCAGAGCACCTGCAGGGAGGGCACAGGTGAGTGGTGATGGGCAAGAGGCAGGGCACCTGAGGCAACAACACATATCTGTCTCAGCAGGACACTGTGTGATACTGGTATTGTTGAATTACCCGTGGTGATGCTGGTATTAGTGACTTACCTGTGAGCTCACAGCTCATCTCTTGCACTGGACCTGGCTCAGCTATTTGATAAATGAGGGTGGGACATAGTCGAGGAAGATGTGGCCCTTCTGGGCTTGTGGAACATTGTCCCATGAAAGATGGGGTGGATTTAGTCTCTGTCCTCCAGGCCTAATGCCTAAGGTTGGCCCTGCACTGCAGTCATCTTCGAGGCTCCCGAGCCCCTTTACTTAGTGGCTTTGGCCCCCTAAGCGATGTGTGTGATGTTAACAACTGTTGTGTGTATCGTCATCTGCTGCAAAAGTGTCCATGGCTTTTGCCAAATTCCTCATGGCATGAGGGACTCTGAGCAAATTAGGAATGAGTGGCCTCCATCATGAGCTGCTAGAGGCCAGCCCTGGTGGGCTCGCTAAGTTCAGATGTGTGGACACCAGTGCTCTTCTGGAATAGAAGCAAACCAGAGGCAAGTCAGGGGAGAAGAGAGACCACCAGCAGGCCAGCTGGGGCCTGAGCAGGAGAGCGTGACCACTCCTCCTAGTGGGCCTACCGCTGGAATAGCCCCTTATGAGGTGAAACTGCCATCCTGCCATCCAGATGAGTGAGTGACAGACACCCCAGGCCACGGCTCGACACCATCTGTACCAGGTGTGGGCAAACTCTGCTTCAAAGTGGAGGATGTGTTGCTTGATCACCTAAAAAAAATCCATCAAACCGCACGGAGAGGCTATTGGAGCACCAGCCCTGCCCTCAAAACCATCCTGCCTTGGGAGTTTCATGCTAAGTGGACTATGTGGGCGTTCTGAGCCAACAGTTGACGTTTGATAGAGGAGTTTCTATGTAGCCTGCAATGAAAAGTCAGGAGTCCTGCTGTGGCTGAAGGAGTCCTCCTCCATGCTTTGAACATCGCAGTCAAGTAAGGCCAGGGCATGGCCCAGGAGTCCTCACAGCTAAAGGCGCAACCTCTGGATTAAAAAAAAAAAATGCTTTAAAAAGCGAAAAAATAAAGAGGTTTCTTTATTAAGCAGCTATAGCTACATTTATTTTGTAGTGGAAATAAATGAGTGTGCCCAGCACCTTTGAAAGAGAAATTTGAGGAGAGACTATTTAAGAATGGAGTGAATCTTCAAGGTAGGAGTGTCCACTGTGCTGAGAAAGATTCTTGGCGCCTTCTGAGATGAGCATTTGTGAATTCCTCTGACTCGGGGTCACAAGGTACTGCACCCCCATCCCACCCCTGAGGGTTAAAAGCTAGGGTACATTGATTTTTAAATTTATTTTTAGTGAAAAGTAGCAAGTGTCACAGAGTCAAATGCCTCCAGACCAGGCAGGCCGGCGAGCAGAGCTAGTTACACAAGGCGAGGCCCTTCAGGGGGGCATCTCTGCTAAGCCCCAGCTCATCGCTGGCATCAGGATGCCAATTATGTTCAAGAGAACTGAGAAACCCAGATTTTTAGGTGGAAACTCAATTTTCAAGTGACAGATTCAGAACTGTGAAAAAAATACATCAGCCGGACATGGGAGCTCATGTCTGTAATCCCAAGACTGTGAAACCAAGGTGGGAGGATTGCTTAAGTTCAGGCGTTCAAGACCAGCCTGGACCAACAACAAAAATACCAAAATTAGCCAGGTATGGTGGCATGCACCTGTAGTCCCAGCTACTCAGGAGGCTGAGGTGGGAGGATCACTTGAGCCCAGGAAGTCAAGGATTCAGTGAGCCAAGATCATAGCACTGCACTCCAGCCTGGGTGACAGAGCGCAACCCTGTCTCAAAAACAAAAAGTACCTCGTGAGCAACATGTCCATTCACCAGCTGAAGCTGGCCTGTGCCCCTGCAGCTCGCACCCTCCAATTTAAGCATTTGTCTTTCAGTTCAAGTCACTTCCAACTATCACTCTTCAGCGTGGCTCCTTCCAACTGCCATGGCTGGCTGGCCCTGGCGTGGGAGGCACATGTGGAAGGAACAGGATGTGGACACAGGATGGGAGGACCTTAGTCAGTCCCAGGCTGGAGGGCCTCTCACTTCTGTACAATTGTCTCCCTACACCTGACCCCACCTACTTCTGCCCAGAAAGTCCTGGCTGTGACCACAGATGCTGACCCTCAGGGCAGTCTTCTCTGTTGGAACCTGGAAGCCCCATGCTCTGATGTTGGGGGAAACAAAGGGAGGGTCTTGATGTGTCTGGCCCAGGGGACTGCAAAGCTTTCTACCCCCAGTCCTTGTCTCCAGTTTCATCCCCTCAACCAGAACTCAACTGCACGAAGTTCGGAATCCCTCCTTTCCTGCCCGGTCTCTCAAGCAAATGGGCACAAAAGATGAACCCAGGACTGGACTAGCCATCAGCCCTTAAGATGCTGGTCACCCACAGAGAGGAAGAGGTAGGTCGCTGCTTGGATTTCTCTGCCAGGGTCAGCTCTTCACATTAGAACCCACGAAGCTGGGGCTTCCAATTCCGCCACGGCCTCAGCTGCTGCCAGGGCTCTGGGTGGATGCAGGTACCAAGAGGCATTTATAAATCAGATGTGTGTAAAGCCTGTGTGTCTACACTGGAGGCTCTTGGAGTCCTGCTCTTGGGCCAGGTGTGTCCTGAGCTGCTCTAGACAGCCCACCTAGTCCCCTTCCTAAGAATGAGGAGAAGCCGGGCCAGACCGAGGGCTGGGAATGATTCCTGGCACCTTCTGAGATGAGCATTGTGAATTTATTTTTAGTGAAAAGTTGTAGCAAGTGTCACAGTCAAATGCCTGGACACAACGTGGTTGCCCTAGTCACAATGCGAAGGCCAGTGAGCACTCTCCTTCCAGGACAAAGGCCCAGGGGAAGGTCCCAGGGGATGGGGTCCCTGGAGCCATGCAAAGAAACACCTGAGGCTTTCCAGTTCCAGGCAGCTGGTTCTGGGGATGTGGCTGCAGCTGATGTAAAACCTTGGGGAGGTGTTTGGTGTGGCAAAGCACAGGGGACTCATTTCATTCACTGTGGGCTGTCTGTCCTGAGCTGCCTGGGCACTGCAGAGCACAATTATTCCCTCTGAGCCTGGGTAACTGATGACCCATCAAACCTCTCCCAGAAACAAGTTCCCAGAGCTGCTTCCTCCTTTCTTTCCTAACCTTATTAAAACAAAACAAAATCATCCCATTTTACACTACTGTGAATAGAGCTGTGATTTGTTTCATAATATGCACAGCCAATGTCATGTACTGAAGATAGTTCTATTGCGTTTCCAATTGAGTTTTCATGTCTGAGGAAAGCTGGGGTTGCAGGTGGCCCCACCCTGGCCTTTTCTCCCCTCTGGCTCCTGTTTACACTTGTGATGACAATGAACAATGAGGACACAATTTCAGGGGTTTACAATTTAGGTTTTATTTGGACCCAGGTTGCTTGGTGTGGCCTGCCACAGGACCCCGGGACAGACACTGGCCATCCTCTGACTTGTAGACTGGCCAGCTGTCAGTTGGAGAAGCGCAGCAGCTCCTCGTCCCCTGTGGACACAGAGAGACTCAGGGAGGGGTCCGTGGGCAGGGACACTCAGGGGAGGGAAGGCAGCTGTCACCTGGGGCCAGTAACCTCTGCTTGCTGAATGATTGCTCTTCAAGGGGCATTCCACAAAATGATGGGAGTTTTTTCCTCTTCTGATTTACCACAGGTGCCATTTTCCAGTGGGAAAATCAAGGCACAGACACCCAGAATGGTTGCTGTTCCCTGGAATGCTATTACTGTCATCCTTGTGTCATTGTCATTATTAGTAGCAGTTGCCATTAGCTGAGTACTAGCTGCACATCAGGTACTGGAAGGCAGGTGCTTTGTCCCGTTTTACAGAGGAAACTGACACTCATTGGCACTTGCTCAACGTTGCATGTGCAGAAGTAGAGCCCAGCTCTGCCCCACTCCTCAGCCAGCCCTGCATACCCTCTGCCAGTGCCTGGCTAGTACCTCCCCAGGGCCCAATTCTAGCTGGGGTAAGGCCTCTGGCTCAATCCCATTTCAGAGAGTAGATGGGCTGCTTACTGGGTAGAGAGTCCTGAACTCAGCTCTCCAGACCCCTGCTCCTCCCAGGGCCTCCCCACCTGGACTCCCACAGCCCCTTGCCCCAGCCTGGTACCCCGCAGGGCTGCCTACCATCACCGGGGACATCGCAGTACTCTCTGCACTCCTTCTCTGAGTAGAACTTGTTCCCATTGCCTTGGCAGCCCCCGTAGACAAAGTGGATACACTTTCCCTGGACAGCATCAAATGCCCAGAGCTGGTTGAAGGCTCGGCAGGGGCCCGGGACTATGGGGAGATTGCAGGCCGCTGTGGAGTGGGGAGACGGACGGAACATGAGAAACACTTGTGACTGCTGATCAGACATATGTGGGACTGCTGAGCCAGAGGGCCCTGCTCATCTAGAACATCTCATCCCTCTTTGACAGATGGGGAAACTGATGCCCACAGAAAGAAAATGATTTGCCTGAAGTCCTCCACATCCAAATGTGGAATTCCTATGATTTCAGGAAACCACCTGGAGTTCTACTCCTGGAGTGCCCTCCCTTATACCTTTTCAATTAACAGGTGGTCTACTGGAGGGACAGGGTCTTGAGGGTGCTGAGTGCACCAGGATGGGGGCCCGCACTCACCCACAGTCCGGCAGGTCTGCAGACACTCCTCCTCTGTGATGAAGTTGTTAGCGTTGCCCATGCAGCCGCCATACTGGAAAGTCTCACAGGCCATGGATGTGCCGTTATAGAAATACCTGTAGCTCATTCCCATGCAGGGACCTGCCGAGGGGCCCAGCTGGCAGGAATCTAGGGAGGGGCAGACCAGCAGCACTGACCAAGTGTTGACTGTGTACCCGTGATCAGGCTGGGCGCTTAATATGCATCATCTCATTTAATGTTCACTAAAAGGATTATCGACTCTTTTTAGATAAGCAAACTGACCCTCAGAGAGGTGAAGTAACTTGCCCAGGGTCACATAGAGAGAGAAGATTTAAAACCCTGTCTCTAAAACCAGTGCTCATTCCACTCCATGTCATGGGGAGTTACCAGTGAACCACAGACCCACTGTCCCCCTGTATTGGTCTTGTCTGCCCCAAAACTCTGTAATAGTAGTTGATGACATATCCACCAGCACCATGCTGGCCAGCCTGACCTTTTCACCAAGTCCCACCCATCCTGCCTTTGCTCCCATTGTTTCTTGCCCCCCTGAAATGACACCCTTCATAAAACTTTACCTGGATGCCTGGACACACAATAATTCCCCTTTATCCATGAAGTCTCTTGATACCCCCACCCCTCCAACCTCAGCTCCCCCCACCCTTTAACTGACCCTTCCTTTGGGGTCCATAACCTTCTCCCTTGGATGCCTCCCACTAGACCAGGAGTTCCAAAATGACACAAATGGTCTATATGACCCCAGTGCCCAGCACAGGGTCCGGGGCAGAGCAGGTTCAGGGTTTGCTGGGCGAGTTGGAGAGGAAGTTGTTCCTGAACACTGTCAACTACACAAAGCATTCCCATGTCCCTCCCCGACTTGCTCCTACAAGAGCCCGGATATTCAGTCCCACAGGTTATAATCCCATAATATGGATGAGGAAACCAAGGCTAGGAGGACACACAGTCATACAGACAGGGCAAGGACCAGCTTCTCATCATGAAGCTGACAGCTCTCAAGGTCAGGACCATGCCTCACGTTCCTCACTGCCCCCACATCCCCTGGCAGAGTGCAGAGTACTTGATTTGCCTTTTCTCAGTCCAGCCCTTGAATCTCTAACAGATAAAGAGACTTTGCAGTGATGAGAGCAGCCGAGGTGAGCCAACTGTGGGCTCTTCCTCTCTGAAGTATGGCAGAGGGGGTGAAAAGGCAGGTGCTCATTACCTTCTTTCTTGGTGACATCGGTTACCAGTTGCCCACCCCCTGATCCTTCCTCTTCCTGGGGGAGCACAGCCCTCCGGGCTCTCTGGGGGGACAGAAAGAGAAGAAGCAGTTACAGACCCCTTGCCACTATTACCTTCCTGTACCCCTGGAATATGCAAATGAATGACTTGCTTTGGGAACCTGGGTATAGGTAGGAACACAGTTCCTAAACTGGTTAATGGACTGCTTTCCCAAAAGCATCAACCGGAATTCCCGAATAGGCATCACAGGACAGATTTCTGGTCTGAAATGAAATTCAGAACCATGAGTTATGACAATAGCCCCATATCCAACTTCCAGTTGAAGTGCCTACAGGAATATAGTAATGAAAAAAGCCTGTCTCCCAGACTCGGAAACTAGGGGAGAGCAGCATCCTCACACTAAAGATGTGAAGGCATTTTTGCACGACAGAGCACAGGTGCACCTGCTTTGCAGGAAGGGCTGACCAGATCATCATTAGCTGCTTGCAGAAAAAAAAAAAAAAATCGAGAGAGAAAGAAGGGACCCAGAGACCGATCCTAACTCCTTGTTGTGGTGGTGGGGACTGCAGAGTAGGGCAGGCTGCAAAGCTGTCAAGAGATGGCCAGGAAACTGCTGCACAGGTGAGACCTGCACAGCAACCCTGCACAGGTGAGACCTGGAACTTGAGAAGGTGCCTAGTAACCTCAGAATTTCCCATCTCCTTTTCAGGAGCAACACACTGAAAACTGTCGAGAATTTCCACTGTCTTCCAGACCAGTCTCAAGCTGGTGGCATATAGGCTTTCCTTGATGAGGATAGAGAAACAGAGAAAAATCATGGGTCAAGTTAAATCCTGCAACTTCTAGAATTGGGTTGGGCTGAAGAAATATCCTCACTAAAGGAGAGACATTCTGGATATTCTGGAATTCAGGTTGATGGCAATAAGAAACAAGAACACTTAAACCTTCCCTGAAATTCAATGCAACCAAAAGAAAAAAATAAATAAAGATGACACACATCCATGTAACAGGAGCCAGCAGTGATGGAAATGAGTGTGTGAAAGTTGAAAATTGTTGAACATGAAAAAATTAACGCCAGATGGATTAAAGATTTAAACATAAGACCTAACACCATAAAAATCCTAGAAGAAAACCTAGGCTATTAATACCATTCAGGACATAGGCATAGGTAAGGACTTCATGCCTGAAACACCAAAAGCAATGGCAACAAAAGCCAAAATAGACAAATGGGATCTAATTAAACTCCAGAGCTTCTGCACAGCAAAAGAAACAAGCATTAGAGTGAACCAGCAACCAACGGAATAGGAAAAATTTTTGCAATCTACCCATCTGACAAAGGACTAATATCTAGAATCTACAAAGAACTAAAACAGATTTACAAGAAAAAAACAAATCCATTCAAAAGTGGGCAAAGGATATGAACAGACACTTTTCAAAGAAGACATATATGAGGCCGACAAACATATGAAAAAATGCTCATCATCACTGGTCATTAGAGAAATGCAAATCAAAACCACATTGAAATACCAGCTCATGCCAGTCAGAATTCACTCTTTAAAAATATACAGCGATGGCAGCCTCTTAAATGTCTTTTCACAACCTTGACTTTAGAAGAATCTTTAGGACATCAATCTTCTTGTGAATAAATATTTATTTGAAATTCAAGAAATCCACTTTAGTTTCTTTAAAAAAAAAAAAAAATCAAAAGACCAGGCACAGTGGCTCTTGCCTGTAATCCCAGCACTTTGGGAGGCCAAAGAAAGCAGATCTCCTGAGGTCAGGTGTTCAAGACCCACCTGGCCAACATGGCAAAACCCTGTTTTTTACTAAAAAAAAAAAAAAAAAAAATATTAGCTGGGTGTGGTGGTGGGTGCATGTAATCACAGCTACTCAGGAGGCTGAGGCAGGAGAATCACTTGAACCCCGGAGGCAGAGGTTGCAGTGAGCCGAGATCATGCCACTGCACTCTAGCCTGGATGACAGAGTGACACTCCATCTCAAAAAAAAAAAAATTCAAGTAAAACTACAAATAATGCTTTTAAAAATTAAACATATCACCTGTAGTATAATCCCATTTAATAATAGAATATCTAAATATGATCATTAATTTGTCCTTTTTTCTATAAGTCCTTTTTCCCACATGTGTGGCAAGATTCCAGAAATTGTATGACTGCAGATAGCTTTGAGGTGGTGTGATTAAAAAAAAAAACCTTATCTTTATACTTTTCTGCATTACTTTAATTCTTTATAATGAGCATTTATTAGTTTTATAAAAGCTATGGTCATTTTCTTTTAAAATATGGGAGCAAATATATAATGTGTTAACTGTTGACTCTATGTAGGAACAAGGACATTTTGTCTTTTTTATGGAGGGTTCATAGTTTTTCAATTTTCAATAATATTTTTCTAAATAAATATTACATACACTTACACATGTACACACACAGATATACACCCATGTACATACAGACAACAGTAGAATAGGATATGTAATTTTCCAAATAATCAGCAAAAAGACAATGAAGAAAGCGTAATCAACCTGGCAAAAGGCAGGAAGATAAAAGGGAAGCAGAAGGAAGCCCCAAAAATCAAGAGGCAACATAGGAAAAGAGATGGTTTGAGAAGCTGTTTGTTCTCAGGTTTTTAGGGAGACGAGTTGATTTATTTTCATGGACCAAATATCATTATTTCATTATTGAGTATTTTACTTCTTTTAGACACTTGCAGGCACTGTGTTAAGAACTTTTCTATATGGCATCAAATTCTACCACAAGCCTGGAAGGTAAGTGTAATCATCCTATTTCGAAGATGAGAAAAGTGAGGTCCAGATGGATCATCAGCTATCCCAGGCGGCAGAATCAAGATGGAGCTCCAGTGAGTCTAACTTCAGCCCTCATGCCCATCACTACCTTCTCTCAACCCCTCCCCATGACTCCGCCTCCTACCGCAGCAGGATCAAGTGTGCAGTGTGCCTGGGGCAGAGTTGGGTGGGATGAGGTTGGGGGCTGAGACACTCACCGGGTGTAGGATGGGCTGTGGTTCCTGCTCCCCAGGGATGCATTCACCTAGGTCACAGAGCAGGAGAGAGGCATGAATAAGAGGACCAGGCTCAGGGGTCATCCTAGACCCAGATTTGTAACTTTGGTGAACATTGTGCTGGGAACTTCTGGTGCCTTAGTCCACTTCATCAATGGTCCTGCCCACGTTGCTTGCTCAAGGCCATTCACTGGAAAAGCAACAGACTGCTGGCTGCACCATCATTCCCATCTGTCCACCCCACCCCACCCCACCTGCATCATTTTGTCGGCATCATGAATAGCAATAGTGAACACTGGCTGAGCATTTATGAGCACAGTGCTGTTGGGCTTAATGGTTTTATTGCATTGCCTTTTACAGCAACTTCTAAGGAAGGCAGTATTCTGCCCGATTTACAGATGAGGGAAATGAGGCTCTGAGAGGGTGACTAGCCAGAGGCCATATAGCAAAGTCTGAATTCAGGTGCTTGTGATGGCAGCAGTGGGCCATCCACAGTGGCCACTGCCATCGAATGGGGGAGGCACGTGCAGTGGTGATAGGAGTGACTGTGGGAGTGGCAGTGGTGGAGCTGGGACCCCTGTGCCTTACGTCCCTGAGGTGGGCAACTGTGCTGCCCCCATCTTTGTGTAGCCAGTTAGAACCCACTCCTAGGCCCAGAGCCTCTGCTGCTCTAGACCCTAGCCCACATTGCCATTCTTTCTGGCCCACCATCACTGCAGAGAGGGTGTGGGAAGAGGTAGACAATCCTGGAGCCCACCCCTGGGATACCCCTGGAGCCCACCACCCTGGAGGCCATCACAGTGGGGTTGGGCCAAGTCACCTGTCAGCAGGGGAGCAATGCAATTGGGCAGAGAGTGTCCCCAAGGCAGAGCTGGGCCCAGGGCAGTGCCGTACTTGCACACAGAGCATGGGGTTGGGCCCGCAGCTTGGAGCTGGGGCCGTGCTTCACAGACCCAGGACAGGTAATGGGAGTGGCGCCCACTTCAACGACCCAGCCAGTGGTGCGACCACCATGTCCATCCCACTGAGGGCACTGGGTTCCTGTGCCTCATGAGGAGGCTTTGTGTGGGGCCACTGGGGGCCACCATGTCCCCAGGGTCTCTCCCACATTGGGGTGACTGCCAAGTCTGACACTCCTGATGGCTGAGCCTGGGGCCTGCAATCTACTCCTGGAGGAATTCCCCCTACCCTTGGGTAGGGCTGTGAGCTAGGCAAGGAGAGCCTCAGGCCACCCCTGAGCATTGGGGCCATGAAGGGAGCTTGCTGCTGTGTCACCTCAGCCCCAGACACTGGCATGGACCCCGCTTGGACCTGCAGCCCCTGCCTCAGGCTGTGGGGGGTGTGGCTGGGGCTGCACACTCCACGGAATTGGTGGGAGCTGGGCAGAGTGGGAGCCCTCCCCCTTCTGAGTTGCTGGGTCAGGAGCTCCCTGAGTGTGACTGTAGCCACCCTGCTGTGGCTGTTGACTTAGGCATCTCTGCACTCTCAGGGGCCCAGGAAGGTCCCCTGCCCACCGCAGACTCTAGGGTGCCAGCTCCCACTGTCTGGCTTCTCCCTGCTGTTGGTTCCTGCTTTCATCTCAGAGCAAGATTAAGGCCAAGCCAGGGTACTGTTGGAGGCTGGCCAGGTGTGCACATGCTCAGGGAAGCTGACACCTCAGTCCCCTACCACCTCAGCCCTCCAGACTTTGTGTGCCAACAAGCATGGGAAGGAGGCCAAGTGGGGGCTGATGGCAACCTGGCACTGGCCTGCAGGCACCCCTTCGCGTGAACAGCCTGGGTGCCATGAATAGTAGCAGGAAGCTGACAGGCTCCTGAGTGGAAGGGGGCTGGTCCCCAGTGAAGCATCACCTTCAAGCTGCATAGGGCCTGAAGTCTGGGGGCTGGACCTCCAGTCCTGTGAACCAGATGGAGAACTTGTAGTACTTTTCCCTGGGCCTCCCCATGGCCACGCACGGGCCAGTCAGTATGAACTGAGGCCCATAAAAACCCCAGACTCAGCCAGACTTGAAGAAAGAACAGAGATGACAACCCCAGACTCAGCCAGATTTGAAGAGAGGACAGAGAGACAAGGGGAGACAATAAGAGGACCTGCCTGCAGAGAGGAGACATCCACTCTAGGGCCTCCTCTGCTGAGAGCTGCAGCGTCAGCAGTTGACCTGCCTGCAGAGAGGAACTTCCCATTCCAGGGACTCCTCTCTGCTAGGAGCTGAACACTCATTGGAATACCCTGGCTGTGAAAAGGAGCTACCCACTGTGGGTCCCCTCCAAGCTGTTCTATTGCTCAGTAAAACTCCCTTTCATCTTGCTCACCCTCCTATTGTCTGTGTACCTCATTCTTTCTTGTCACAGGACAAGAACTTGAGACCCACCAAACAGCAAGGTTAAAATAACTAACACAAACAGGGCTGAAACACACCCACTGCCTGCCACATTGCAGGTGTTGAGGAGAGAAAAGCTGCAGCCCTTTAGGGAGCCCAGACCTGGGAGCTTCCCGAGCCAGGACTGTGACTCTCTCTTTGGATCCCTGCAGTTTGTGGCATCTCCAGCCTTCCAGGTACCACTGCATTCCATGGTGCCAGCTGGGAAGTTGCTTGTGGTGCACCTGGTCTAGCCACATCCTCACAGACATCTGACACCCATGCCAGCACCTGGAGCTGCCCACTCCATGGCAGCAGCCAGCGGGTCTGACTGCAGTGGCTGGACCCCACGCTCACTCACACACCCCTTGCTGCTTCATGCCTGAGTCTCAGTCTCCCTTTGAAGTGTGGGACCCAGGCCAGTAGCATGAGAGCCAGGCACAGCCTGCCAGCCCAAGTGGATAGAACAAGCCCAGCAGGCTCAAGCAAAACTCAGGCAAAGATACCACTGGCCACAGAGGTTTCCAGCTAGAAAAGCAGCGCCCCAAAGATCCCATAACACTCTAATTCCTGAGCCCATGCTCCTAATCCCAAAACTCTTTTGCCTAAGAGGTAGCTATGGATTCTGGCTACCAGCTCCCTGAGACACATGGCAGTAGAATGAACACTGAATGGGCTCTAGTCTAAGCTCTGCTAGGAATAAGCTGTGAGACTTGGAGCAAATCCATTGGCTTCCTGATTCACTGTAGAGGGGAGGCTGCGGCCTCTTTTTATCTCAGAGGGTTATAGTAAAGATCCAGGGGCTGAGATGGCCTCTGGGGCCCATAAGGGATGAAGAGGGGACAGGAATTTGAGGGGGGGGGGTGCTATGTACCTCGGTCAGCCATGGTGAAGATGGAATCCTCAGGGATGCCCACACCCTGGGCAACCACTCTGAAGTCCTGCAGGAGGCTGTCCCTCAGCTGTGGCTCCCGCCCTGCAAGGAGGAAGCAAAGGAGATGCTTAGAACCACCAGGTACCTGGGGTGGAAGGGCCTGAAATGGTTTTGCCGAGTGAGTTTCACTTAGGGAAACTTTGAAAACTACGGGTGCAGTTTAATCTATTTGATCCACTTAGGGAAAGACAGGCTCCCAAGAGGAAGGGGGTCCCTCCCAGGTTTCCACCCAGGTCTCTTGAGTCCCCACAGAAGACTTTTCCCTTTTTTTTTTTTTTTTTTTTGAGACAGGGTCTTGCTCTGTTGCCCAGGCTGGAATGCAGTGGCACAATCATGGCTCACTGCAGCCTCAAACTCCTAGGCTCAAGCAACCTTCCTACCTAAGGCTCCTGAGTAGCTAGGGCTGAGGCACATGCCACCATGCCCAGCTAATTCTTTAATTTTTCTTAGAGATGCAGTCTCAGTATGTTGCCCAAGCTGGTCTCAAACTCCTGGCCTAAAGCAATCCTCTTGCCTTGGTCTCAAAGTGTTGGGGTTACAGATGTGAGCCACAGCACCCAGTCACAGCTGATTCTTTTTAGGGGCCTGGAGGCTCTGTAATTCTCTGGGCCTGGAATTTTGGAGACCAAAAAAAGAGAATTTTGCCTCCTCCAGGGAGACTCAATGGTTGCACCTTTCTCCAAATTGGAGTTTTGTCAGAAGGAAGAAGCAAAACTCCCTGTCCTTACCCACTCCAATGTTCATAAATCAGTGCTCTCCCACCCTCAACTCCAGTGGGCACATCTAGTAATAAGCCTTTACCATAGAGCTGGGCAGTAATGGTGGGTCCATGATGGCGGCTGAATTTCTTGGTCAGGAAAATGGCGTACTCATCATAGTTGGTGTGGACCACATAGGACTCCATGGTTATATTCCATTCTGCATGGGAGATGCAGGCAGACCAAAGGGATCAGTGGACAGAGAATCTTCTAGCAGGAGGTCCATCACCTATTCACCCAAACATCATCTCCTCATCCATCCATCTATCTACCCATGCCTCCCACATATCCATTTATCAATTCTCTCATATTCAGCCTCTCCCTATGCACCCATCTATCTCCTCCATGTGCTCACATTAATTTATCCACCATCACTCAATCCATTTATCCTCTCCATACATCAGTCCATCTCTCTTCCTTCCTTCCTTCCTTCTTTCCCCTATCACCCCATCAACTTACCTATTAGGTAACTGACTGACTGGCTCATTTATCCATATATCAGTTACCAATCATTTATTCATTCATCCGTCTATCTAGCCAAACATTCATATATTCAGCCCTAACACAATTATTTGGCACATAGAGCATAGTCAATAAACATTTTCTGAACTAACAGATACATTTTTGTCCAAATCCCTCTCTCACTTAGCATCATGCTCACTGTACATGGTAGATGCTTAGTACGTTTTTATCAGCCGATAGCAGGTACCCAAGAAGACATGAAGAGTGGTGAAATTAGCACCATCACCTACTCTGGGCGAGGGTACTGGAGGGCAGGGAATGAGAGACAGAAGGGGAGGAGGAGAAGGAGGAGGAAGAGGAGGAGTTGTTTAGAAGACTCGATGACAGCTAAATGGGAAAAAAGGATACAGAGGCAGAGGGAGCTGAGGAGACTAAGGTATTTTCTAGCAAAGGAGAGAATGTGCATGTCTGTTTCCATTCCACTTACTGGATTTGTGATAGAGAAACTTCCCATCAGTATCTGTTTTCTCATAAGCCAAAGAGGTCTGCTCACAGAAACCTTTCCTAGAAATGAAAAACCAGAAGAAAGGTCACTCCTGGTGGAGAGCACGCTCCTGACACCCCACCTTCCCGCAGGGCTCTTTCCAAATGCCTTGGTTTGGGGGAGTTTTTTTTTTGTTTGTATGTTTTTATTTGCTTTTTAATTTGGAAATGAACATTTCCAAATGTCTTTTTAATCCTCACACTGGTCCCAAGAGACCCCCATTTTACATATGACGGAGGGACAGAGAATAATCCATGCCAGCCTCCGAGCAAAGCCAGCACTAGAACCGCCTTCCTTGATCAAATCTATGCGTGATGCGGAGGCAGGAGGAGTGGACTGAGGAATTCCTGCACTCACTCATGTACTGTGCTGTGTCTCTCTCGCCCCCGTTTTCTCATTTATAAAACCGGGATGATGACAGTTTCTACCTCACATGGTTAGTGTGAGCATCCACTGACACCGCCTCTATAAAGAGCTTGGAGGAAGCACTAGATATGTATTAGCTATTACTGTTCCAATGAGCACTATTTATCCAATGAACATTTATCGGGCAGCATCTATAACAAGCCCTGTGCTACATGCCAGGGGTACACAAGGAAGCAAAAGATAAACCCCAACCCCTGGAGCCCCTGGAGCTTGCACTCGTGTGGGGCAGGCAGGCTGGCTGGCGGGAGGCAGCCATAATCAGTGTGAGAAGCGCCACATGGGTGGGAGGTGGAACGTGAGGTGCTCTTCAGGCACACAGAGGGGCATATAACCTGAACCTGGGTGTCTGGGAGGGCTTCCTGGAGGAGGTGACATGAAACCTAAGTTCTGATGGATCCGCAGGAATTAATTAGCCCAGGGAAGTGGGGAGAGGTGCTCTCAGTTAAAGGAACATCAAGTGCAAAGACCTGGAGGCGTGAGAGTTCCAGAACCGAGAGAAGGTCCACGTGGGTAGGACTCAGATTACATGGCAGAGTGTGTGGCGGGGAGTTCTGGGTGCTGGGAGGGTCCTGGAAAGCCACATCAAGGGTTTGAGTCTTACTCCCAGGGCAGTGGGGAGTCATGGAAGGGTCTTGAGCAGATTTGAGTTTTCAAAAGGTCTTTCTGCCTCCTGGGTGAAGAATGGATAGGGTGGAAGGGTAGAGATCAGAGACGGGGAAAGAGTGGAGAGGTTGTGGCAGACAGCCAGGAAAGAAAGGGAGGTGGCTTGGACTGCGGTGATAGCACTGGGGAGGGGAGAAGTAAGCAGGTTACAGGGATTTAGGAGGAGAACGGGCAGGACTTGATGATGGGTGAGGGCGGAGAGAGGAGCCCAGTTCCCAAGTTGGGTCCCTGGGAGGGTAGGAGTGCCCACATTGGGCTAAGGAACATCCAAGGGGGAGCAGCAGTTTGCAGAGCAGGCACAGTGCTGGGACATCACCCTCGAGGAAAAGATAGGACATTTGAAAAGGGCCGTCCTGGTGGAGGAGAGGAGAGGGATCTGGGTTCAGCAGGAAGGTCCGGGTTGGAAGCAGAGATCTGCACTTCCCAGGGTGGGCAGGGCTGGGAAGGCATGGGGGTCTCTTTGTCCCTCTGGGCTTTCCCACCCCACCCCTACGCTCACCGCCAGCGAGTGCTGGTCATGTTGATCTCCACCTCCGTGGTGCCCTCTTCCAGCACGAGTGTGCTCACTTTCAACCTGTCCATGATCTTCTTTAGCCAGGGGCAGGTGGACCCGATGGCCAGGTTGTACCACTTCCCGTAGATCTAGGAGGCAGGTGAGCTCTGGGGGTCTGCATCCGTCTCAGGCCTCAAAGCAGACCTGGCTGACATCTGCTCCCCACCCTCTGCCTCTTCCTCCTCCTCCTTGCAATGACTAATCTTTTTAAGGAATAATGTCTTCCAACTAAATGGCGACCACACACCTTCAGTGGAGGACAGATCCCCAAGAGTGGAGTTTCAGGCACCACAGCAAGCCCAGGAAGCAGGTATGTGGCTGGGGTACAGCTTGCCCTGCAGAAGGGCTTACTCTATCTGCCCAAAGCTCCATCATCCACTGCTCCCCAAGAGCTGGAGTCCTGTCTTTTCCTCCTCCAATGATGAGGGGCTCCCACCTCACAAGGCAGCCCACAGCCCCATATTGGGAAGTATTTCAAAAGTATAATGAACATGATGGGGTCATTCAGGACAGAACTCCTGCCTCTTCCTCCTAAAAGTGCACGGACGGCTGAGGGAACCCTCACGATCCTGTGGAACAGGCCAATGTGCCCCAGGCCCTTTGCATCCCAGACTGCCACAGAGGACCTGCTCCTCACTCCCCCTCTGCCACAACCTTTTCTTGTCCCTAAAAGTCAGCAAAACCCATGATACTACAGCTAGAAGGGTCTGAGACCCTTTATACGGACATGGAGACTGAGCCCCAGGTGGGTAAGGGTCTACTCAAAGCCACCCCGGGATTCAGGGCAGAGCGGGGGCTGGAAGGCAGCTCTGGAACTCCACCCTTGCAGGATTAACTCCTGCCCCTGTGCAGGTCTCTCCTGTGCCTAAGCCTCTGAATGTCCCCCAACTGCAAGCTCTGTCCTGCTTCATCTTTTCCCATAAGCCCCGCACGCCCAACCCGAAAGCTGCCAGCCACATGCCCACCCTGTGCCACTCAGGTCTCTGTCCACAGTCAGGCTGGGACATGGGCAGGGGACACAGGAAGAGCTAAGGGAAAGACACCACAGGGAGAGGGCTGGGAGTAGGGTGGGCAGGGAGGTCTGGGCAAAGCTAGGTGCCCGCATGGGGCAGGCAGGACAAAGCCGTCCGTGGAGCGGGTTCCCGTGAACACAAGATTCCCTTCGGAGCCCATGAGGACAGTGCAGAAAGTGAGGATGTTTGACTCATAGACTGTCAGCCAGAGTCCCACAGAAAGGCAGGGGATTGAGTTGTACCTTCAAGGATCCCATAATCCCAGAGGGTCTGAGTGGGAACCTGAGACCCCGAGACAGGCAGCATTTACCCAGCATTACCCACCTGCCTGCACATCCCATCACCACCTCCACCCCAGCGCAGAGAGCGGCAGCCTCACCCGAGAGAGATTGAAGTTTTCCTGCACTTGGATGCCTTCGGGTGGCGTCGGCACAGGGCCAGCGCTCACTGCCATGCAGGCGCTCAGCAGCAAGAGCAGGGCCCCGAGGCTCCTCATGGCTCTGGGCTCCTTGGCCTTGGTATCTCCCACAGGCTCGGTCTAGTGACAGAAGGGCCACTGCCTCCCTGCCTGGGGTAGCTGTGAACTGAGGCTGGGAAAGGGGCCTATGGCCTGTAGGTGACCTCAGTGTTTGCCCTGCTCAGCTGGGGTCAGTTAAGGCTTCAAGGCCAGCTGCAATCAATCCCTGTAGCGTGGCTGGGGTCAGTGGTACCAAGAGGCTGGGGTGGCTACTTCAGAAGAGGCATTGGTCACGCACCATAGGGCCCTGGGGCACCAGAGTTGGGCTCTGTCCCCCAAAAGTCTTTCGCACAGGTTCCGCACCTGTCACTGGGGGCAAGCGAGGATGGGGGCGACCTGGCCTTTCTGCTGAGTCATGCCATCAGGACCTCAGAGCCCTGTGAGCCAGCAGGTGAAGCCTGATTGGGCCCATTTCTCAGAGGAAAAAACTGAGGCCCAGGGAGAGGAAGTGACTTGCCAGAGACCTCAGGGAGGTGTATGGGCAGAATCAAGAACAGAACCCAGGTATCCTGTCCCCAGAGCTCCTTCTCCCACCCCCAGTCTTGCCCTAGCCTTTGCAAATAATAGAGATGTTAACGACGATGACAGTTCTGAGCCTCCGTTCTCTGAGCACCTGCTCTGTGCTGGCTGCGTACCAGGCACTTTACACGTGCCACAGGCGTCCACTGAATCCCCCCCACAAGCTTATGAAATAGGCGCTATTTGTCCCCTTTATAGGCAGTTGAGTCTCCAAGAAGTGAAATGACCTGCCCAGCGTCCCCTAGCTGGGAGTGGAGTAGCTGGGAAAGGCATGGTTGAGACCATGGACGTGGGGGCCAGACAGCCTACAGTGGCACTCACTGCTGTGTGACCTTGGGCAAGTCACTTTACCTCTCAGGGCCTTGTTTCCCTCATCTGTAAATGGGGCTAATCATAGTCCTAGCTCCCGGCCTTGTTGAATGAGCACTTGCAATGCACCAGGACAGTCCCAGCATAGAATGAAGAGCTAAGTGTTTGCGGAGGGTTGAACAGTGCCCCCTCCAAAATCCATTCCCACCCAGAGCCGCAGAATGAACCTGATTACAGATGTGATTAGTTAGATGAGGCATCGAACTGATGGCAGGGGTCCTGAATCCAATGACCAGCATCTTCATAAGAGAATGGCGAGGGAGACTCAGACACAGAGACGAAGAGAGATGCACGGGGAAGGTGTGGCGTGTAGCCGGAGGCAGAGATGGGGGGGATATAGCTGGAAGTCAAAGATCACTAGGGATTGATGTCGGCCACCGAAAGCTAGCACAAGGCAGGACTTTCCCCAGAGCCTTCAGAGGAAACGTGGCTCTGCTGACACCTTGGTCTCAGATGTCTGATCTCTGGCGCTGAGAGAAGACACATTCCTAGCAGCCCTAGGAAACTAATATGGTAGTTATTAAACTTAAGGTTTAATTAATTAATTTATTATTAATTAATTAGCCACTATGCCTGGCTAATTTTTGTATTTTTAGTAGAGACAGGATTTCACCATGTTGGCCAGGCTGGTCTCGAACCCCTGACCTCCGGTGATCCTATCACCTCAGCCTCCCAAAGTGCTGGGATTACAGGTATAAGCCACCATGCCCGGTCTAAATTTAAGATTTTGAATGAGAATTTTTTTTTAAAACCGAGGTCAGTTTGTCTGTGAGCTCACACTCTTGCCCGCAATACCACAGGCCTCTCTATGAATTTCCTTTCTCCAGTGGTCAAAGTTACTGTCTTTACATCCTTCCTGCTCTTGGCATGGAACATTCCATACTCTCGGCCACCTGTCTGCTAGAGCTGGGAATGAATTCTTCAGGCAGGCAGTTCCAAGAATAAGATCCCAGCTTATGTGAGAATAGAGGGGTTCCTTACGTAGTCAGTGCAGAAAAAAATGGTGTATCATGTCCCTTCTCTAAGATTCAGTCAGTCCATCCCTCTTTCACTGGTATCTGGAACAAGTGTGCTTCTATTCATAATGTGTCTCTCTTGCTCCCTCACCCTAACCTTGACCAGTGATGGCATTCCCTTCTTGCTTTGGCTGCTAGGAAGCTCAAAGCCATGATATAAGTTTAACACAGTTACTGTCTTGGTTTAGCTTTCTGGAACAGTTATCTTTGTGTTCCTTGTGTTCACAGAGTTCCTTAATCTTTGATGATTTGGTTCATGACGGGTAGCGAGGAAGTGGTAACCCAACTTCTTGTTCCATGTGACATTGGGCGTGGCTTTACCTCTCTAAAGCCCACTTTCCTAATCTGTGAACTGCAGATAACAGTTCTTCTTCTGTCTGTCAAGAGGCCAAGGGAGACAACATGTGAGGACGTATTCTGTAAACTGTCCACTGCCTTACCTGTGTGGTGGCTCAGGGCGTCTGTCTCTGAAGGCAGGCCTAGTACAAGAATAAACAAATGTCAATGAACCGTTAATAGGAATAAAGTCACCCTGCTAAGCCTGCTTACGGGGCGCCAAGATGGCTCCTGCCCCTCGGGTTAGGCCTGCATGTCTAGGGTTACCAACCCCACTGTCCAGATGGGAAGCCTGAGCCTCACAAGGGCGGAGAAGCCCCACCCTAGCCTCTCCTCCGCGGGCTGTTGATTCAGTTGCACAGCGTCTCCTGGGGGTGGGGAGGGGTCCAGAGGAGAAGTCCTGGATGTTGATCTCTTCTGCCTCCGGGAATGTTTACGCTCCTGAGATTATTAACCAGAGCAAACAGAGAGAGTAAATGCTGCCAAGAGCCACTTGGACTTTTGACTGCTTTTTAAACATTAACCTTGGGGCACAAGGTTGCAAGGCCAACAGTGGTCAGAGAGCTGCCGTCCCCTCTTCCCCTTCTGGCTGCTGGGGTGGGAGGCTGGAGGCTCTGGGGTCCCTGCCTTCCTAGGGCAGAGACCGTGGGAATTGCTAAGTTCTAAAACCATTTGGTTGTTGGGGAGGGTCTTGCCCCTTGCAGGAAGCCTCAGAGCCTCAGGGTGTCCAGTGCAATATGGAATAGAGGCCTCAATTTTCAGATGCACATACTGGGGCTCAGGGAGGGAAAGGGACTTGGTCAAGGTCACCCAGTGTGACATTGGGGCCAGATAGGCCTGACTGCAGCACCCAGGCTCTCCCCTCATCATTAATTCTTGTGTCCACTTATTCTTTTGCCAAATATGCACTCCACGCTTGGTGCTGGGGACAGGATGGGCATATGACAGGCCTCCCGGAGCTTCCTCAAGACCTGGGGTTGGGGAACAGACGAGGTGAGATGATGATAAGACAGGATGGGGGCTGCAGTGATTGGGGAAGCAGAGGCCAGGGCAGGGGAGTCAGATCCCAAGAGTAGGAGTGAGCCAGACAGAAGTGCAGGGGGGTGGGCGCGTGGTGGAGGGGAAGGGGTTCCAGGCACAGGAAACAGCAATTGCAAAGGTTTAGAGGAAGAACATAGAGAGAAAGAAATGCATTTGTAATCCAAAAAGTAAAAATAAATCCACAGGTCTGGAGCTTGGGGACAGAAGGGAGTGGTGAGAGCGAGGCTGGGGAGGTGGCTGATGACCAGTAGGTGGGACGGTGCTGTGGGGCTGAGGGGTGTTGCTCTGAAGTGCACTGGCGGGTTTTCGGAAGTGAAGGCCAATCAGATTAGTAAGTGGGAGAGATCCATCAGGAGGCGGCGTAAGCTGGAGACTCAGGAAAGCAGCTCCCTAGGGGGTTTTCCAGGAAGAAGGAAGGGGCCGGGCCAGGGCGCTAGGACCTAGTGACTGGACCTACAGGGACATCAGGGACATTGGGACTCAGACCAGAGGGTGTGGTCAAAGTTTGAGTCCTCCCCTGCTAATGGTGGAATGGCAGAGTGACCTGTCCTTGCCTCCAGTGTCTGACCTTGCTCAGCTTCTACGGCCTTGAGCCACAGCCTGTCCACTCAGGGGCCCCGTGGCGTAGCTGGAGCTGCACAGCACCCATAACTCCATGGCCGGCGACATGGAGGGGTGTTCTCACTGCCCTGTGATTTCTAGGCATCCTTACTCATCCCTACACATCTGTTTCTAAGATCAAGGCCATCCAGAGACTTGAGTCCTACTCCTTGTGGCTTGCTGGGGGACAACGGGGAAGTCCTTCCCCTCCCTGGCTTCAGACAAGAAGTAATAACCAAATGAGGGTCACTTGTGAAAATGCACCCCAAGTGTGTACATTTGAGGGACCGCATCATTGTAGGCACTTGGTACTGCGTGTGGTCCAGCTAAGGACTCCATCCATAGCTAGAACTGCGCTCAAGTGTGAGCTTCCCTTGTCCACCAGGGGGCAGCAGAGAACTTCCAGAAAGACACACAGGTGTCCTCACAGATTATTCTGTACAGAGGCCAGGAGCAAAGGCTCAAAGAGGTACAGTGAGGGCATGCGCCCAGGCCTCCTTGCCCCAAGCCCATGTAAAATCCCCTGGTGAGTGTAAAACATTTAGCCTCTACCTTCCCCATCCCTACCCTGCTAGAGAACTTGATGCTTGGTTGGGGCCCTTAAAAAAAAAACAAAAAAACTTTTGCTGGGGAACCAGGATGCGGTGCAGTTGTTACAAACCACGAAGGCTACTGTAACTTTACTAAGCTCTGTCTGCCAAGTCCATGCGGATCACCACGGGAGCATGTCGTTCTGAATCCTCTATTAAAAATCTTTTTGGAGGCCGAGTGCAGTGGCTCACGCCTGTAATCCCAGCACTTTGGGAGGCGGAGGTGTGTGGATCACCTGAGGTCAGGAGTTGGAGACCAGCCTGGCCAACGTGAAGAAACCCCATCTCTACCAAAAATACAAAATTAGCTGGGTGTGGTGGCCTGCACCTGTAATGCCGGCTACTTGGGAGGCTGAGGCAGGAGAATCGCTTGAACCCAGGAAGCAGAGGTTGCAGTGAGCTGAGATTGTGCCATTGCACTCCAGCCTGGGTGACAAGAGTGAAACTCCATCTCAAAAAAAAAAAAAAAGAATCTTTTTGTGGGGTGGTGGGGAGGGAGAGCATCAGGAAGAATAGCTAATAGATGCGGGCTTCATACCTAGGTGATGGGTGTGTCTGTGCAGCAAACAGCCTTGGCACATGCTTACCTGTGTGGCAGGCCTGCACATCCTGCACATGAACCGCAGAACTTAAGATAAAAGTGGAAGAAAAAAAAGAATCTTATTTTGCTGGTAGCCCTATTTTGCAGGTAGGGAAACTGAAGCTGAGAGATCAGGCGATCATGTGTTGAAGGTCACCCAGCCATGGAGTTCAAACCAAGCTCTGTGTCTGTGACACTGCAGGCACTCTGCTGACCCTGTCTTGTCTCTTATCCAGACCTTAGGCCATGTTCTTCAGACACTGGAGCTGATGGCTCCCCCTTCATTGGATAATTCATAGCCTGTTTTCTCCCTTCCCCAGCCCAGGGTCATCTCAGTGTCTGCCGCACCTAGTCTGGACCCTCTCTTCCTCTTTGAGGCCCAGCACTGTGCTGGTGCATAACAGGTGCTCAGCCAACAGTGTTGATTGACTTACTCAGAACCATGGGGGAGATTCAGATCAGACCCCAAGAAGGACCACCCAAGCAGGAGACAGCTGAGGGAGACTGGGAAATTGGATTCACCACAGCCAAAATCCCTTAACCTTATGATCAGCAAATGAGCGAAGGAAGGAATGAATGATTGGGCTACTCAGTGGCACAATTTATAAACCAAAGACCCCTTGGTCTGCGGTGGCCCCTCCTTGAGTCATCAGATTTGAGTTCGTCCCTGCATGATGGCCTGGAGTACTCCCAAGGCGTTGTCCAGCACGCTGCGGTGATGAGGCAGCTGAACTTTATATCCAGACAGACCTGGGTTCCAGCCATGACTGCGGCCCTTTCCTGCCTGTTTGATCTTAGCTAAGTGACTTCACCGTTCTTTTTCTTCTGTTAAAGAGGGTTAATAAGAGCTCATAGGGGTAGATGACAATTAAATGATGAGAAGCGTGTCATGTCCTTGCTTCTTGGAGAGCTTAGTGAATAATAAAGGTTGGCCCTGGGTCAGGGGTGCCTTTAGATGTTGTCAGTCCAGGTTCCTGATTGTAGGAGTGGGTGGCTCAGCCTCAAGAAGCATCCTGCCCCTACGATCTTTGGAGCTCAGAGTGTCTTTGAGATCAGAGCACCCTGGGGACAGAGCTTGTGGCCCAGGATGTAGCTTCTTTTGCACGCCTGAGGAAAGAGTTACCAAAGAATAAACTTCCAAAGGCCTTGTCTGTGTCCAGGAGGGGACGCAGGTATATTCCTGCTTGTTTCAGGCCAATCCTATTGTCCACTGAAGCAGGACCTTCAGGGACCTGCCCCAACTCCTGGCTGATTGAGTTGATACAACCCAACATCTCTGGAAGGACTAAAATTGGTCTTTCCTGAAACCACGAGGCTGGCAGAGCTCTCTGGAAATTCCCACTGGCCTTTCTTCAGTGAAGACAAATGAATTCCTCTGAATCAGTTGCCTTGGCAAGGCAGTGGAAACTCCTCCCTGGCTGGCTCTTGCCCTTGGGTGACAGAGTCCTTCTCTCCACTTCTTTCCCTGGAAGAATCTGTGTTAGGAGAGTCTCCCTGAAGGAAGGAGCTAGCCAAGCTGGATGTCAACAAGTTCATGAGTCTGTAATAATGCGAGTCCAGAAATTGACACAATTCCTCCCTTGCAAGTACAGAAATGATAGAATGTTTGCACCGAAAGCATCCATTAGTAATAATAACAGTGATAATAACTAGCATTTATTTAGCACTAACCATGTGTCAGGCTCTGTTCTAAACAGTTTAGATGAATTCCATTCTAGTTCTCACATCATCCCCTGTTGAGCACGTGTTAATTCCTCATAGGGTAAACTAATTTTATCCCCACTTTACAAAGGAGGAAACTGGGGTTCAAAGAGATGAACTATTTTGCCCAGCCTCCCACAGCTGGTATGTAGGGCAGATAGAGACTGAGACACGGAGAGGGTTTGCCCAAAGTTCTGTAGCCTGGAGACCACGGGCATGTCCTGCCTTCACCCAGGGCCCTGTCCCGCGGACAAAGGCTGGACTGCAGGGCTGTGCTTCTCATTGTCTAGATTCTAACTTGGGCATTGGGTAGTTTTTAAAGAATCCCTTTGGTTTTGGAGCAGTGAAGGATCCACCATCAGTGGATCCAGCGGGCATCGTCCAAACACGAATGAACCAGTGAAGCCAGGGTCCCCCTGGGTGGTCCCGCTCCATCTTCTCAAGGCAACTAAGGAAAGTGCTCACAGTCTCACGCTTGGTGCCAGGGACCTCCCCTGCCTAGGGCTAAGCACTTCACAGCAAGCAGGCCCACAATGCAGTGAGATAAGTGTTCTGGGGAGTGGGGAGGGGCCCAGGCATGTACCCGCAGAACCACCCATGCTGACGTGGCATAGAAATGACCAATATTAGAAAATAAAGACGTTCGGGCATTCATCAGGCTCACCCTCCCTGTTCAGGTCTCTGTACAAACATTACCCATCGCCTCCCCCAGAACTCCTGGCTTAGGACTGCAGCCCTGCCCTGACAAGACCACTCTCCTGCTCTATTTTGCTCCATAGCATTTATCGCCATCTGACATGCCATGTATTTTGCCCTCTTTCTTGTTTATTGTCTGTGTTCCGTGAGGGTAAAAGTCCTATGCTTTATTCAGTGCTAGCCTAAAGAAAGCAGCTTCTCTTAGAATGCTTGTGGCGAAAGCATCCATGTGTAATAATAACAGCAACGACGACTAGCATTTATTTAGCGCTAGCGCCAGGCTCTGTTCTGAACAGTTCCAATCAACATATATTAAATGCATTTTTTTAACCTGATTGTCAATTCCATCCAATTGTCATGTTGACTAAAGGTTGCTTTTGGTGAAACTGTCTGCAACTGGCAAAGCTATATGCTCCACTCTTTCCACGTGTCCGGGAATTTCATCTGCAAGGCAGTTTTGTAAGGGGGTAGTGTTTTGTGTTCATTCTGGGTATAAGTGACTTGGACTCAGAGTAGTTGAGTCACTAGCCCAGGATCACCCATGGGTTTGAGCTTGGGTGGCTCAGTCTGTGGGCTTAACCACAACCTGCTCTGCCTGGTCCAGCTGTCTGTGGCATCTGGCTGTCACCTTCTGTCCCTGGGCTCTGTCTCCACAAATTCTGGCCTTCCAGGAAGCCACCACTGTGGAAAACCTCTAATGCCCAGTCACAAGAGTTGTCTATCAATTCCTGGCCATGGGTGCTCTAACCCAAATGGACCCCACCAGTCCCACCTTCAGGGACCAGCCCTGCACAGACTCAGGAGCCAGGGGCCTGCAGTACGGGAGACCCACAGAGGCCCAGCAGCCTACCCCAAGTCACATAGCACTCTCAAGTCTCCTTGAGACAACTTGCTGTTATCTTTGGGTTCTCACTCTGCTGGGGAAGAGGAGGCACATTCCCAGAGCTCCTTTCCAGAATGATGGCTGGGAGATCACTGAGTCTTTTCTTGCTCGGTCCTGCTCTGGGGAGTGTGGTGGAGTAAAGGGATTCTGATTTCCTCAGGCGAGGTCTGGGGGGCACAATGGCCAGTCTGAGTTCTGTTCCAGATGATGGCTGTGGCCTCCCTCCAGCAGCTCCAGGCTGCTCCGTGGCTGGCCCTCTGGCCTCAGCCTTCTCCCTCCCGTGGGCTCCCCAAGCCTGTGGCTAAGGCTGGCCTGCCCAGACCTTGCCCAAGTCCGGGATGCGGGTCTGAGGCAATGCCCAGCCTGAGGTGCAGCTCAGGTACTGCTGACTGAGGTGTCATCTCCTCTGTGCTGGTCTCTTTATAGTCCCCCATCTCCAGCTCATCCTTGCCAGTCAGGCTGTCTCCCACAGGTGGCCAGTGTGACCTGAATACAAATCTAGGCTGGCGATGCCTCAAGACCCTTCCATGGCTCCCCTCTGCCCTTGGCATAAGCCCAAACTCTGGGTGTATCCTGAAAAGCCCTGCACTTCCTGGCCCTGACCACCTTTGGCACCTCAGGGGTCTGTAGCTTTGCCCCCCACAGCCCCTCCACTTCCCTTGGGACCAGATGCTAGCTACCCTCTAAGCCTTAGTCATGGCCTCTGTGGTAAACCTTCCCTGACCCCCTCAAACCTCTTTCCTCATAAATTACCCAGTCTCAGAAGGTCACTGATGAAGTGACCTTCCTTTGTGTCTCCACACTTGCTTGGGCTTCCCCCAGCTCATGTGAGGTTTTAAATGCAGTCTGTCCCCCACCAGACCATGAGCGCCCTGGAAAAGCCACCTTGGCCCTTGTTTGTCTTAATTGTCACCTTATAGCTTGATTTGCAGTTGGTACCACTGTGTTTGACTTTGTTTTTCAAGGCTGGACTGCAGTGGTGCAATCACAGCAGTGTTTTCCCAGCCAGTGGTGTTTGGGGGTGCAGTGGTGTAATCGTGGCAGTGTTTTTCAAGCCAGTAGTATTGTTTTGGGGTACAGTGGTGTGATCACGGCAGTGTTTTCTAGCCAGTGGTGGTGTTTGGGGGTGCAGTGGTGTGATCACAGCAGTGTTTTCCCAGCCAGTGGTGTTTGGGGGTGCAGTGGTGTCATTGTGGCAGTGTTTTTCAAGCCAGTAGTATTGTTTTGGGGTACAGTGGTGTGATCACGGCAGTGTTTTCTAGCCAGTGGTGGTGTTTGGGGGTGCAGTGGTGTGATCACAGCAGTGTTTTCCCAGCCAGTGGTGTTTTGGGGTGCAGTGGTGTAATCGTGGCAGTGTTTTTCAAGCCAGTAGTATTGTTTTGGGGTACAGTGGTGTGATCATGGCAGTGTTTTCAAGCCAGTGGTGGTGTTTGGGGATGCAGTGGTGCGATCACGGCAGTGTTTTCTAGCCAGTGGTGGTGTTTGGGGGTGCAGTGGGGCGATCACGGCAGTGCTTTCTAGCCAGTGGTGGCGTTTGGGGTGCAGTGGGGCGATCACGGCAGTGTTTTCTAGCCAGTGGTGGCGTTTGGGGGTGCAGTGGGGCGATCACGGCAGTGTTTTCTAGCCAGTGGTGGCGTTTGGGGGTGCAGTGGTGCGATCACGGCAGTGTTTTCTAGCCAGTGGTGGCGTTTGGGGGTGCAGTGGTGCGATCACGGCAGTGTTTTCTAGCCAGTGGTGGCGTTTGGGGGTGCAGTGGTGCGATCACGGCAGTGTTTTCTAGCCAGTGGTGGCGTTTGGGGGTGCAGTGGGGCGATCACGGCAGTGTTTTCTAGCCAGTGGTGGCGTTTGGGGGTGCAGTGGGGCGATCACGGCAGTGTTTTCTAGCCAGTGGTGGCGTTTGGGGGTGCAGTGGGGCGATCACGGCAGTGTTTTCTAGCCAGTGCTGGTGTTTGGGGGTGCAGTGGTGTGATCATGGCTCACTGCAGTCTCAGCCACTTGCTTCCAAGTGATCTTCTGCCTCAGCCCTCTGAGCAGCTGGGACTGTAGGTGTGTGTTACCATGTCCAGTTACTTTTTTATTTTTTAGTAGAGAAAGGGTCTTACTATGTTTCCCAGCTTGGTCCCGAACTCCTGGGCTCAAGCAATCCTCTCACCTCGTCCTTCCAAAGTGTTGGGATTATAGGCATCCAGCCACCAGTTTGTTGAATGAATGAATGAACAAATGAATGAACCATGTGGGCCTCAGTTTCCCTTACTATAAGTGGGAGAGTTACGTTAGCCTCATAGCTCTTTCTATAATGGGCCCTTTCCCTCCTCACCCCAATTCCTCATGTCATACTTGGACTTCTCCATAATCATAGACCTGCCACATCTGATACGGTTTGGCTCTGTGTCCCCACCCAAATCTCATATTGAATTGTAATCTCTAATATTGGGGGAGGGACCTGGTGGGAGGTGATTGGATCTTGGGGGCAGATTTCCCCCTGGGTATTCTTATGATAGTGAGTTCTCATGAGATCTGGTGGTTTGAAAGTGTGTAGCATCTCCCCCTTCATTCTCCCTCTCTCCTGCTCCTCCATGGTAAGACGTGCCTGATTCCCCTTCGCCTTCTGCCATGATTGTAAGTTTCCTGAGGCCTCCCAGCCATGCTTCCTGTACAGCCTGCAGAGCTGAGTCAAACCTCTTTTCCTCATAAATTACCCAGTCTCAGGTGGTTCTTTACACCAGTGCTGAGAATAGATTAATACAGGAATTTACTGGGCACTTATGACAGGAATCAGATATTGCTCACAGCCTTGACCCTCACTAGAACTCAATGGGACAGGAAGCTGTGTCCCCTACTTAATTGACTGAAAACCAGAGAGTGGTCCAGAGAGGGGACAAGACTTGCCCAGAGTCCCAGCACAGATCTGTGGTACAAGAAGCCAGGCCTCCTCATCCCCACCAGCACCAGGACCCATGGTGACACAGAGTGAGTGAGCCCCTTACCTGTCCATCTCCCAGTGCTCCAGGCCAAATCACTTTCCCTCATGCCTCCTTCATGGAGACGCTTGTCATTCAATTTCCCCTGGCCCTACCCAATGGCGTGTAGTAGTTGCTTAATCAAAACTTATATAATACATGAAAGGAGATGGGAGCTTGGGATATTCCAGACCAGAAGGGGACACACACCTCTGCCAAGAGTCCTAGCCTTTCCTGTCTCTAATTCCCCAAGAGAAAGTGACTGACGACCCCAGAGGATAGAACAGACCAGACTTGGAGCCGATGCCTCTCTTTATTCATATACTCCATCCTGAATCCCCCTGCTCCCCTAAATAGCACCCCCAGCCCCTGCCCCTAGCCCAGCTGCAGGTAGAACAGCAGCTGCTGTCTCCATTCAGCAGATGAGCAGATTGAAGCCCAAGAGCGTGGAGCCCAGTCTGAGGTCACACAGCAGTCTCCTGGGTTCCCACTTGGCCTTCAACAGGGAGGGAGGACTTGGCTTGGGCTCCGTACCCCCTCGCTGCAGGGTGGCTGGCTGCGGCCACGTCTCAGGGAGCTGCCAATCTGGTCTCTGAGGGCCTCCAGTCTCTGGGCCAGGTTTGGAACCCCGGCCCCACCTAAGGAGCAGTGAGACTGAAGGCCTGCCCTCCCCGGGGCCCTTCCTCACCCAGGTCCATCTGGGTGCCAATATTCTCTGCAGAAGCCTCAGAGGGTAGGTACCCTCTACCCTTCCCCCACCCCAGCCCCATACACCATGGGCTCCAGCATACATCTGGGCATGCAGCCGGTCCTAAAAAGAGAATTCCAAGTTTGGGAAGTAGAAAGATCTTAGAAACCACCTCTCAACACCCACCCCATTTCAGAGATAGGACTGAGGCCTGCGGAGGGTCGGTTCTATGTCAAGATCACAGAGAACATTAGGACCCCTTCCTCTTTCCCTTCTTCACCTCTCAGCCCTGGTGATGTGCTCGGGGGCCTCACAGGCAGGGGCGGGGCAGAAGGTACCACCTCCTCCTCCGTCACCATCTCCGCCAGGACTCGGCTCTGAGTCCAGTCACTGTGACTCCTGGGCCAGGGTGAGTGGGAGATGGGAGGTGAGCCTTTGAGTTCCCCAGACCACCCCCCTCCAGCCCCAGCACGCCAGGGTGGGACCCACCTCTCTCTTGGGCACTTGGCAGATCCAGGGCTGCATGGGGGTGCCCAGGGTGGGGGCCGGGCAGATGGGGGCCTGCCCCCTGAGGCCTCAGGGCCCAACACCTGTAGGAAAGACCAGAGCCCACACTGGGTGACCTCAGTTCTGCCTGCGTCCCACTTACCTGGTGCCAGCCATGACTCCCGGCCATGCCTACCCCACAGGGTACCAAGAATGTCAGCATGGCATAAAGGGGTGAAGTCTTGGTTGCTGCCTTCTGCATGTAGCAGGTGTTCTTCTAATGTCCTCTCCTGGGACTAGAAGCCTCATGAGAGCAGGAACAGTGCTGGTCTATTTCTAAATCCTCAGAGCCCAGAAGAGGGGCTGGCACAAAGCAAGAAGCTTGGGGAGTTACTGAAGGAGTGAGTGCATGCACGATTCAGTAAATACATAAATGGTAGGTGGGTGAATGAATATGTGAATGATAGAACGAATTTCTAAAAGAGGGCAGGGTGGGGAGGAGGGAAGGTGAGGCTTACAGCTATTTCAAACCCAGGCAGAGGAAGTGGTAAGCCAGCCATTCACTCCATGATCCAGCCTGGAGCCCTGGGATCCCTGGGACTCTGGATTGATGACTTCTAGATCAAGGTCTCCATTTCTCCCAGCCTTCCCTCCCTCCCACCTTGGCCTTTCCTACCTGGGACAGGTGGCGCTCACTTGGCAGGCAGGCCCAGTGGGCCAGGGGTACTTGACACAGTGGGCATACATGGCAGCAGGGGCAGGAGCAGAGGGGTGGCAGTGCCTGCAAAAGTGTGCGTCAGAGGCTTCACTAGGTCCCTACTTGCCACTCCTCCAGGCTGGGCAGTGAGACTCACATGGCAAATGGGAGCTGGGGCCATCAAGCAGGGACACGATGGGGCCAGGCCAGGGCCTGGCTGGCGATGGTAGCAGGCAGAGAGGAGGCGCCTAGAAAGAACAGTAGGGTCTATGCGGCAGACCCCAACCCTACCGCCAGGCTGGCCTTCAGATCCCCTTCCCAGCAAATATTCCTGGACCCTTTACCAGGTACCAGGTCCCATTCTCATGTTAACTCATTCTCTCTGATCTTTAAAACGAGCCTGTAAAGTAGGCATGACGATGACCCCTGTTTGACAGAAGAGGAACCTCAGGCAGTGAGAAGTTAAATGACTTGCCCCAGGTGATACAGCTAGTAAGTGCCAGAGCTGGAAACTGAACCTAGTTGGTCTGAATCTAGAGGCCAGCCTCAACTATTTCATTCAGCCATGCCTTCTCCCAGCTGCCCCCCATCCAGAGGCCTGGCTCCAAGCTGGTGGCTCTGCTTACCTCTCTAGTTCATGGACCTGCTGGGCCAGGATGCGCTGCTCATTCTGGGCCAGGTCTCGGCTACTCTGCAGCTGGCTCTTTTCTTTCCTGGGAGAAAGCACGAGCCAGGAAGGGGTAGGTGGTGGGACTGGTGGGGGCATCAGTCAGCTCCTCCTCATTACAGCATAGCACCAGCCCAGGAAGCAGGTGGGGACATAGGGGAGCCAGAGACAGGGAGAGGAGGCAGCTTGGCAGAAGCAGCCTAGTAGTGAGGGCTGTGGGCAGCGTCCTTCTGGCTGTGAGCTGGGCCCTACCTGAGCCTCTCATTCTCCAGCATGAACTCCCGTAGTATCCTGTACAGGTTCCGCTGGGCCCAGGCTACCCGGGTGCCACTGAGCCCTGAGGCTGCACGGAAGCAGGAGGTGGTGGATGCACAGGAACCCCAGACCCTATCCCCATCCTAACCTGCCTCCAGGGAGCTCGTACCCTTGCAGTCCAATTGGTCCAGCTGGAACTGCAGGCGACGGTTCTCCTCCTGGAGCTGCTGCATCTCCGTCTCCAAACGCTGGGGATGCTTTGCCACAGAAGACTGTAGGGAAGGAGGCCCAGAGCCACCTTCATTGTTGTACAAGTTGTGCACTGCACAAGGACTTCCGGGTGTGGGAAGTAACTAGGGTCTAACATCCAGCCCATGCTTCATTCATCCGCCTTGCCTCTTGGCACAAGGCTGCAACCACCTGGAGGGGGCACCTTGTCCTAACTGCACTGTCCTGGAGGGCCCCACTCTGAGCTGGACTCAGCTCTAAGTTCAATCCCAAACTCAGTTCTGTCCAAACCCTGGGACACATAATGACTCCAAACAAGACCCCACGTTAGGCCCCAAATCAACTCCCACTTCACCACGATCCCAACCGCGACCCTGGCTAGACCCTGAATCATATCCCAACTTAGACTCTAGCCCTAGACCTGCCCTCACCCTGGCATGACCCTGGCTGGGATCCTGACCTGACCCTACACAACCATGACACCATTTCCAGGATTCCAACCCCAATCCCAACTTTGACCCAGTCCACGACTTCAAGCAAGAGACTCAGGCTCCAGCTACTGCCTGATCCCGTAGCATCTCCACACCTGTCCCTCGGCCTGTGCCTGCTTGTACTCACCTTGGGGGCCTGGGGACGGGTGGTGACCCGCTGAGCTCGGCTTGCATATCGCAGGGTGCTGAGAGTCTCAGGAAGGCACTGGGCTGAGGGGGACACGCAGGCCACCTGGGGGATGCATTCCCCCTGAGTGCTCCTCTCTGGGGGCCCCTTCCTCAAGACCCAACCCTCCCTGCCAGGCTCCGCTTAAGTACCATGAGGGTGACCCCACGCCCTCCCAGTGAGTCCGCCAGCAACTTGGTGAGCTTGCTGTCCCGGAAAGGGATGTGGCTCTGCTTCCTCTGTGGGTCCAGCAGCAGGGAGATGCAGTGACCTGGGAAGGGAGCAAGAGTCGGGAAGGTTACATTGCTTGCCCAGGGCCATCAGGCTGGGACGCTGCACAGCTAGGCTCTCCACCCAGACCTGTGTTGCCCTAAAAACCCATCTTTCCACATGATTTCATCACTCTGTAAGATTGGTCTCCACCACCAGACTGGGGCACTTCCGGGGCAGAGAAGGCCCTGTACACTCTGACCCTCAACGCCCAGCAAAGGGTCTGGTACTCAGGCACTCAGCAGGAAACTTGTAACAAATGGACTGAACACAAAGGGGTTTCGTGGGCATCTCCCACATGTGCCAACTGGACAAGGGACATGCCAAATGTCTCTGATGGTTCATCCTCTGCAGTTGAGTGGTTCTGTTTCCGAAATTAGCATGTAACTTTATACACCCTCAGAGTTTATAGATTCATAATCAGTGTTTTATGAAGGAAAAAGTCAGCAGAGCTGGGGCCAGAATGAGGCCTCTGGTTCCTGGATCACGGCTCTCTTTTTTTTTAATGGGACGGAGTCTCACTTTTGTTGCATAGGCTGGAGTGCAATGGTGCTATCTTGGCTCACTGCAACCTTCCTCTGCCTCCCAAGTTCAAACAATTCTCCTGCCTCAGCCTCCCAAATAGGCTGGGATTACAGGCGCCTGCCACCACACCCAGCTAATTTTTTTTCTTTAGTATTTTTAGTAAAGAAAGGTTTCACCACGTTGGCCAGGCTTGTCTCAAACTCCTGACCGCAGGTGATCTGCCCGCCTCAGCCTCCCAAAGTGCTAGGATTACAGGCGTGAGTCACTGTGCCCGGCCTGGATTGCAGTTCTTTAACCCTCTTCTATGTACTACAACTCCTCTGGTAACCCCCGCTGTGGACAGCTGCGAGCTAGGCACAGAGGAGAGACAGGAAATCACACTGGCGGCCCCCAGGTCTCACCCAGGGCCAGCAGGCTTCGGTTGATGCTGTTGGCCTCCAGCATCAGCTCCCCACGGGATCCCGTGGCTGCTACCTTCTCGCTGCCTGCCAGGTCCACAAAGCACAGCTTCCCACCAACAGGGGGCTCCCCAGGCTCCACAGGAGGCATCTGCTGGGCCTGAGGGATCAGGGCTTCATGCAGACTAGGGAGGGAACGTCCCCATCAAAGCCACAAGGTTGGTTACAGGGCCAACGGTTTTCACTATTACCCCCCATGCATGCCCAAGTTGGCTTGTATGTCCAGACACAGAACCTTGCTGGGTGGCCCTGGGTGAGCACTTTCCCAGGCTGGGGCACTCACAGCTTGGCGGCTGATGTACAGGGTGAGCAGGGCATGGCTTCGGCTGGAGGCCTGGTTCAGGGTGTGTGCTGAGCTCCTTCGACGGCTGAGACCTGGAAGGGAAAGATATTAGGAGCTGGACCTGGTAGGAAGAACAGGTCATCACCAATGAAGAAAAAGGAGCAAAGGAATCCTGGTGGAGGGTCAGTCGCATGCAAACCAAGTGGGTTTTCCTCTGGGAATGAGGTTGGGTCCAGCTCTAGCAGAGATGGGTAGATGGAGGATAGAGAAAACGGAGAGAATGACACTCAGATTTGCATTTTATAAATGCGTCTCCCACTGCTTCGTGAAAGGAGGCGGAGAAACTGAGGCAGTGAGCTCCGCTGAGGTGTGGCACAGTGCTGGGGCCAGAATCCACAGTCCGCAGCTCCAGTGCTCACCAAAGGAGGGATGCCCAATAAAGACTTGATTTTTTAAAAAAGAATGAGGCTGAAAGGGAAGGGCCTTTAGGCTAGGCTACGAGGTGTGACCTTGATCCTGGGAGCCCTGGAAGGGTGGAGGTCTGGAGGCAAAGAGAGATGGGGTTTGCAGCACAGAGGAGAATGGATTGGCAGGGGAGAGCCTTGAGGTGTAGAGACCACCGGAGAGCGAGAATGAGGCCTGGCTGCGGCCGAGGCCCTGAGCTGGAGAGGAGAGGGCCTGAAAGGAGTTTGGAAGGCAGAATCAGCAGGCCTTGATGGCAGTGAGAGGAGTGGGTACCCTTGGATCATGCCTTTGATTTGTAGTTCCCCACCTCCCCCAGGAGTCATTTCTGAAATCACAGCTGCAACCTGGGCCCCAAGTCCACACGCAGTGAACAGTTGAGGAATGGGCACCCCCACCCGCAAAACTCCCCGATGTCAGCACACACCCATTTGCAAAAGTTCCATCAGGGCCTCCAGACTCCCAAATTCCACCACCCGCAGCTGCTCCACGTAGAAGCCCCGAGTTTTGTTCCAGCGAACAGGGAGGGGCCGGGGAGACCCCAGGCTTAGCAAGTCCCGAACCTGGGAGAGGAGGGAGGAGGGAGAGGGAAGGGGATCTCTCTGAGTCCACCAACCCCCAGATCTTACTGACAACAGTCCCTACCGCCCCTTCTGCCCTTTGACCCTGGAAAGAAGCAGTCTGTTCCTCTTGAGCTGTCTTTCTATTCCTCGCATTCCCTTACCTGCTCATTGTAGATCTCCAGATAAGAGGCGCGAAGAGTGACAGGGGCACCCAGGTTCTGCACACGGTCTAACAGCCAGGCGAAGGTCCTCTGCATGATGCCAGCCAGGCTGGGGGGTACTGGCACCCCCTCCCCCTGGGGGCAAAACCAGCTGAGCCATCGTCATCGCCAGAGTAATGACTAGCCTTTGTAGGGCATGTATGGTACTGCGCGCCGGGAAACGCGCCAAGTTCCCACTCAATGGCTCATTTAATTCATAGTCGGTACTGTCACTTCCATTTTACAGATGAGGAAACTGAGGGCTAGGAAGGGGCCAAAGTTGAAGCCCAAATGCTCCAAATTGGGCAAGTCCCTTCTCTCTGGTCCTCAGCGTCCTTGTCTGCAAATAAATGGGTCAGGTTGCATCGTCCCAGCCCCTTCCTTCTGGGGGTCTCCGCCTCCTGCGGCTCCCCGGGGCTTCCAGCCCACCCAGCCCGGCTCCGCGGGGTCACAGCCGGCGCTCGCCCACCTGGGGAGGGGGTCCAGTCAGGGTGTAGGTCTTCCCCGAGCCCGTCTGGCCAAAGGTGAAGACAGTGCAGGAGAAGCTGCGGGCGCAAGGGCGTGGCTGGACCCTGGCGGCGGTCCGGGGTGGGGACTGGGGGTTTGTTGGGGCCCCGCCAGGCCTGGCGCGGAGTGGAGGCGAAACTTCACTCACCCGCGCAACGCCAGCTCGCCCAGGCGCCGCACGCCGCACGCCCGGAACACGTCCTCCTGCGTGCGAGCCCCGTCTAGCACCACACCGAAGCGGAACGCCACTTCGGGACCCCCACCTGGGGGACTCACCTGGAGGGTGGGAGGAGGAGCGGGGCACTCTGGAGGAGGGTGGAGCACCGTGGAGGGGGCGGGGTAACCTGAAGGAGGGAGGGGCACCCTGGAGGAGGGTAGGGCACCGTGGACGGGCGGGGCACCTTGGAGGGGGCGGGGCTCTGTGGAGGGATGGGGCACCGTGGGGGGGCACCCTAAAGGAGGGTAGGGCGCTCGCTGTGGCACTCAGTGGGTGGGTAGGCACCCTGGGTGGGCAGACACTCAGAAAGGGCGGGGCACTAGGAGGGGCTGACGCACCCTGGAGGAGGGCTGGGCATCTTAGAAGGAAGGGGCACTCTGGGGAGGGTGGGGCACCTGGGGCGAAACACTCCGGGGGAGGGCGGGGCCTAGGACAAAGTTGCCTGGGGGAAGGGACCTGGAGTCCCCGGAATTTTTAGTTGTGGAGATAGAGAGAGGGTCTCCTCACCTGCAGAGTCCGGGTCCCTGAGCAGTGCAGCACGCTCTGCTGTCCTCGACGCAGCTCGGCCGCGCTCATGGGACGTACCCTGGGGTCCGACAGAAGGGCACATGGTACATCCTGATGTCTTCATCGATCCCTGCCTCGACCAGGTGCCTCCTAGCCAACCTGTACCCACCTGAGCACCACCTGGATGGGCGTTTCCGGTCCCTCTGGCCCCTGCTCCAGGCTCCGCGCGGGGTCCCTGTGGGCAGCAATGCGAGTTACCATACCTGCACCTAGAGGCCATTCAGGGCTCCCCGAACGAACCTCTCTGAAGATCTGCTTACCCGTCGGGTGACCCGCGTTCCTCCATGTCTTGCTCTGCACAAGGAGTTAGCTCCGCCCGCGTATCTTTTCTTTCCCTCCCCAATACCCTCCCTTCTCCGCAACATTGGGACTGTCCACACACATCTTGCATTCCCACCCCATCCCCCATCCCAGGCAGCCATCCATCCGGAAAGGCTCCGGCCTGCCCAGGGCTAGCTTGTTAAAGATTTACCCTTCCCCACCCCTGCGGTGGAGAAAGTCTCTCCCAAGCTAGGGGACCCCTAGCTAGGGGGTTCTGGAGTCTAAGGATCCCTTGCTCTTGTCCAGTCCTCACAAGAGGGATGCGTGGGACCACCCAGACCGGCCTCCTTTGTGCCCAGATGGGGATAACTAAGCAGATAGGAAGGACACAACCAAGGCCACAGAGCTAGCCCGCACAGGACCAAGCTTTTTCTACTTGCTCCACATACCCCCCACTCCCACCCCCAGCAGCTCAGCTCAGGGTCCACGGAGCAGCACAGGTCAGCTCTTGGGACGACCTGGCTGGATGGAGTCTCTTAGCTAAGCTGAGAACAGGTTTCCAAGCATCTGGTAAAATCCTGGGCACCTCCCTCTCTAATGCCAAAGTTAATCCTAGGCTAGCATGGTTGTTTAACCCTCTCCTGGTCTGGCTTATGAGAGCTGTAGAGACATCTGCAAATGTGCAAGGATGTGGCAATCACTTATTCTGTGCTGGTCTCCATGCTGGACACCAGGGCAGAGGAACTCCATTCAGCCCCTGCCTTTTCCCAGCTCACAGTCTGGCTGGGGAGATGGGTAAGTCCAATCCAGCAGTGTGTAGGGCCTTTAAGAGGAGTACAGAGGCCTGTAGGAACCCGTGTGGGTGGGGAGGAGGTGAGGGTATTCCAGGCAAAGCAAACAGGAGTCAGGATGGCCGGGGGGGGGGGGCGGGGGGGGGGCGGCAAGATGATTGTGCATGGAGAGGTAGTTTGAGGCTGGACCCAGCTTATGGTGGGCACATGAAGGAATCTGGACTCACTCAGGGAACCAGGAAGCCACTGAAGGGTTGCAAACAGGGATGTGACACCATCAGATTGGCATTGTTATTATTATTGTCATTCTGGCTGTCCCTGCATGTTCTCTTAATATTTCTGCAAACTCTGCCTCCCAAACACACATTAGGGTGAAAGCCCTAAAAATTACTTCTTCTCAATGTAACACATTTCGTACCACCGCAAATGACAGCCAGCTATCAAATCCACCCTGCTGGAGAATGGGCTGTCTTGGATGCCAGTGAGTTTGAGCTCCCCAGGCGATGGAGATGTGTAAGAAAGAGCCACTTATAGGAGCCCCTGGCAGGGGCCACAGGAAACGTTCTGTAGAACAAAGAACCACTGCCCCCAGCTCTGCCACTAACTTGCCACGAAGCCTTGGCCTCTCGGAACTTGCTTCCTTCCTGTAAAAAGGGATGAATGACCTCCCTCATATTTGAAATGGTTGTTCGGAGATTTCCACGAGAGAGTGTCATTGAAAGTGAAAGTTATAAAGAATTGCCTAAAAACAAAAATAAAAGTTCCCAGATGACCTCTAAGATCCCTTTTTACTCTGAAGTTCTGTAACCTATTATAGTTTTTGAGTCCTTGAGGTGCATAAGACAAAAATTTCTATCCCTGTTTTTCAGAGGAAAAACAGAGCAAAACAGTGGTAGGCAGGAGAGGTTGTCTAAGGAGAAAAGCAACAAATGGCAGAACTGAGAGTTTAAACCCTGAACATCTTGATGCTGTTTGCTGTGGCAAGTTGCTTTTGTCAGGTGTAAACCCAGTAAATGAACAAGGTGCTCCTTTAAAAGCCCTTGAAATTGTTGAAGACTATCAGTCACTTGCATCTTCGTGTGCATTGGATTAATTAGATTGCTGTCCCTTCTCAGACTAGACTGACATGAGCCACACTGAAGGGATTTTTTTTTTTTTTTGAGATGGAGTTTCTCTCTCATCACCCAGCTGGAATGCAGTGGCACAATCCTGACTCACTGTAACATCCACCTTCGGGGTTCAAGTGATTCTACTGCCTCAGCCTTCTGAGTAGCTAGGATTACAGGTGCTCACCACCATGCCCAGCTCATTTTTGTATTTTTAGTATAGATGGGGTTTTGCCATGTTGGCCAGGCTGGTCTCGAACTTGTGACCTTGGGTGATCCACCCACCTCAGCCTCACAAAGTGCTGGGTTTACAGATGTAAGCCACCATGCCCAGCCTTGAAGGGATTTTGATTAAAGTGCAGACAAGGATATGCTGCAAGCTGGTCAGTGGGAACTTGTACACCAGGCTTCCCAACCTGGATCAGAATGTGTACATGATTTGATGTCCTGTGAATCACAAATGCAGGAGCAAAGTCCTTGGTCTGTTCTCTAACAATGAGTGCAAATGTCTGCTACCCTTAAATTGAATAGCCATGAGCACATTTTTATTTAGCCTTCTCTAGTTGTCAGGCAAGTTTCCATGCACTTGAGGGGCATACATTAGTGAACAAAACATAAAAATTCCTGCCCTTGTGGAGCTTACCCTCTAGTGAAGTGGAAAAGGCAGATAATAAAAATAAGCATATAAATAACTTACCTGGCATGTTAAAAGCTGAAAAGTGCTATGGAAATCGTGTCAGTCAGTGCTGGCGATGGGGAACAGGCTGTCGTTTATATAGCATAGTCATGGAATATCTCATTAAGAAGGTGACTCTTGAGGAAAGACTTCAAGGAGGAATGTGAGTCATGCAACTATTTGGGGGAAGATTATCTCAGGCAGAAGAAATGTCCAGTGCAAAGGTCCTGAGGTGGAGCATGACCAATGTGTGTTCAAGGAATGGAAGAAGGCCAGGGTGGTTGGAACACAGCAAGGGGAGAGTGGGAGACAAAAGCCATAGGGATAATAGGAGCTTGGTTATGTGCAACCTTGTAGGTCGCTTTCAGAATGAATATAAAGAAATGTCTAGCACATCTTCAACCGCTGAAAACCAAAGACAAAGAAGAAACCATAAAAGCAGCCCTAGGGAAAAATACATAAGCTTCAAAGTAGCAATAAGAAGACTGACAATTATTTTTGAAGAGAAGCTATGGATGCCAGCAAACAAGAGGCAGCACATCTTTAAAGTGCCAAGATTAAAAAACCACAATCAACCTGGAATTATATGCCCAGCAAAAGTGTCCTTCACAAATGTGGGTAAAATAGACTTTTTGAACAAATAGAAGCTGAGAAATTCACCTTCAGTTGATAATCACTACAAGAAATACTACAGGAAACTTTTTAAATGTTGAATGAGATAGAACTAAAGGAAAAAATAAAGAGCACCAGAAAGAATAAATACGGGATGTATATAAAATCATTTTGACTCTTTAAAAGAAAGTAACACTAGTGTTTTGCTGCCATTATAATATATATAGAAGCAAACAGATGTTACACTAGTATAAAGGATAAGAGGAGTTGATGGAGTTAAACCATGGAATTGTAGCGCTGGTTCTTCAATTGTTTGGGAAGTGATAAAAGTAGTAACTCAAGGTAGACTGTAGTAGGTCAGGGATGTATAATGACACTTTTAAGGTCACTATTATCAAAATAAGAGGCAAAACTAAGAAGCTAATAGAGAAAAATGAATCAAAACTACTTGACTGATTCAAAAGAAGACAAAAAAAAAAAGAGATATAAAATCACAAAGATGCCAGGTGTGGTGGCTCACGCCTGTAATTCTAGCATTTTGGGAGGCTGAGGCAGCGAGATTGCTTGAGCCCAGGAGTTCAAACCAGCCTGGGCAACATGGCAAAACCTCATTTCTACAAAAAATACGAACATTAGCTGAGCATGATGGCACATGCCTGTAGTCCCAGCTACTTGGGAGACTGAGGGAGGACGATCGCCTGAGCCCAGGTCAAGGCTACAGTGAGCTATGATCATGACACTGCACTCAAGCCTGAGTGACAGAGTAAGACTGCATCTCAAAAAAAAGACAAAAAAAGAAAAAAGTCACAAGGAACAAATAAGGAACAAATAACAAGAGAGAATTAAACTTAATTGTATCAGAAAGTATATTAATTGTACATGGGCTAAACACTTCAAATGAAAGATAGAGATTGTCAGATTGGATGCAAAAAACCAAATGTTTCTATGTTGAAAAATGAAAGTGCACTCCACATTTAAGAAAAGAAATACATTGAAAATGAAAGAATACAAAAAGTTATATCACACAAGCCCTAACCACAAGAAAGCAGTATATCTGTATTAACTTCAGACAAAATGGACTCCAATGCAAGAAATATCAATAGAGACGAGAGAAGCATTTTATTAGATTACGTGATTCAACAGGAAGATACAATAATCTTAAATTGTATTCATCTAATAACAGAACTACCAGAAGGAATAGACAAATTCACCACCATAGATGCAAATCTTAACCCAAGTCTCTCAGTAATTGAAGAACAGGTAAAAATTCAGTAAAAATATAAAAGATTTGAGCAACACTGCTACCCAACTTGATGTAAATGACATATACAAAACACTATACCCAATAATTGCAGAATACACGTTATCTTCAAATGTACATGAAATATTTTCCAAAATAGATATTGGGCTGTAAAGCCAGTGTCAACAATTTCAAGTGATTGAAAATGTTAAATATGTTCTCTGACCATAAAAGAATTAACCTAGAATTAGTAACAGAAAGATAACTAGAAAATCCACCCAACCCAATGCCGAATAATTGGAAACCCAATAAAAACACTTCTAAATGACCTCTGGATCAAGTAATAAATCATGATGATGATTAGAAAATATTTTGGAAATTAGCATGAGGGAAGTAAATCACCTCCAGTTGATAATCACTTCAAGATTACAAGGAGGTGATTTACTTCCCTCATTGTTAATTTTAAAATATTTTCTAATCATCATCATGATTTATTATTTGATCCAGAGGTGATTTATGTAGTTAAGTTACACTGAGAAAAAAATGTATAAGCTCTGCTTATATTGAAAACGAACTTTGGGAGGCCGAGGCAGGTGGATCACAAGGTCAAGAGATCAAGACCATCCTGGTCAACATGGTGAAACCCCATCTCTACTAAAAATACAAAAAATTAGCTGGGCATGGTGGTGTGCACCTGTAATCCCAGCTACTCAGGAGGCTGAGGCAGGAGAATTGCCTGAACCCAGGAGGCGGAGGTTGCGGTAAGCCGAGATCACGCCCTTGCACTCCAGCCTGGGTAACAAGAGTGAAACTCTGTCTCAAAAAAAAAAAAAAAAATTGAAAAATCAGTCCTTGAAGTTCCATCTCAGGAAACCAGAAAAAGAATAGCACATTAAACCCAAACAAAAAGGGAAAGAAATTGTGCAGCTGATAGCAGAGACCGACGAAACCTATAGCTGACACACAGTAGCCAAAATTTGTTTCTTTGATAAGATCGATAACTTGGATAAATGCTTAGCAAACTAATAAAGATAATAAAGAGAAAATTCCAAGTACAAATATCAGAAATAAAAAAGAGACTTTACTCCAGATCATACAGATATTTAAAAAATAATAAGAGGATATGATGAGTTAACTGTATGTCAATAAATCTGAACTTGACCATGTTTGTGAATTCATGAACAAATCACTTAGAAATCTCAATTTCCTAAAATGGATAAGAGAAAAGGGTAGGATATCTTAATAGTTTTATGTCTGTTAAACAAGTTGAATTTGTAATTAAAAACCTTCCCACAAAGGAAACTCTTAGCCTAGAAGATGGCTTCACTGGGGAATCTTCCAAACACTTAAAGTAATGAAATGAATCTTAGACAAAATGTCAGCAAAAGAGCCAGAGGAAGAATTTCCAAATTCATTTTTTAAAAAATGAGGCCAGCCTAACCCTGATATCTGATCCTTACAATGACATAATAGGAGAAGAAAACTGCAGGCCATTATCTCTCATGAGCACAATTGTTAAGATCACAAATAATAATCAGCCAGTCAAACTCAGCAATGTAGAAAATGCGTAATACATGGAGTTAGTCCAGTAACTCAAAAGTTGTTTGAACATTTGTAAGTCAATCAGTGTAATTCAACACATTGCTAGAATAAAGGAGAAAATCGAATGGTCATTTCAATAAATACAGAAAAGACATTTGGTGAAATTTAACACTTGCTCATGATAAAAATAAAAGCTTTCAACAAGCTAGAAATACAATGGAAATTTCTTAATTGAATAAAGGTGTTTTACCAAAAAAGAAGCCCACAGGTAACATCATATTTAATAATAAAAATAAATTCCTCTTCTCTTACCATCATCCTAGAATAGTAAGGCAGGAAAAAGAAACAATGGATATATGTAGCACTGGAAAAAAAGAAGACTGTCATTTTTTACAGTATACATACACAGATATATGTGTGTATAGAAAATTCTTAAGAATCTCCAAAGTCTCTGACACAATGTCAGTATGCTTATAGTATGTATAATACACAACTGGAAACTACAATTTTAACATTTAGAGCAGTGTCAAAAAACATAATGCCTTATAAATATATTTCATAAAAGGCATTTGAAATAAAATGTCGAAAATAGCAAAACATTGCTGATATTTAGGAAGGCCTAAATAAAATGAGAGAATTGCTATGTTTATGAATTAAAAGATACAGCGTTGTGAAGATGTTACTTTTCTGCAAACTGACACATGTAGATTCAATGCAATCCCAATCAGTATCCCAGCAGGGACTTTTAAAAATGAAAATTGACAAGCTGATTCTAAAATGTATATGAACATGCAAAAGACTACGGCAGCCAAGATAATAATTGCGAAGAGCAAAGTTGGAGGACTTACTACCAGACACCAAGACTTAATGTAAAACAACAATAATAAAGACAGAGTGGTGTTGGTGCCAAGACAGGGAAATGGAACCAAACAGCCTCCAGCGACACATCCACCCATATGCGTCACCTGATTTATGACAAAGGAAGCACTGCCCTCAGCTGGGAGAATGTTGTTCTTTTCAATAAATTGGGCTGGATTAATTGGATGTCCATTTAGGGAAAGAAAAAAAATCCTTGATCTCATACTTTACATCATTCACAATATTCATTTAAAATTAACGATAGATCTACATTTAGAAGAAAATCTGGATGATATCTTCATGACTTGGGAGTGGACAAAGATTTCCGAAACAAGTCTCAAAAAAACACTCACCATAAAAATACTGATGTATTGGACCACGTTGAAATGAAGAACCGTTCATCAGAAGAGAGCAGTTAAGGGAGTAAAAAAGCAAACCATGGACTGGGAAGTTATTTGCAATACATATATCTGACGAAGGACTTCTACCCAGAATATAGACAGAGCTTCTATGAGCCAGTAAGAAAAAGACTAACAACTCAATTTCAAACTGACCAAAAGATTTGAGCTGGCATTTCATAAAAGATGATACCCAAGTGTCTAATAAACATAGGAAAATTGCTCAATGTAATTAGTCACCAGGGAAATGAAATTAAAACCATAATGAGATACAAGTACACACATACCCGAATAAATATAACTAAAAAGACAGGCAATACTGTCAGTGAACCATTTCCAGAAAACCATTTTGCAATATCTGCTAAAGCTAAACGTATCCCTATCCTTTGATCTAGCAATTGCACTTAGGTCTCCGCCTAAAAGAGTGCAGACGTCCAACAAAAGACATATATGAGACTGGGTGCGGTACCTCTCACCTGTAATCCCAGCACTTTGGGAGGCTGAGGCAGGAGGATCGCTTAAGCCCAGGAGTTCAAGACCAGCCTGGGCAACATGGTGAAATGCCACCTCTACAAAAATTAGCTGGGCGAGGAGGCTGAGGTGGGAGGATCGCTTGAGCCCAGAAGTCGAGGCTGCAGTGAGCCGAGATTGTGCCACTGCACTCCAGCCTAGTCAACAGAGTGAGACCCAGTCTAAAAAAAAAAAAAAGGAAAGAAAGAAAGGGAAAAGACTGTTCATAGTAGCTGTTTAGCCACCTCCATCACCACCACCATTTCCACTTCCATCATTGTCATCATTACCAACACTATCACCATAACGCCATCACCACGATCACCAAAATTCAACCATCGCCACCAATACCTACTTAACCGGCAGTCACCATAGTCATTTAGTGACTGCAAACTCCATCCGCAGCATCATTCATCAAATCTCTACCGTGACCACCACCATCCTCACTATTACCACACTTCCATCCTTCGGAATCTGGGCTTATTCACTCCTAGAAACTAAAGCTGCTAAGCTGGGCTCCCAGCAGCTAGAGGCACTCCCATTGACCGTGGTGCTCCGGGTTCCCACAGCAGGGGCTGAGTTCCTCTGTGTCCCCCCCGCTCCTCTTCACCCTGTTTTTTGTCTGCAGACTGCACCCCTTCCTCGGGATCAGTGAGTCTCCGCTTCCCCTGCGGCGACTGAGGATAGGACAGATGGAAGTCTTCCATCTGCCGGGACCTTCAGGGTGTCCTTGGCAGCCGGCCGAGCCCCGCAGGGCGTATTCCCAGCCCTCGCTAGAGGGCAGCAGAGCACCACGCCCCCGCGGCCCGGGGCTCCTCACAAAGGAAGCTTTGTGGAGTGCGGGCCTGCGCTTTGCAGCTCGCTCCTGAGCCGGTGCCCAGCTCTGGAGGGGCTGAGCAGCTGATGCGTGGTGAGAGACGAGCAGGCCCTCAAGATGCACTCTCCGAGGGAGTGAAGAAAGCAGGGCGAGCAATCAGGGGCCATCCCCCCAACCCCCTGCCCCCTGGTGCATCCCCTTCAATCCACTCTCCTCCAGTTAGCCCGGCCATCCTCTCCTGAGAAAACCCTGCCGTGGATCCCTCGGGCCTCTGAAGCGTCTGAGCTCCCAGCCTGGGACTCGAGGCCGTTTGGGCTCTGGCTTCTGCTGACGCCCCCGGCTGTCGCCTCCACCACCCCTGCCTCCCTCGCTCCAATCCCCAAAGCTTTGCTTCCATCCTCTGCTTGAGCCGGTGGTTCGCTCTCTCTCGGGGCTGGTCTCCTCCGCCGTGGCCTCGCCCTGCAGGCTTTCCCTAGAACGCCTTCCCTGTCACCCACTACCCGCCAGGTCAGGCCGGAGCCCGCCTCCGAGTCCCCACAGCCTGCCCGGCTCCTGCGTTGCAGCGCTGATGACACTGGGCTTCTCTTCCTGGCTGCTGGTTGGCAGGGACTGTGGCCGCTTCCTCCCTGAGGCCTCTGAGCCAGCACGGGGACCTAGCACACACGCGGAGCTCAGCAAACTCGGGTGGAAGGAAGGAAAGGAGCCCGGGAGGCTGGGGAGAGGCCTGCTGCGCGCATCCCTGTGTCCCTCCCCGGCCTCCCTCTCTCTTCCCTCCCTGCCTCTGGGGGATAACAAAAAACACTCAGCTCCATGATGTGAGGATGCATTTAGGGACTCCTTTATCATGGAGATCATCTGCTCCGGTCACAAAGGTGTTCTTAATTGTGCCCAGAAACGGTGACATTCTCTTCGCTTGGGCCAAGCTGGCCTCTCAGACCAAACCGTCCGATGCGAATCTAGAATCCCCAGAGGATGGAGGCCAGGCTCTCCTAGGCCCAGGTGAGCCCCCGTGTCGCCGCCCTCTGCTCCTTCCAGCACCCCAGCAGCACGTTACACAGGAGGGCTTATAGCCATTTTTCAGCTACAGAGACTGAAGTCTTGGTGGGAAGAGACGGAGCCGGTCTGGGGCTCACCCTGCCAGGCAGCGAGGCACAGCACTGCCGCGGAGCTGAGATGAGAAAGAAGGCTGCGAGGAAGGAGGTGCTCCTTGAATCTCATGACAATCATCTGCCACTGCTCCGCTTGTACCCCCTGCAGAGGAAAAGGCAGATGGGTCAGAGCCTGTTGTGAAATTTTCCCCAACAGAGCTTGCTGTCATCTTTAATTAAAACGCAAGTGGAGGCCATAGGACTCATTACATTTCCCCAAATTCTCTATGCAGAGATCATTGAACTCAGTTCTGTCTGTCTTCCTACTGCATTTTACAGATGGGAAATGAAGGGAGGCCAGGACAGGCCGGAGCAGCAGTTGCATTGGAGGGAGAGCTGAGACTCTAGGGAGAGATGGAGAGAGATGCAGTAACCCATTGGTGCCCCTGGGCTGCCACTCTTTCCTCTAACTGCCTGGTCCCGCTCTACCCCAGAGGATACTAATGTTAGGCTTTCCACTAGATGAGAAAGATTTTCTTTTTTTCTTTTTTTTTTTGAGACAGTCTCATTCTGTTGCCCAGGCTGGAGTGCAATGGCATGACCTTGGCTCACTGCTACCTCCCCCACTCGGGTTCAAGCTATTCTCCTGCCTTAGCCTCCCAAGTATCTGGGATTACAGGCATGCACCACGAAGCCTGGCTAATTTTTGTATTTTTAGTAGAGACAGGTTTTCTCCATGTTGCTAAAGCTAGTTTTGAACTCCTGACCTCAGGTGATCCACCCGCCTCAGCCTCTCAAAGTGCTAGGATTACAGGTCTGAGCCAATGAGGAGCTTTTTGAGCATGAGGATCACATCCCATTGCCCAGAACATGGCCTGATGCAGAGGCACATCCTCTAAATGTCTGTTTGATGACGGGATGATGGTCCAACAAGAGGAAATGAAGCATCTAAAGCCAGGTTTTGTCTTTTAGTAAAGACAAGCTTCTATGCGTGGTTGGGAAATCAAAGGCCTCCACAGCTGTTGAAACTCCCTGTCATTTCCAGGATCTAGCTCTTCTCCTAGGAGTATACATAGCTTTCTCCTGAGTCAATGCCTGCCTACCATTCACCCATGAATGCTTACCTATGAACTGGATATTTTCCTCTAAAAATGAGAAGTCACTATGTAAGAATGTTAAGGGGCATTAAAGTCCATCTCTTGCACAATGGTGCCTCGTGTATCTGGAACCTTCTGGGTCAGAGCGATGGGAATTAATATTTATTGAAGACTGGGCACTTTTTTAACTTCATTTTGATGAACTGTCAAATTCTGGGACTGACACCATGATTGCCCTCGTTTTACAGATGAGGAAACAGGCTCAGAGATGTTCAGTAATTTGTCCCAAGTCCCGCATCCACTTTGGGCAGATAGGCAAGTGGACGTTATTTTTTTTAGATGGAGTTTCGCTCTTGTTGCCCAGGCTGGAGTGTAATGGTGTGATCTCGGCTCACCACAACCTCCGTCTCCCGGATTCAAGTGATTCTCCTGCCTCAGCTTCCTGAGTGACTGGGATTACAGGCGTGCACCACCATGCCCAGTTAATTTTTTATTTTTAGTAGAGATGGGGTTTCATCATGTTGGCCAGGCTGGTCTCAAACTTCTGGCCCTAAGTGATCCACCTGCCTCGGCCTCCCAAAGTGCTGGGATTACAGGTGTGAGCCACTGAGCCCGGCCAAAGTCGAACTTTTAAGTAAACAACTTGCCTTAGTTTAACCATCTCTGTTGAAACATGTTTCCATACCGTCTTGCACACTGCCCTGCCTTCTTCCCTGGGAGATCCTGAGTGATGTCAGCAGAGTCACCTGGATACGCTAGACCCCAGCCACAGACAGTTTCATTAATTGAGTTGGGGTCGGGGCATCTGTACTTTTTAAGCATCCCAGGTGATTCTAATGCACAGCCAGGGTTGACAATGTTGGCTTTTCACTTTTCTTGATGTCCAAGTCATTAATCCAGCATATGTGTTGGGACAGCTTCTGACAGAGGAATTTCCTGGGTCCTGTGGGTATTTTTCTTTTTTTTGAGGTAGGGTCCTGGTCTTTTGCCCAGGCTGAAATGCAGTGGTGCAGTCACGGCCTACTAGAGCCTCAACCTCCTGGGCTCAAGTGATTCACCCATTTCAGCCTCCCCAAGTAGCTGGGACTATGTGCGTGTCACCATGCCCAGCTAATTTTTTTTTTTTTTGTAGAAATGGGGTTTTGCCATCTTGCTCAGGCTAGTCTGGAACTCCTGGGCTCAAGTGATCTGTCTACCTCAGCCTCCCAAAGTACTGAGATTACAGGCGTGAGCCACTGTGTCTGGCCCCTGTGGTTATTTTGAGGATTGTGTGTGTCTTTCTACTCTGTCCACCCTTCCCTTGGGACCAAACTTTCTGATGAGCCATTTCACTGAGGTTCCTGGAATCTCTCTATTCATTTCTAGCTTGGAATTCACTGAGAAATCATGAGCCAAATAGAGTAGAGCTGCCTACAAGCTCTGCCTGAGGGGTCCTTGGGATTCTTTTAGAGTTTTCCAGACCTTTTCTCCCTCCTAGGGTTTTCCACCCGGGTGCTGATGACCTACTGTGTTGTTTGATTGTGAACATAGGTGTGCCCTCTTCCAAGAAGCGCTCCTGGATTGGGGCTAGGAACCTTCCTCTGAGGACCTGCAGCCTGCACCAACCAGCCCCATTATCTTACCCATTTGGTCATGGAGAGAAGGTGTCAACATCTGTCTGCCTCATAAAACTCTAAGCTCTCTGAGCACAGGGGCAAGATACTCTGATAAACTGAATAGGTTTTCAGGTCATGTTCATTAAACTAAACAACAGCAGCAGCAGCTGGAACTGAATGTCATGGGACCCCAGGAGAGGAATGAGACTCCTGACCAGAGAGCAAGGGATGGAGAGTCCAGAAGAGCTTCCTGGAAGAGGTGGCATTGAAAAGATATTGAAAAGACGGGCAGGAATGGGGGTGGGCAGAGGGAGAAGAAGGGAAGCATTTCAAGCAAAAGGGAACAGCAGAGGTGGGACAAGTAGAAGGGTGAAATGTTGTCTAGTGAGGTGGAAGGCTGGGAAGAATTGGGGGAGAGGTGGTCATATTCCAAGCCTTCAGAGGACAGAAGACTGGGGAACAGTCCTGGATAAAAACTGATTTCCCCTCCCTCTTCTGGATGAGCAGAATGTGGGGATGCTCCCTCCTTCAGGCTTTTCCTGGGAAGCCCCACCCACTTTATCTGCAAGGAGGACACTGAGTTCCCAAGGCTGGATGGGTGCCAGCCCCGGCTGCTGACTTGCTCCCCTGGCAGCTAAGGAGCTGGAACGTGGAGCTGGGACTTCCACACAAGTCCAGCAGCCAAGTCCTCAAAGCTGGTCCCTCTGGAGCAGTAGAAAGCCCATCTCCAGAGCTACAGTCACCATTCCCTGCTCTGTTTCCCAAAGGAACCCTGCAATATGCCCCTAGAGCCTCAGAGTTGCATACATAGGTACATGGGGAGGAGTGTGGGCTAGAGGTGTCAAAGACTCTGCCTGCTCCAGGGATGTGAGATTTCTGAGAGCAAACACTGCCTCTGCATCCCTGGGGGGAGACACAGTCCTCCACAACCCCAGAGGAGACTCTCATAAATCCCAAGACAGAGTCCTAGCCTCTCATCTACCTAGACCCCTCTCTTTTCCAATTCTCATAAACTAGACCCTCTCTTTTCTCCCCAGAATTAAAGGGGAGCTGGATTCTCTTAGTCCTGCCTGCCTCCCTTGGCACATATGCCAACTTTGGTACTACTACCATGACTTCTATCAGTATTGCTGCCACCGTCTCCCACCAGGCCTTCTGGTCCTTTACTACGACTCTGCCAATGCTTCTACTATCACTGCTAGCACTTCTTACTGTGACCACCACAGCCAGGACTTCCACTACTGCTGCTTCTACCGCTATCACTGTGTCCCCACCCAAATCTCATCTTGAATTGTAATCCCCATGTGTCACGAGAAGGACCTGGTGGGAGTTGATTGGATGATGGGGGCGGTTCCCCCATGCTGTTCTCCTGATAGTGAGTGAGTTCTCATGAGATCTGATGGTTTTAAAGTGTGGCACCTCCCCTTTGCTCGCTGTCTCTCTCCTGCTGTCTTGTGAAGACGGTACTTGCTTCCCTTTTGCCTTCCACATGATTGCAAGTTTCCTGAGTTCTCTCCAGCCATGCAGAACTGTGAGTCAATTAAACCTCTTTTGTTTATAAATTACCCAGTCACAGGTAGTATCTTTATAGCAGTATGAAAATGAACTAAAACATAGTACATCTTACTGTACTACTGCCAGTATTTCTACTGCTGTGCTGCCACCACTATTACTTCTCTTAGTATTTATACTACAGCCACTTTATACTACTCTAATGATGACCGCATACTATTTGTGGCTACTCCTAATAGCAGCAAACATTATGAAACACACAATGGATCAAAGACTGAGCTAAGCACCCTGTATAAATTGGTACAATGTAAATCATAGCAACAAACTTCTATGGTATAATATGATTGACAAAAAGAGTCAAACTCTGTAAAATATTTGAAGAGATTTATTCTGAGCCAAATAGGAGTGACGATGGCCCATGCACATGACCTCACTCAGGAGGCCCTGAGAACATGTGCCCAAGGTGGTTGGGTGCACCTTAGTTTGTTTTTGTTTTTGTTTTAAGATGGAGTCTCACTGTGTCCTGGCTGGAGTGCAGCGGCATGATCCCGGCTCACTGCAACCTCCGCCTCCCAGGTTCAAGCGATTCTCCTAACTCAGCCTCCCAAGTAGGTGGGACTACAGGTGTGCACCACCACACCTGGCTAATTTTTGTATATTTCAGTAGAGACAGGATTTTACCATGTTGCCCAGGCTAGTCGTGAACTACTGACTTCAGGTGATCCACCTGCCTCGGCCTCCCAAAGTGCCATGATTGCAAGCAAGAGCCACTGTGCCCGGCCGCAGCTTAGTTTTATACATTTTAGGGAGACATGAGGCATCAATCTGATACATTTAAGATAGATTTGGTTCAGTCCAGAAAGGTGAGACAACTTGAAGCAGGGTGCAGGTGGGGAGCTCCCAGGTTACAGGTAGAGTAAAAAAATTTCTGATTGGTAATTGGTTGAAAGACTTATTAGCACTAGAAAAGAATGTCTGGGTTATGATAAAAGGTTGTGGAGACCAAAGTGTTATCATGCAGGTGAAGCCTCCAGGTAGCAGGCTTCAGAAAGCATAAATTGTAAGTGTTTCTGACCAGACTTTAGGTCTGTGTTGATGTTAAGTGGGAGTCAGCTTTTCCTGAATCCCAAAAGGGAGGAGGGCATACTGAAGCATATCTGACCTCCACTTCCCATCATGGCCTGAACCAGTCTTTCAAGTTAACTTTGGAGTGCCTTGACCAAGAGGAGGGAGTCCAGCTTGTTGGAGGGTGGGGGGCTTAGAACTGTATTTTTGGTTGACAATATAACCTCCCTCCTTTATTGATGGGGAAACTGAGGCTTGAAGAGGCTAAGTAACCTGCCCAAATTCATAGAGACAGCAAAAGACTGAACCAAGACCTCAACCAGCAACCCGACAACAGGGACCAAGTCAGAACTAGAACCTTTCTGAACCTCCTTTTTCCTTTGTCTGCTTTCATGAGTATATCCTTGTCTTATCTTCAGTCCTCTGGAAAGAATTCTTTGAAGTCAAAGAAAGAAAGGGGACCTGGCTCTACAGATGTCTAGAATACTGTGAGCCACATACATAGTAGGTGTTCGATGTGTGTTGTTTGAATAAATTGGATTCTAATGATAACCTTTGAGGTAGGAACAATGACCTTGATGTTGTAGTTGGGGACACTGAGATTTTCAGAACTGCTGTGACCTAGCTGAGAGGTGAAGTTGGGACCAGATGCTAGAATTCAGTCTTTTCATGACCTCGAATGCAAGGTGAATTGTCCGACCCGAACACCAACTCTTCTGTGTGCATTGCACGTCATGGTTTGCAAAGCTCACATATCTGTTAATTCTCACACAGCCTCAGAAAGGGTGATCAGTTCCACTGTATTGATAAGGAAAATTAGGTTCAGAATGCTAAGGCAGCTTTGGAAGGGCTCATGGAGGGAGAGGCAGCAGCAAATACAGGATTGAACCAATTCCTCCCTACTAACCCGAGGGTGAGAGCCTCCCAGTTAGAAGACTCCAAGAAGTCTCTCTTGGGACATCCCTCCTGCCATTCCCTGTCCAGCCACCTCAGCCCTAGGGTGGATGAGCCCATAGCCCCAAGGCGTGGAGAGAACCCGTTATTTCCAGCCTGGTACTTAAGGGCTGGCTAGGGAGGAGGGTGTGGGCTGGGTGGCAGGTTCTGTGCTCCCAAGATGGTCTGGACTTTGGCTGCTGAGACCTGGGCAGGGGGTCAGGATCTCCTGTCCAAGCCACCCAGGGCAGCCAAAGCTGGGCGGGCATCCCAGGAGAGTGCAGGCTACTCCCTCCCCGAAAAGGCAGGAATACACAGCCAATATGCACACAGGCGGCTCATTCAGCCCCGGCAGCAACCTGGCCCTGCCCTGGGCCTTGGCCCCCAGGCTGAGGTGCTGCCCCTGCTGTTTTCAGGAGATGGAAACAGACAACCGTTCTGATGAGGACTTGTGGGTCAGTGAAGAGCGAACACATCTTGCTCTGAGCACCTACTGGGTGCCATCCATCCTCTGCAGCTCTGTAAGGTGGAAATTCCCGCCTCCCAGGGGTTCCTCTCCCACTTGTGTGAGGAATGTGATCACCATGCTGCCTCCCTTTCAAAGTGCCCTGTGTTTCCTAACTCAGGCCCTTCGCACATGCTGTCTCTCTGCTGGGGATGCCTTTCCTTTGGCTTCTCACGTGGTTGGCTCCTTTGCCTTCAGGTCTGAATGTGAAAGGTCACCTTTCAGTGACATTTTCCCTGGTTCTCTCACTCATAGCTATTCCCCCACCTCCCAGGCACACACCTTGTCTCTGTCACCCTCATCTACTTTCTCCCAAGCATTCATATTTATTTTTTATTGATTTTTGTTTGTCACCCTCCCCGTAAAAATAGAGTCTAGGCTGACTGTGGTGGCTCACACCTGTAATCCCAGCACTTTGGGAGGCCAAGGCAGGTAGATCACAAGGTCAGGAGATTGAGACCATCCTGGGCAACATGGTGAAACCCCGTCTCCACTAAAAATACAAAAATTAGCTGGGCGTGGTGGCGCATGCCTGTAATCCTAGATACTTGGGAGGCCGAGGTAGGAGAATAGCTAAAACTAGGAAGTTGGAGGTTGCAGTGAGCGGAGATCATGCCACTGCACTCCAGCCTGGCGACAGAGCAAGACTCCATCTCGATAAAGAAAGAAAGAAAGAAAGAAAGAAAGAAAGAAAGAAAGAAAGAAAGAAAGAAAGAAAAGAAAAGAAAAGAAAAGAAAGAGTTTATTTTATGAACTATCAGGCCCCCAACATCCAGCAGAGGGCTTGACACATAGAATCAACAGTTACAAATGAAGAGATGAAAGGGAAGTGAAAGCCCTTGCCGTTAAAGAAGGCATTGCCAACATTGAAACTTGGGTCTGCCTGTCTCTAAAGGCGCCCCCATTTCACCTGTGGGTGTGGTCAGTAGGGACACCATATTCCCTGCAGTGATTTTTTTCTCAGCTCCAAACGCACATTCTTTATACATGGGGCATGGTATCTCCTCCAACTTCCCTTCACATGTCCTCCCATCTCTGCTTACATAGCTCCAAAGGGCAGGGAGCTCATCCCATCCATTAGAAAGTCCCTTCCAATGCTCCATGACCTTCAGAACAATGGAATGGGCAGTTCTTCACAATATTCTCAAATGCCACAGAGGAAGAATTGCTGTCATTAGCACAAGGCTGTGGACTTGGACAATACACTTTTCTGTTTGTTCATTGATTTTCTGAGCCCCAAACATGGGCGAGGACTGTGGTGTTGACCTAGAGAGCAAAACAGCCTTGGTGGCCTCCTTCTCGGTGAGGCGTCAGGTCCATTGTGGCCTTTGGGCCCTAGAACAGCCCTGGTGGTGGTGGCAGGGGGATGATAGAGGAGGCGCGTGGTGTGCATCAGATGCTTCTGAAAGTCGATGGTGCACACACATCACCTAGGGATCTTACTAGGATGCAAATTCAGGAACAACACATCTGGGAAGAGGTTCTGTGTCTCTCCTAAGCTCTTGGGGGATGCTGATACCACTGGTGCATGGACCAGACTTTGAGTAGCAAGGTAGAGGCCCAACTGACATAAGAAGAAGTGAAGCCCAGAGCAAGTCAGGGACTTGTCTGGGGTCACTGGTCAGGCAACAGGAGCTGAGAAGGGACGGTCTAGCTCTGCTGGCCGGGGCTCTGGAATTCACGAGGCAGGCTGGGCTGAGTGTGCCTTTGTGAGGCATGGATACCTGGACTCACCCGAGCTGCCCGCCCCTGCCCATGAATAGTGGGCCTCTTTCCTTCCTGCATAAGACCTGGCGGGTGTAAGCCCACGGCCGCCCCCTCCCCTGCATACACACTTCCACACACTCACACACCCCTGCCGGCTCGGCTGCCCTCCCTGTTTGGGGAAAGTCAACAAGAGCATTTGAAAAGTCTTTCTGTGTGGAGAATCTGTTTGTATAGGGGGAGGAAACGGAGAGCTGGCCAATAGGTAGAAATATTAATGAAGCTTGTTATAAAGGGCCCATTCACGGCTCTCCGAGTAAATAGGGCTCTTGTCGGGCTGCCACGTTATCTGCCAAGTTCAAGAATGTGGTTTGAAAAAATAGAATTTAAAGGGGTGAGGTGGAGCCTTCAATGGCTGGCCTGCTGGGGCTAGGGCCAACTCCAGGAGGAGCCTCTGCTGTGGGGGCTGTGGCTGGGGGCACTGGGGGTGCTGGGTCTTGGGGTGAAGGCTGCCTGGGAAGAGGGGCTGGGGAGGAGCTGGAGTTCCCACTCAGAGAGAATTCCCATCCACCAGTATGGAATGCCTCGTGCCATCCCTTCCAACCCTTGGTGCCTGGCACAGGACTTACAGCTCCCCTCTCAGCCCCCCAACCCAGGAGAGTTAATATCTTAACTCTCCCGCCTGGGAATTCACCTCTTGGGGTGCTCATGGAGGGAGCATTTATATGGTAGGAGGAGGGCTTTGTAGTAATTTTTAGTCATCATGCTGTGCTATTCCACCAACTTCAGCCATCTTCTCCCACCCCCTTACGAAGTCCTACTTTGTACATTTTTACCAGATGCTACATAAGAAAGAGCATAAAAGACTGAAGGAGAGTGACCAGCTCAAGGTCACTCAGCAAGTCTGCAGCAGAACTGGGACTTGTTTCAACCAGTTTCTTGTTGGGTCAACATCCCCGGCACTGAGGGTAATGCCCGGCTCGAGGGGCTGTCTTGTCATGTCACATGTACGGCATCTTCCTCTTAGCCTTGGATTTAGAGCAACTTATAGGCAAGGGCCGTGCCTTATGCTGTTTGCCCCGGCCAACTGTGTGGTCTTAGAGAGGTGACTTTGCCTCTCTAATCCTCAGCTTCTCCATTTGTAAAATGGGGTCACGAAGACCGAGCTCTCCTTTCCAGAAGACTCAGTGAGAGGATGTTGGTGGAGTGCCCAGCGCTATGCCAGGGCCTCAGTGGGTGGTCCAGGAACAGTGGCTAAGGGCATTGCTTTTTCTGTCCCAGCCCACAGTGTAAGAGTAGAGACTCCAGGAAGACTGTCTCCTTGGCTTTGGGTTCTGGGGATTTCTGCTTGGGTCCTAGAAGGCTGGTTTGTGCTGCGGTTCATGAAAAGCTGGTATATTTGGAGTCAGGGGTTTCTGTCATTTATGGCATTAGGCAGCAGAGACACGTGTGTGAACTATCACGAGGGTCTATAAAACAGGCTCTGCAGGAAGCGCAGGCAAGCATGGGTGAACTTTCGTCCTCTGCCCCAAAGAGTGCACAGAATCCGCCTCTGTCAGACAAGGGTTAACCTGGGTGCGAGGGAATATTTACATTGGTTTTTCTTTGTAAGTAAAAGGTGGTGGTCGGTGGGGAGGGGGGTGTCCTATAAAACAAAAAGGAAATAATCAATGCAAAAACTAGATGGAAACAAGTTTTAAAAGGCTCTGCCAGGAGCTTGCTGCGTGACCCTGAACGGTGGGGACGTAGGGGAAAGTTGGCAGCATCTCCTTTAAGTGGTGTAGCGTAGGGAGGGTCATGAGCACAGGCTTTGCGGCTCGCAGACTGAGGCTCAGATGTGGCCTCTGCTCTTTTCTGGCTGTGTGACCTTGAGCAAATTGTCCACCTCTCTGGGCTTCCATTTCTTTGATTTGTACAAGAAAAGAGAAGAGAGGGTTAAAGTATGTGAAGGTCCCTGGCACATCATGGATGCTCATTAAATGTCAATTTCCTTTCCTTTCTGGGCCTCTTGGCAGGTCGAGGGGAAGTGTCTGACAGGTCTCACCAGCCAGACTGGGGAGAGACAGAGCTCTTCAGGTCTCAGTGCCTGCACACCAGCTCAGTAGCTGATGCTGACTATGCCCGTCCAGCCCCTTGCCATTTGTAAAGCATTCACCCACTTGCTGTTAAAGCCTCCCAAGAATCCCATGAGGTGGTCACGGCAACATTTACTACCTTACAGCACTGTGACTGGGAAAGAGTAAGGGACGAAATCCAGGCTCTTGGGTGGGGCCTAAGTCTGTCTTCATTCCTTTATGCCTTTAGTGAATATTGATTTGGGCACTATGCCAAGCATGGGAGAGACATAGTGAATGAAAATAGACACAGATGGATGGATGACAGATGAGTGGAGGGATGGATGCTGGTCAGATGATGGCTGGCTAGATGGACAGATAGATGGATGATGCATGAAAGGACAGGTAGATGGATAGATCACTGGATGATAGGTGGATGGCTGGCTGGCTGGATAGATGATGGACGGTGGGTTATGGATGGATGGATGATGAATGGTGGATGGATACTGGATGGATGGATGAATAGGTGGGTGGATAGATAGATGGGTAGATGGTCATATGATGGGTGGGCAAATGAATAAATGAATGGATGATGGATGGATGGATGATAGATGGGTGAATGGATGGATGGATAAATGGGTGAATGGATGGATGGATAGGTGGGTAAATGGATGGATGGATGGATGGATGGATGGTGGATGGGTGGCTAGGTAGATGAATAAGTGAGTGAAGGAAGGATGACAGGTTCTTTGAGGACAGAGCTCTGGTCTATTCTTTGTACCACTGGGTCCCCAGTATTGAGGATGGTGCCTGGAAGAATGAACACTTGCCACGTGAGTGTCTTTGGTTGAGTAGATTTAAGAATCAGGCTGCCTGGGGGTCTGAGACCCAACTCTGCAACTTCATAGCTGTGTGATCAAGAGGAACTTACTTAATCTTAAGGTTCTTCAGTTTCCTCATCTACAAAATGAGGTTGCCAATGCTTTCCAGGTTGTTCTGAGGATTAAATGAGTGAACACATGGACATCTCACAGAACAGAGCTGTGCCTGGTGCACGCCAAGTACCACGTAAGCACTGGTTACAATGCTCACTTTTATGGTTTCATGTCTATGCTCCCTCCCATCTCCTGAAAAAGATAATAAATCCTCCTAAGGCAGGGCTCTAGGCCCTGGGGTCCCTGCCTACTATGCCTTCTGATAAAAAGTATGTGTTGATTCTGTGGCATCAGAGAAAGGAAGATCTTAAATCCAAATCAGGGGCAAAAAACTCCAGGGTACACATTTCACCGGGGCCAAGGGCAGAGCTGGCCCCTGACTAAGGGAGGCAGGATGGCAGGATGGTCAGAGCCTTGGGCTGGGAGAAGAAAGGCTGCGTTTCCATCCTGGCCCTGGCATGGCCCTCCTCCTGGGGCCTGGGCTTCTCTGAGCTTGAGTCTCCGCAGCTCCACATTGACAGAGATCTTCTGCCGTGGACCATTCAAGTTACAGACTGAGGAAACACGAATCAGGCTATCTTCGGCTTCTCATCCTCAATTTTCCCTTCTTTGAACGAATTTTTCCGTATCGGAAAAACTGAGCCTTTGCTAGGCTGGGAACACACATGCTCTCTCTCTCCAGGTCAAAATGCTGTGTCAGCGTCAGCGTCAGCTAGTGGTTGAGGATGGCACCAGATGGAGTGCTCATTAACGCCCCTGGGGCAGAGGCCCAGGGTCCCCCCGGGTCACCTCCCCAGAGCACACAGGCTCAGCTTTCTCTCTGGGGCCGCTGACAGTCCCACCTTGTCCTACCCCTGCGATTTCCAGGAGCCAGTGGTTGACACAAGTTCCCGCCCGGCGTGGGCTCGTGGGCCCGTGGGCTCAGCTGGACGCCAAGAGCCACAGAAACAGCTCTCGCCCGCCTGCCCCTCACTCTGCAAGTGACTCACTGGGGTTTGGAGTGGGCCACCCTAGGGGTGGCTCCTCGTTGGAATAAGGCAGTCACCCTCTAACAGAGCAGGCAAAGATGGCATGCCAAACCCTTTGCTTGGCAAGGCTTCTGACCAGAGGGCACCAAGGCATCTCCTTCCAGCCAAGGAATGGCAGGCACTCGACTGGGCATGGCCCTCTCAGAGCCTGGAGCCCAGTTCCCCAAGTTCAGAGAGGGAGACAGAGACACAGCCAGAGAGGGGAGGTGATGAGGCCACAGTCACACAGCGAGTTAATAGCCGAGCTAGAACCCAGGTTCATGGACATCCCATGCTCCCCTAGGGCTCTGCTGCTGAAAAAACCCAGGCTGGTCTTCTGGATGTCAGACAGGGTTCCTGGACATCTGGTCTTCAAGGCAGATTGCTGAGTCTTTCAGGCTTCCAGGCAAGCCAGTGAAGTTCCTGGTTTTTGACAGAAAGAGAAAGGGATGTGGGGTAGGAGAAAGGTTGGGCTTTATCGTTGGACACAACTGGGTCTGCCAGTTCCTAGCAGGATAAACACTGGCTTCTTTAATCTCCCCAAGCCTCAGCTTTCTCATCTGTATAATGGGGCAACTTATCACCTATACATGTGGGATTGTTGGGAGGATGTCATGATATCAAGTGTCTGAGGCAGAGTAGGCTCTTCATGATAGCATCTGCGGTGATGGCGAGGACTTCTGCTCTAACTGGCTGGGACAGCCTGGGTGACAGGGGTGGCTGGGACAGGAGGCAGGCCTTTCGGGTGCTGGAGCACCATCCTGTAGGCACAGGCAGAAGAGCCCTAGGGCTGACAAATGGGTGGCCTGCCCGGGTCACCAACTTGCTGGGGAATAAGTGGGCAAGTCTTGCAGTTCTCCAGGACTCAGTTTCCCATCTATCCAATGGGGTGTCAGGACAGAGGAGTTTATCACTGCACATTTCAGGTTGACCTAGCTGGCAGAACAAGGACAGCACCCATGCTGGGGCTGCTCCCTGTCTAAATAGACATCGTTCGAGGAGGTGGAGACTCTAAGTGGGGTATACAGGCAGGAGGAGGTGGGTGGAAAGGAGCTGGCCAGGCTGGGATGGGACCCTGGGCTGATCATCCAGAAGTCAGTGAAGGTCCAGGACTTTCAGATAAGGCCCAGGTACTCAGGACCAAGGGTCCTTTGTGGTAGCAAGCAGACCGCTTCGGCACTTCCCTGTAACGCTGGGTGTCCTGGGCTGCTGCCACCCTGGTTTGGGGCTCAGACTTGCTCCCTTGGGTTAGGGCCATGCAGCCCTGCCAGGTCTCCAGGAAGCAGGGAACACAGGGAGAGGCCCTGGCTCTGTGGGCCAGCCTGTCACAGTTTCTCTGCCCAACAGTGAAGCCTGCACCTCTGCAGTCACCTTCTGAAAGTGCAGCTTCGAGTCTGCCACCTCCTCGGCCCTGAAACCTCCAATGGCTCCCCAGGGCCTGGAACCGACTTCATATCCTGGGTGTCTGTGACTCATGGAGGAGTTTCAGAGGGTCCCAGAAGCCTTGACATGGGTGCCAATCATCAGGCGTATACGTTTGTCTGGGGTGAGTTCTGTAGTCTCATCAGATTCATGAGAAGAACCTCCACCCCATGGCGGAAGTCCATACTCCTGACTGGCGTTCAAGGCCCTCCCCAAGCTGGCCCCAGCCTGGACTCCTGGTCTGCGCACCTGCCTCTCCCCACCCACCCCACTCACCGACCTGGAGTTCAGCCTAAATGATCCCCTTGTACTTGCTCACATTGATCCCCCTTCTTCTTCACCTTTCAGGAAGCTTTCCCCGACTGCTGCTCCTTCTTCCAAGCCCACAACGTCAATGCCCGCCCACTTCGCAGTTTTTCTCCCAACCATCCTCTCTTCAGCACCCCACTGCTTTCACCAGCCACAGACCTTTCTACCTCTTGCCTGGGCGTTTGCAGTAGCCTCATGTCACTCACTCTGCTGCCCCTACCCCCACCCACCCCTACCCTGCCCCTGGCTACTTGGCCAACTTCCCAGTCCTGCTTGTGTCACTCTCTTACTTGGGGGTCCCTTATCTCCTCCCAGGAAATGTGTGATAGGGCAGAGGGGAAAGGGGAGGAGGCAGAGGAAGGTGAGGAGGAAGAGGAAGGGAGAGGACAAAAGACAGGAACCAGAAACAGGGAGGGAGAGATGGACCTCAGAAAGGAGAGAGAAAGAGTCAGAGCCACAGAGAAGCAGAAACAGAAAGAGGTGCATGGAAAGAGATGATGAGAGGAAGAGGGGAAACAGGGAGAAAGTATCTAGAGGCAAGAGGGGCTAGAGGGAGATGCAGGCAGAAAGAGACAGCGAGACACAGAGAAAGGCAGACAGGGAGAGGGCAGAAAAACACAGAGACAACCAGAGACCATCAGGATGCAAACACAGAGACCGACGGAGAGGGCCAGAGCAGGCTTCGGGCAGAGCGAGAAAAGGAGACTGAGGCTGGGATAGCCTCCACCTCCCCCAGGGAAATTTCTCTCCAGTGCCTCCCATCCTTCGAGCCTCAGGCCTCCTCTCCTCCTCTGAGCAATTGATCCTCCCCAGGGCCCAGATCATGGGCAAGGAAGCAGGGCCTGGCACCTGATCCTGCTGCCTGGCAGCTCCCTGCCCTCCCAACTCTGGAGGCTCTGGCCTGGCTCCCTGTCCAAGACAAGGCTCTAGGAACCCTCATTACTGTCTCCCTGTCCCCTAAGATGTGATTTGGGCCAGATCAGTGGGGGTGAGGAGTCACAGAGGTTTAAAATTAAGGACCTCCAGGTTCAGAAAGTCCAAATGCCTGCCAGATAAGCTGTGTGATACTGGCCCAGGACCTTTACCTCTCTGAGTCTCCAGGAACGTGGCAGGGCAGAGTTGGTGTTGTCTTGGGAGGGGCATTGAGAGAGCTTGTGTTACACCCTCAACCTGCCTGCTCCCACCTCCCAATACCTTCCCAATCCCAGCCATGCTTGAAGCCGATCTCATTTCACCATATCAATGACCACTGCTCTGGAAAGTGGGAGAAGAAAGGGCGGGGGTGAAAGCTCTGGCCATTTAGCTAGGGCGCGCACGGCCCAGGGCCTATCTCGGGTTCCAGCTTCACCTCTGCATAGGCCTCCGCCTCTGCTTCTGGGAGATGGGGGTTGAGTTACCTGCCATCAGACGGAGCCTGGTTAACTGTTTCTTGCCTGGGAGGATGGCCTGGTCCTGCAAAGCGAGGGTCCTATTGAGAGCCTGGCTTGGGTACAGAAGGACAGCGGACATGACCATGTGAGGGTAGCCGTGGCTGCGCCTGCCCCGCCGTACTCTCCCTAAGCACTCTGCTTAGCATTGCACATCCTGATCTCAGTAACAGACTGTGTGAGATGGTACATGGACCCCCTCCCCCACCCACAGTTAGGAAAACTGAGGCTCAGGGCCAGTCAATGGTGGTGCCATCCAATTCCAGGCAGCCTGACTTCAGAGCACTCATACCCCACTAAAGAATATGACAAGAGTGACACTGGTGTTGGTGCCACACCCATCCTGGCAACTTTCCTTTTTTGGGTGGTGGGGTGGGGAGTGGAGAGGGGTTGCCAAGTCCTCTGGCGATCATCAGTCGCCAGCCCTCTACTCAGACCCGCTTCCTTCAGGAGCCCCCTCAGACTGTATTCTATGCCTTCAGCTGGGTTCTCATCACTGGGTTCCCATAGTCCCTAGAGCCTGAGTCACTTGCCATATGGATTGGAAGTGCCTGGTATCTGCCTGCCTCCTTCTCACCTCTGGGCTCTGCCCTTGCTGTTTTCTCTCCTTTGGACTCTCTGCTTGCTTTGGCCCCTCACTTCCCCCAGGCGCTCTTCAAATGTTAATTCCTCAAAGTCTGGGCATGGGAGGCAGTCCTGGGCATGGGAGGCAGGAATCAGCAGCCTGACCCTAGAGGCGCTCACCACCCAATGTGGGAGAGAAGAGAGTCACCCAGTGGGCAGAGGACCCACCCCTTAATGAGCTCCTTCTGCAGGCCAGGCTCTGGGGAGTGCATACAAGTGCGTACTCAGGTACTGCACTGCCTGGGTTTGAATCCCAGTATGTGACTTTTCAACTGTGTAACCTTCAGCAAGTTACTTAACCTCTCTGGGCCTCCACTTCCCCATCTGTAAAATGCTTCCTACCATTGTCATGACGATGAAATGCATTGATTCTTAGTGGTCTCAGAGCTCTGCCTGGCCCATGTCAAAGACTTAGGCAAGTCACTCACAGCGTCTTTATCAGCACTTTTTGGAGATCTCTTTAATTGTCCTAACAATTCTCTAAGCATGGTATGATAATCCCCATTTCACAGATGAGAAAACTGAGGCTCAGAAAGGTAAAATGACTTGAGAGTCAGGTAAAAGGCAGAGTCAAGATTTGAACCCAAGGTCATAGAAACAAGATCCCGTATTCTTAATGATTTTTGATTGTGCACCAGAGAAAAAACTTTTTCTTTCTTCCTTTTTTCTTTTCTCTTCTTCTTTTCCTTCCTTCCTCCCTCCCTCCTTCCTTTCCTTTCTTTCATTCATTCTTTCTTTCTCTCATTTGTTCTTTTTTTCTGTCTTTCTTTCCTTCTTTCTTTTTCTTTTATTTCTCTCTCATTTCTTTCTCTCTCTCTTTCTTTCTATAAATATTCATTGAGCATCTTCTACACACCAGGCCCTGTTCTGGAATCCGTGGCCTCTCTAGGAAGGACCTAACTTCTCTGTACTTATCCCAAGGACCAGAACATGATTTTCTCCCACTCCTCCTGACTGGCTACACCTGGGGCTGCCACCTCCCACTTCCCCAGCTGTAGCTGCAAAGGGAAGAGAGCTTTGATTGGGCCTCGAATGGTGAATGATGAGCAGCTGGACAGGTCGTGGGTATCCATTTCTGGAGACAGGCGCCCTTGTGAACACTGCCTCCCTGTTCCCCAGCTCCATTTATCTTAATGCGACAGTGCGCTGGTGGAGCCCTCAAGTAGTTAGGTAAGACTTCATCTAATGGAGCCGGTGCAAGGACGTCTGTGAGGAAGGGCTGGTGATGGGGGTGCAGAAAGAGAGCTGACCCAATTCCCAGGAAGCGGAAGCCACTACCAAGGTCTGCGTGGGCCATGGGCACCTGGCTGGGACCAGAGTGAGTAAAGCATCTGTGCACCAGTCCTCGGGTGGTGGGGTGGGGAGTGGAGAGGGGTTGCCAAGTCCTCCGGCGATCATCAGTCACCAGCCCTCTACTCAGACCCGCTTGCTTCAGGAGCCCCCTCAGACTGTATTCTATGCCTTCAGCTGGGTTCTCATAACTGGGTTCCCATAGTTCCTAGAGCCTGAGTCACTTGCCATATGGATTGGAAGTGCCTGGTATCTGCCTGCCTCCTTCTCACCTCTGGGCTCTGCCCTTGCTGTTTTCTCTCCTTTGGACTCTCTGCTTGCTTTGGCCCCTCACTTCCCCCAGGCGCTCTTCAAATGTTACTTCCTCAAAGTCTTTCCTGACCGCCCTGGATAAATTCGAGCCATGGTGACTTTTAAAACATGGCTCTGAATTCTCTGACCTTCCTCCTATCAAGAGGTGGGGTCTCTGTCCCTTCCCTTTGGGTCTGGGAGGGCTGTGACTCTTCTGATGACTTCTGAGGCTGTGTCACAGAAGGCCATGGGGCATCTGCAGCTTTTGCTGGGACTTGTTCTTGGAGCTCTGAACCACCAAGGCAAGTCTGACTACTCTGAAGCTGCCATGTTTTGGGGAAGCCCAAACCACACAGAGAGGTCTGATCACTGTGTGTAGGTGCTCTGATCACTGTGCTGGCTGGGCACATTTTTCAGTTATCCCAGCCAACAGACCAGCATGCTGTATTAGCTTCCCAGGGATACTATAAAAGATTCTCACAACCTTAGTGGCTTAAAACAACACAAACTTATTCTCAGACAGTTCTGAAGGTCAGAAGTCAAAAGGAGTCTCACTGGGCTAAAATCAAGGAGCCAGCAGGGAGAATTTATTTTCTTGCCTATTCTAGCTTCTGCAGGCCTCCTGCATTCCTTGGCTCACAGCCTCTTCCTCCATCTTCAAAGGCAACAGATTAGCATCTCCTGATTTCTCTCTGTCTATGACATCTGCTTCTGTCATCAGCTCTTCCTCTGACTTCCGTGCCTGTTTCTTTCCCTTGTAAGGATTCTCATGATTACTTCAGCTCTACACAGAGGATCCAGGATCGTCTCCCCACTTCAAAACCCTTAATTTAGTCATACTGCAAATCCTTTTTGCCGAGTAAGGTAGCATATTTCATGGGTTCCAGGGATTCGATTGTGGACATTTGTGGGGTGGGAAGGGCATTCGTTCTGCTTATTGCATGTGAATGAAGACACTGCCAGGTGATTCTAGCCCCAGCTGTCCCAGTCACCCACAGCCATTTGAATCTTTCCAGGTAAGGCCCCAGATATCATGGCGTTGAGACGAGCCCTTCCGCTGTGCCCTGCCCAAATTCCTGACCCATAGAATCCATGCTCATAGAACTGGCTGTTGTGTGGTGCTCCTAAATTTATAATTTTTTATATAGTAATTGACAATGTTAATAAGCTCCATCTTTCTCTTCATATTCAATACACTTAGCCTGCTTTGCTTTTCTTCATGGTACTTACAAAATTACATTATACATGTATGGGCTTCCTTTATTTTCTATCTCCAACTAGAATGTAAGGTCGGGGCAATCAGTGCTTGTTGCTATATTCTAACTAGGTGTATTAGTCTATTCTTGCATTGCTATAAAGAACTACCTGACACTGGGTAATTTATAAGGAAAAGCAGTTTCATTGGCTTCTGGTTCTGCGGACTGTACAGGAAGCATGGCTGGGGAGGCCTCAGGAAACTTACAATCATGGCAGAAGGCAAAGAGGAAGGAGGCACATCTTACATGGCTGAAGCAAGAAAGAAAGTGAACAGGGAGGTACTACACACTTTTAAACAACAGGTCCCATGAGAGCTCACTCACTATCACAAGAAACAGCAAGGGGGAATTCAGCCCCCATGATCCAATCGCCTCCCTCCAGGACCCTTCTCCAACATTGGGATTACAATTCACCATGAGATTTGAGCAGGGACACAAATCCAAACCCTATCACCCAGCGTGGGAGATATTTGTTCAATGAATAAATTCATGTCTCCTCTATCAGGTTGTAAGCTCCCCAAGGTTAAAAACAGGTCTGTCTTGACAATCCTGGGTCCCCAGAACACCGGCCAAGTCCCAACACTGACTACATGTTAAGTGACTCTCTTATCTTCATCTGATCCTCACCTCCCTGAGAATCATGAAGTCAGGGGGAATTGGAAGGTACATCTGAGTTCATTTTTCCAGGAGTCACAAACTTGAATGCCTCGGGGCCAGCTAGGAGCATATGTACAAACTAGGTCATAACCTTGTAAGGCACTTGGGAGTGCTGAGGCCTGTGGCCAACTAGTGGACATGTTTGGATGATCAATTACAACACATCTCTTCCGGTCATTCTTCTCTTCCTCTCCGGTCTCCCTGTATTAGTCAGAGTTCTCCAGAGAGGCAGAGCCAAAAGGATATGTATATCCTCCAAATATGTATCACACACACACACAGACATTTATATGGCATTGGCTCATGCAATTGGGAGACCCAGAGGAGCTGATAGTTTAAATCCCAGTTCAAAGGCAAGAAAAGATGAGCAGCTTAAGTAGTGAGGTAGGGAAAAAGGTGGTGGGAGCATGGGTGGGGAATTCCTCCTCCCTACAACTTATGTTCTATTCAGATCCTCAGCTGGTTGAATGATGCCTGCCTACATTGGGGAAGGTGATATACTTTACTGAATCCACTGATTCAAATGCTAATCTCATCCAGAAACACCCCACAGACACACTCAGAAGCCAAGTTTAATCTGGGCACCCCATAGCCCAGTCAAGTGAACACATACATTGAAGCACCACACCCTCCGTCCACTCACTGCCCTTCCTCCCTGTCTCTGTGCCCCCGAAGGCTGTCCCCTCCAGGTGGGACTGCCGGACTTGGCTTCCTTATCCCTGATTCCTGAACGGGTTTGGTTTATGGGAGACAATGGCCAATAAAATCTAGGTAGGAAAGCAGCGAGCTCAGGGAATTTGCTTCCTCTCTCTCCTGCCATGGCTTTGGTATTGGCTGCTCTCCTGAGGCCACTGCTCCTGTCGGGCACCTGCTTCCATGGCTGTTACTCTTGTCTGGCCCCAGCAGCACATTTCCTTCCCTTGTCCCTCCAGGCTACGGTCGCTAGCTCCAGATGCTTTACCAGACCTTGTTGGTTCCCATAACCCCGCCCATTGTAGATGCCTTGCTTTAAATATGTCTGCTGAAAAGTTCATTCCAATCCTTTTTTATTACTATCAATAATAGTAGCATCTTTATTTATAAGCTGCTTGGTCATTTTTCCTGGAGCATTAAATGCTCTTTCAGCTGACCCCTTTGGAGTATGCTGTCTCCTGCCAGAATCCTGAGTGTGACAAACATTTGTAGACCTCATTTGGCCCTAGATTCTGGTCCAGTTCCCTAACCAGGCCAGAATTTTTCTGGTCTCTTCCAGGGACACTGATCTCTGCTTGCCCTCTTCCCCTCCAGGACTGGTTGTTTACCGCCTACCATTTTTACTCTTTCGTTGTTTGGGCGTCTTTCTCAGCATGAGTGGGAATTTTCCTTGGGAGGTTCTTCTTAAGGCCCCCCAGACCCCATGGACTGTCTTATAGAGGGTGATGGTTACCAGTCCCCCACGGAGAGGATGGTTTCAGCTCGAATGCCCCTGGGACTTCAGCTGGTCCTTAGACCTCCAATCTCTGCCATCTCAACTTCCCATCTAGACTTAAAATAGTTTGTCCATATCCACTGCTTTTTGTTCCTGGTCATTAGTATCCAAGGGTCCAGGCAGAGATCAAGAGGTGGATGATGGCCAGGTGCCATGGCTCATGCCTGCAATCCCAACACTTTGGGAGGCTGAGGCGGGAGACTCGCTTGAGCCCTGGAGTTCCAGATAAGACTGATGACATTGAGAGATCCTGTATCTACAAAAAAAAAAAAAAAAAAAGAAAAAGAAAAAATTTACTTAGCCAGGCTCATACACCTGTAGTCCCAGCTACTCGTGTGGCTGAGCTGGGAGGATCATTTGAGCCCAGGAGGTAGAGGCTGCAGGTGCTGCGGTCCTCCCTCTGCACTCCAGCCTGGCTATAAGGTGAGACCCTGGCTTAAACAAACAACAACAACAACAAAAACGGTGGATGAGACCATTCTGCCTTGGTCTGGGCTGCTGTTTCCGGTACCAGTAACTGAGTCAGGTTTCCATTAGACATTCAGGATCTTTGGCGACAACTTTCTCATGCACTTGACTTCAATCAATGTAATCAATGACTTCCCCATACTGGATCCTCCTCACATCTTCCCCCACTGCCAGAATCCCATCACTGCCCGCATTGCTCTGCCACGGCGCAGTCAAAGGAAGTGGGTGCAGCTCTGGCTCGGGTCCCCTTTCTGGGTTCTGGAGAGTCACTGTCACACCTATGTTTCTTCTTTGGAAAAAATGAGACTTTTAGATTGGGTGGTTTAAAAAAAAAGAAAGCCAATGACTGATATTCTCTCCTCCTGGGCCTTCTTTCCCGTAGCACTTTATCAGCAGTTGTAAGTTTCTACTTATTTATTTGTTTATTTCAGATGGAGTCTCACTCTGTCTCCAGGCTGGAGTGCAATGGCACAATCTCAGCTCACTGCGTCCTCCGTCTCTGGGTTCAAGCTATTCCCCTGCCTCAGCCTCCCAAGTAGCTGGGACTACAGGCATATGCCACTATGCCCAGCTAATGTTTTGTATTTTAGTAGAGACAGGATTTCACCATGTTGGCCAGGATGGTCTCGATCTCCTGACTTTGTGATCTGCCTGCCTCAGCCTCCCAAAGTGCTGGGATTACAGGTGTGAGCCACTGCCCCCGGCCCATAAGTTTCGACTTATATGTTGATTATCCAACAAAAGTCCCTCTCCCTACTAGGCCATGAGGCTCCAGCAGACCAGAAGCTTGGTATCCTTAGGTGTGGTACATCATCTGACAATGCGGGGTGCTCAGTAAGTTTTGGTTAAGTGAGTGACTGCCTGGAGGAATTAAACAACACCCTCCTCAGTCCAGCACTGAGTAGACAGCTCCCCAGATTGCCCGGGGACTCTGTTCTGGCCCCCTGCCCAAACTGAGACACTCAAGAGCTCCCTTTGGGGGGAAAAAAGTGTTTTTTTCCTGGTAACCTGCCTAGCTGCCAGGCTCCCTTAAATGCCCCAAGAATATTCCTTCGAGGCTGCGCTGGTAGAACAGCCCAGAATTCTTTGAGGAGCTACATCAGGTTGCCTTTTTTCCCTGGCTGCCTCCTAATATTAACCTGGCACTGGGCCCCTGGCCCCCACGCAGTGATGGGAGGCCCTGGACGGAGCCAGCTAACGGATCCATCTGGAAATAGAAAAATAATCCCAACACTAGCGGTTTTGTCTGTCTCCCCAGTGGGGTGTGGAGCAGGCCCGTGAAAGGGGCTTTGAGGGCCGGCGGGGAGGGCTGTGGATGCCTCTGCCTCCAGCACCAGTTGGATACCTGTGCCCAGGGCCCCAGGACGAGGGGCAAGTCTTCGGGGAGAGGGGCATGGACTCGCCGGTGTTGTAGCAGCCATGAAGCTGCATGACCTTGAGTGAGTAGCTTAGCTTTTCTAGGCTACTTTGCCTCTATGTTCACAATGGGGGTTATAAAGGCCAGTGCCTTGGAATTGATGTGACAGTTAAATAACTTATCTTAACTAACAGAGCACCTAACAATGGTGCCTGGGGCTAGGAAAAGGGCTAAACAAATATGCTCTGGCAGTGACTGTTATTTCTGACTTTAGGAGGTGTGGTTGATAGGCCACAGGAGGACCTTGGGCAAGCCCACTGGGCCCCCATCTTCCCAGATGGGTGATGGGAAGTGGCCCCGGGGCCCTCCAGTCCTGAAAGCCAGTGAGGCAGGGTCAGCAGCTGCTTGTCTGCCCCAAGGAGAGAAGGAGATGCCTTACCCTCGGGGGAGCGTGAGTGGGGCTAGTACCCAGACAGATCACTCACAAGTGTCTGGAAGCTCGAGGAGGCCTATTGCAAGCAGGTCTCAGAGGCAGAAGAGTCTGGGCCTCTCCTGGTGCTGCTCATTACTTCCGTATTTCCGGGGGGACTGAGTGGAGGAGGCGGGCTGGGAGGAAGGAGTTCTTTCCAGACTCAAAGAGCCCAGGTTGGGGACAGACAGCCTCAGGCTGGCTCACCACAGCTCTGCTGCCTGCTCTATGCACAGAAGCCTGTGAGGGGAGAAGCCCTGGGTCTAAGGTCCAGGATCCACCATGCTTTGTGTGTCTTTAGGGAAGTGATGTCCTTCCTTGTTGACTTTTCCCATTCATCGATTCAGCAACTCTGTCTTGAGTGTCACCTCTACTCCAGGTTCTGTCCTTGTCCTTACAAATGTAAATAAATGGCATAATGTTCATCCTCCTGGGGGGCAGGAAGATCACTGTGACGGGTAACTCTTCACGACAAAGGATAACATCCAGGATAATTTTCTGATTTCTATCTCATAAAGTGGTCATGCCAGGAGGTGGGAGGGGCACCCTGGAGAGGGAGCAAGTTTGGGGTATGAGGAGATGACAGTTTTTGTCTTGGACAGGTTGACTTTGATGTGTCCAGAAGACAGCTTTGGGGGACCAAGGGGAGTTGGATGGAGGGGCATGAAGCTTTTGGGAGATGACCGTGCCAGAGATAGAGCATGGGACAGAAGGGCCTGCCTGGGCTTAGCATCCCGACTTCCCTGAGCCCCTCTGCGGTGGTGATGATGATGGTAAGAATGATGATGAAGGCAATGGTGATGATGCTGGTGGTGATAATGACGATGATGGTGATGATTGAGGGCTTCCTTGGTGCCAGACATGCCCTATATCAAGTGGTTTGCATGCCACTTTCCATTTACTGATCAAAACAGCCCTGAGGAGCCGGTTTTAGTACCCCTACTTTGAGAAAGAATTTGTAGCTGAACGGTGGTCATCTTTGGCTGAGTTTCCTAGAAACAAAGCCTAAAAGAGAGAGAGAGAGAGAGGAGAGAGAGAGAGGAGAGAGAGAGAGAGAGAGAGAGAGAGAGAGATTCCGATGTGAGGGATTTAAGGTCTCACTCTGTCACCCAGGCTGGAGTGCAGTGTTGCAATCATGGCTTCCTGCAGCTTCAACCTCCTGCCTTAGCCACCTGTGTAGCTGGGACTGCAAGTGTGCGCCACCCCACCTGGCTATTTGTGTTTTTTGTAGAGATTGGTCTTCGCCATGTTGCCCAGGCTAATCTTGAGCTCCTGGGCTCAAACAATTCAAAGTGCTGGGATTACAGGTGTGACCCAGCATGTATGGGGTTTGTTGACAAAATCTGGGAGGGGTGAGGGCAGCAAAGGGAAGCAGGAGAGGGAAGGGGATGGGGGAGAGGTGAGTCTGTGGCATGAGCTGCACAGCAGGCACAGCCAGGCCTCTGATCCCCACCGCAGGCGCTGGCCTATCGAGGCATCGAAGCATCACTTGGAGACCAGCAGCTGCGCATTTGCTTTGGTGCAGGTGCATGCAGGTATGGGGAGCAGCGTCCTAGTGAGAGAATCTGCCCAGGTTCCCAAAGCTGAACCTGGAGGGTCGAAGACTAAGAGATAGAGCTTGGGCAGCCTTGTTCAGGCTGATCCTAGCATGTGTTCAGGAGATGTTTGTTGAATGGAGCCTGGAACTTTCTATGAGTCCTAACCTAAGGGGCCTCCTTCTCTTGCTCATCCCAGAGCTTGGGGCCTTCAAATCTCTGGCTGAGATGCACCCCAGGTAAAACACTTACAGCTTGTGGGGCCTCCAGCTTATCTCCCTGTGTTGCCTGTGCCACAACGCAGTCCTCTGTCACAGGAGTCCTGAGTGGCTGCCTGAGGTGGGGCTGGGAGACTGTGACTGAGGGGGAGGGGCTGTCAGGGCAAGAAGCCAGAGGCAGGGGCAGCAGGACAGCCTCTTGCAAGGCCCAGGACCACCCTCACCCCTAGCTGCTGAAGGGAAGCAGTCTCACCCACAGGTGTGATGTCCAGGTTCCCCTGGCTGCTGCAAGCGAACCCAGCTCTCAGTGTCCGAGGGCCTCAGGGGCGCTGGTGTCACTGCTGGTCTGGCTGAGTGTGAAGGGCACTCCAGGCTAGAGGAGGGTCTCCCATCTCCTCTCTGAGCCTGTGGTTGGAGTGTGTGCAAGTGTGTGTGTATGAGTGTGCATAAGCGAGGGTGTGAGTGTGAGTATGTGAGAATGTGTGTGAATGTGTGTGTGGATGTGAGAGTGAGTGTAGGAATGCCTCTGTGTGTGTGTGAGAGTGCATATGTGGGTGTGAGTGTGTAAGAATGTGTGCTGTGTGGGTGTGTATGAGAATGTATGAGTGTGTTAGAGTGAGAATGTGTGTATGCAAATGTATGTGTGTGAGTGCATGAGTATGTGGGTGTAAGAGTGTGTGAGAGAATGAGTGTGTATGAGAATATGTGAGTGTGTATGAGAATATGTGTGTACGAGAATGTATGAGAGTGTGTATGTGGGTGTGAGTGTGTGTGAGTGAATGTGTGTGAATGTGTGTATGAGAATGTATGTGAGTGTGAGTGCATATGTGGGGGTGTGTGAATGTGTGTGAGAGAATGTATGCGAATGTATGCGAGTGCATGAATATGTGGGTGTGAGTGTGTGTGAGAGAGAATGAGTGTGTATGAGAATATGAGTGTATATGAGAATGTATGTGTGAGAGTGTAAGTGCGTATGTGGGTGTGGGTGTGTGAATGAGTGTGTGTGAATGTGTGAGTGTGAGAGAATGTGTGTATGAGAATGTATGTGTGAGTTAGAGTGCGTATGTGGGTGTGTGTGAGTGAATGAGTGTGTGTGAATGAGTGTGTGAATGTATGAGAAGATATGCGTGTGTGAGAATGTGTGTATGTGAGAATGGTGTGAGTATGTGAATGTATAAGTGAGTTTGTGTGAATGTGTGTGTGTGAATATTTGTGTGTGTGAGAATGGTGTATGAGAATGTATATCAGTGTGTGTGCACACAAGCATGTATTCTCTCTCTCCTTCGTCCATGCCTCTCTCCATTTCTCCTTCAGTCTCTTCTCCCTTTAAAAGCTGTCCTTCTCCCAGTGCCATTCTGCATGACTCCTTTTTCTCTCTTTCTCCATCTTCCTCTTTTCTTCTCCATTATTCTATCTCCTTACCTCTGTCTTCTCTCTCTCCTGGTTCCCTTTCTGCTTCCATCTCTGTCCCTCAAATTCTGTCTCTCTGCCTTTTTCTCTCCTTTCTTTCCCACTGCTGCCCATGGCGGGGCCTGATGCTGTGTGACTGGGCAAGATGGGTTTCAGGCAGGGATTAAACACTAGTCATAGGGCTATAAAGATCTGATAGGGCTGGACCACAGGGGCCTTCGTGGCTATGGGAGAGCAGGAGGCCTTGAGAGCAGCCCTGGAGGCTGCAGCATTGGTTCCTTGCTGCCGCCTTGCCAGGCAATGCTGATTCTCCTCCAGAGGGCCAGGCTACATTTGCATGTGTGTGTACATGTCTGGGCTCTGTGTGTGTGAGGGGGAGGCTGCCAAGCTGGCCCCTGCAGCTGGGAAAAAAAGAGCCAAGAGATGCAGCTGCCTCCAATGGATGTGTGCTCCATTCATCCCCAGCCATCTTGGAGCTATGATTCCAGACCAAACGCCACTTAGACAACAGATGGCAGAAGGGACTCAACAAAGACCAAAGTCAAGGATGATACCAGACGGCCAGCTGGAGATAGATATGCAGTTATGGCATCAGGCAGTCAGGACCCAACCATACAGTAGGGGAAAGCCTGTGGACCATTCACACATGGAGAGCCAAGCCCAGAGAGGCAGCTTGTTCAAGGTCACATAGTAAGTTATGGCAAACCCAGGGCCAGAAGCCAGGGCTCCCGACTCTATTTTACACAGCTGGCAGACTCTGTCTCCCAACCCTCACCTCCCACTCCTTGGAAGGTCTGACTTTCTCTTTACCTAGTAATTGTCAGGCCCCTTCCTAAGGCTGCAGGCAGAGCCCTGGGGATGGCTGAGCCAGTCAAGCCTCCCCAAATGCCATCTCCTTTCCAGACCCTGATCTGCCAATATTGCTACACCCAGCTATTTATTTATTTTGGGGGGAGTCTCGCTCTGTCACCCAGGCTGGAGTGCAGTGGTGCAATCATGGCTTACTGCAGCCTTGACCTCCCAGGATCAAGAAATCTTCCTACCTCAGTCTCCCAAGTAGCTGGTACTATGGTTACGTGCCCGCCATGCATGGCTAATTTCTATCTTGTAGAGATGGGGGTCTCACTATGTTGCCCAGGCTGGTCTCAAACTCCTGGGCTCAAGCAATCCATCCACCTCGGCCTCCCAAAGTGCTGGGAATACAGGCATGAGCCACTGCACCTGGCTTCAGCCAGCTTTAATTTCCCCAAGGGCTCCAGTGCTCAGACCTTATTACCTCCTTGTTGACCCTACAACCTATCCCCCTGCTGATACAGTTTGGATGTCACCTCCAAATCTCATTATAAATCTCATGTAATCCCCAGCATTGGAGGTGGGGCCTTGTGGAGGCATTTGGGTCACAAGGGCAGATCTTTCATGGTTTGGTGTGTCCTTACCACGATAGTAAGTGAGTCCTCACAAGTTCTAGTTGTTTCTAAGTTTGTGGCACCTTGTCCCCCACTCTCTCTTTTGCTCTTGCTTTCACCATGGGATGTGCCTGCTCCCACTTTGGCTTCTGCCAGAGTGAAAGCCTCCTGAGGTCTCCCCAAAAGCCGAGCAGATACCGACCTTATGCTTCCTGTACAGCCTGCAGAACCAGGAGCCAATTAAACCTCGTTTCTTTATAGATGACCCAGTCTTTGGCATTTCTTAATAGCAACACAAGAACTGTATAACACACATGCTATGTCCCATTCCTCCAGGGCCCAGCTTGTGTCATTGCCAGCAGGGAGCCAGCCAGGCAGCTGCTCCAAGAACTCTCCCAGGATCATGTGCAAATCACTGTGTATGGGGTGATGATTGTGGATGCTCATCTGTGTGCTACTTTCTGCATCCCCAATGCCAGCAGGTGGTCAGCCCTTTAGATGTTCTGGTTGCTGGAGTTTGGAAAGAGCTGAAAGCCAGAGTTGTGTGATGTTAAGTCTCTTGTGAGCTCAGTGAGAAGATGAGGGTCCCAGAGGGGAAGAACAGAGGCAGAGCACCTCTGAAACAAGGAGAAGGGGGAAGGTGACATGTCCTTAGATTCATAGAGAACAGGTAAAACCTCAGGGGAGGAGGGAATGCTCCATGGTGTTCTTAGGCAGGCTAGGCCCAACATTTTAATGTTCCAGCTTTGGTAGAGCTTCCTATGTCCAAGGTGTGTCACTAGGTCACTGGACATAAAGGGACATCTGGCCCAATGAGCACTTTCGGGGCCACAGATGGGAGTAGAAGGACAGAGAGACTTCTCAGAATGTGGTATTTTGCATAAGACCCCAGGACTTTTGCATAACCAGGGTAGGGGGCTGTAAGGGTGTCTCCATACTGACCAAGATGAATTTCCTGCCAGCATGTAGTAAGGAAACTCAAAGTAAAATGTTTAGTTTATCCGAAGGAAGTAAAGGAAGGTCGTATTTCATGTACCCTGAGTTGTGGGCTGAGATTTAGCTCTTGTGCACACTGAATACATGAATAAGACAATGAAAGAAGAATGGGAGTCCCTGTCTCCTCTGTAGCACAGTAGAGTCCTTTCAGGGACCTTCACCTAACAGAGCACCTCCTGCCGATGGGATTTCCAACAGAGTTAAACCATGGAATGACTATTTGGAGGCCAAAGGGACCTCTGAATCACCCAGATATGGCTATTCTGGTGTTGCATTGGGTCGATCAGGATGAAAGCGGTTAGGACTGGGGCAAGGGACAAACCCACCTTCTCTGTTTTCTTGGATTCTGAGTCCCCTCGGGGGGCATACAGCCCACGGAGACATATTTACTGCCTCCTTTCTCCTGGCCCATGGGAGTGGATGCTGATAGAGTGAGGCTGGGGCATTGGTGCCAGCTGCTGCAGCAACCTGGCCCACATCTGGTGATGTGGACTGGGTGGGGCTGCACGGGCTACATGAGGGCCAACTCAGTATCTGGCCAAAAAAAGGTTAGAGGCGAGCTGGGCTCTGGGAGCCTTGGGCCATGGAGTGCTGCCCATCACAGCTGGAGGAGCCGTCAGCTGGTCACACCAGGCTCCCCGACACGTAAATCCCTGCTGGGAATGAACGCCCCCTTGTGCAAGATCCTTGTCTGCCTTGAAATAGGTCACAGAGTTGAAGGATCACAGAAATCCTAGCCTCAGAAGCGTGGAATCATAGAATCTGAAAATCAGCACCAGGCAGGATTCCAGGATTTCTGAGCTTCTGAGCTCTGGTATCGAAAGGCATTAGAAGTCTAGCACTTTTGGCATAAAATGTTGTGGCTCAAGTGATGACCTAGGAATCACAGACTCACAGAACCTTGTACTTGGATGACCCTTGGCAACTCTCAAGTCGGATCGACACCCCGATGCAGCATTCCCTTTTAGAAATTTTCAGAAGGTAGACAAGGAGGTTACAGCAGGGAAGGAAGGACACAGGAGGTTTCAGTGTGGGATGATTTTAGGAGTTCTGGCTCGAGATTCCTGACCCCGAATGTCTTTGTCAGTGGCTATCACTGAAATTCCTCTGCTGGCTGCTCTTCCTTTGGACCTTGCAAATCTGCTAATCTAAAGGATCTGCTCTGCCATAAACCACTCCCGGGTCAGCCGTGCTCTCAGGACCTTGATGAGCAAGCAACTCAAGATCCAGACGGCAACCCCAGGCCTCTCCCAGCCCCCATCCTGGGGCCCTCTCCCTGCCCCCAGCACCATCTCCCACCCCCCAGGGCCATCTTGGAGTCCTCCCTTCCTTTGCCTTGACCACCCAGCTCTGGCAGGAAACCAGCCGCCTGGGAGAGGCTATTCCAACAGTCCTGAGCCCGGCCGTGGAGGTACGGTGTGGTCCCACCGGTAATCCCACCACCGCCTGGGGGCAGGCGGCATGGGCACCAGCCTATAATTTGGGGGTGAGAGATGGGACACCCAGGTCAGCTTTGACCACAGGGTCCCCAGAGGAAGGGAGGGGTCCAGCGTCTTGGAGAATCAAAGCCTTCCTCTCAGCTCCCTTGGTGACCATGAAGATGAAAATATTTATGGACAATTTTCCTCACTCTGGGGACAGGCTGAGCACAGAATGGGGCTTTTTTTTTTTTCTCCCTGGCTATGGCTGGCCTCTCAGGATGGCAGGAGCTGGGACAAACTCAGGCTGTTTACCAGGTCTACAGAAGCCCCAGAGAGACACAACCACATACAGTTTCCCCTTTTTTCAACAGGGACGTGAGCCTCTGGAAAGATTCCCAGAGGAACAAGGGTGAGTTTCTCTCCAATGTTAGCTTAATTCTTGATGGGATCGAAGGGATTTTTTTTTCTCCCTGAGAGATGGGGGGAGTGTGTTTTGGTGAATAACATGTTTCCCATAATTTGTCTTTTGAAAACACAAGGAAATTTGCGTATGTGGCTGAAACGGCCTGGACAGAACCTTCTGGAAAGGCTGGTCCCTCATTTCCCCACCGTGTCAAGCTGCTTGAACTCAATAAACACTTGTTGACTGAATGAATGGGTCATAGAAACCGTAAGCTGGAGCTGGAAGGAAGGCCCCGTGGAGATTCTCCTTGCCAAACTACTCAGGTTTCAGGCAGGGAAACTGAGGCCCAATGAGGGGAAAGGGATGGAGATTGCATACAAGTACAGATGTATACGATTATAGATTACAGTTCAGGATGAAGATAAGGGTGATAATGATCATGATGAAAGTCTTTTTCTGGGTATTGGGTGTTTTCCCATTTACCAAAAGCTTTTTCACTGGCCAGACTTCCAGCAAGACTGTGGAGGAGGCAAGGGAAAGATTGGAATTCTCTGCCTTATGGACCAGGAGAGAGAAGTTCAAAGATGTCAAGCAATCTGTCCGCTCAGCCAGAAAGGGGTGAGGTGAGGTTCAGCAAACAAACCAGGCTGCTTTCCATCACTCGACAGGCAGACACCCCTCCTGTGAAATTCACTCCCCACCCTGAAAGGAGGGAGCTGCCTAAGCCTGAGTTTAAATCCCAGCTCTAACACGTATGAGCTGTTGAAAGAGCTCACTGTGCCCATTCAAGCCTCAGTTTTCCCAGCTGCCATGTGGGGCTTGCGTTCCTCATCTATCCCCATGGCCTCATGAACTGGTATGAGAATAGCATTTGAGAATGGATATGAGCCCTCCTTGGAAATTGTTAAACAAGGGTCGGGGGTTCCTGATGCTAAAATGATGATGTGTTAGTGGATCTGTCTGTCCATCCAAGGGAGACAGTGTTTCAATTCCAGCTCTTGAGATAAAAATAGCTTTAAGGGAGGAGGGGGACAGCTCCCTAGGATATCTGGGCAGGATAAAAATAATCCTCAAGAACAGCTGGCTCCTTTTCTCCACTTGGTATTCACCGCAGTCTTCTGATCTCTTATTTGGTTTCCCAAGTCGACCCACCATCCCAGGCAAACAATCCTCCTTGTTCTGGGGCCAGGCGGTGGCAAATATATTCCAAGCTTTGGGAGTAGAGGCTTTGAAAGCAAGAAATATGGGTCCCATCCCAGTTCTGTTTACAACTCGCTGTGTGGCTCTAGGCAGGTCATTCTGAGTCCTCTTCCCACAGCTCTCTTCTTCCTCAGTGCAGGGCTGGCCAATAGAACTTTCTGTAAGGATGGAAACATTCTTTATCTGTATGGTACAGCACGGTAACTACCAGGGCTACTGAGTACTTCTAGGGTGGCTAATGCAACTAGGAAACTTAATTTCTATTTTTTTTTAATTTTAAGGAATTAAAATTTAAGTAGCTACATGTAACTGGTGGCTATCATATTGAACAATGCAAGCCTTTCAAATAAGGATGAGAAAAACTGCTGCCCCCTCGTCCTGGGGTGAGAAGGAGCCCTAATGTGCACACAGAGCCTGGCAGATAAGATGCTCACTGCTTCCTCACCTCCTTCTCCTCTCCTGACCCCTTCAACTGAGAATTTACAAGTGTCTTTGAGCAGAGGAATTCCCCTTTGGGGACATTCAACTCCCTGTGGAGACTGGCTGGAGAAGTGGAAGGGTGGTGGGGGAGAGGGACCCTAGGGGCTTCTGTGATGAGTAGGTTCAGAGAGCAGGGGACAAGGCCAGCTCGGAGAGGGACCAAAATGACTGCATCTGCCAACTCCGCCTCTATTTTTGGTGCTCACGGGCACCAGTGCTGGAAAGGGGCCCATCTTCGAAATTCCTTTTCTTCACATACAGTGGTTGAGAACATGGGCTGTAGAATCAGATGGTTCTAGGTTAGTGTTTCAGTTCCATCAGTTACCAGCTGTGAGACCTTGGGCAGGTTGCCAGCTTCTCTGTTTCTCATCTGTAAAAGGAGCAGAAGAATGTCTACATCTGAGGATTTTGTGAGCAATCAATGAGCTAATCTGGCAAAGCTCTTTCAGGAGGCTCCACAGATATCAAGAGCTTAAAAAACAGATGTCATGGCCAATCTTATATAAACAGAGCCTCTTAACATCCACACCCACGCAGACCAGAGTCCAGTCAGATGCCTACAATGCCTTTGATGCCACATCTCCAGACAACCTCTTTTTTGGTGGTCTTCAGGGTGAGGAAGTGACCACACACAGGAACAAGTCCTGGCACCCTCAGACGACAGACAACCCATCAAATTTCACACTTGGAAGCCATCCTGAAGTATCTAGTGCTTGGATCTCCTTTCCATTGCCCCTGCCAAATGGAAATCTCTTGAGACCCATCCAGAGACAGGAGCCCCATCACCTCCTGAGGCCTGGGAGCTCAGGGATGGCTGTCTGTCTGTGACTTCCCACCCCTGGTCCTGGTGGAGTCTCCACTTCCCAGTCTCAGTTTCCATTCATTGTTTCCCCAGGCTGGAGGTGTCTGCAGATCAGCCCTGGTCAAAATGCCTAGCACAGGACCTGGCTTCTGTGGGTTAGGGGCAGAGTCATCTTTGTTTAACTGGAAGAGTTAAAACTCTTCCTTTCGCCTCAGGCTCCAGCATGGCTTGGCCTGGCACTGTATTGTGGGGGCTGTATGGGGGTGTGGCTGATGTGAGACAGAAAAGACATCTGATCCAGTCAGTGATGTGCTGAGATTGGCTCAGACCAGCTGGCATGCCTCTTCCCAACTTTACACTTGAGGACTGAATGTTGCTAGCTCGAAATTGGCCATGATGGGCATATTTACATGATGGAAATTGGCAGATGCTAAAAATCAGGACTTTTTCACTCCCTTTTCAGAGAGTTGGCTGTTAACTAACACACCGCTATATGCAGCCTGCAGTGGGGTGGGATGAGGCAGGTATGGGGGATTGAAGAAAGGTTCCCCAGAGGAGATACTTTCTGACACTTGCAGAATACATATCTAGAAAAGGAGAAAACACATCCCCCCTACCCTGGCTAAAGAAGGAACTTAATATGCAAAGTACCAGAGGAATGGAAAATCCTGTATTTTATTGAAGAAATTGCAAGGAGCTGAGTGTAGCTGGAATGTATGATGTTGTGGAAGAAGGAAGTTTTGAGGAGGTCGCAGCATCAAATGATGCCCCTAAATTGAGCAAGATCTGGGTCTGTGCTCAAGGGAGTGGACGGCAGATCCAGCGGAGGAGGGAGGGAGCTGCTTCTGAAGTGTGCACAGCACTGGCCTAGATAAGAGAGGGCAGTGGTGAGCTAATCCATGGTTAATACTAGGGTCTCGGGGGAAAAGAGCCCTAATTAATAGCATTTGCCAATTCCTGAGGTGTAAATGCTCCCACCATGGCCTGTTTGAAGTTACCTTAGTGACATCACCAAACACCAAGTTTAGAAGAGGTGCTTATATTGAGTTTCCAACCCCCACCCTTACGAAAGATGTAAATAACTTCACTGGTATAGAAAATATAAAACATAGTAAAATAACAAGAAAGAGATGAGTTTGGGGTATTTATCACTTTTACTTTTTTTTTTTTGAGACGGAGTTTCGCTCTTGTTACCCAGGCTGGAGTGCAATGGCGCTATCTTGGCTCACCGCAACCTCCGTCTCCTGGGTTCAGGCAATTCTCCTGCCTCAGCCTCCTGAGTAGCTGGGATAACAGGCATGCACCACCATGCCCAGCTAATTTTTTGTATTTTTAGTAGAGATGGGTTTTCACCATGTTGACCAGGATGGGCTCGATCTTTTGACCTCGTGATCCACCTGCCTCGGCCTCCCAAAGTGCTGGGATTACAGGAGTGAGCCACCGAGCCCAGCCCCTATCACTTTTACTTTTAATATAACTCACCTAATTGGAAGTTTATACAATTAAAATTTTAATAATGGCTTAACAGCAGCTCACACAATTCTTGAAAATTCAGCTGTCTGTTCTCATTAGCTTTTTCCAGGTTTCTCCCCCCCCCACCCCCGACGAGAAGGGATTTTTGGTCTATTTCTCTGGAAGTGGTGGGGGCTCCCAGATTCCCAGGCTTCGTTTTCCTAACCTGAGGGACAAGAGCAGGTTTATCACAAAGTCCCAAGGATCTGACAGATCCAAGACTCTGGGTGGCTTCCTGGCACAAGGCGGTGGTCCCCAGGACACCAAAGTTAAGAGCAAATGATTCTCAGAGAGATTTTCATCCAGGAAAAAGAACAGTCCGCTGCCAGCGCTGGCATATTTCATGTCCTCATCAGCTGTTCACTTCAAGAATGCTGTTTTATTCAGAAGCCACTGGCACCTAAACCATCTGAGAAAATAATAATAACAAGAGTAGTAATAAATAAACCTCCATTTATTTTACTTTTTCCGGGCACTAGCCACTGTTCTACGTGCTTTATACACATTAACTCACTTCATACTCAAATCCTAGGCGCGATGTAGATGTTACTATTAAAATACCAATGGAAAATATTAGGGTGCTGTTATTATCACAACTGAAAAGGTACAAAGAGTTAAACAGCACACCCAAAACCACAGAGCCAGAGCTCAACACTGGGGTTTACACCAGGTAGCCTGCTGTTAGCTACTATCAACACGAACCACAAGGGCGGCAACTAGAGGAGACCCCATTAGCTTGAGGGGCACGTTGTGCCATGATCAGCTGCATTTGCCCTGAGAGCTCACCTCCCAGGGACTGGTGAAGTTGGGAGAAATGGATAATCACCACGGACGTGCATGTCAGTTCCCCCAATTTCAGAGGTGAGGAAAAGGCTCAGAGAGGTAAAGGGAGTCTGCTTCCCAAGGTCCTGAGGCTAATATAAGGTGGTGCTGTGTGTCAATTTGGCGGCACCCTGCAACCAGCCTCAGGCATGGGTTTCATATGAAATCATAACCCTTCCTGGATATCTAGATAGGTGAGACCCCAAATAAGAATCTGGTTGAAAAAAATGCAGAAAATAGGGGGAAAATACCCCTCAATGAATACATTACCCACTCCAAGAGCGAGAGGAGTGGTATCACCTATCTCTGGTCACCTGATCACCTATTAGAGCATTTGTTGTCATCTCCTTTTTTTTTTTCTTTTTGAGACAGTCTCACTCTGTCGCCGGGCTGGAGTGCTGTGGTGTGATCTCAGCTCAAGGCAACCTCCACCTCCCAGGTTCAAGTGATTTTCATGGCGTGGGCCACCACGCCCAACAAATTTTTGTATTTTCAGTAGAGACAGTGTTTCACCATGTTGGCCAGGATGGTCTTGATCTCTTGACCTTGTGATCCACCCGCCTCAGCCTCCCAAAGTGCTGGGATTATAGGCATAAGCCACCGCACCCAGCCTATCTCCCTTTTTAAAAAAAATTAAAAAAAATATTTTGAGATGGAGACTTGTGCTGTTACCCAAGCTGGAATGCAGTGGTGTGATCTTGGCTGACTGCAATCTCTGCCTTCTGGGCTCAAGCGATTCTCCTGCCTCAGCCTCCTGAGTAGCTGGGACTATAGGCATGCACCATCATGCCTGGCTGATTTTTGTATTTTTAGTAGAGATGGGGTTTTGTCATGTTGGCCAGGCTGGTCTCGAACTTCTGACCTTAAGTGATCCACCTGCCTCGGCCTCCCAAAGTGCTGGGATTACGGGCGTGAGCCACTGCATCCAGCCTGTCATCTCCCTTTTGCTTGTGCAAATGCCTGAGGCTGTGGTAGGATTGTGCCCTAAGAATAGCCATTTGGGCTCATAAACAAAGGAGAAACATATTCAATAAGCGTTAATCCAGATAGACTAAAAGGGTAGATGATACCTAATAGGGGCTCCACTCAGGGGAACAAAACTTTACTGCACCAGAGGAGGCACATGAGAAAATCCTAGGGGTTCCTCATGGTCATCAGATTAGTGTGAATATTGCGGTGTGGTTGCCAAAAAGCTAACATGCCCTCAGGTTGGATTAACAGGAGCATAGATTATATATGGGAGGAGGTGATAGTCTTGCTGAACTCTGTGCTAGCCAGATGCCACCCAAACCCGTGAGCTTTGTTGTGGTCACTTGGCTGTAGTTGAGTACTGACTGCAATGCCCTTGGAGGAGACCATGACGGAAGACATAAAAGGGGTACCAGATGAGGACTGATTGGAGGAAATGAGAATGCTGGGCCTGGAAAAAGGATGGCTTGTGAGGAAGACAGGGTTGTTACTTTCAGGGTGATTTCAGCCAGAGTCAGGCTTCAGCTGATTCCAGAACTGCAATTCTCAATAGTCACTGTGAAAGGAGCTTTAGCACGTTGACACTTGGAGATGCATCTGAAGAACTCTTTGCAGAAGTGGCTTCTTGGATTGGGAGGCATAGTGGGGTGTGTGTGTGTGGGTGTGTGGGTGTGTGTGTGTGTGTGTGTGTCTCCTCTGTCCTCATTTTGTGACAAGCGGAAGTATCCAACTTTTCCTGGAACTACCTGCAGGCAGTAATGTATCACATTGCATGGTCTGGGCATGGGGTAAGGAGGTAGCCAAGATCTTGGAGATCAGATTGCCGCTGGAGGAGGGAGAATGATGTCCCTCTAAAACAGCTAACTCTCCAGTGTGGCTGACGCCAGATTTGCCACATAGGAGTTGACTGACCACATCATGGAACCAACCAGACATTGACCTGGAGGAATTTTCAGCTCTGAAATTCACTTGGTGGTTCCATCACCACTGACTGGTTACTACTCCTTGCGTTGTAAAGAGAACTCATCCCCTGTGCATGCGTGCACGCAGCGCACACACACAGACACAGACACGAATGTTCATATGTTGTAATGAACACTGGACTTAGGGCCACAGTTCTAGTCCCAGTTTTGTTACCTTGCTGCTGGCTGGAGTTGGGCAAGACCCTTCTTTCCGGATTTGGTTTATTTGTCTCTAAATCAGAGATGTAGATATCTGTCATGTCAACCTGATGGGGTTGTTGCATGGAACCCCAAAGTACTAAATGTGACATTGTTTTGGCTATGAATGGAGGAGGGGACTGTTACTGTCATTGTCATTGTGATCCCCTGATCTGTCTGGTACAGACCAAAGTTCTTGTTCCTTTGATACATAAGCTAGGATGCTTTCAGCTGCTAGTGAAGGAGGACCCAACTAAAAGTGGCGTCAACAATGAGGGACACTGTTGTTTTGAGAAAGATCAGTCCAGCAGTGCCTATTTCAGCATCTCAGTAATGTCTTTAAGAATCCCTACCTCCCTTCCCCCCCCGCCACCCTCTTTCTCTCTTTCTTTCTTTCTCTTTTTGACAGAGTTTTGCTCTTGTTGCCCAGGCTGGAGTGCAATGGCACAATCTCAGCTCACCACAACCTCTTCCTCTCGTGTTCAAGCGATTCTCCTGCCTCAGCCTCCCGAGTAACTGGGATTACAGGCATGTGTCACCATACTCTGCTAATTTTGTATTTTTAGTAGAGGTGGGGTTTCTCCATATTGGTCAGGCTGGTCTCGAACTCCTGACCACAGGTGATCCACCTGCCTTGGCATCCCAAAGTGCTGAGATTGCAGGTGTAAGCCACTGTACCCAGCTTTTTTTTTAAGATGGAGTCTTGCTCTGTTGCCTAGGCTGGAGTGCAGTGGCGCAATCTCATTTCCCGAGTTCAAGCAATTCTCCTGCCTCAGCCTCTTGGGTAGCTGGGATTACAGGTGCCCACCACCATGCCCAGCTAATTTTTGTATTTTTATAGATACGGAGTTTCATTGCGTTGGCCAGGCTGGTCTCGAGCTCCTGACCTCAAGTGATCCACCTGCCTTGGCCTCCCAAAGTGCTGGGAGGCATGAGCCACCGCGCCTGGTCAGGATCCCGTTCTTTCTGCCTTTCCTCTTGGCCACCCTCAGTTTGTTGGCTGTGGACCTATGGCTTGTCATCTCACAGTGGCAAGATGACTGCAGCCTCTCCACAAAGCACAACCGCATCCCACAAAGTCCAATGGGGAGAAAGGGACAGGTCGCTGGTCTGTGTCCTCTTGTAAAAGTGGGGAAAACTTTCTCAGAAGACCCCAGCTGATGCAATTCTTCTCATATCTCAGTGGCCCAAAATGTATGTTCATGTCCAGGCCACTCACTGGCCAGAGGAAGAACATCACAGTTTGGGGTTTGGGAGGGACACAGTCTCCACTGAAGGACGAAGAGGTTGGATGTAGATGGAACTCTGTTAGCAAGGACCCAACAACGGTGTCTGCCTCTGTGGATGTCCTGAGATGATGGTCAACCTGTCCCCAGTTCTGCCTCTCTTCCCCTCCTCCCTCCTTCCCTGATTCTTCCCTCCCTTCTTTCCTTTTCCATCTAAGACTTACTGAGGGGGTCTATGGAGACAAGACACAGCCGGCCGGGTGCAGTGGCTCATGCCTGTAATCCCAGCACTTTTGGAGGCCGAGGTGGGCAGATCAGGATGTCAAGAGATCGAGACTCTCCTGGCCAACATGGGGAAACCCCGTCTCCACTAAAAAAAATACAAAAATTACCTGGGTATGGTGGTGCATCCTGTAGTCCCAGCTACTTGGGAAGCTGAGGCAAGAGAATTGCTTGAACCTGGGAGGTGGAGGTTGCACTAAACTGAGATCACACCATTGTACTCCAGCCTGGCAACAGAAGGAGAATCCATCTCAAAAAAAAAAAAAAAAAGACAGAGCCAAAGCCGTGCAGGGCCCTTGTTGCATAGGTGTGTGATGTACCAGGCAGGATAGGGGCTGGCATGGCAGAGCCCATACTCCAGTGAAAAAGAGCTGGAAGGGCATTCCAAGCAGAGGGGGCTACAGAAGCCAAGGCCTGAAACTATCAATTGCCTCCATCCCCACCCTAGGCTGCTGGGGGTGGCCCAGAACTCCTCACTCATGGCTTGTTTGGGATAGCCAGTGGTTCTGGACACATTACTGGGGAGCGGCCAGAGACCTTAGCTTGCCACAGTGCTCACATCTGGAAAATGGATCTAATGCTTCCAAGGATGACTAACTGTGTCAAGGTTGGAGAGACAGGTTTGACCCTCTGCAGTTAGCACAAAGAGGGGAGGCCCTGCTTCTCCACACCAGCCCCGTTAACTCTGTGTGACTTTGAGAAAACCATGAACCCTGTTTCCGAGACTCAGTTTCTCCACCTGTAAAATGAGGAACTCTTTTTTTTTTTTTAAATGGAGCCTCGCTCTGTTGCCTAGGCTGGAGTGCAGTGGCGCGATCTCATCTCCTGAGTTCAAGCCATTCTCCGTAGGCACTTGGCCTAGCCCTTGGGAAATAAACCCAGAGAGAGGAAGAGGCAGAAGGTCCCAGAAGGTGGGAGCATGTGCCTAGCAGGTGCTGGCTGCTAGCCTTGAACTTCCTTGACCTCTGCTTTATTCCTTCTGGTAGAGTGATTGTTTTTGGAATTTTGGCGGCCACCAGGCCACAGTGACATGGTCCTGTAGGCAGAGCCCAGGCCCTAGGAGACCATGGCCATGAGGACAGCCAGCACTGGCTCCAGCGTTGGGGCCTACTCTGGGGAGAGAAATGGGCCGGCATTGCCTTGCAGGGATAAGGGAGACACCATGAGAATCTGCCTCCCTCTCCAGCCTTGAGTTCAATTCAACTCATTTTACTAAAATGCTTTGTCCTGGGTGCTGGGAACACAGCCATGAGCAGGTAGGCAGAGCAGCCCCTGCCCTCAGGGAATGTATGGTCTACATTTAACCAAGGAATTATGGGAATTAAAAGTCAGTGGGGAGGCAGGGCATGGTGGCTTATGCCTGTAATCCCAGTATTTTGGGAGGCCAAGGTGGGCAGATCACCTGAGGTCAGGAGTTCAAGACCAGCTTAATCAACATAGCAAAACCTCGTCTCTACTGAAAATATAGAATTAGCCAGGTATGATACCACATGCCTGTAATCCCAGCTACTCGGGAGGCTGAGGCAGGAGAATCACTTGAATCTGGGAGGCAGAGGTTGCGGTGAGCTGAGATCACCCCATTGCACTCCAGCCTGGGCAACAAGAGCAAAACTTGGTCGCAAAAAAAAAAAAAGTGGGGACCCATCCCTGCCTTCCCCGGTTCTTCCACTGAACATGACTCACTTCTCATTTCTTTCTTTCCTGCTTAACCATCACATCCTCAGAGAGTGTGATTATCTAAATAAAATAGCCCCGCTCATTCTCCCACTCCACTCTGCTTAGAGGTCTTCAGAGCACTCTATGACCTGACGTCATAGAACAGATTTGTGTATTTTCTGCTCCTCTGTTAAGACAGAGGCTTTGTGTTATGTTCTTCAGTATATCTGCAGCACCTAAAATTGGGTCTTCCATGTGCATTGGGTCTGCACATGCCCAACAAATATCTGTTGGTGGGTGAGGGTCATCGTGGAGGAGAGGGAGGAGGTGGCAGGGGGAATTCCCCTGGTCTAATCTGCTGGATTTACATTCATTCATGTTTTCATTCAGGCGTTCATTCCATCATTCGCTCAGCACTTGTGGAGAACATCCTGTGTGCCAGGCATTGTGCTTGGTGCTGTTGTCAGATGATAAACATGTCTGTCCAGCAGGGACCACAGCTTATATTTGCCAGAGGCCAGCTCAGGGGCTGATGAGTGATGGCATCTCCCTACCAGGTAAAGAATGACTCCATGGTTAGACATGAATTGTGCAGGGAATTGGAAAGACTGGAGGACTCTAGATCTTCTCCTAGTGGGAGGACCCTGGTTCTCCTCCAGGTTCTGCAGTACTGCTTAAACAAGCTTGATTTGAGGCGGGACTTTCTGACCTGCATTTTTTTGTCTGTCTTTCTTTTTGCTGGCCTCCTTCCTCAGACCATAGCACTTCTAGAGCAGAAAACCCAGCCTGGTGCACAGTGGGTCCTCAGAAGCAGCTTGGTGGGTAAATGGATGCGGATTGATACTTGGGGTGGTATGCAACCTCTGTCTCGCAGGTTAAGACTTCCTCTAGGGCCACGTGTGCAGGCTTATGCCTGTAATCCCAGCACTTTGGGAGGCTGAAGCAGGAGGATTGCTGGAGCCCAGGAGTTTAAGACCAGCATGGGCAACAAAGTGAGACTGTCTCTATTAAAATGGAAGAAAAAAAAAAGACTTCATGTAGTGGTTCATTCATAAACATTTTGCGAGCACCTACTGTGTGCCCACCATTGAAGCTATTGCAACCAACAGCTTCTCCCAAGACAGATGCACCATAGAGACCAATGGGTCCATGGCTGAGCTGCTTGAGCAGGGGGCAAACCATGTGTGTGGTCCCTAAAAGTCCCTCCCAGGCCAGGAATTCCCATCCTGAGGCATCTACAGAGGCCTGGCAGCCCCTGTCCACCTGGTTCCCAGGCTTACTGCCTTCTGCCTCATAGAAATGGGTCCCTTAGGGCTGTTTGGTGATTGCCCTGTCCCCTCTGCAGGGTGGGCAGTGGCTTAGTGTCTTCCACATTCAATGTCCATCAGAACTGTTCATGCCCAGTCACTGGCTCTGTGCCAGGAACCTACCTGGCAGAAAGACTGGGTGTGAGGAGACAGCAGAGGCAGGATACAAGGTCCTTCCTTGGAATTCTTCCCAGCATCCATGCCTCCTCTTCCCAGCTGATCATGAACTCCCGGAAGGCCGTGAGCCTCATTTCCCTCCCAACCTAGCAAAAATGCATTTAGCCCTCAGTATTCATTTACAGAATTGAATTTCCTGTTGAATAACAGTCTCATGCCTCCAAGCTCAGGGCCCACACGGATCCTCATGTCTGATGCACCTATTACAGACGAGCAAAGTGAGGCTCTGAGAGGGGTGCCCTCAATCTTTTTGGGTGCTCATGGGTTTCTCATGGATCTTTTGGAGTGCCCTCAGTGAAGCAGGGTTCCCTGGCACTAAGCCTTGCCTATTCAGATTTGTGAGTGACACCAAGGCCTTTGGAAAGGCCTTGGTGCTTAGCCACTGATCTGCTGCCTGACCCCTCAGGAAATGCAGTCCCTTGCCCGGAAATGGCTTTGTGTACAGTGAGTTGTGTGGTATCACACACACAAAACAGTGGAGAGAGCTGGACAGTTTCTCCACTGGGCCTCACCTCCTCAATCCTCCTTCAAAATCTACCTGAAATCCACCTCTATCCTCTTGGCCTTTTTGTAACTCTTTCACCGGAGATGTCCTTCTCCCCCGTGGCTGCACATTTATCCAGCACATCTTTTAGGATCCAAATGCCACCTCCTCCTGGGAGCCTTCCTTGGTTTCTTTCCATCCCTTAATCAGCTTTGCAATTCAATTGGTCTACATCTCATTGGCAGCATTTATCACATTCTCCTTATGTTACCTTTATGCAGTTGCAGGGGGTTCTCCATGACACAGTGATGTCTGGTGTCTCCCATCCAGAATCTCTTCCCTAACCGAAGTTGCCATGCATGTCTGCCCACATTACAAATGCCTGCATGACCAGAAGGCAGGACCATTTTTGTGCCTGTCACCACAGTGGCAGACCCTTCCACCCCCATCCCTGCCCCAGAGTCTGGTACAGGGGTTTGCTTGAGCATATATTGTATCCCAGACTCCATGTGTTGGGCTGGGTGTGGGGAGACAGAGATAGATCTGCCAATGACAGTGCCATGCCACGTGTGCTGCAATCTGGGTGTGGGGCACAGCAGCTAACCAGAGTCAGGTGAGCTCTAGGCTGCCCCTAGAAGAACAATGAGGTGTGAACAGGCAGAAATGGGGCAAGGGAAGAACGTGGGAGGAAACAGTATGGACAAAGCGTCGAAGTAGCCAAGCTTACCTGAGCCTGGGTGCAGGAATTGGAGAGGCTGGAGCTCAGGAGGCAGGATCTGAAGCTGGGGTGGCTGGGGAGGATCTGCACAGAACCCCTTAAAGGCTAACATTTGGATCCTCATGACAAGATGCAGAAGTTTGGAGTTAGGCTACCTGGGTTCAAATCCTGCCTCCACCACCTACCAGTTAATGTCAGCTTTCCCATCTGTAAATGGAACGTAACAGACCTCTCTTAAACCCTAGCCCTGTGTGGGTCAGGGTCTGGACTAGGGCATGGCACATGCAGAGATGCAGCATACCAGGAGACGCCAAGAAAACTCAACAATGAGGTCAATTGCCCAAAGCAGTACCCCCGAACGCCTAAGTAATCAAGATATTTTTTGATGCAATACTTTTCAAAGTATCAAAATTAATGCAAAACCCCACGATGAACAAAATATATAAAATGTAAATAAAGACAGGGTCTTCATGGTACTAAGTATGCAATTAAAAAAACATTAGTTATGATTGAAGAGGGCGTTCTCAGCCTTAGGGGGCCGTGGACTTCTGAAGCCTGGAGGAAAGCCTGTGGCCCCTCTCCCTTGAAGAATGCACAAGCATGCTCAATTTGTGCACAGTTTGGGGGTCTTCCTGTACTCCCTGGGGTTCAGGCAGATGGAAGTTAAGAACTCTGGCTCAACACGGGGGTGCGGGGGTGGCAGAGGTGGTTCCACACGCCAGCCAGCAGCCTGCCGGTTCCCCAGTCCCACGACGAGCCTCCCTCCTGGCAGCCATGGGTGCTCTGCCCTCTGCAGGAAGCAGCGCACAGCTATGCAGCTCCCCCCACCCCCCTACCTCCCCTCTCTCGGCTTGGGACTTTTCCTAAAGTTTGTTGAAACCAGACACCTTGCTCGACCGAGCCCGCGTGCAGCTACGGTTTAAAAGGCCGCCTTCAGCGCCCCCTCCCCGCCCCCAGCGGAGACTTCAAAAGGCCCGGCGGGCGCCGCGGCCCCAGCACCTATGAGCCGCCCCCCGCTCTCGGAGCCCGCGCCGGAGTCCGTGGACGCAGAGCGGCCGAAGTTCGAGTGCAGGCGGACCGGGCCGGCGGCGCAGTCCCGCGCGCCCATGCCCCTCCCGGTGCCGCTGCGCTCCGCGCGTCCGCGCAGCGTTTAGGGAAGGGGACCTCGCCCCCCCCACGCCCCCGCGCCCACGGCTGCGGGGACCCATGAATACAAATGCCGTTAGGCGCCGGAGGAAGGACCGACCGGCCAGCCTCGCACTTAGGGACCCAGTAAGTGCCTGAAGGCTCCTGGAGCGCGGCGGGTGTTGGTGTCCGTGTGTGTATGTGTGTGTGCGCGCGCGCGCGTGTAAAGGTGTACGCGTATGGGGAGGTGGGTACACGCGTGGGGAGTGAATGGGTGTGTGCACATGTGCGGTGGGCACTCTCGGAGAGCTCTGTGCAAGTGAGGGTGTGCGCCCGTGAGTGTTTGCACCTGGGGTGTGTACACGTGTGGAGGCTATATGGCCAGGATAGTGTGCATTTGCGGGTGTGTAAGCATCCGTGTGCATGCGTCTTTGAGTGTGGAGTCTCAGCGTGCGCCTGAGCCCAGATCTGAGGATGCGTTATTGTGTGAACCTAGGTGCGTGGCTGTCCCTGCATGTGACCCGGCGTAAGAGTGTGTCTGAGTTTGGGGAAAGCCTGGATACGTGCGGGAGTGTGCACCGGTGAAAAAGTGTGACTTTGCCTGTGACGAGTGGCAAGAGGTGGTAGTGGCGGCGGGTCCCAGGGCTGGACTGAGGTTGTGAGAATGTGCCTGGGGATCAAGGTGTGCCTCTTTAGCTCCAGTGTGGGATCCGAGGGAGTTTATGTCGGTTCTGGGGAGGTGCGCGGGTCCGGGGGCGGGGAGCGGGTAGGATCCAATCTCTGACAGAAGGGAGAGGGTGGCAAACTTTCAACAAGCCACCCTTTATGCTCTCCACAGCGCTCCTAGTATGGGAGCGTAACCTTTTGGTGGGCGGTGGGGGCCAGTATACTGGTTGTCGTGGGAGTCTGGACACCAAGTCCTGGACCCAGCCCTGTCCCTGGAACTGCGGGTTTCTTCCAGGAGTGGAATCTGTCCCTCCTCTCTACCCTAACCCCCCATTGGAGGACCCCCAGCCTCACCAGTCAGAAGTTCCTAATTTCAGAACGCCGATCAAATCGTCGTGAAGCCCTGGGCAGCCCCTTCCTCTCTGTGAATCTGCTTCCCCATCTTTACCAGGAGGAGGGGGCGGGTGTCCCAGCGGGGCTGCAGTGGGCCAGCTGAGGCTGTATCCTAGGCTGCGGCCGGCAGGGGGCAGCAGGGGGCAGCAGAGGGCGGCCCAGCGCGGGGAGGAGGGAAGGTGGAGAGCCACCGCGGGCCGAGACTTTAAATCGCCTTCATTTCCCCCAAATCCTTCCTTTTCCTCTCCTCCCCCAGGCCGGCGGGGAGGCAGCTTCCACCGCCCTCCGCGTGCCCTCACCCGGCCTTGCTCTGCCTCCAGGGACCGCCAGCAGCCCGCCTCCAAAAGTTTGATCATCTCTCTCTCTCTCTCTTTTTCTTGCTTCTTCTTCCTTTTTGGTGGAAGCAGAAAAGGAGCGAGGCAGGGGCGAGCGCGGCGCCCGGACTCCTGGGACCATGGGCCTGGCACGGGCGCCTGCGGGGCCCCAGCCGCGCTGCCTGCCTGCTCGGGCGCCCCTGGGCGCGGGGCTGCGCTGGGGGCGCGGGGGCCGCGCGCTCTGAGCCGGCCTGGCGCGGCGGGGCGGGGGGCTGGCGGCCCCATGGGGCGCGCCCACACTTGCCCCCCGGGCTCGGGAGCATGAAGTAGGGGCCTGCCATGGGAGCGGGATCGGCGCGGGGGGACCGAGGCACAGCGGCGGCGGCGGCGGCGCGCGGGGGGTGAGTACGAGCTCGGGGACGCCCCTTCCCCAGCTTCCTGCTGCTCCAATCTCGGGGAGGGCTGGGGTTCCCCGCCACGCGGTCGCTTCCAGCGGAACGTCAGCTTCCTGTCCCTTCCTGCGCCACAGCGAGGCTGGACGCCAAGGGTTAATAGGGGCTGCGCCCCCGGCCGGGCGAGAGTTGGCGAGCGCTGGCTGCCCTGCCGCGCCTGGCCCGGCTGCCCAGCTGCTCGATCCCGTTGGGGCGGGGGCAGAGCTAGCCCGGGGGTCGTGGGTGAGGGTGGGTGGTGGCGCCTGGAGCGGCCGGCGGGGTGCAGAGGGGGGCTTTTTGGATGCTTGGGGGATGAGGGGGTTCTCCGTTTGGGGCCGTCTCGGTGTGTTCCGGTGTCTCGGTGTCTGCAGGTCCCAAGCCTGTACGTCTCGGTTTCTATCTGTTCTTGTGAAATTGTCTGCAAGTTTCTAGGTCACCAGGTCTCGGGTTCTGCTCCTGTCTCCGTGTCTGTGTGGCTCTGCACGTCCCCGCATTTCTGGAGATCTCCCCGTGTGTGTGAGTCGGCCTAGGTCTGTGTTTCCTGCTTCTCGGTTCCTGTCCCTTTCACGTGTGTAAGAGAGAGAGTGAGAGCCAGCATGTCAGAGCAGAAAGGGCACTGGGCTATCACTGTGCAGAACCGCTCAGTGTACAGAAGGGGAGACAGGGCCAGAGAGGGGCAGGGACTCTTTCAGGAGCGGCTGCGCGGGGATGGGGCCCAGAGGCTGGGATTCCCAGCTTGTGGAGTAGGAGTTGTAAGAGTGAGCCTGTGCTGGAGCCGGCGCAGCGTGTGGGTGGGTGTGGGAGCCAGCAGCATGCAAGCAGCCCCTTGGGGCCCAGTGGACGGAGCTCCTCTTTTTCCATCCTGCCCCCGGGACTCCAGGACACTCCCCAGAAGCTGTCAGGGCTGTAGCTGGGCCCTGCCCCCTCTGAGCAAGAGTTGGGGGATGACACCCCCTCCTTTCTTCCCCGTGTCTTGGAAAAAGCTGGCTGGTTAAGATTCCCCGGCCCCCCACCCCCTCACCGCAAAACACACACACAGACACACACACACACGTGGGGCAGCAGTGAGCACACCGCTGACTCATTTTCTCCGGAAGACCCTGCGCCAGGGCAGATGCCCCAGCAGTTGGGCAGAAAAGTGGTGCCAGGCGAGCACCCCATGGTAGGGCCCAAGCTTTGGGCAATGGGCAGTCACACTGCTTGGAGGCCCAGTCCCCACCTTCCCTTGCCTCCCTCCCATCACCTTGCCCTGCATTGTGCGTGCTCTGGCCCCAGCATGCCTTCCAGCTTTGCTCCTGGACCCCTCTGGCCAGACCAGACTCCCTGTCATGTCTCTGGACACATCCCTGGCCTCTACTTCCTTCTCTTTCCTCCCTGTACCCAGAACATTCTCCCTCTCCTGTGCCTCCACCCACCCTGCCAGCCTTCAGCAGCCAGCAGCCTCCCGGTGGTCTCTGTCCCTTCTGAGCACACTCCCCCTGTATTTTTGCTCCTCCCTCTTGATACCCACATGCCTGGCTTGGCTGTGCAGAATACCATATCCACTGGTGGTAGGGGACGGCTGCGAGACACTCATGGAATCATGTCGGTGGGGGGCAGGTGGCAACGCAGGAGGGGCACAAGCCTTGCCGCAGACAGGCTCAAGTTTGAATTCGAATTCTCTTGGGTGAGCTACTCTGCTGCCTGTTTTTCTCTTCCACAGAATGGGCACCTTCATTCCCAGCTGGCTGGGTTTTGTGAGGATGAACAGGACCATGCTTGTAAAAGCCTTAGAACAGGGCCTGGCATGTAGTAAGTGCTCAATAAACAGCAGCTGGTATTTGTATTACTCCCTTCATGTTGAATGGGTGTGTGAGTCAATGGGAAAGTTCTGGGCTGCAACCATCCAGATGATGACCTGTCTGTGTTCCCATGGAGGAGGCAGAAGCTGTGAAGAAAGTCCAGGCGTAGCCATCTGGGCACAGGGGGTCTGGCCCGTCCATGGAGGCAGGTGGGACAGGTCTCCGCCCCTCTTGCTGTGCTGTAGTTCCAGCTAGCTCCCTTTTCAGCTTTTACCCCATGGGTGAACAGCCTAGTGTCCGTAGGGCCGCTTTGCTTATGTGTTTTGTGTCCTGGGTCTCAGCTCAGAGCCCTCAGTGACTGTTCAAGCTGGTGTGGGTTTCCGAGATCCTGTGTGTTTCCAGGTAGTAAGGATGGAAGAAAAACTATTCAAATAGGCTGCCGGTCCTGGCAGTGTAGTTACTCAGGAGCAGCCCCATTTGGTGCACTGGCGGAAGGCCTTCTGCAGGGCATAGGAACACCTGGGCTTCCTCCTTGGAGGGCTGTGTGGCCAGATGACGTTTCCAAGGCTCCCTCCCTCACGGCTCCCGTTTCGGCTGCCTCCTGGCCTCCCTGGCCGCTGTGCTCTGCTCTTCCTGACATTCTGGAGCCCTGGGTTCGCAGAGCCAAGGCCCACAAGGCAAGTGGTGAAAACAGAAGTCTGGAAGAACCAAGCCCTGAGCCAGCACCGGCTAAACATGATTAGCAGGAGCCTAAACAGGATTGGAACGGGAGCAAAAGAATCGGCAGGGCCTCCCTCTGAGAGCCAACTTTCCAGGCCTGCAGCTTACTTAGATGGCGCGTCGGCTACATCTCTGCTCCTGCTGCTGAAGCCTGGGGCTCCGGCCTCTGGCAAGTAGGAAGCCCCTGCTAGTCTGCAATTTCTGTTTCATGGAGGCAAGTTCAATGAAAAGGACTCGCTGTTAAGTCATGACTTGCAGCACTGTGTGATTTTGGGCAGGTAACTTTCCCTCTCTGGCCCTCAATTACCCAACTTTTCAAAGAAGGGAGAGAGAGGACTAGAATCTGACCCCTAGATGATCTTAAATGACCTTCTCCTACTCTGACATGCTCTATACTTGGGAAGTTTATGGGTCAAGGGCACACAGAATCCATCTCCAAGAGGGTCAGCTGCGTTTGTCAAGGAGAATGAATGGAGGTTGAATACCTTTGTTAACAGGCCTTCAGGGCTGAAATCAGGGCTGAAATCCTCAAGTTGGAAGCCACGGTGTCAGGAAGATTAATTGAAGAGAAGCTTCTGATTCCAAGTCTCCCAGGAGTCTTCCTTCTCCTGACTTTCAGGGATGACAAAGAGTTCCCCTCATTTACCCTCTAATACTCTGTGGAGTCATCACTTTGGTACAGCTGCAGCCAGGAAAATCGAATGAGAAGGACATGTGTGGTTCTAGTACTTTCTCTTCCCCACCTCGTTCTCTTCCCTACCTCACCATTCTTTTCTTTTCTTTTTTTTGGTGGGGGGACGGATTCTTGTTCTGTTGCTGGTGGGCAGTGGTGCGATCTTGGCTCACTGCAGCCTCAGCCTCCCGGTTTCCAGCTATTCTCCTGCCTCAGCCTCCCAAGTAGCTGGGACTACAGGCACGCGCCACCATGCACAGCTAATTTTTTGTGTTTTAGTAGAGATGGGGTTTCACCATGTTGGCCAGGATGGTCTCAATCTCCTGACCTTGTGATTCACCCACCTCAGCCTCCCAAAGTGCTGGGATTACAGGCGTGAGCCACAGCGCCTGGCCCCCACCTTGCCTTTCTTTATCAGTTTGGGAAACTTCCTGGGAAGGGTGGATGAGACATAGTCCAATGAAGGACTCAAGGAGAGTGGGCAGGTGCCAGACAAGGGCCAGGAAGAGAGGGGATGGAGGGAGATGGAGCAGAAATTGGTGGGGTTACAGGAATGCAGGAAGGAAAGGGGTAGTCTCTCTTGAGGAAGCAATCACAGGAAAAATGAGTTCTAAGTTTGGGAACAGCTGAATGACAGAAAGTACAGTCAACCTCTTTATAGCAGGGCTTCTCAGAGCCTTTGATATACAGCTGTGCTCTCGGGATTGTCAAGACTGGGATGCAGGGGACAGCTCTTCCCTCATGTATCTGGCCAGTTTCCTAGAAAGCATGTCCCTGGTGGATGTGGGAAATAGTACTAAAGAGTTATCATCCCAGATGCTGCCCGGGATGGAAGTACCTGCCTTCCCTGAGCCTCGGAGTTCTCCATTTGTCTAATTAAACAAAGCTGCCTTTCATTTCTTTCCAGGGCTGTTGCTATTGCCATTTGCTTCCAGTGAGCAATCATGCCAGAAGGGTTGGCCCTGCCCTTCTCCCCAGGCAACCCCAGGGCAGCTTGACACTCTGACCTTTAGTCGTTGTCCATGGTGAGCAGGGGGCCTGGCCCCATGCAAAAGGCATTCTCACAACAGTGGCAGCAGATTGGAGAGGACGAAGAGGAAGGACCAAGGATTATCTAGGAGCAATTCTGGAAAAAGAGCAGGAGAATTGAGGCTTTGGGAAGACACTTTTTAAAGTCTAGAGTCCTGTAATACCAGGTAATATTCATTCATCTTGTAAGAATATCCTGGATACTTTCTGTGTGCCTGCCAGGGGCTGGAAATAGAAGTGTGGACATGGCCGACATGGTGGCACATGCCTGTAATCTCAGCTACTCGGGAGGCTAAGGTGGGAGGATAGCATGAACCCAGGAGTTCAAGTCTAGCCTGGGCAACACTGTGAGACTCTGCCTCAAAAACAAAACAAACAAAGGAAAAAGATGGACTAAGGCAGGTATCCTTGCCCTTTAGAGACTTAGTCCAGACAGGGAAATAGAACAGACGGTGACCACACAGGTGATGGCTACCGAGGCGTGTGCTGTGAGCTGCAGGAGGTGGTATGTCTCCACACCCAGGCTGGGATCTCATGGGTGTGTAGGAACTGGCCAGGCAAAGGAATAGTGTCTACATGATGGGAGCAGCATGTGCAAAGGCCCAGAGCTGGGGAAGGCATTCAGGGACCATCACTGGCACCTGAGTGCTGTTTCAGCTGCTTTACCTTATGCTGCAAGTAACTGAAGACCCAATTCGAAATAGTTTAAATGATAAGGGGGGTTATTCCCATGTCAAGAGGCCTCAAGGAAGAGCAGTACTAGGGCTAGTTAATTCAGCATCTCAACACTGTCATCAGACACCCACTGTTTTTCCATTCTGCATCTCATGTACTCATGGGACTTGTTACCTCATGTGCACAAAATGGCTGCAGCAGCACCAAGCAGTATGTCCTTACTCAACAACGTATAGAGGCTCGAAGAAGACCTTCTCTGTCCCTTTGAAATGCTTTCCCAGGGTCCCTAATAGGCATCCCTCACCTCTCATTGGCACAGTTGGGTCATATATGCATGCCTAAATCAGTCACTGGGATGGCAAGTGGAATTCTCAGGATCAGCTTGGATTTATCCAGATTCAGGTAGGATCCTCTAAGTCCATGCCTACGTGAGCAAGCAGGAAGGAGGGATATCTGTGGATATGTAATCACCAGTGTCTTTCCCTGTGCCCACAGTGACAGAAGCTGTTGTCTCAGGTGCCCAGGGAGTCTGGGAAGAACGTGGGGTTCCAGTTATCAACCCTGGCAGACAGGTTTCCTAGATTACGTGATTCCACAGAATCACACCATCCTAGCTTTCTTCTTGGAAATTGTGTCCCAGCCTTAGTCCTCACCACCCTCCTGGCGCTGCTATCTTCCTGCATCCTGGCTGTCTCTGGCCACGTGCCGCCCTCCCCTCTGCCTGCCTGGGGATCAGATACCCCCGCTGGCTTCAGGTGTCGCTGGTGGCTGCTCCCACAGGAAGGTGATATTGGATCTTTGCCTTTGCCCATCTTGGCAAGAGCCATGGAGCAGAGCTTTAACCCTTCCTGGCTGCTCCAGAGTGTAGGGACAGCGTGGACTGTCTAGGGGAGTATTTTTGTGGCTGGCACTAGACTGGGCCCTTAACATGTGTAAGCTTATTGAATTCTCATGCCCAGCCTGCAAGATAGGGAATATCAGCCAATGTTGCAGAAGATGAGACAGGCTCAGAGAGGCTGAGAGACTCATTCAGGGTCACACAGCTGATAAGTGACAGGGCCAGGTTTGCACCTGGGTCTAACTCCCCCTCGTCCCCTCTGTTTTCTTTCTCCCACTTCCCATCAGGATAAAGCCAAGTCTGGAGCTGCCGTCGCATAGCACTGGTCCTGGTGAAGAGGTCTTCTCTCTCCTGCCCTGTGTGGGGATTGGTCTTCCAAGCATACCGCCTGGTCTTCCTGCTGACCTTTCACCCCTGGCTCTCCTGCCCATTGGTTGGGTCTGGGGAAGGGTCTCAAGATCATGAGGCTGTAGTACAGATTGGGAGACTGAGGCCCAGAGAAGCAGAGGGGCTGGCCCCTGGTTGCCCAGTGAATCAGCATTGGATTTTGAGATGGATCCTAGATGTTCCAGTGCCCAGGGCAGGGCTTCCTGTGTGCTGCTTCCTACCCACTGACCCTGGTGAATCCATCTGTGCAAAGCGAGGTTGTGTTTGTCCATGTAAGCAGGTCCTCCCTGAGAGGCTGTGCCTGGAGGCTGGGAAGTGTGGGCTGCTGCTCCTAGAGCCTGCACTTGGCCTCCTGCCTCCCGTGGGCAGGACTGGGGTGAGACTGGGACTGGTGTCCACTCCCGGCTCCCCCGGCTGGATCCGGGCCTGAGGGGTGGAAGCTGATGCCGCCTCTGCTTGTGTCTCCTGGTCTCTAGGGGGTTTCTCTTCTCCTGGATCTTAGTCTCGTTTGCCTGTCACCTGGCCTCCACCCAAGGAGCTCCTGAAGGTAATTCTCTCTTCTCTTTGTCCAGGGGGAGACAAAGGAGAACGGAAAGGGCTTGAGAACTCAGGGGTAGGAGACGACCATGCCCTTTATTGGAACTCAGTGCCTCAGTTTTCCCATCAGTAGAATGGAGATGATCATTGGCAAATCTTCTTTAAGCTTGAAAGCAGCACTATTGAAGTTTTTGTAAAGGGAAGGAAGTTTTTGTAAAAGGAAGGACTCAGTGCAGAAATGTGGAAGGGTGATGCTTGTGTTCCTTTCTGGGGCAAATGTGAGTAAGTTACCCTGGTTCAATAAGCCTCAGTTGGTCCCCGTCCGTCCCATGAGTGCTCTAAGAGCTGCTAGAAAAAGCATGAAGCATGAATTGTCATGGCCCAAGCCTGCGATCCCATCCCCGCCTTCTTGTGAGATTCTGCTGTTCCCTCCTATCCTGGAGGAGCTGTCCAGAGGGCCAGGGTGGCGGTGGGCTGGCTCCACGTCTGCCCAGGGAAACTGAAACCTCTCCCAGATCTGTTTGTCAAGCAGCCACATGCCGCTGAAAATAGCCGCCCTTCCCCCTCCTTCACGCTCAGCCTGTGTGCTGGGGCAGGCAGTCCCACACGCCGAGAGTCCCTGTGGCCTGACCTGGCCACTCAGCCAGGATTGGGCCCCTGGGAGGGCAGGGCTGTGCCCGGAAGAGACTTCTGCTGCCCAGAAGTTTTGTGCAAATGTCATATTTTCCAAGCTTGCTGTTTCCCCCACGAAGTAGGTGAACAGCTGTCCAGAGTCCTGAGTCAGGCACAGGGGTGGGGGGTTGGGGAGAGGCTGGAGCTGCGTGGAGCGGGTTTATGTAATAAAGGGATCTTGCGGGTGCCAGCTGGCAGGATCCTTCTATCTTGGCATTGGACTGAATTTATTCTCCTGTCCCCCATCTCTTCACCCTTAGTGGGATTCTGGATGTGTCTCCACCCTGCTTTCCAACGAGCCTGGGAGGCCCCAGCCAGTATAGCATCATGGCTGAGCACAAAGACCCTGGGGTCAGGTGGCCTGGGTTCAAACCTTGGCTGTGCCTTTTTCAAGCTGCAAGTGATTCCCTCTGAGTCTTCTGAGCCCCGTCTATAAAATGAGAATAATAAAGAGTACACTCTCCATAGATGGTTGAGAGAATCACGTGAGGTCATGCCTGTAAAGTTCTTGGTATATAGTCAGTGCTCCGTAAATATTCGTTTTTCTTATTGGTGTTAATCAGTTACCTGAAAAGTTTAGGCAAGAACAGCCCTTTCTTGTGCCCTGCAGGACCCACAGTGGTCAGACACTCATGACAGCTCTGCGCTGGTCACCTTTGCCAGGTGTCAGGGTTTGGGGATTCGCCCTTTAGCTGCAGCTGGAGACTGGCCAGTTGTTGGTTTAGAAACCCCCCCAGTGGATAGGGGAAGCCTCGCCCATGCTGCCTGGCCCAGCCAATTGTAAGTCTCCTTGGGTGAGTGCAGGTTGGCCCTAAATTTCATGTGTGGGGAGGGATGTGAGTAGACCTGAAGGGCCCTCCAGGGGTTGTTGAGACGGGACTAGAGGAAGGGCCAGGTGGCTTCCTGCCCTTACGTCTTCCCCAACCAAATGGCTCCTCCCATTCTAAGTCCCAGTTTATAGTCAATAATAGTGAATAATATTTCATGGTAATAAGAGGGTTTCAGTGGTTAAAACATGTAAGATACACCACTAAGAGAATCCTTAAGCAGTAGTTTATTTTAGCTTAGAACCCGAGGACAGGCAGATGGGAGAAAGGATGAGAAGGAGGAGTTTGAAATGAAATGAAAGCCCTTGGGTCCTAAGGAAGAATAAGCGTCTTAAACTCAAGCCAACCTGAACCAGCAACACAGGGCTATAGAATTTTTAGACATTGTTAACACCTGTGCTGTCTCAAGGTATGTTTCTCTTGTCTTATAGGTAGGGAATTGAGGTCCAAGTGTCAGTAAGAGACTCAAGCAGTTAATGTGGGGCTTGGGTGAAGATGATGAGGAAGATGACCATTTCATCCGCTTAACAACCCTATGGTGTAGGCACTCTTTATAACCCTGTTTTATAGTGGCGGGAACTGAGGCTCAGAGTCCAGGCACACTGCTTGTCTTCTCAGGCTCTAAATTTTGGCCTTCTGACTCCAGATTCTGTTATGGAATCATTATAACATGCTGCCAGCACTCATGTTCTCATTTCCCCCAGGGACTGTCCTTCTATTCATTCATCTACTTATTCATTTACCCATCCATTTATCTATCCATCTATCAGTCCATCTTCATCCATCATTATATATCTACTCTTTCATCCACCCATCCATCCATTCATCCATTTATCCATCCATCTACCAATTCACCTACCTATTCACGCATCCATTCATCCACCCACCTCTCCAGCCAGCCATTATCCATCCATCCATCTATTCATCCACCATCCATCTATTCATTCATCTATCCATCCCTTCATCTATTCATCCATCCATTCATCCATTTATCCATGCATCCATCCATCTACCTACCTATTCATCTACTATCCATTTATCCATCCATCCATCTACCCGTTTACCCACCCATCCATCCATTCATCCACATATCCATCCATCCATCCATCCATCCACCCACCAATTCATCTACCTGTGAATCCATCCATCCATTTATCCACCCAGCCAGCCAGCCAGCCAGCCAGTCATTATCCATCCATCCATCCATTCATCCCTTCATCTATCATCCATCCACCTATCCATTTATCATCTATTTATCCATCTATCCATTTCTCCATCCATCCATTTATTCATCTATCTATACATCTATCCATCTACCCATCCATGCTTTCATCCATCTATCCATCCATCCATCTACCTATCTATCCATTCATCCATCCATCCACTTTATTCATCCATCCATCCATCCATCCATCCATCCATCCATCTCCCGGTTGTCAGCTGAGGGCCAAATGCCAAGTGTTGCATTCAGCCCCCAGCACAACCTTTGCAGGGAGTGATAGGGAGAACGCATTCAGTACTCTTGCTGAGCTCAGGGGAAGGGCCCTGAGGACCTGACCCACACTCAGATTCCAGAGGCAGCTTTTCCTTCCCTGCTGAGTCAGAGCTCAGGAGCCTGCTTCTGCTGACAATGGCAGCTCAGCTAACTGAAGGGGTCTAATGGCCTGAGAGGAAAGATCAGGAAGCCTTTCCATAAACACTCTGGAAGCCCTCCTTTTGCTCTTACTCTGGCAAGCCCTGCCGACATAATTATTGGGCAGATGTGACCTGGCCAGACCACAGTCAGATGTCCACACACTTTGCCAGAGGACAGAGGTTGCAGGGGTGCCTTGATTACTTTCACTCCTCTCCCCAGAGCCCTGTGGGGAGGAGGAGGAGTCAAAGGAAATGCCATCACCCTTCTGATAGCAGATAGCAGCCCCTTAGCCTGCTAGAGACACCTCAGGAGGGGAAAGCGGAAGGGGTGGGTTTCCGAGGAGATGGTAAAACCAGTCAAATCCCTGGGACATCCTTACGAAGCTCTGGTGACAGATCTCTTCCTGTCACCCTGGCCCCTCACTTATGGGACTGCTTCCTAGAGGAGGTGACTTCCCAGGTAGAGAAAAAGGCGTATAGCATGTCATGGTTGGGCAGCCTCTAACACTCTCAGCAACAGCATTTGGTGATTATCATTATTTTCAATATTAGTTATTATTTGGAAGTGCTTTTGTATCAGGCACTTTAAAAAATGTATTCACTCATGGAATGATTACATCCTTCTGAGGTTGTTGGGACTATTACTATCCCATTTAACCGATGGGAAAACTGAGGCACTAAAGCCACAAGATTAGTATTAGAGCTAGGATTTGAACTCAGGAAGTTTGACTCCAGAGTCTGTTTTTAGCCTCACTATGCAAGATTATCTAGCCAGATACGGGGTCACAATCCATGCCAGATTGTTCCAACACTGCCCTCTCAGCCACCACCATGGGGCAGCCTTATTTTTAGATGAATGAACAAATGACCAGGTAGCTGTAGGTGGACTGTCCACACTGCCTGTGCCCCTTGAGGGTGGGGGTGGGCTGGGGCTGGAGCAGGCCCTGACTGCGTCCTCTCCCCTTTTCCCTCCCTCTCAGATGTGGACGTCCTCCAGCGGCTGGGCCTCAGCTGGACGAAGGCTGGGAACCCTGCACCCCAGGGAGTCATTCCTTTCCAGTCGGGCTTCATCTTTACGCAGCGGGCCCGGCTCCAGGCTCCCACGAGTGCCATCATTCCTGCCGCCCTGGGCACAGAGCTGGCGCTGGTGCTGAGCCTCTGCTCCCACCGGGTGAACCATGCCTTCCTCTTCGCCGTCCGCAGCCGGAAGCACAAGCTGCAGCTGGGCCTGCAGTTCCTCCCCGGCAAGACGGTCGTCCACCTGGGGTCCCGGCGCTCAGTGGCCTTCGACCTTGACATGCACGATGGGCGCTGGCACCACCTGGCCCTCGAGCTCCGGGGCCACACAGTCACTTTGGTGACAGCCTGCGGGCAGCGCCGGGTGCCTGTCCTGCTGCCTTTCCACAGGGACCCTGCACTCGACCCTGGGGGCTCCTTCCTCTTTGGGAAGATGAGCCCGCACGCAGTCCAGTTTGAAGGTGCTCTGTGCCAATTCAGTATCTACCCTGTGACGCAGGTCGCTCACAATTACTGTACCCACCTGAGGAAGCAGTGTGGACAGGCTGGCACATACCAGTCCCCGCTGGGACCTCTCTTCCCCCAAGACTCCGGCAGATCTTTCACCTTCCATTCCGACCTTGCCCTGCTAGGCCTGGAGAACTTGACCACTGCCACACCAGCCCTGGGGTCACGGCCAGCAGGCAGGGGACCTGGGGTGACTGTGGTGCCCACCAAGCCCCGAAGGACTAGCCCCACAAACCCTCACCAGCAGATCGCGGTGGGAGGCCCAGCCCAAACCCCACTGCCACCTGCCAAGCTGTCAGCCGGTAAGGCCCTTGCTCCTGCGCTCCCAGCCTCTCTTGCCGGCTCTACCAGAATGCCTCACCCTGCGGTCGCTCAACAGTCACAGAAGATCACAGCCACCAAAATCCCCAAAAACCTCCCTAATAAGCCTTCAGTCCCTTCTCCTTCAAGTGTCTCTGCCAGAAACTCCCATCCTACCCAGAACACAGCTCCGCCTTCATTTACAAAGTCAACCCCACCCACCCAGAAGCAAGTGCCACCTACTTCCCGTCCAGTTCCTGCCAAAGTCTTCCGTCCCACAGAGAAGCCCATCCAGAGGAACCCGGGAATGCCCAGGTCCCCACCGCCCAGCACCCGGCCCCTACCTCCTGCTACCAGCTCCTCTAAAAAACACACTCCCTCAGTAGTTCAGACTGAGGCCAAGATGACCAGCTGTGACAGTAAGCCAGCCTCTGCCTGCACCAGCACCCACAAACCTCTCCCATCCGCTGCTCTAGCCTCATCTCCTGCCCCTACTCCTGGTTCCACCAGGACTCCTCGGCCACCAGCCACGATGGTGCCTCCAACCTCGGGCACCAGTGCTCCCAGAACAGCACCTGCCATCCCCACTCCTGGCTCAACTCCCACCAGAAGCAAGAAGCCCACTGGATCGGACGCCTCAAAGAAAGCTGGACCCAAGAGCAGCCCCCGGAAGCCCGTCCCCCTCAGACCTGGGAAGGCAGCCAGGGATGTCCCCTTGAGTGATGTGACAACCAAGCCTAGCCCCAGACAGTCCCAGCCCAGTCAGCAGACCATCCCAGCCCTGGTACTGGCCCCGGCGCAATTCCTGTCCTCCAGCCCCCGGCCCACAAGCAGTGGCTATTCGTTCTTCCACCTGGCAGGATCTACGCCTTTCCCTCTGCTAATGGGGCCTCCAGGGCCCAAGGGAGACTGTGGTTTGCCGGTAAGACTGCGTGGGGTCTGCATGCTGCTTGGAGCTCTAGTGGGGGACTGGGGCATTGGTCAAGTGGTTGCTCCTGGTAAAGACAGGGGAAAAGGAGCAGCTTAGAGCAGGGAGCTGGTTATGGGCACATCCCCGGCTCCACCCAGGCCCCTGGCTCCTCTGGTGACTACCCCCAGGTGAAGAGCACCCCTGGGCTTTGGTTGGCCCAGGCCCAAGCCCGTTCTTTGCTGACCCAACTGCAAAGGTCGAACAGCTGAAGGAAAGCCCGTGGCTGACTGGCCCCGATCATGCAGTGAGTAAGCAGCTCCCAAAGCCCCGCTCTCCCAACTCATGGAGCTGGGGTCCTTCTGGCCCATCAGCTTGTCTGAGAGTCGCAGACGAAGGTCACACATGGGGAGCTCTGGATATGTTTGGTTTGGCACTTGCAGTGTTCTTTTTAAAAAATCCAATAAGTTACTAACATTTTAAAAATGTGAGAGATTTCTTAGAAAAAGACTTAGCGACCAGCTTCTCTTGGAAAGTGACACCCTGTTAGGACAAGCCTGCTCCTATCCATGCTGGTCCCCACTTGTCCCGACTGAGTCTTCTGACCAGTCCTTTCCCCGTGTATGTTATCTGCCTGGCTGGCACCTGCAGCGGTTTGATTTGTCACCCCTGGTAGGAGTTTGGGATGTGGAAGGTGGCCAGAGGGAAGAGGAAGGGAAAAGGAACACGATGTGCAGGAGATGGTCTCAGGGTCGATGTCTCTGGCTTGCCTGGGACTATCTCCAGGGGCAACGACCTTCCCACAGCTGGAGGCCAGTTTCTCTGGGTGGGGAATGATGGGATGGCGTTTCCAGAAGCCTTAGGGCTCTGCTCTGCTCTGTTCCCCTGCCTTGGAGGTGACCACCATGTGGTGACCTGTCTCTCTCCTTCCCGAACCCCCTTCCCCACTTGGCTCTGTGTTTGAGGTTAGGGCTCTCTACAATGCGGAGACGGTGGCACATGCTGGGAATTCCCAGGACTTCCAAACACACTTAATGAATTTTAATAATCATTAGGAATAATATTTATCCAGCCTGTCTCCATGGGGACCGAGAGTCTGCCTTTATTATAACCATATTGTAGAACTTATGGAAACTGTATGCATTGCTTTGGAATTATGTCAACGTTCTGCTCAAATCCTGTGTTCTGAAATTGGCAGCATAGAGAGTTGGGAACCACCACTTCCTTGTGGAAAGAACGAGGAACACTTTTCACCTCTCCAGACAACCCAGGCCAGCTCTGGCACCAGGTGCCTCGGGCCCCGACAGCTCTGCTTCCCATGCGGTGTGTGTGCTGGGCTCAACGGTAGTGAGGTCAAAAGGGGAACTGTCCCCTCCTAACAGGACATGGTGAGGTCCATGGTCTCAACTCTGGCTACACAGCACAACCCAGACGTGAGGAGGAGGCCAGCCCTCCCCCCGCAAGAATGTGTGTGGTGTGGAGAGGAGCTGAGCGGGCCCAGGGCAGATTCTGTAGAATCTTGGGTCTGCTGTATGTCCGAGTCAAATACTTTTTCCTGGGGCTTAGGGCTCTGGGTAAGCAGGAAGGGAGGCCTCCTGCCAAATCTCTTTGAAAAAGAGGCACTGAAGTGAACCTGATCAGTCCATGGATGCTTGGGGATGACTTAGTTAACTGTCCTTATTGGGCAGGTGAGGAAATTGTGCTTAGTGAGGGCCAGGATCTGCCCAAGGCCAGGCAGCTGGGAGGAGGCGGAGTTGAAATTTACATTCCAGACTCTACACCCAAGACGTGCACATTCCACCTCACTGCCCTGAGTGTCCACTCTTAGGCTCTGAGACTCAGATCTGGGGGACTGAGGGCTTCAGACAGGAGTTAGGTACTGCCCCTGGGCTCAGAGGAAGGGCTCAACATCTAAAAAATCTTGTTCTTCTTTTCCAGTTTTTAGAGACAGGGTCTCACTCTATCACCTAGGCTGCTGCAGTGGTGTGATCATCGCTCACTGCATCCTTAATCTCCCAGGCTCAAGCCATTCTCCTGCCTCAGCCTCCCACGTAGCTAGAACTACAGACACGTGCCACCATGTTCAGCTAATTTTTTCACTTTTTTTTGTAGAGTCTGGATCTCACTAAGTTGCCCAGGATGGTCTTAAACTCCTGGCCTCAAGTGATTCTCCTGCCTCAGCCTCCCAGAGCACTAGATTTATGGGCTTAAGCCACTGTGCCTGGCCTAAAGAGTCTTCTGATTCGATAACCCATCAAGTTTTTGAGCTACCTCCATATCCACGGCGTCTCCTTTAGGACCTCGTGGGAAGCGGTTGTGGAGGGCAGGCTGTGTGTGTTCATCCCTGCCCCACAGGTGATCCAACAGGTGTTGGAAAGAGATAAAGGACTTGGCCGAAGGCACCCAGCGAGTTCCTGAAGGGGCTGGGATGCCGCCTGTGTTCCCTGACTTCTGGCCAGGGCTGATGCTCTTTCTGCTCCTCCAGCCCTGACTACTGAGGACAAGGGGAATACATGAACCTGCCCAGGTGACATCCCTGCCTCACCCCATGCTATCGCCTGTCCCCACCCTCCCCCAGCGTGGAACATATATTCACTCCAGGAGGAACCAGGAAGCTGGTAGAATCTTGGTTCACTGTGTAGCAGATGGCAACCTGGTCAGTTCTTCACCAGATACCAGAATAATGTAATGGAAGAGGCCTCTTTGAATGGTGATGAAATGAACTCTCATTCTTTCTGTCCTCTGCTGTCTTCCCTTAACCCCCATATACATCCAGGATCTTAGCCCAGCAGAGCAGAAGCTCCAGCTGCCCAGGAGAAGAGTTTGTCTTCCATCTGGGGACATGCAGACCTGTTCAAATCCTGGCTACCCTCCTCTTAGCTCTGTGACTGATCCACGCTGAGCCTGTTTTTGTAGAATGTAAGATGATAATAGCTCCCACCTCTGGTGGGGAGGGTGGCCTGAAAATGTGCCTAAATTTTATCTGCATATAAAACTGTAGAAGAGGCTGGGTGCGGTGGCTCACGCCTGTAATCCCAGCACTTTGGGAGGCCAAGGCAGGCAGGATCACTCTTTTCAAAAATACAGCAATTAGCCAGGCATGCCTGTAATTTCAGTTACTTGGGTGGCTGAGGTAGGAGAATCCCTTGAACCCAGGAAGCAGAGGTTGCAGTGAGCCGAGATCACACCACTGCACTCCAGCCTGGGCAACGCAGTGAGAGTCTGAAACACATACACGAACAAACAAACACACACACAAACAAAAACATGCAGTAGAAATGAAGTCAGTTGGGCCATCTTATCTAGCTTTGCCAAGTGACTTTGGGGAAATTCTTTCCTCTCCCCAGGGCTCAGTCTCCCACTGATCCAGGGTGTTGGGAGAACTCTTCCCTTAGAAATGACTGTGAGACTGTTCAGTCTCTGAGAAAGGTGCAGTGGCTGTGCCTGCATGGGCAAACCTGCTCCTCGGGGTTCAGGGCACGAGAGCAGCTGGCAGAGGCTGAGAGAGAGTTCTGGGCCCAGGCCTGCCAGGAGCTGTAGCTGCTGAGTGAGGGAGCTCTTTGGGAGCCCCAGGAGGGGGGAGCATGGAAAAACTGAGCTTGGCCTCGGGTGAGTTGGGGCGGGGAGGCGGTGGTTCACAGCGCTGCACAGAAGCTGCACAGAAGCCCTATGCCTGAGAGGAGGCGGGTCAACGCCTTATTTATTCATGATCAGGCCACTGGCATTTGCTAGCGCTTGCACTTTTTGCAAGTGTCCCCTCAGGAAGACCCAAGTAAGGGCCTGGCCCATAGCATTTGCTCTGTGACTATCTGTGAAATGAATGGAAGAATTTGATCCTTATGATGAAATGCAGTTCGTCCTGACTCCCAGGCGGGGCTCCTTGAGGTTACCCAGAACTCTCCTGCCGGGAGATGAGGAGGTCATGTGGACTGCAAAAGTACGTAGGCTTTGGATGTGGGACGACCTGGGTTTAAACCATTCCCTTATCCAGCCATCCATTCAGTCTTTGCACAGTTGTTAACTGAATGTCCTCTAGATGCCTGGTGCCGTATGACATTCGGCAAATCACTTAACCTCTCTAAGCCCCAGTTTCTGCCTCTGTACAGTGGGGATATGGTGCCACCCACCTTTCCAGGGTTGTGACGTGGATTCAGTGAGAGGCGGGAGGTAAAGCACGTATGAAGGCTGGGTCCTGGCAGATGGTCACAGCTGTGACTGTGGACTGATGGTGGGCGTTGAGGTGGGGATATTGTGCACTGAGAACCAGAAGGGTCTGGACACAGTCTCACCTTTGCTGGAGACTTGTGCTATGAAAATACTAACCTGGAGTCGGTGGATCAGGGACAGCTTGGGAGCCTGAATGGTTAAGAATGGCATGACCCTTGTCAGCTAGACAGGAGGGGTTTTAGGGGAGGACTGACCCCATTTTTCAACCTGTGCACCTGTGGCTTCGGAAGCCTCAAAGAAAGCTTCTTGGCTTGTTTTCATTTGCATTTTCACCCCAATAGCCCCCGCCCCCGCCACCCGGGGCATAGCTGGAGGGACGTCTCTTGATGTTTCTAGGGCTGTCATAGTTTTGGCCTTTGGGGCTAGACTTTGAGAAATTCTCCTCTTACATCACATCATTTAGAACCCAGGAGAATGCAGGTGTGTTTTGCTCTGCCTCTAGCATACCACGTTTGAGCACCTACTGTGTGCCAGCCCTTTGCTAAGCACTTTGCATGCTGTCGATCAGCTCCAGGCAGGGCTCAGACTAGTTGGGGAGAGTTTAAGGGAAAGACTATTTACGGAGGGGTGGACAGCATCAAAGGAGCCAGCTGGGGCAGGTGAAACACACGGGGCCTGGAAACGGCGTGCGATTGTGACCACGCCCAGACCAGAAGGTCCCAGGGAAGGGAAAGGTGTTCCCAGAACCCAGTGGGAGTTAAAACCTTGAGCAGGGGTCTCCTGACAGAAGCAGGGGCCATGGGAGAACGCAGCTGCAGCCAAATTGTCGCACAGCAGGGAGGGCACAGGGAGAGAAATCCCTGTCCTTCCTACCGTGGGGCCTCTTGCTGGGGTCTCCCATTGGCTAAACCCAGCTGGAAGCCAGAGGTCAAGGAAGGTCAGCTTCCCAGGGCATGGCATGGATCTGGGGAGTAAATGGAGAAGGACCAGCAGGCAATGGCATCTCAGAATGTGGGTATTACATTCCCAGTTCATGGCTGGACAAACTGAGGCCCAGAGGCCCAGGGAGATGAGGTAACCTGCACTCAGGGCCATACAGAGCTGTACTGATGCCTAGAAGCTCTGTTCTAGCACTTCCTTCCTAGAACAGAGGCTGGGGAAGTCTGGGTGCCATGTGGGAATTCTTAGGAATAATCATGAGCTCAGATAGTCAGAGATGGGAGGGCCCTTTGAGACCCCCTATCTACTCCCCACAGGTTCCAGACACAGAGTAGAGGCCTAGAGATCAAAAGGACATTGTTCAGGGTCACATGGTAGGTAGCAGCACACCTAGGACTGGACTCTGGGGTCCCAAACCCCAGGCCTGTGACACGTCTCATTGCTGACTGCCGGGGGCCATGCCAGCCAGCACTTACTTCTTTCTGCAGGGCTTAGCAGGCAGGCCCTTGCAGCTGGGCACAAGGGTGGACTTGTTCTGTAGGATGGGGTTCCCCTAGATCTGGCTGGTCAGAGGCCAGGACCCTGGGGGGAAGCTCCCAGGGGTCTGCTTGGTTGTTTCCTAGGCTCTGTTTGCGTGCGCCTGGAGCCCAGGCCTCCTCCACCTCCCCCAGGCAGGCCTGAGCCCCCGCTCTGTTCCCCCTCAGCTCTGGGCCCTCTCAGAGGCCCCGTTGTTTGCAGTGTGGAGTGGAAAATCCCACCCCGGCCTCGTGAATCATCCTAGAGTCACCCGCTCAGGCTTCAGGCCCTGGAAAGAAACGGCAGCGTTTTTCCACTGCGGAGAGAACAAGCTGGGTCTCAGATCAGGGGAGAGGGACCAGGGGAAACCCACCCGTGCTCGCCACAAACAAAGTGGGCAGTGAGTGGGCCCGACCCAGGTTGGTGGAGTGAAGGGATTGGCCAGGCCCCAAGGTGGGGCCACCCTGTCAAGGAGTCGGCCTGCGGGCTGACATCACCAGGCTGGACCCTGGGTCCTGAGTGGCACTCAGAGTCTGCTCTGCAGATGTGGTGGATGAGGTCAGACACTAGCCTGGATGCCCCTATTTCTGGGGCAGAAGAAATGCCAAGAGGGAGTGTCCAGGCCTCTTCATCTGCAGCCCCATCAGGGTCCACGAAGGAGCTGCACCCATGGAGCACGTTCCTCCCCGGAGTCCTGGATAAGCCCTTCACTCTGCAGGGCCTTGGCCTTCTCTTCTGTGAGATGGGAAGAATCTCACTTTTCCTCTTCATCTGATAATGTAGCAGAGGAAATTACCCCCACCTTGGCCCTCCGCGACTCAGGAAATTCCAGTGCCAGGAAGGTTCCATGATCTTCATTTCACAGATGGCCATAGAAGGCCATATACCTAGTCAGAGTCACACTTGACCAAGATTGTGTGGAAGCTGCCCAGGGTAGGAGAACAGGTCCAGTGGTTGTGGGTTTGAATCCAGGCTCTGCCTCTTGTTAGCTGTGTGGCACTGGGCAAGTCACTTTGCCTTTCTGAACCTCTCTCTGGTTTCTTATCTGTTGAAACAGCATGGTATACCTACCGTATGCTTAGTCTCAGCCTCCCTGCATGGTCCACCTGGGAGAATTGGGTCAAAAGGGCCTTCTAAGAAGGCACATCTTTTTCTGTCCCCTACGAACAGATGTGAAGGAGGATGGCTTAACATTTTGAGTTGAGGACTTTCCAGAAGCTCGCTTAACAGAAATAACAGCTAACATTTTTTGGAGCATTAGCTGGGTGCCAGACACCAGGATTAGCACTTGTTCTAGATTATCTGTCGGCTAGGTGCTATTATTAACCCCATTTTACAGTGATAGAAACAAAATCTTGGAGACTGGAAATAGCTTTGCTCAAAAGCCACCCAGCTAGTAGGTGGGGGGTGCCCGATGTGAACACAGGCCCCCCATCTTACACCATACTCTACTGCCCAAAGCCAGCTGAAGACAAGAAGGTGGTAAGACTGGCGCCCAGAGTCCAGAACCTAAAAACTGGATGACCCCTCTACTCAGCCCCCGAGCTCTGCCGCCAATTTGGTCCGAGGTCCCCGGATGCTCAGAGGTGGCTGGGACTTGCCGGAAGTCACAAAACAGCCCCTCCTCCTTCCACTGAGAGCTCTTGCCCAGTGACCTTGGTACCCATATCTGCCTGTCTGAATCTCTCCTCTGATTTTTATTCATGGACGAGCAAGCACGTGGTGTTCACAGGCCAGAACTGTGAGCCGAGGCTGCCCAGCGTGAGATCTGGATTAATTACCAGCCAAACCGGACTGGGTTTTCAACACCGATTTTAACTCTGGGCAGGAAACCTGGAATCTCGTTGATGGTTATTTGAAACAAATGAATTCCCCAGGCCTCACACATCCTCGAAAGCCTGGCTTCCTTCAAAGGCTTCAGGCACAGTTCTTCACATCAGGCACTCAGTTAATCCTCATTTACTCCTTCGAGGTAGACGCAACAGTAGCTATTGGACCCATCCTGATGGGGAGCATCTGAGACTCAGATAAGTGGGAGAAACTGCAGGAAGCCTGCAGCTATTAAGTGGTAAAACCGGGATTTGAACAAAGGTCAGCTCATGGGTTAGTAAGTCTACTCCGCTGCCTCTCTTCCTGCTTAAAGAGAAGAGAGATGAGGATACACAGATGCTCCTAAAATGCTGAGTTTCAGGGTTGGGTCTTTCACTTGTTGGAATGAGGAGCTCTTAAATATTGTTAAGCAGGGGAGGGCTTTTGGAAGGTGAGTGAGCCTGTGTGGGGGAGGACGGCCGTCGGGAGGGAGTGGAGGAGAGAGTAGCGGCAGGGAGACCACTGAGGGGGCTGTTGGCTGGACCACGCTGGGGCCACAGGAACAGATAGAATGTTTGAGTGCCAGTTATGCACCAGGCACCATGTTAAACATGCATCATCTCTGATGTCATCCTTGGAATCCCATGGGGCATGTATTATTGCCCCCATGTGTATGGGCGTAGGCTGGCTGAAGACTCGCACATTTTGTCAGTGGCAGGCAGGTTCGAACCCAGGAGCGTCTGATTCAACAACACAGAGCGCTGTGCTGTGTGTGTTGTGCTGCCTCTTTGTGGGGCAGAGATACTTCGTATGATCTTGGCCAAGTCCTTTCTCTGTTGTGATTCTGCAGAGAATTTGGCTGAGCTCTGAGGCTTCTTGCTGTTTTATTTTATCAAACGTTGGGCTGAGCCCTGGGGCTAGAGAGATGACTCATATCCCTTTAATTCCTTTGAGGAGACCATCGTCTGGTGGGAGAGACAGGCTTCTAAGCAGATAATTCCCCAAGGAAGATAGTGGTCTTTAAAATAGAGGAAAAGAAAGGACTTTGTCCAACTTGGGGAAGGCTTCCTGGAGGAGACGACACCCTAAGTTAGCTGGGTGATAAATGATGAGGGCATTAGTGACTAACAGCAGCTACAAAAGCCTGAAAGCCCCAAAGAGCATGAGTTTCTCAGGGCAGGGACCTCAGGAGTCTTGAGTCTTCCTCTCAGCTGCGGACTCTCCATGCCTACAGCTGCAGGCAGGATTGTTGGCCGACTACTTGAGCCCCTTCTCTGCTGCCAATGGGCACTGTCTAATGCTGTCTTCTTGCTTTCTCCTCAGGGTCCCCCTGGGCTGCCTGGGCTGCCTGGAATCCCTGGTGCACGCGGGCCTCGGGTGAGTTATCCCACGCTGTCCTTTGGAACTCTTCTTGGCTCTCCCGCCTGCGTTTCGCTGCCCCAAGGTCTCAGGTTTGCCGTGTGTCCTCAGATTCTTCCCTGCCCCTCTCTGGCATCTACATTCTGCTTTGTCCATTGGGAGAGGACTTAGGCTCTCAGGGGTGCTATACAGACAGACACGGCTTTGGGACAGCAATGACCTCTTGTTGGTGTCAGTTGTCCATTGAGGGTATCACCCTTTGCAGCCTGGGTTGGGGGAAGGGGCTCCTGAAGACCACATCCCCTCAGCTGATGGGCCTCGGTGTTTGTCCAGGAAAAACCCTGACTTGGGGAGCATATGTCCTCTCATCCATCCCTCTTCCTGTTTCTACAGGGCCGTCCTGGGGTAGGGATGGGGACATAGGTACCAGGAGGGGCCGTACCAGGGAGGAGTTGAGTTCCTCATGTTGGAGAGAGGCGGGGAGACAGCTTGGCAGGCTGGGGAGGCTGGCTGAGGTAGCCCAAGCCCCAGAGGGAAAGTTGCTCCACTGTGTTATGCTTGGCACCTTCTTTTATGCCACCTTGTTTGACCTCTCATGCCCACCCCAAGCCCCCATGGGGCAGTGTGATCATTCTCCTTTTAGAGATGAGGAAACCAAGTAGGAAACAGCAAAACCAGGACTGGAACCCAGGCTCTTACCCATATGCTGGAACCCTTGGAGATCCCCTGAGAGGGAAACCTATCTCCTTCGCTAGAGGGCTGAGACCAACAGCACCCGGCATCTGTGCCCGGGCTGAATCAGCCTTTCCCACGCTGGGTGCCTGGTGAGGCCCTGGCAGACACAGCTGCCTGGGGCATATTTTTAGCTCTGAGCCCAGCGAATGGTTCTGGTTATGCAATTACCCAAGCCCTAGTTCCCTCCAGACCTGGCCCTGTGCTCCCTGGGCCCAGGGCTCTGGAATCTGCTGTCTAAAGCGGCATTTCCTCCTGGCTTTGGAGCCTTCGTGAAGCGTATGCCCTGGGGACCACATAGATATTGCCGATGCTGCTAGCTGATGGGACCTTGCAGCCTGGGACCAGGATGAGGCCGTTGACCTAGCATTTGAGGCCTGGGCAGTCCACCGTTTCCCCAACCTCCTGAGCCCTCAGCCTCTGCGGTTTTGCTCTGGCTATCTTCTTTACCTGGCATGTCCTTCTTTGTAAACTCCTCCTTCATTCAGATCTAAGAGCAAATGCCACCTTTCTTTCTGATGACCACTCCCTTCTTGGAACTCCCGCAGTGGTTCCTCTGTTCCCTCTGGATGGCGTGGGCCACTTTCTGAAAGCTCTCATTGACCACTGAACTCTGGTTACTGAGCCTCATAAGCAGGATCTCATTCCACCTTCCCAGCCCTTCTGAGAAACAGGTTTCAACCAATTCCCATTTTACAGATGAGGAAACTGAGGCTCAGAAAGGCTCAGTTACTTCAGATAAAGTCAAAGACTGTAAATGCCAGAGCCAGGATTGAAGTAAGCTGCAGATGGGGGAGCTAAGTGCTCTGGCCTACCATCTGTGGGGCAGCTGGGGGCACAACTGGGGAGAGGCAGCCACCCTTGACCTTGTGGTCAAGATTATGGCAGTCTATGTCCAAGCCTACCATCTTTTTTTTTTGGAGCCAGAGTCTCACTGTCTCCCAGGCTAGAGGAGCAATCTGGACTCACTGCAACCTCCACCTTCCAGGCTCAAGCGATTCTGCTGCCTCAGCCTCCCAAGTAGCTGGGATTACAGGCATGCACCACCACACTAGGCAAATTTTTTATCTTTTTAGTAGAGATGGGGTTTCACCATATCAGTCAGGCTAGTCTCCAACTCCTGACCTCAAGTGATCCACCCGCCTCAGCCTCCCAAAGTGCTGGGATTACAAGTGTGAGCCACCACTCCCGGCGCACAGCCTACCATCTTAAGCTTCAATTGTGGCTATTTTTCTGGGTACTCACCTGAGTCCCTCCAGAGATAGGCCTTGATTACCACTCTCTCCTACACGATGCCTAGCGGAGTGCCCTTCGTGCGGTAGGTGGTGAGCAAATGATTGGTGAAGAGTTCTAATTTAGGAGTCAAATATTTCCACCAAGAAGTTGTGGAATCTTAGGCAAGTTCATTCTAGCCTCAGTTTCCCCATCTATGAAACCTGGGGTCATGGTAAGGTGTTTCTGAGTTTCCACCTAGCTCTGGGGGAATGACTCTCCTGATGCGGTTCTAGGCTCTTTGCCTGCTCGCCACCGCTCCCCCGCCCCATCATCATCCTGTTTCTACACTGGAAATTCCATAGATTATAAAATTCCAAAGATAATAGAATGCTGGATTAAACAATCCCAGCTCCTTTGTGCACAGATGGTGGCTCTGGGGCTTAGGGAGGGGCATTCTTATCTGAGGTCACCCAAAACTCTGTGTCTTGCCCTTTCCTACCTTCACATATTCCCCCGGCCCACGGAGGGATGTCAGGGAATCCCAGAGCCTCCCCCACCTGGCTTTCTGGGCTGCCACATTTATAGAACCGGTCTGCTTGGCTTTCAGTCAACTATGCGCCTTGTTTCTCTGCAAGGCAGTGGCTGGAAATGGGTGGGAATGGCGGGGGGCAGGGAAACAGGAAGCCCCCACCTTCATGAGCTGCAGATGGGGGAGCTGAGTGCGCTGGCCTACCATCTGTGGGGCAGCTGGGGGCACGACTGGGGAGAGGCAGCCACCCTTGACCTTGTACAGCCCACGCCTGGCTCTGGCCGAACTGGGTGTCAGGAATCCCTCCTTGAACACCCCCTCCCAACCTCTGTCCAATTCCCACTGAGCTTGTGATTAGACCCCACGAGCCTGGGCTGGGGTGAACATTGGGTGGTGTTCCAGATCCTTAGAGACTGCTGGGTCCCAGTCATTTAGAGAACAGGGAGATACTGAGACTGGGGATTGCCAGGTTGGGGCTCAGAACTGGGACCCTGTCTTGATGCTTCTAGAGTCTGTCATGTGTTGGGAGACAGTCCCTGGTTGACTTTGGGGGAGGGCACGAGGGCTGATTATTTAGGAAGGAGGGTCACACGTGGCACTGAGAAACTCCCAGGCTCAGTGTGCTTCGGACACTGTTCCTTCCCGGCGCATTCAGGGAAGAGAAGGGTCCCAGTTCAGACATCGAGGAAGAGAGGAAGAGGGAGGTGCCTTGGTTGGAATGTGACAGGCTGCAGCTGCGAAGCTGGCCTCAGACAGAGAAGCAGAAGGCAGTTCATACACAGTCAGCCCGATGAATCAAGAGGGGCAGGGATGAGGGCAGTGTGCCTAGAGGCTGGCAGGGTGAGGAGAACCACTGGACCCCTTGGGGCACCTCTCCTCACCTCCTATGCCCCAGATTATTCCTGCTAGACAAAACTCCTCAAATATTACCAGCCTCTTAGGGCTCTATTTATATTACTGGTCTGGAAGACTCTAGGCCAGGGCCCTTGCTGGAGAAAGTGGACATAACAGGACTCAGCTGTTATAGAGGAACTTGGATGTGGCCTGGGAAAATCCAGAACTATCAATAAACTCTGGACTTGAAGCCACCAGGCCCTGGACCCTGATCTCACTTGGCCACAGCTCTGCTGTATGACCTTGACCAAGCCTCTTGGACTCTCTGGGTCCAGTGTTCCCAGATGCTCTGTGGTCTATGCAAGATCTTGAAAACCTGGAGCTTACAGGTGTCTAAGGGAGGATTCTGATTACATGTTGTAGCCAAAGGAGAGGGGCACCTTTGTTCCAAGAAGTCAAATGCACCCTTCTTGAGCTCTCAACTCCAAAGGCTCCTGCAAAGGTCCATCTGGGGCCATTTGCCATGGCTCATGCCTGTAATCCCAGCACTTTGAGAGGCCAAGGCAGGAGGATTGCTTCAGGCCAGGAGTTCGAGACCAGCCTGGGCAACATAGCGAGACTCCATCTCTCCAAAAAAATAAAAATAAAAATTAGCCAAGTATGGTGGCCCTTGCCTGGAGTCCCAACTACTCAGGAGCCTAAGGTGGGAGGATGGCTTGAGCCCAGGGGTTTGAGGCTGCAGTGAGCTATGATAATACCACTACACTCTAGCCTGGACCACAGAGCAAGACCCTGTCTCTAAAAAAAAGTCCACTTGAGGCTGGAAGAGCCCTAGAGGTTTTCTTGGAGGAGATGGCACGTTGAGCCAGGCTTGAAGGATGGATCAGGTTTTAAGCAGAGGAGATGGATGAGAAAAGATGATGCCAGATGAGGGAACAGCATGGGCAAAGGCAATGAAGAGAGAAAGTACCAGATACATGGAAGGGAAGTGGGTAGCTAAGTGTGGTTTGAGCCAGAAGAACCTGGAAAGGGCTGACGGGGCCAGGCTGAGAGAGTGGAGAGGCAGTAAAATTTAGGGGTGAAGGACTTGTGCTCCAAGGTCAAGGTCCAGCTCTGCCATTTAGCAGTTGGGTGATCTGAGATAGTTATAGTTACAAACCTCTGTGAACATCAGCCTCTTTATCTTCAGAATAGTAATAACACCACTGCCTACCTTCCAGGTTAATAGGGCCAAAGGAGGTGGCACATGGAAAGTGCTTCCCACAGGGCCAGGCATGGAGGGAGTGCTCCCCAAAGGAGGCTGAGTGGCCACAACCGTGTTGCTGGGACTTGGCTTGGGGAGAAGATACTGGAGGGAAGGCACCAGGCATTGCAGTCAGAGGCGAGCTGGCTCCTGCTTTTTGTCACCTTTTTTGTTTTTGTTTCTCTTCCCTTTCAGGGTCCTCCTGGGCCTTATGGAAATCCAGGTCTCCCCGGCCCTCCCGGAGCCAAAGTGAGTATTTACTGGAGATGGGGCCATGGAGCGGGTGCTGGGGTCAGAGCCGTTTGCAGCGCTTCCCTGGGGGTCCTTGTCAGGGGGCTTCAGGGACACTGAGTGGGATTCCCACCCAAGCCAGGGGCACCCTCTGGGCTCCTTTCCAGGGCTGGGCTCTGTGCCTGGTCTGGAGACACAGTGCGGAGTCCTGAGTTTAGTTTCCGGCTGGAAGAGACCGGGGGTGGTGGGAGTCAGGAGTTGGAACCTAGAGCCTTCAGGGGATTGGGCAGAGAGATGATTTCTTGTTAAACAGGGGAGGCTGACCTTGAATGTCAGACTAAGGATATAAGGCCTACCAGGCTGTAAGATGCATCCTGGGGAGGGATATGGAAAGATCTCGTTGTGGAAAGATCACTGGATGCCATGAGGAGGATGAATGGGGGTTGGGGACCAGAACCAAGGCTGGGAGACCAGGGGTGATACAGGTGGGAGAGGAGGCTAGTCTAGGCCAGCTTAGGGGTGTGGGAGGAGGTAGGGTGGAGAGAATGGTGGTGGGTGCAAGGTGAGAGATGGTTGCAAATATCAAACAGTTTTTACTTCCCTGGTGTTAGCCTTGGGGACTGAACTGGGTCCCGGGAGGAGGAGTAAGATGATGTTGCATTTAGGAACATGTAGCCCAGTCGAGTGGAGATCATTCATGAACATTCTGGAACTCAGGTGTGCTCTGAGCTCGAGTTAGAGCCAGGGGGAGGCTGGTGCAGAAATGCCACCTCCCCCAGGGTGCCTTCTTGGAATACCTGAGTTCACTTTTAATGAGACCTTAGTGGCTGAGGCTTTGATGATGTGGGCCTTGCCGAGCTCTTCGGTCCGTTCCTGGAGCTCTGGGAGAGGGTAGGGCTGTCAGGACATTGCATTGGAAGTGAGAAACTCAGAGCACCAGGAGGAGTGCCGGAGCCAGCAACATTTAGGTCATGGGAAAAGAAAGCTTGCGGAATGGCTAGAGTTATGAGGAGGAGGAAGATGCTAAAGGCCTGAAGCTAAGCGAACGGCGCCTGTACCGAAGGAGCTGTGGAGGGCAGACGGGCTCCTGGCTCTGGGCCCTCCCAGCCTAGCCTGTGTCATCTATGGGTTATCCAGGAGAAGAGCACCATGGGGCTTTGGTTGGCCCAGGTCCCGGGTCATTCTTTGATAACCCAGCAGCAAAGGTTGAATGGCTTAAGGAAACCCTTAACTAATTGGCTCCAGGCCATGCACAGTAAGCTGCTGAGCAGCCTCTAAAGCCCAGCTCTCCTGAGTCATGGAGTAGAGCTCCTTCTGGCCCAGCAGCTTGTCTGGGAGCTTTGGACAGAGGTGTCACATGGCAACCATGAGTATATGGATCCGTGGTGCCAGAGCCTTGGGGCAGAGCAGAGTGCAGGAGCACTGGCCTCAGCCCCTCTAGATCTGTGATTCTGTGTCCAGGGCTGGGCTTGCCTTTTCGGAAGGCAGACAGTGGAGGCATCAGGTGTCCAGTGCTTAGCAGCTGCCTGGAGGTGCCCTGGGCTTTAAACAAGGCGTACACTAATGATAATAACGGCCATATACAGAACCCTTTCTGTGTGCCAGGCACTTGCATGCATTTGATGTGGCTTGTCTCATTGGATTCCCCACAAAGACCTAAAGAGATGGGTGGGAGGATACTGTACCTATTTACAGTTGGGGAAACTGAGGCACAGGTCAATTTAAGACATTGTCTAGGAAATGGCAGTGGAACCTGCCCCCATGGGACAGGTAGAGAGGCAGGAACTCCTTTGGAGACTTCTGCTTTGCAGAGACGATGGGTACATGAAGATGCTGAGCATCCGAAGCTGTTTGGAATTGCCATGCTTACCCCTTCCTGGGCTGCTCTGGGACCAGTGGAGCCTATCTCCTCCCACCCCAGACTCACTCCCTACTCCAGTGGCAGCAGATGCTCCCTCAGCTCCTCCTGCTTGCCCTGCTCAGAGCACTGTGGAACCTTAGTGCCAGGCCCATGGTAGCCCACCCCAATCTTGCTGACAGATGTGCCATGGTAGGAGAAGGGCCTGCCAGCTGCTTCTCCTCGCATTTTGAGGAACAGCTCTGAGTGTGGCCACTGAGGCTCCTCCCCAGCAAGTGAGTCCTTGTGCCGCCACAGGGGGCTGAGACCCATGGACTCAGGGTGTCACGGACAGGACTCCAATTTACAACAGATAAGAGTGTGGAGTCTATAAAATACACTGGAGTCAGAGTCTGCTGCTCTTATTGGGACTTGCATAAAATGCCAAGGGGAAGTGTCCTGTCCTTTGCCTGGACACTTGGCCCTGAGCCCAAGGGTGAACAGAGGTAGCCCCAGGGCAGGCTGGTTAGGTGAAAGTCCCAGGTAGCTGGGCCAGGGTCCTAGGCTCATCTGAGCCATGGGAAGGACAGGGTTAAAGCAGAGGCCCTCCCCGGATGGAAGTAATGGCTTGGCTGAGATTGGATGTGTCAGCATGTGTGAGGCATTGGGGCTACCAGGGACACAGACAGGCATGAGCCCTGCCCTTGGAGAGTGTAGAGGTGAGCAATAAAGAAAAACAAACCACCCATACTGATAAATGCAGACTTACACCATGATTAGGTCTCTAGGGCTCCATGTGAGAGGCCCAGGGTGCTCAGAGACCCCACGATATGAGGATTGATCTGGTCTGGGAGGTGAGGGACACATTCTCAGAGGGCAGCAAGGTTGAACCAAGGTCTGAAGTATGGTGGACAACTAGGCAAAGGGGCTGGAGAAGGCTGGCAAGGGCAATAGGCCTGGCGATTGGTGGTATGATTTTTGGACTTTGTCCAATGGGCAACTGGAAGACCTGAAAAGGATTTCAGAAGAAGTGACATGACCAGGTGAGGTTTGCAAACATCATTTAGGCCACTTGAGATTTAGGCAACTTGGCTGGTGGCCAGTTGCAGGGCTGGAGCTGCCCTGGGGCAGGGTGTTGATGCTGGACCATGGTGGAGTCAGGTGGGATGCAGGTCCTTGGTGCAAATGAGGAGCTCTGGGGCAGAGGTGGGGACTCCTTCTGGATAGGGAAGCTAGTGCTCCCTGCCAGTGTTCCCTGCACTGGTCCATGAGACTCCTAATCCCACTCATGGACAGCCAGCCACCTTGTCTCTGGTCTGGTCCCCTTGGTCTGCAGTGAACTAGCCAGAATGACTATGGCCCTTGGACACCAGGAAAGGAGAGGGTGTCAGGAGAGGGCAGGCTCCATGGCCCAGGTGGCTGCTGGCAGAGCTGGTGTGAGCTTTTCCTTTCCTCTTCCTCTAATGATGCTTCCTTTGGGCCAGGCCCTGTGCAGGGCACTTGAGATCAGAGATGGAGTATACAGGGGGCTTCCAGCCCAGAATGTCCTAATCCTTTGTGATTTAGTCCTCATTTGTCTCAGCCCCTCTCTGGGCCCCAGCCACCCAAGGAAAATGTGGAGAAGTCCAGAAGATGTCAAGAACAAAGTGAGCTACCTGTAGCGGTCCTGCCCAGTAATAACCTGAGAGCATTTTGAGCAACCTGTGGGCCAGGCCCCAGCCAAGAGCTTTATGTACTTTTCAGGGCAGATATTATTACCCCCATTTTATGGACGAGGAAACAGGTCCAAGGTGGCTAAGTAACTTGCCCAGGGTCACATTTCTAGTAAGTGGCAGAGCAAGCATTCAAACCCTCAGCTCTCTGACCTCAAGGCAGCAATCTAGCCCTGAGCTCCGTGGCTCTCTGGTCTTCCCTTGTGTGTCACATGTGTCTGTGTGGATCCACTTTGCAGTGACTGGGTGTCTGGCCTTCCTCACTTAACAACTATTGTGAACATTCTCCTGTGTTAGCAACTTGGCATCTATCACATATGATTTAATGGTTTCAGGGCATTCTATCAACACTAATATCTAATGCTTTATATAACTGATTCCATTTGTAAAAAGAAAAAAGTTCTATTTTAAATTAATATACAAGTTATTATTTTGATTAAGATTACTGTATATAAATGTTAGAATATCTCCAATTATGTCATTAGGATAAGTTCATCAAAAATAGAATTGCTAGTGTGGACTTAGGAGTCAGTGTGGCTGAGTTTGAATCTTGGCCCTACTGATGCAGGGCAGACAAGCCCCAAATTGGAGATTAGCCTGGGAGGGTTCTTGGCTCACTCAGGAAGGAGTTAAAGAGTGAGCTGGTGGAGGAAGGAAACAGCTTTATTGAGGTGGCAGTAGAGCTCGGTGACTGCTCAGGTAGAGCAGGGCTACACCGTAGGCAGTGTGCTGACAGGAACGGTTCAGAGGGAATTCTGTGTCATATTTACGCCCACCTTTCATTATACGCAGATTAAGAGGTGGAGTGTGCAGAAAGTTTTAGAAAAGGGGTGGTAACTTCCAGGTCATCAGGCTGTTGCCATGGAAAGGGGCAGTAACTTTCAAGTTATAACAATGGTAAACTAACATAGCGTACTGGTGGGCATGTCTTATGGAAAGGTGATTCTGTCTCATGCCTGTTTTAGCTAGTCCTCAATTTGGTCCAATGTCCAAACCCTGCCTCCAGAGTCAAGTTCTGTCTTCTGCCTCACTACCATATGCTGGTCATATGACTTGGGGCAAGTTACTTAAAACTTGGAGGGCCTCAGGTTCCACTTCTGTAAAATGGGGATGGTCGTAGTTCATACCTCATAGGATTGTTCTGAGGATTGAACTACATGTGTGTGTATCTGCGTGCACATGTGTGTGTATTTATATATGTATATGTGGATATGTATCAAGTTATAGACCAAGATATATTTGTATATACATATGCATGCATATATACACATATATACAAATGATTTATAGTATGTCTTACACATAAGAGACATGTAAGTGCTTAGCTGTTATTTAATTAGCAGTTGCCTTCAGGTTAAACTGATGTATGCTGCTGCTGGCATTAAAGGAAGATATTTTAAAAAGAAGTTAACTTATTATCATTTTCAGTCCATTGATCATCTATGAGATGAATGCTTTTTTTTGAGACGGAGTTTCACTTGTTACCCAGGCTGGAGTGCAATGGCGCTATCTCGGCTCACTGCAACCTCCGCCTCCTGGGTTCAGGCAATTCTCCTCCTGAGTAGCTGGGATTACAGGCACGCGCCACCATGCCCAGCTAATTTTTTGTATTTTTAGCAGAGATAGGGTTTCACCATGTTGACCAGGATGATCTCGATCTCCTGACCTCGTGATTCACCCGCCTCGGCCTCCCAAAGTGCTGGGATTACAGGCGTGAGCTACTGCGCCCGGCGAGATGAATGTTTTTCTTAAACCTCTTTTCCATTTGTACTTCACCACTTATGAACTGGTTTATTTTGGAAGGTTGGGATGTTGCCATTTGTAATTGGTTCGTAAACATTATTTTGAGGTTATTAAGGCTTTGTCCACCTTACAAATATTTTCTAGCTTGTTGTTTTCATCTTAAGAGTATTCACAGTTTTCACAAATAGAAATGTTATCTTTTTTAAAAAAATAATATGTCAGATAATCTTGGGAGGGCTCTACTGAGCTGTAAAATCTGTGGTTCTTTATTTTGCTTTTATACATAGAAATGTTTTTTCCCCATTTTAAGATCAGATAGGTATTCAATTATATTCCTTGTCATTTCATAATACCATTTGTATTCTTAAAAATTTTAAACCATCTGGAATTCGTCTTAATGGGGGTGGTGGATGAAGTTGGGCTCCAGCATTATTTTTCCTCTAATAGCCAGTTGTTAAACAATCTTTCCTCCACTGGTTACTCTATCACAGACAAGAGTCTAATACAAGCCATTGTATATGTTTCCTTGTTTATGTATCTTTATGCTAGTAAAATACCAATTACGTGACATTTACTATCTTTATACTGTGTATTCTCCTTCTTCTCTTCATTTGAAACATTTCTGGCTATTTATTCTGTCAGAGGAAGCTATGCCTGTCTTAATAATTTCCTTAAAACATGCTTGGGATTTTTACTGGAATTGCAACTAAATACATATATTAATTTGCGAAGAACTAACATCTTTAAAATATTACATTTTTCTATCTAAAAACATGGCATGTCTTCCCATTTGGTTGAATTTTAGTAAACTTTAAGGGTTTTTATTACATAAGCCCTGAACATTTCTTATTAGGTTTATACTTAGAAATTTTATATTCTTGTTGCTGTCATGCGTGGAATATTCTCCCCATTACATTTTCTAGATAGCCCTCATCTGTTGAAAATAACTACTGATTTTTGTGTTTTTTTTTTACTTTTTGCATTTAATTTATAATCATCCCCATTCCGAATCATCTTATTAATTCTTCTAGTATTTCAGTTGGTTCTCCTGGATTTTATAGATAGGCATTCATATTATTTGCAGAGAAGAACATGCTGTTGTCTCATTTTCCTCAGAGATTAGTGGTTCTTATTTATTTGTCTTGCCTTATTGCATTGGCCAGAACTTCTAGACCCATGAAAATAGTAGTAGTGATAGTGGGAGGCCCATGAAAATTCAGAGAAAGTTCTGGAGCTGGAGCCAGATTTGACCCTTTCCTAGCCACACCATTGTCTCTTGAGACTCTGTTCACTCATTTACTCATATGTGAAATATTTTGTGATGACTTTTCTGGGCCAGGCCCTGGGCTGGATACTGAGACCAAGGATGACTTATACAGGGGGCTTCCGGCCCAGAATTTCTCAATATTTCTTTATTAATTTGTTTGTTTGAGACAGGGTCTTTCTCTGTCATCCAGGCTGGAGTGCAGTGGCACTATCATAGCCCACTGCAGCCTCAACCTCCTGGACTCCAGCAATCTTCCCACCCAGCCTCCCAAGTAGCTGGAACTACAGGTGTGCACCACCACACCCAGCTCCATTTTTTTGCTTTTGTAGAGACATGATCTCACTTTGTTTCCCAGGCTGGTCTAGAACTCCAGGGCTCAAGTGGTCTTCCTACCTTGGCTTTTTAAAGTGTTGGGATTACAGGCACGAGCCACCATTCCTGGCCAGAATTTCCAAATCTTTTGTGATTTATTCCTCCTTTGTTTCAGCCCCTCTGGGCCTCAGCCACCTGAGCCTTCTGATCTATTTCCCGACCCTACCTACAGGAAAGGAGTTCACCATAGTTCGCATTCCTGCTGTGTTCTTGGCACTTTAAGGCTCCCACCTGTCTTCTAGTACCAGCTGGCTCTGTAAACTAATCCAGGCAGAGTCTGCCATTTCACATACAGAGAGGGAAAGTGGCTTGCTTACAGTCACACAGGCTCTGTCAAGGTCACACAGGCTCATTGGCTGGAGAGCTGGTCTGGGAGACTCTTGTTTCTATGAAGGTGTAAATGGTTAGTTAGACTTTATATATTACTTATATTTCTTATTGGAAGATTGGCAGGAGTCTGGCTGGGAAGATATACTTGTTTCATTTTCCTCAAAGGTTAGGGGTTCCGTGTGCTCCATCCCAGAAGTCATACCTTCACCTGCCTAGGGGTACCTTGAGCATACCTTGAGCTGCAGCTTCATCTGGCTCCTCCTTGTCCTTCTCCAGCCTCATCTTAGCTATAACTCCCTTCAGGGATTTACCCTCAGTCTCTCCAACCTCTCCCCAACTTCTTCCTGTCCTCCACTTATCACTGGCTTGTAGTTTTTCATCTGTAGTTTATCAAAATGTAAAGAGTTCATGCTCTGGAACCAGACTGCAAGAATCTAAATCTCACTTTCTTTTTTTTTAAATTTTAAGTTCTGGGGTATATGTGCAGGATGTGCAGGTTTATTACACAGGTATATGTGTGCCATGGTGGTTTGCTGCACCCATCAACCCGTCACCTCGTTATTAAGCATGGCATGCATTGGCTATATTTTTCCTCATGCTCTCCCCTCCCTTGACCTCTCCACTGCTGACAGGCCCCAGTGTGTTATTCCCTCCGAATGCAACCATGTGTTCTCATTGTTCAGCTCCCACTTATGAGTGAGAACATGCCGTGTTTGATTATCCATTCTTGTGTTAGTTTGACGAGGATAATGGCTTCTAGCTTCATCCATGTCCCTGCAAAAGACATGATCTCATTCCTTTCTATGGCTGCATAGTATTCCACAGTGTATATTATCACATTTTCTTTATCTGGTTTATCATTGATTGGCATTTAGGTTGATTCCATGCCTTTGCTATTGTGAATAGTGCCACAATGAATATGCACGTGCATGTATCTTTGTCATAGAATGACTAAATCCCACTTTCTAATTGTATGACCTTGGATGAGTGAGTTATTCCTGCTGTGTCTTGGCTTCCTCTTCTGTAAAAGGGGGATAGTGATCATTGACATCTTATGAATTTGAAGGATTAAATGAGTGAGTATGTGTCCAGGGCTTAGAAGAGCACTTAGTAAATATTAATGCTCATTATCATCACGAGTCTCTCTGGTTTGTCCCTCATGGATATGGGTGTGTCTGTTCCCCACCATGGCATTCCCTGACTTCTTCTTTTTTTTTTCTTTTGAGATGGAATCTTGCTCTGTCGCCCAGGCTGGATGGAGTACAGTGGTGTGATCTCGGCTCACTGTAACCTCCACCTCCAGGATTCAGGCAATTCTCCTGTCTCAGCCTCCTGAGTAGCTGGGACTACAGGCACGCACCATCACATCCAACTAATTTTTTGTATTTTTAGTAGACAGAGGGTTTCATCCTGTTAGCCAGGATGGTCTCGATCTCCTGACCTTGTGATCTGCCTGTCTCGGCCTCCCAAAGTGCCGGGATTATAGGCGTGAGCCACCGTGCCTGGCCCAACATTCCCTGTCTTCTGTTCATCTTGAGACTTGGCTTATAGTATCTGTAATTATGAGTATCACACGCAGCAGGGATTGCATCCCAAGTGCTGTGCTGGCTGCAAAGAATGCAGAGAGAAATCCATAAATAAAATTAATTAAAATGTCCTAGGTAAGGACCTTGAGCAAGGAAACAGGTCTGTTTCATGTCATCATTTTGGGTTTCAGTTTCCTTTTTCTGTAAGATGACAGAATAGGATACATGAAGGCCCACCCTGAAAGCTGTTTAATCCCAGCTCCTCTATCAGCTGCAGATCGAGGTGGGCACAGGGTGGCTGAGGAGGAGCTGCTGGCCTTTTTTGGCCATTGGAATCCTCAGTAGCCCTGGGCCTGGCCTTGTACCATGGACATAAAAGGCATTGAGCTGGGCTTCTGAACAGTCCAGGGTGGGAGGGTGTCCGGGAGGAGCAGCTGCAGTGCAAGGTGAATCCCAGAGGTGAGGTTCTGCAGAAGATATGACCTGGAGGGGCCCAGGTGGACAGAGTTGGGGTTCTGGGGACTTCAGCCTGGGGTAGCTGGGGAAGGGGAAGTGTGGGAGAAGCACACAGACCTTCAGCCTGGGGTAGCCATGGAAGGGGAAATGTGGGAGAAGCACACAGACCTTCAGCCTGGGGTAGCCGTGGAAGGGGAAGTGTGGGAGGAGCTCCCATTTGCAAGTGGGGCTTTGAAGTCAGACCTAGCCTGGGGACAGACTCAGCCTTTGTCTCTTCCCTGCCAGGGAAGGCCAGCCCATGTGGGACTTGGCTTCTCTGAACCTTTGTTCTTCCCTGGAACAAATGGGTGCTATGAGGACTAAAGGAGTTGGTGCACACAGTGGGCCTAGCTCAGTGTCTGCACACAGTAGGTGAACAGCAAAAGCCCATTCCTTTCCCTCTTGGAGGCACTTTTTAGTTCAGAATGCAGTGATTTCTGGTGGAGGGTGACTGAGTCAGGATTTGGAACATCTGAGTTCTGATGAAGAAAAGAACTGAGTGGGAGTTAATTAAAGCTGCCCAACCACCTTTCACATGTGTCATGGCTATTATCCCCCTGGCTCCTCGCCTGGAGACCCGGAAAGCTGGTGTGTGTTTGTGTGTGTGTGAGCATGTGTGTGTGTGTGTGTTTGTGTGTGTGTGAGCATGTGTGTGTGTGTTTGTGTGTGTGTGAGCGTGTGTGTGTGTGTGTTTGTGTGTGTGAGCATGTGTGTGGATGTGTTTGTGTGTGTGTGAGCATGTGTGTGGGTGTGTGTTTGTGTGTGTGAGCATGTGTGTGTGTGTGTTTGTGTGTGTGTGAGCATGTGTGTGGGCATGTGTGTGGGTATGTGTGTGTGAGAGCATGTGTGTGGGCGTGTGTGTGGGCATGTGTAGTGGGCATGTGTGTGTGTGAGCATGTGTGTGGGCATGTGTGTATGTGAGCATTTGTATGGGCATGTGTGTGGGCGTGTGTGTGGGCATATGTGTGTGTGTGTGTATGTGTGTGCGCATGTGTTTGTGTGTGTGAGAGCATGTGTGTGGGCATGTGTGTGGGTATGTGTGTGTGAGAGCATGTGTGTGGGCGTGTGTGTGGGCATGTGTAGTGGGCATGTGTGTGTGTGAGCATGTGTGTGGGCATGTGTGTATGTGAGCATTTGTATGGGCATGTGTGTGGGCGTGTGTGTGGGCATATGTGTGTGTGTGTGTGTATGTGTGTGGGCATGTGTTTGTGTGTGTGAGAGCATGTGTGTGGTCCCCACTTTAAAGGTGAGGAAGCTGGGCTTGGGAAGGTGCAGTGACTTGCCCGAGGTCCTGCTGTGAGTCTGGCAGTCCAGGAGTTTACTCTAGGACTTCTGATTCTGGCCCAGCTGAGGCAGGGAGGGGAGAGGGCCCAAGATGGGATAGGGATGGGGACAAGAATCAGAAGCTCTTAGAAGGTGACACAGGATGGACCAACTTTGTTTCCTGAGTCATGATGAGGTTTGGACAAAGGAGAGGAGCGTAACCAGGAGCACCCCATGAGAGACGCGGCTGGTGAACCTGTGAGCCCTTTTCCTGAGTCCCATGCTCTTAGCAGCCAGGATCTGTGCGACAGGGACTGTCCCCTATGCTAGGCACAAAGAGTGCTTGCCTCTGACTGGGGACTCAGTGCTTGTCAGTTTCTCCTCAAGTTTCTGCCTATTCTAACTCAGCAGGAGCCAGGGCACCCCAGAACACAGATCTAGGGGTCACCAATCAGGGTTCTAATCTCAGCTCTGCCAATGCTTCATCTTGAGGTCTTAGTCCCTTTCCTTCTCCTGGCCTCAGTTTCCCCAAATATGGGAGTAATAATGCTTCCCTTGCCCCACTAGATTGTGGGAATCTAGTGAGGTGAGGGATGGTGCCAGCTATGAAATGGCTGTTTGTGCAATGAACCTCAGGTAGTTAGAGACCAATGAGATGGAGATCGATGTTCTGGAAAATCATAAAGTATTGGCATGCCTCTTGGACATATCTCTCAGAAACTCCTGAGAGCCCAGGGGAACAAGCCAGGAGACAGTCCTGGCCACGTGCACGGGCAGAGACTGGTCCCCTGGAGGATGGGCCCAGAGCTCTACAAGTAGGATGTGGAGGCTGCGTTCCAGCTGTGAACCAAAGAATGCTTGTGGTGTGGCTAATGATGTTTGGAGAATGGGTTTCTAGGTGACAGTGACTGCCTGAGCAAAAGCCTGGTGGCAGGATGGTGCGGGACGTGTCTGGGGAGTGGGCTGTGGTTTGAGGGTAGAGCAGAGGGACCCTCTCTGTGGGTTTGCCTGTTGTAAAGAAAGCATAGTGCAGACAGGGTGCCTGGGACGTGTTGGATTGCAGAAGACTTGGGATAGCAGAAGGAGGAATTTGGATTTTGTCACCATGCAGTCAGCGGGAAGCTATGGAAGGTGTTAGAGGAGGGGAGTGATGAAATTGGAGAAGACCCTCTGGAGGGGTGTGAGTGGGAGGATGGATGGGAAGGCATTTAAGCAAGGGAGCAGGGCTTCGAGCAGTTTGTGGGGAGACAGGCATCTTCTCTAGATGACTTGGTGGTCAAAGTGGAATTGTTTTTGTTTCAGGGACAGAAAGGGGATCCAGGGCTCTCACCAGGAAAGGCCCATGATGGGGCAAAGGTAGGTTTCCAGGGACCCCAGTCCCCAGGGAAGAGGGGAGTGGACAATACTGAAATCGCCAAACTCTGCAGCGAGCTGTCCTGGCTGAGGCCATGCATGGCAAATGCAGGGGGGTGGGAACATCTGGAAGGGTCAGGGTGTGGTTTGGTTTTGTTCCTTGAAGTCCTTCAGCCTCTCCCAGCAGCAAAGCCACCCAAGGTTATTTCCAGCACCTCCTTTCAGGGTACAGCCAACAAAACTGACAAAAGATTTTGCCTATGGACACACCCTTGGTGAATGCTCTTTTGCCGAATGTCCTGTGTGGCTTTCTGCAGGGCCTGCTAGGTGACCCTGGGCATCCAGAAGTTTCTTGGTAGCACATGGCCAGGAAGCTTCCAGCAGACACTCAAAGCCTCCCCTGAGGTTAACTGCAGCAGACAGGTCTGTGGATTTTTAGGAGGCTAGAGATTCAGGGCTCCATAACTCTGAAGGGCTGTGAAACCAGGTTTCCCTGCAGAAGGGAAAACACATTGGCCAAAGACCTTCGTCCATCTCTGAAGGATCTACCCCAAAAACTGAGCAAGGGACTTGGAGAGAGTGCTGGACAGATGGGAAGAGGGGAGTGCAGAACTCCAAGTGAGATTGTCCAGTGTGTCAGTCTTTCGGGCATACATACCCTGGAAGCAAAGCCCAGGTCTGCCTGGCTTCCTTCTGGACACAGCCCCAGAGCCATCCTGATAGATTGAATGCTGCTTCTCAGCCCAGCCTCCTGTGCTTAGGCACTGAGAACTGGCTGCTTTCTTTGATTTCCCCAAGACACGGGTGGCTTATTGCTTCACATCCTCACTGCTAGGTGTTTTCACTTAGCACATATTTACTGGGAGACTCCGGGTCCCAGGAGAGTGTTCCCATACACTGCCGTTTGATCCTCATCATAACCTCATGAGCCAGGACAGATGGGTCCAGCTTGTAGATGGGAAAACAGAGTCTCCAGGCAGGGGTGGCTTGTTGGCAGTCAGGCAGCTGGTAAGTGGCAAAATGGGATCGGCATGCAGGAGCCCAGGCTTCTCTCCTGCTGCTGTGTGGCCTGCTCTCAGGTCCTGGGGTGATGGCAGAAATGAGCCCTGCTTGGCCAGTGGCAGGCCCAGCAATGGGAAGGTGTCTCAGGACTGCAGGGAGAGCCGGCTGATTGCTATGGGACTGATAAGCCACATGTCTTCTGGAGCACAGTTTTTAAACACGGTTTCACTATCAGAACCCATTCTTCAAGTGGTGTCTTCTGCTGAAGACCAAAATATAAAATAGATCGGATGGAGCTGCTGAGTTGAGTGGGGAGGGGTTCTGGGTACAGCACCCACTCTTCTGCTCTCACTTTGCTGAGAAGCCCCCGAGTCTCCTCTGAGCCTCTAGTTCTCCATGAATCTCATTTGGAAACAATCAGCCATTGGAAGTTACAATTCCAGTTTGTAGAGTGTAGCAGAGCATCTCTGCTCCTGATATCCTGCCTCACCTCCCTTGTCCATGTCTTACAGGGCGACATGGGCTTGCCCGGGCTCTCTGGGAATCCAGGACCTCCGGGACGAAAGGTACTGTTTGGTTTGGATGCTATGCCTTGCGCTGTGGGCCTCCTAGCAAGCCAGGTCTCCAGGCAGGAGAGTGGTGGGCCCACCTGCCTCTCCCCAGCCCCAGCCCAGCTCCCCCAGGGACAGGGTACGTGGGTGAGAGAGCTTTCCAAGGGCTATGCCTGTTGGGGATGGGGAATACCCTGGCTTGCAGTGGGTGCCTCTCAGCACGGTTAATGAGGTAGCTTGCCAAGAAGTGTTGTTGGTTTGCTGTACTTCCTTTTGGGGACCCAGCTGCTCCCAGGGCGGCCACCTTCAAGAAAACTTGTGGTGGTGGTGTACCCCATGCCAGCCCCTGCTCCACTGCCCACTGGCTGAGTGACCTTGGGCCTGTGAGTCCCATCTCTGCCCCTTGGCCTCCTCCTACATGAGGATCCCCGTCTCTGACCCTGCGCAGTCTGGGGCTGTGTGACCAGGAGCAAGGCCTGGAGCAGAGAAATGGAGGGAGTGGACCCTGGAGTCAGTTGGACCTGGGTCCTACTCCCCCTTCTGCCATTTCCTGGTTGGGTGACCTTGGGCAAGTCAGTGAGCGCTGAGTTTAATATTCAGCACTCATTAGTGCCCTGCGGGGGAAGGGGAATGCTCTGGAGAGGCCATGGGTTCGCTGTGCCTTCCTGACTGTTGCGTCTCCCCCATCCCATCCTCGCTTCAGCCATGCTCTGGGAGTTACCTGTCTGAGCACCTGTGCGGGGAAAAGGCTGCCATTTCCTAGTAGTGGGTCTCAAGCTTCCAGTGCCCCTGGATTTCTCTGACTCCTCCAGCCTGTGTCTCCCATCCTTCAAGACTCTATTCTAGTTGTGCCTACTCTAGGGAGCGGTCCTGGAGCACCCGGCTTCGGGCCATGAGGCTCCTCTCTGCTCAAGGTCACTTAAACCGTCCTGGCTTAGTTATTCTGAGCCACCAGTCATGCCTCACCACCCAGGGTGTGCAAATCTGGTCTGCTGCTCTCCCTACTGAGCCTCACATGAAGCCCTTGCATTGCAGGTATTCAGGAAATAGGGGGCAGGCAATGCAGGCTGAGGGTCAATTGCCTTTTCCAAGAAAATCCCCTGCTGCTGATGGGTTTTCTGGTAGATCCATCAACCTACCACTGTGTCTTAAGCTTCTTCCTTGGCTCCCAGCTGTGGCCACAGCTGTCCTCTCTCCAGGCCATCTGGCTCTCATCTGGACAGCTGGGGTGTCTCTCAGCTCCATCCTGTTCTTGCCTTGAGAGCCCCATGACATGGGGGCCTTGAAGGACCTTGTTCCCCCATTCCCTTCTCCTGTACCTTCCATGGGTGGATCAGGCCATACCTTCACTCTGAGAGGCCCGCCCCGGAGGCAGTGGCTGTGAGCCAGGAGACATGGTCTTTTCCAGCTCAGAGAACACAGAGGGACCAGCTCTCTCCACTTGCTTCCCCTCTGGGCTCTAGCGCTTCCTGATGGATGAGGTGCTAGTGGAAAAGGCTCTGTCCAGCCCCGGCTCATAAAGCAGCCTGTGGTGGTCTTGTCCTGCATGGGCATGGCGGCCCAGCAGAGGTGGCAGGAGGTGGGGAAACCAGACTGGAACCAGCTCCTGTCTGGGGTTCTAAGGCTCCTCGCATTAAGCAGATGTCCAGAAGAACCCCTAATCAAGAGGAGCCAGCTCACCTGAGCAGGGAGAGGCAGCTTCTCTAAGTTAAGCAAGAGCCTCTGTGCAGCTGGAAGATTATTTGGCAAAGCCGTTTGTTCCGAGTTCCCCTTTGGCCCTGGCCTAGACATGCACAGAAGAGTTTGGTCTGCGGCAGGCTGGTGTCACCCACTCACAGAGGGTGCTGGGCAAAGCACTGGGGAGCTCTGGTTCTGAGGCAGAGACCCCTGACCAGTGGTGGGGAGCAGAGAAGAGAACCACTGCACTGCCATGGGCAATGTGCCTGAGGCCACCACGGTAGGCAGTCTCTCCTGTCACACACAGTCTTTGGTGACAACAACAGCCACTTGGCTCTGATCCTGTAGCATGGCTTTTCTGCATTATTTTTTGTGAGAAACCTTGTGGGGAAAAGGGAGGTGAGTGGATAAGAGGTAGGGTCAGGCCAGGCATGGTGGCTCATGCCTGTAATCCCAGCACTTTGGGAGGCCAAGGTGGGTGGATCGCAAGGTCAGGAGATTGAGGCCATCCTGGCTAACACAGTGAAATCCCATCTCTACTAAATATACAAAAAATTAGCCAGGCATGGTGGCACGTGCCTGTAGTCCCAGCTACTTGGGAGGCTGAAGCAGGAAAATCACTTGAACCCGAGGGGCAGAGGCTGCAGTGAGCTGAGATCATGCCACTGATCTCTAGCCTGGACAACAGAGAGAGACTCCATCTCACAAAAAATTTAAAAAGAAAAGAAAAGAAAAAGAAAAAAAAGGAGGTAAGGTCAGTTTCTTCTTCATGCTCACCAGCACATTGAATTTTTGTGTCATTCTGAGGCAACACTGATAATCCTATTTATTCATTCGTTTAACAAGAATTAGTGAATGCCTAGAATGTGCCAGCCACTGAGCTGAATGGACAAAAATCCCTGCCCCGGATCCTTATGGGGGTGGGGGTGGGGAGACAGGTGACAGAAACAAAAACAGTAAAAATAAAAGGTATGCTAGAAGACAGACGGGCTGTGGAGAGAAATCAGCAGGAGAAAGGGAGTTTTGGTCGGAGGGTGCAGTCTACGGCAGTGGCTTCCAGCTGGGGATCTGGGGCCGCATCGCAGTGATTCTGCTCAGTTGATCTGAGTGGGACTCAGGCCTCAGTAGCTCTAAAAGACCTCCAGGTGACTGCCACATGCAGCCAAGAGTGAGAGGCACCAACGTAATGGAAATACCTTCCATGGGTCTCTAAGCTGCAGGGCTGGGGTTTGAACCCAGGTCTTCTGACCCTCAGGCCCTTTCTGGGTCACCACAAGGCTGATTCAGTTTCTCGAACAAGACAGTTTCCATCCAGTAAAAAAAGAGGCTTCCTGCCTCAGAAGGTTTGTTTCTTTGCCACTGCCTGAGATGCATGTGGAAGGACTTTGCTGGGCTAGTTCCTAAGGTGGGGAAGACACGCAAACCAGGTCACATAGACCTGGATGGAATCCGTGCTCTGCCCCTCTCCTGCTGTGTGAGCGTGGGCAAGTCAACTCACCTTGCTGGGCCTCGGCTGAGTCATAAGGTGGTGGGGAGGATTAAATGAGATGTAATATCCCCAGCACGCAGCACAGGGCTGGCACATGGCAGGCACTTTGCATGTTTTGTGGAATGAATGAATGAATGATCATGAAGAGAAGCATCTGAAGAAGGTCTTGTGCTACCATCTGCTAGCACCAGTCACTTCGCTAGTTTCCAGTTAACTGCCCTCCAGTAGCCAAGAAGGCTGCCAGAACCCCTTTTGCACCTCCCATGCTCCCTCTCATCTAACCCTCCTGCCTTCTTTCCTGTAGACCAGTAGTTCTCAACTCAGGGTGGTTTTGCCTCCCAGGGAAGAGTTGGCAATGTCTGGAGATATTTTTGGCCATTGCAACTGGGAGGGAGGTGCTACTAACTTCTAATGAGCAGAAGCCGGAGATACTGCTAAAGTTCCTGCAATGCACGAGATAGCCCCTCCCTCCCATACACATACACAAGATGTGTCCAGCTCACCGTGTCAAGGCTGAGAAACCCTGGCCCCATCCAATCCCGTGTGCCCTGGGCCTTCCTGCTTTCCTGTGTTTGCTTCTGCTGTGCCCTCACCAGGCCTCTCCTCCACACTCATCCTCATGCCTGCCCCTTGGCTATGCTCTCAGAGAGGAAGAGCATCTTCTCCAAGAGTACTCCCCAGCACCTCCAGGCAGAGGTCATGCCTCCTTTCTCTGACCATTTGGCCTCCCTTCTCAGTCTCCTTGGGCTAGTGGGCAACCCACTAGGGTTGACACATTGCTTAGATTGGACAGAAGACAGAACCCAACCCATCTTTCTTTCCCCAAGCGGGCTTAACGCAGTGCTGGCCACATTCAACTCCCTCCCTCCTCACCTCTGGCAAGCGTCACAGAGGGATCTTCCCGGCCACGCCCTGACACAGCCCCTGAATTTCTCTTACCGTACTGCCCCAGGTAGACATGGCACATGGGACCAAACTGGCACTCAGACTGAAAGCTGACTTGCTTCTCTCCAGCCTGACTTCCCCCCAGCTCCCTCCTGTTGCCCCCACCCTTCCCCCTAGCAGAAATGCTGCCCGAGTTGGCCATTATCTGTGGGAAGCTGTCATAAAATGGGAGAGCACAGGGGTCATCTGGAAGCATTTCTGGGGAAATGTGATTGAGGCTGCCTCAGATGATCCCCTGCCCTTCTGCAGAACTCCCAGTTCTGCCTGAGTGTGGCACCCCTAATTCCTTACAGGTCCTCCTGAGAAACGTCCCCAGGCCCCCCTGCTTCTGCAGCCCATTCTCACTACCCCATCCTGTGTCCCCTGTCTAAGCCCTGCCCCTCCCCCAGGCCTCAGTTTACAATGTCACCTCCTCTGGCTGGGTGCATCTACATTCTTCCAGCACTTGCTGCCTCTCCTTCATTCCACTTAATATGCATTTAATGCCCTCTTCTAGAAGGTAGAGAATTTTTCTGTTCATCAGTGTATCTCTAGTGCCTAACACAGGGTCTTGGTTATTGCTGGGTCTCAGCAAACATTTGCTGGATGAATGAATAATCCATACAGAAAATATAACTTCCTGCCCAGAGCGGTCTCACGTATTCACGGAACAGAGTTTGGTGTCAGATACCTGGCCTGTGCCATGATGAACTGTGCTTTTAGACAAGCCACAGATTTCAGACTCCTACCATTTCTGAGCCCACAGGACATGTGGAGAGGCCAGCTGGGGAAACTCAGGTCAGAGAGGCACCTTGTCCAGCATCCCATAATAAGACCCTCTACTCCAGGCATGTGTTTCTCACTCTTTGATTCTTTCTGTCCCGCTGATGGCTCAGTCTGCAGTGTGGGCTGCCCAGGTGGTTGGGAAGTCCAGCAGAGAGATTCATGGAGAGCTAAGCAAGGTTGGTGAGTTTCATCTCAACGACTGCAATGCGAGCTGAGGCTTCGCACAGGCCAAGGTGGAGCCTGGGTGGACAGCCAATGTCTGAGTACATAGTGGTCCCTAGGACCCCCGGGCAGGGACAGGACCCCTCCCCTCCCTGCCCAAAGCCCAAAAAGCAGCCCAGCCAGACGGGGAGACGGTCTGTAGCAACAGTGAGGTGATGTCTGGTTTCTTCTTGCGCATTGTAAGCAATGATTAATCTGGCTCCCAAACCAAAATATAGGCCGAGTTCTATTATAAACACAGGTCCTGTGGAGACCCGCCTGCTGGGCAGCCAGAGGCCCCTTGCAGACAGCATGGTCCCTGGAGCTCCCCGAAGTGCCAGTCAGGCACCGAGCACAAACTGAGAAATCACTGCCCATGGGTCCACCTTGCGGTCGGCACCCGCCCCGTAATTGCTGGGGCACTGCAGAAGATAATGGTTTATATTCCTGTAGGTCTGGGGCCCTGTCATTTGGAGCTATTTGCTGGCCCCAGCTTGGTAAACATTGTTAAGATGCTTCCAGGGAGTGTAAGCACCTCCTGCCTCCTACCCCCCACCTGGGCTATGCTCTCTGCTGCTCCTGGCCATCCAGGGGAAACTGCGGTGTTCATGGCAATGTTCAAGGCCCTTCAGGGTCCCTTGATCAAGAGAGACCTAGAATTGCATAGGTCTGGAGTCCCAGGGAAAAGTGCTGGCTTGGCCATAACTTTCTGGCTAACTTTAGAAGTCCCTTCCCCTCTCTAAGCTTGTTTCTCAGTCCATCCAATGAGAAAGAAGGTTGTCAAACTAATGGTTTAGATCCCTTTCAACACAGATACTCCAGGGTTTCATGACCGACCTTCGCCTGAATGATGCTGCAATGACGTGAGAGCTTTTGTCCCAGGGAGGTGCATCTATAGGGGGATCTCTCCTTGAGTGGCTTTGTGGCTCTTCTAGACAGGCCTTGGGCCTCATCGAGCATGTCTCATCCCATGCTTTTTGATGGCTAAGGACGTGGGATTGGAGTCACAGGCCTGGCGCTGCCCCTAGAAGGCTGTATGGCCTCAGCAAAGTCTCTTTACCTCTCTGAATATCAGTTTCCTCAACTGGCAAATGTGTATGGTAATTGCTGCCTCCCAGGAGTGATTGCAAGGAGTCCGTGAATTGATATATGAAGGCTTTGGTGCTGAGCCAGGCAGAGGGCTGTCCACCGTGCATGCCCGTGATGATCACTCACTTCCTTTTAGCTGCATCCTGAGTAAAAGGGTTTACTTGAAATCTCCTTGGATTTCACTGGAGAAATGCCTCTCTGCTTCCTTTGTAGGGAGGTGGGGGAGCTGAAGAATTGGTTTTCAGCAGGGTTCTTGTGGCTGCAGATGAAGCCACAGGAGCTGGTGATGGCCAAGGGCCCCCTGGACCCTACACTGTAGTTCTCTTGAGGGGGTCCTGGCCCTGTTACTCCACTGGATCTTTGCAGGCAGGCAGAGGATGGCAGAGTGAGCTTCAGAGAGGATTATATCCCACAGAGTCACACAGCCCAGAGTGCAAGGCTCCGTTCAGCTCTTTGCTAGGAAAAAGCTTCGCTTGTTCTTCCTCATCTGCAAGCTCCAGGTGGAAAAATGATGATCACGGCTGTCAGTTCCTTCCTGTCACACTACCTCCCTATTCAAAGCACTTCTGTGGTTTTGCATCATATTACCTCCAGCATGCATATTACCTCCAGCATGTTCTGACCTCCTGCTTCTATGACCACCCCCATCCTTCACCCTCTTGCTTGTTCTATTCCAGTCATGCAGGCCTTGCTGTGTTCTCCAAGCCAGTCAGTTGCGTTCTTGCCTCAGGGCCTTTGCACTTGCTGTCTCCTTCGCCTGCAATGCCCTCCTCCGTGGAGCCGGCCCTGTGTTAGTCCCATTCCTCTCCTCAGAGCAGCCCTCCTGGATCCCACCCCCAATTCTCCATCCTCCCCAGTGCGGCCATTCTCTGTCTATAACTTTATTTCCTTTTCTTCACAGCACTGCTCACTACTAGACAGTATCTCTCTGTTTTTGAAAAGATATTCTTTTAATTGTGGTTAAAAAGCATTAACATAAAATTACCATCTTAACCATTTTTAAGTTTACAGTTCAATAGCGTTAGGTACACTCACATTGTTTACAACCAATCTCCAGAGATGTTTCATCTTGCAAAACTGAAACTGCACCCATCAAACAGCTCCCCATCCCTCTCTCCTTTCAGCCCAGATGTGATTTTTATGTTTACTCTGTTTTCAGACCTCCTTAATTAGAATGTAAACTCCTTTAGGGCAAAGGATGTTGTCTGTCTCATTCTTCCTGTGCCTAGAAGGGCACTGGAGCATGGAAACTCAGTAAATGTTTATCAAATGAATGAATGAATAATGAAGATTATGATAACAGCAGCTAACCTTTACAGGGCCCTTGAATCCAAAGCCAAATACAGTGCCAAGCGCTTTACACACTTTCTATCCTGCAATCCCTGCTCCAACTTTGTATATCCATTTTATAATTGAGGAAAACAAGATTCTCAGAGGTGAAGTCATTGGCTCTGGGTCACCCAGCCAACCAGTTAGTAGAACAGCACTGGAATCCAGATGAGTCTGAAACAAGAGGTTGTATCACTCTGCCAGCAAGCTGCTGGCTGCGGCCTATGCCCCGTTTGCCCTCTGGGAAAAAGAGCACACACCCCAACTGGAAGAACCTCACCCAACCTTCTTGCATCAATCTCCACAGGCCCCTGGATCTCAGATAGAATCATGTCACTGAGGGTCTTGGGACGTGAATAGGTGCAAAAGGAATGCTCGTAAACTCTCCAGACCTCTCAGATCACACTGACCCTGCTGTTTATAATTAAGAGTCCCCACTTCCTGGGGGCTGATGGGGGGTGCTGCGTGTGTATGCCTGTGTGTGTTTGTGTATGTGCATGGAGCTGTACATGCCTGGGGATGTTTGCAGAGTTCCCAGTGTGGCCTCAGATGCCAGAAGGATCTGGTAGTGAGTGGGTGCCTATGGCTTGTTAGCAATGGGATTCAGGGCAAGCATCTTCAGTTGGGTGAGACTCAGTGTTCTCTTCTGTGAAATGGAGATGATAGTCGTTCCCCTCTAGCTCGTCTGACTGTTGTAAGATGTAGATAGAGTCATCTATTACCCATGTAGTCCTGGGTAAACAGCAGCGCATACAGAGGGTCTACAGGTATGAGTGGGCTCGCACATGTGTGTGCATGCTAAAGTCTTATAATGTATCTCGAGTCTTGTGTGTATATGTTATACTCTGGAGAAGTCTTCAAACTCCGAGGTTCTAAAACATCAGAGCTGAAAGGGACTCAGAGTTCTAACTCTGTTATCTGAAGTTCAGAGAAGGGTAGTAACTCACCCAAAGATGCACAGTAAGTTAGGGAAAGCATCTAAATTAATCCCTAAACTAATCCCTAAACCAGCACCTAAACTAATCCCTGTGTACAATGGAAGGCCCCCAGCTGATGGAAGCTTGAAGTCTGGAGTTTCCTTTGGAGACCTCCTTACTCTTATGAAATGGCTCAGATGCCCGTACCTGGTGCTGCCTAAAAGCACACACTGAGCTTGGTTCTTCCACCCTAGAGGCCTGCCTGGCCATGTCTTACACCATGGTCTCTGGCCATCAGGACAGAGGGTCAAGGTTGGTACTAGGGCGTTGCCAGAGTCTTTCTCATCAGTATCTGGGTGGCCTATTCTTCCCTGGAATAGGAGCTGGGGGCAGTGGAAGAAGGGAAACAGCTCTTTAGGTTAATATATGTGGTCAAGGCATATGACGGGGGTTTTATAAGAAGGGGCAGGTCCTGACAGGGGAGGGAATCCCAGCACATTCCAGACTTCGAGTCCGATTAAGTCCACTCCTCCATTGGCAAAGCGGTCTCGCCCTCTCTCTGGATTCAGAAGGAATGGTTGCGATACACCATTTCTTGATCACAGTTGTTCTGTCCCAGTTCCATTCACCAACTCTGCACAGGCAATGAATGACCCCCATGATGTCTTCTGGCCTAAGAACCACCGGGATCAGAGAGTAAACCTTAGGAATCTGCGAAGCCTCACATGGTATCTGCATCTATCTGGGGAACGTTTGCTGAGCACACACGCCATCCCTGACGCAGTACTAGGGTGCTGAACGGGGCAGGCTGGGCAGCTGGACCCTTGTGATTTCCAGGCCCAGAGGTGTCCTCCCTGCCTGATGCAGCTTCCTTCCCCCACAGGGACACAAGGGCTATCCTGGACCGGCAGGGCACCCTGGAGAACAGGTGAGGGCCTCAGCCTCAGCCCTGCCCTGCCCACTGTCCCTCCCAGCCCTACCTGGCTCTGGCCCCTTCCCTAGATCCTGTGCTGTGCACCAGCCCCAGAGCCAGGCTGTTCTGCCTCTCACCCTGCTGGGGCCCCCATCCCACTCCAGCCCACCCCACCTCTCTCGCCCAGCCACATTTGCCTGAAAGAGCCAGAGTCCATGCCGACCTGATGTTGGCATGAGCCGTGCAACTCTGGTTGGAGCCGTGAATGGCTGGCCTGTTCCGGGCAATGTTAGGGGATATTATACATGCCGCCACGGGGTTTGCAGGAATGTGGGCTGGTCTGGCCCAAGCCAAACAGCAGCCCTGCCAGCATGGGAGAACCAGCCAGGCTTCCTCAGTGATTTCTTATTCCTGGGCTGCAAGCAGAGGGGGTTTTGTCCCTCAGAGCTGGTTGGACCGGTTTCACAGAGGGGTGGGCTTGGGGGCCCTCCCCTTCCTCCCATTCCATCTCACATTCCTGCCCCTCTCTTTGTTCATTGTCAGCCCCAGGCCCCCACCATCCCCCAGACCCAGAGCTGGGCAGGGTCTTTCTTTCCTTTCCTTATGTTTCTCTCTGTTATTTTGCAGGGGCAGCCAGGACCTGAGGGCAGCCCAGGGGCCAAAGGTTACCCTGGCAGGCAGGTGCAGTATATGGCTTCTGGAAGCTTCTGTGGCCATGGTGATATGGAGATGGCCACAGGTGCCCCGAGGCAGAGGGAGGTGATGGGCTAGGGGCCAAGGAGCTGCATCTGCTGGGTGGACCCTAAGAAGGGGGCTGTCCAGAGCACTGGACCAAGGAAGCCTCTCTTTGCAGGCACAAGACAAGGCTGCATAGTAAGAGGAGGTCTGGTTCTATGGTGCTGTGTCTCCAAAGGCTCCTCCCATGTAGTTTCCCTCCTACCTACCAGCCACCTCCCTGGGATCGTGGGGTTATAGGGTTCAGGCCAAAGACTGTTGATCTAACCCCACCCCATTCTACAAAGAGAGCAGCAGAGGCCCCAGAGAAGCAGGCAGGACTCGCCCCAAGATTGGCAGCAGGTAGAGCGTCTTCACATGTCCTTGCCCCTCTGTGTTTTGTGTTTCAGGGGCTACCTGGACCGGTAGGAGATCCCGGCCCCAAAGGCAGCAGGGTAAGTGGTTCCTGGCGAGTGCCACGTGGGCGGGGTTCTAGGTGAGCATCATTTGTCTCCAGCTGACTTGGTGGGAGGTCAGAGCTATAAGGAGAGCCAAGGTCGTCCCACCTGAGCACTCCTGGAGAACAGAGGGGCAGCAGGAGGGCTGGGTGATGGGAGACCCTTGAGCCAGGTAAACCAGCTTGGTCCCCATGGCCTGGAAGTCTGGGCAGCAAAGGCTCTGCTGGGGGTTTGGCCACAGCCCAGCTGCAATCAACGAGGCATTTGCTTGCTGTGTCTCCTGGCTCATCCCAAGTTACAAGGGAGCGAGTCGGGGCCACTTGAATTGCTTGTCATCAAATCTTCAGAGGCCTCCCTCCTGCTCCCAGCTGAGGGCTGGCTGGAAAGAAGCACTGTTTTTGGAGGGTGCCTGCTGTGTGAGTGCTGCCCAAGTCCGCAGCCTGGTGGAGCTTCCAGATCTCCCCTTCCTTCGAGACCCCCATGGAGCAGAGCCTGAGTAACTATCAGCCTGTTTGCCTACCTTTACAATGGGCATGATGGCCATTTGTACTTCTAGCCTGGGTATGGGGACACCAGGGACTTGACAGCTCAGGAGGGGGCCACCAGGTAGGACCTTCTGTGGGAATTATGGGAAGATGGAGAAGGTTCTGGGTGGACAAATGGGGGTCAATGGAGTTGGAAAGATGAAAAGCTGATGTGGTGGAATCCTCTCTTCTACGTACAAAGAACCTGGGTTCAAGGTGAGGCCTGGATGGCCCGGCTTACACTGCATGCCTAAGGTGGGTCTGGGATGAGGACCCAGGTGTTCTGAGGCCTGGACTTGCTGCCGCTCAAAGAATGCTCAGCAAGAAGGTCACACAGTCCTCAGTCAGGACAGGTCATGTAGCCTTTGCTCCTGAGCCAAAGCTATTTCCATTTTGGCAGGAGGGAGAGGACAGACTGGGTGCAGTCTCAGCTTTAATCCCTGCAGCAGACTGGTGACTGTTGGGAGAGCGTGGGCAGGCGGGAGTTGGGGCGGGTGGGTGCGTTCCCCAGGAGGTGACTGTGACAGGCAGGGCCTGTGGAGGCTCCTCCCTGGACGCTGGGTCTCTCTTCATTCTGCTGCTCCCATGGGCTGTGGCCCCAGAGAGACTCCCCTAAGCTCAAGGAGAAAGGTCTTCTCAGCCCAGCTCCCATTCTGATCTTCCAATCTACCAGGACAGGGCATGTTGATGACATCTGCTATTGCTCGACTTGCCTTCCAGGCTGGTGGCATCTCAGAGCCACAGAGGAGGAGAGGACGGGTCTGGCCCCAGCACTCCTGTCTCTTAAAGACCACACAGCTCTGGGCACGCTGGATGAGCAGTGGGTCACTCAAGCTGGCCTTCCAACCCTGCCACTGCCAGGCTCATATTTATGAAGTAGGCAGAGGGCAGGCTTTGGAATCTGGATGACTGGCTTTGAGATCTGCCCTGCCACTAGCTGGCTCTGGGACCTTGGGGAAGCCACTGGGCCTCTCTGAGCCAATTATTTTCTCAACTGTAAATGTGGGAGATAAGCCCTTATTTGGAAGGGTCAGTAAACGGCACTCTTTCAGAGTATGGATATTAACCATGCTGGATGCCAGCAAGGAGGCTCAATGGCCTCTTGACCTTCCAGAGAAGGAGAGATGGTTGTGAGCCTCCACTGGTTACTTGTTTGAGGGGAGGCAGTATGTAGAGTGGGTACAAGCCCAAGCCAGGAGTCAGACTTGAATTTGAATACGAGCTCTACCACATTCTAGCTGTGTGGCCCTAGGCCAGTGACTTCACCTCTCTGGGCCTAAATGGTCTTACTCTACAGGAGGCTGGGTAATAATACTTCCTCGGGCCAGGCACAGTGGCTCAGGTCTGTAATCCCAGCACTTTGGGAGGCCTAGGTGGGCGGATCACCTGAGGCCAGGAGTTTGGGACCAGCCTGATCAACATGGCGAAACCCTGTTTCTACTAAAGTAAATACAAAAATGAGCTGGGCATGGTGGCGCATGCCTGTAATCAGCTATTTGGGAGGCTGAGGCAGGAGAATCACTTGAACCTGGGAAGCAGAGGTTGCAGTGGGCCGAGATCATACCACTGCACTCCAGCCAGGGTGAAAGAGCAAGACTCTTTCTAAAAAATATATTTTAAAAATTAAAAAATACTTCCTTGGGGTGTGGTAAGGATGGAATGAATGCTTTAATGTATGCAAAGCACTGGTAGCAGGCCTGGCATATCACTGATGCTCAGTAAACATCAGCTTTTGTTAGAGTTCTTATTACATCAGTCCACGGAGTGGCATGCAGTTAGCGGTAGAAACTCCGGGCTAGGTCACTGCCCTTAAGAAGTTTCCAGGCTAATGAGAACATGAAGCATGAACACAAAGAATGAAGATACAAGGGAGAAAGTGGAGAAGGTTGCTACTGAGGTGCAGAAAGGGCATTCCGGCTTGGGGTGTCAGGGATGCTTGCCCAAAGAGAGCTCTTGAGAGCTGCACTTTGAGGGATTTGGCTCAGAAGTCATGAGGGTTGGGAAGGGCATGCCTGCTGAAGAGGTCAGAGTGAGGAAAGGCTGGAGGGAGGAAATGAGACGCATCCTAGGGAAGAACCCCAGAATGGTGACAAGTCTGGAGGCAGCTGGACCTTGGTAAACCTTGAACTGATTAGAAATTCCCAAAGAAAATTCACAGTTCTAACATTGACTAGGTGTGTTGCTTTACAGAGCCTCAGTTTCCTTATCTGTCCAGTGAGGGTGATGACAATCTGGGGATCCTTGTGAGAGTGTAATGCCGTAGCATGCCTGCGCCTGGCACAATGTTGGCACTCTGGGTTTGCAGCTGCTGTTAGTTAATGCCAGCACTCAGGCAGCCAGGGGTGGATGTAAGCCCTACAAGGTCCAGGACCTTGAAGGCCTAGGAGGAGCCATGGCAGGACACAGGCACCTGCAGGCATCCCTGGGGGTGGGCCATGTTAGCATCTAACCCAGCCGAGAGCTTCCTTCTGCAGGTCCTGGAGCCCTGGCGTGGGGCGGGCCTCCTGCCGGCGAGCACCCGCGCCCTTCCCTGGCGTGAGGGTATGTGCCTTTGGACTACATCGTGGAAGCCAGCACCATGCAGTCCATGGGCATATACACTTGCCTCAAGGCCTATGTCATCGAGGAGCCACCGGAGCTGCCACTGACACCAGGGAGGAAGAGGAGGAGCCGGGACGTGGGATGGCAGTGGTGGATGGGCTAGGGCAGGTCGGGCCAGCCAACCCTCACCACTTGACTTCTCTGAGCCCCCTTCTTCTCTTTCCTAGGGCTACATTGGACTCCCAGGACTCTTCGGCTTGCCAGGATCTGATGGAGAGCGAGTAAGTTTGCTCGTTTCGTTATTCACCACCCACCACCCACTTCCGCCCAAGCAGAGCAGAGCCTGCCACACACCAGCCTGGGGAAGTCAAGGAATCCCTCCTGGAGGAGGTGCACTTGAGTCGAGTAGGAGTCTGATAAGGAGACACATCAAGGCAGATGCTTTCCAGGCATAGGGAACAGCACGTGCAGTCAGGGATTTACAGTCACTTGGCCGGTTTCACAATCAGTGCCTCCAGAGTGCTGCGAGAGAGGGCGGCAATGGTGGGAGCTGAGGCTGGAGAGGACCCTGGGGTAATGTCCTGGGCACCCAGGACTAAGGCCAGGAAAGGGACCTTGGGGACTTGCAACCAATGAAAACCAGGCCCACTTTAGAGTATAGGTCAGGGGTAGCAAACTGTGGCCCACCAGCCAAACCCAGCCAGCTGTGTGTTTCTGCAAACAGTTTGATCGAGCTCAGCCTTGCTCATTTGGTTACGTATTGTCCATGCCGCTTTCTCACTACAGTGGCAGCGCTGAGTAGGTGTGACCGGGACCGTGGGGCCCACAGAGCCACTATCTGACCCTTCCCAGAAACCATCTGCTGATTTCTCTTTTAGACAGATGGGTTCATTTACTTGAGTAAAATATGTGGGTGGAGGGAGGGGACAGCAAGGCCAGGTGGCAGAAGTTCCAGCGGTCTGAGGACGAGATGGTGTGCCTGTACCTGGCTGGAGGCAGCAGACCGGGGTGGGCATGAGGGACAGTGGGGAGGGAAGGCTGGGCTGGAAGCCTAATCTCTGCTTGGGTGCCGAAGAGATGGAGGCCTCCAGGGGGAGCAGCTGTCTGGGGAAGGTGGTGGGGCTGGTTTGGTGGGGGGCAGTGGGTGCTAAGATTTCCTAAGATACCCTGTCCTTCCAGACCAAGTATCTAAGTCAGGGAGTCCAAAAGATGGTGTGGGAGATTCTCACTGACCCCTGGCCCAGCCTGGAGGTCCACTAGAAGCCCCTGGGCTGGCAGCCTTGGGCCCTTCCTCCCCGCCCCCTCTCAACCTGAGCCTGTATCTAAGGGAACTCAATTGTAACCACCATAAACTGGATATAGAGAACCTTAGGACAGCTGGAGCCTGAGCACTTATGAAGCACCTATGGAATACAGCAACACTGCTATCTCCCCAGCTTAGGTCACCACAGACCCAGACCCTGCCATCCGTCCAATGTGTGTGTCACTGGGGCCACCACGCAAGTGACTCTATGACTGCCTGCTGTGGGTAGCTCCGGACTGGTTTGGGGCAAGCCTGGTGGTCCCTGCTGGCATCCTGACCTGACCTGACCTCTCCTCTGTCTCTTTCCTGCAGGGCCTGCCTGGCGTTCCTGGCAAGAGGGGCAAGATGGGTATGCCGGTAAAGATTTTCCGTGTCTATTACGCAGACTCTAGTGGGGAACCCCACCTCCCATGGCCACGCTGCCCTGGCCACCTGCTGCCTGGCTTCTGCTTCTCTCCCTGCTTTGAGTGTGGGGTCCCGCGTAGGGGGTTGTCTGGGCCACAGGACCTGCTTGGCACCCTGCGTGGCTGGGGCCTGGCTGGGGCTGGGGCTTCCGTGGGCTCTGGGCCCCTCTGGGGTAGCTCCTCTCTCCCTGTGGGCAGCAAGGTTCTCCAGTGCAGTTTTGTGTCTGGGGGGGCTTCTGTCTAGAATGTTTGTGTCTGTGGGTCTGCTGTGACTGGGGGACCTTGGCCAGACCAGGCGACCCTGCTCCCATCTCAGGGAACACTCAGTCTCCACGTTGTCTTGGTGTCATCTGGCTCTGTCCAATTTGCTCATGCACACACAAGGCCAGGGGACAATGGGATGTATGAGCAGGCCCACAGCAGGCATGACCCAAAGAGGGGCTCAGTGGTGACCCCCAGTCCACCAGCTTTGTCTGTGACTCCCCAGCACGGGAGGAAATTGTTTCTCCTCTTCTTTGTACGTGTGCAGCACATGGAGAAAAAGCCAAGGCACAGAGAGATTAGGTCACTTGCCCAGGGTTTCATGACGAGTAATCAATGCACACAGAGTCCCAACTTGGTTGGTTTGTCCCTGGGGTCTTTGATCTCAGTGGCCGCTTGAGGCAGCCTCTCAGGATCCTTACCTGGCAGTCATGTTATCAAAATATGTTCCCTAGAATCTTCACCTAGGGAAGGAAGGTCATTCATTCCAATTATTCAGAAGGGGGAAACTGAGGCTCTCTCTGAGAGGCAGAGTGAGATATCCGGGGGCCCTCTGCCGCTGCCCTGCAGGTTGACCCTTTGACTTGGCACCACGGTCAGCCCAAGTCTGGACTTCCTATCACTGGTGGCTGGTGAAGAAGGGAGTGTCAAGAGGGGGCCTGGAGCATTCCAGAGTGCTCAGAGAGGCCTCTCTGTGGTTCTGCCACTGAGGGCCATGTTAGCTGTCGGAGGCTTTTTTTTTTTTTTTTTTCTGAGACAGAGTCTCACTCTGTCACCCAGGCTGAAATGCAGTGGCAAGATCTCGGCTCACTGCAACCTCCGCCTCCTGGATTCAAGCAATTTTCCTGCCTCAGCCTCCCAAGTAACTGGGACTACAGGCGCACGCCACCATGCATGGCTGATTTTTTGTATTTTTAGTAAATACAGGGTTTTGTCGTGTTAGCCAGGATGGTCTCAATCTCCCGACCTCATGATCCACCCACCCCAGCCTCCCAAAGTGCTGAAATTATAGGCGTGAACCACTGCGCCTGGCAGCTGTTGGAGCTTTTAACCTGGGCCCTCTGGGGGCCAAAGAGGAAAAACAAAGAAGAGAAAGACCCTAGGTCCTAGCGTCAAAGAGCTGACAGAGGAGGTCCCTCTGCCCCCAACCTAGACCCCTCTGTGATCCGGACAGGCAGTCTTCTCTCAGGTCCAACACCTGACACCTGGACCTGGGCAAGGAGCATCACCTGATGCTCCCAGCTTCAGGGCAAGGACCTGGAGTCTAAGAGGGCTGGGCTGGCACCTGGGATTGTCCCTCAAGCCAGCATGAGCTTAGGCAAGGAGATCATTCATCCAGTGAATATTCGTTCATCCAGTGGATATCTGTTCATCCAGTGAATATCCGTTGAGTGCCTATTCTGGGCTAAGCATTTTGCTTCGGGCAGAGAGTGGATAAGACAAAGTTCCCACTCTCTTGGGGCAGACAGACAGATATACAATCACTGAAAGGGGAAACGGAAGAATGAACGATGAAATGAAGGTTAGGTAGTGCTGAATGCTAAGACGAGTAGGATAGGGAGACAGGGAGAGCCTGGAGGTTGGGCTCTTGGATAAGTTAGTCCAGAAACTCCCCCCACCGTATGAAGAATCTTAATGAGGTGCGCATGGGAGCTGTGTGGCTTTCCAGGTGAAGCCCCTGGGGAAGGAGCAGGCTTGGTTCAAATTTTCTGAACCACAGTTTTCTCATCTGAGAAGTGGGGACAATAGTGTCCCTTATAAGATCATTATATCTGTCACATAGCAAGTCCTCAATAAACAGTAGCAGCCCTTGTTCCTCTGTTTCCTGGATGGTTTCCTGGATGGCTGAGGGGCTCTCTCTATTGTGTGATACTGAGCCAATGACTTCACCTTTGCTGGGTCTGGTTTCCCATGGTTTAAGTTGCAGAGTGGGAGGATTTGACTTGCTTAGATGGCCTCAGCTGGGCCCTGCCCCAACGCTCAGGCCAGCCCCAAGGGCCACCTTTGGGGGATTTGTTCATACACATCCTGGGAGCCTTACCGAGGGCCAGGCATTGCTGCTTTACAGATGAGATAGCCTCTCTGAGAGGTCAAGGATTAGGTCAAGATCACATGGCTGCTCAAAGTTGGAGCTGGATTAGAACACAGCCAGAGCTTCCAGTGCCAAAGTGTACCTGTTTAGAGCTTGGGATCCAGCTTCTTCTGAGCATGGAAGAGGCAAGACCCACAAAAACCTGGGCATGTCGTGGCCTCTTCTCCAACCAGATACAACAAGGACTGTCAGCAGGGCCATGCTTCAGTTTCCCCTTCCACCCTATCCTCTGCATCCTCTTTATCTCCCCTCCCAGCAGCCCCTTTGTCCACCTTCTCCCTGCCATGTATGTGTGTTCTTGGAGCTGAAAGTCATACTGTTCATGGGCTGGCTGAGAAGGCAGTCCCAGGTTTGAGGCGCCATCATGCTGCCTGTGTGAGATAAGGCTACACATTTATTCTTCATTCAAACAAAGATTATTGGTTGAATATATCACTGCATGCCAGGCGCTAAGCATAACACTGTAGCCAAAACAGACAAAAATCTCTCTTGCCATGGAGCTCAAATTTTAAGGGTAGAGACAATAAACAGGACAAATAGCCAGAAGAGGGCATGGTTGCCACCCTAAGTACCCCACAAGTGAAAGGAAGCCACATGTATTGAGGCCACTGGTCTGCACGGTATTTGGGCTGCATGTGATTCTCCCAGTGAACCTTTGAGGCGAGATTGATTATCCCCGTTTTCCGGATGAGAAAACTGAGGCTCAGACTCTGAGTCCTTGCCAGACTGAGAACTTCTGTCTGCTTCCTTGCTTCTTGTCTTTAACTTTCTAAGACTAGGCTCTGACCTCTATGACAGGGGTGTCCCCTCGCACTGGGGTGTCAGATGTGGGTGGAGAGAACACCTTCTCAGCCCTAGGCCCATGCAATACCCTTCAGAGCCATGAAAATACCCTCAACTCTGTCCCAGCCACCATGGCCAGCACATCAGCCAGGCTTGCATCAGATATGATTTAATGTCTGTGTAATAGGACTTCCCGTCGGCTGAGTCCCTACAGCTTGTCTCTGTCTCCGCTAGGCCTCTGAGTCTGCTATGCCCCTCAGCCTACAGACCTTGGGCAGTCCTCAGGGCCATCCCTCTGTTGCTGGTGCTCCCAAATCTTGATCTGCCTGGCGGGGTTGGGTGCTCCTGTCTTGAATGATTTTTCCTCCTTATCCAAGCTTTGGGCCAGGCAGTTTCTAGGCACTTATTAAGAAGAGAAAGTGTCAGGGGAATGAGCTGAAGTCCTTCATGCCAGATCGCAGCTGGTGTCATTTCTGGCAGGGCTGGTGATGATTTTGCTGTAGTCAGTCTTTCCCCAGCAGGCAAAACCTCGGGCCCATGCATGCGGTCTCCCCGCTATCCAATTTGGAAGGGTGATGTGTGAGTCTTTTACTAATGAGAGCTGAGGAAGACAGTGCAGGTCAAAGCACATCAGACCCGTAGGAACCTGAGTGACAGCGGGCCCAAACTCTTTTCAGACAGATCAGCAGACATAGCCCAGGGAGAGCAAGACACTTGCCCGAGGTCTCACAGCAAGTCATTGGCATAGTCAAGACTTGAACCCAGAACACGTGCTCTCCAGTGCAGAGTACTCTCCACATGGCTCCCTCTTCTCTCTGCTCCCACCTTCCACCTCCAGAGGAATGCTTGGTCCATAGCTCTCATCCCTCATACTGCCTCCTAAGAGAATGCGCTGTGGTTTTCTGAGGAGGGGTCCAGATAGAAAATGTTCCGAACTTGGCTGGAGCTGAATCGGTTTCTCCTGGCCTGCCCTGGCTTGTTGGGCATGGCTCAGTGTCACTCACAGTGAGAGACAGAGCCGTGTTTCCCAGCCAAGGGTCTCTACAGTGGGCTAGGAAGATGCTGCGGTGAGTCTTCCTGCCTCTCTTCTCCAAATGTTCTTTCAAACCCACTGGGATGGAAACCCTGGACCCCTCCTCAGCTTTTCTCACAGCCTCTGGCCTGGCCTGCCAAGGCTGGAGGGAAGACCCTAAAGCTCAGAGTGGGAAGGGCCCAGCCCTGGCACCAACCCCTGCGGTGCGCCTCGGGGATGATTGGGACTTGCCCAAGGCCACGCAGTCCTCTGGGAAGAGGCAGGGCAGGGCTTCTAACATGGTGCATTTGGGCTTCAAGTTCATGGCTCTTTCCAGTTCTCAGATGATGGGGAGCAGGCAGCCAAGTGACAGAGAATTCCTATTTCCAAGTGGGGAAACTGAGGCCAAAGCAGATTAAGGTTCTTAGCTGAGGTGATGCTGTGAGCTGGGGATGTGGCTTCCAGTATGGATGTGAGCCAGAGCTGACCCAGGCTGTTAGTGCCCCTGGAGTCCTGGAGAGGACTCTACCTATCTTCTCCTTGTTCCCTGAGGTGACTTTTCTTGAGTAGATTTCCTTGTGGATTTCAGAAGCGCAGGGTAAAAACATGTTCAGACCACTAAAGAAGGGTGCTGGGAGACCTCAGGGAGTCTTTCCATGCCGGCAGGCTTGGAGCCTGCACACCTAGAAAAGAATGTGGCCACTTCAAGTACAGCAGGAAGGATGCAGGTTAGACTTATGCAGGAACTTCCAGATTTTGGAGAATGTCCACCTCTTAAGAAGTTCTCCGAGATCCTTTTATGGGCTCCTCCTAGAGGTTATGAAATATTCCCACTCTTGATATAAACCCTAACTAGTGTAGTGATGGCACATCAGAGTTGACCAGGGGCTGGATTAGGAGCATGTCACGGTTTCTGCATCCCAGCCCTGCCAGGTGAGTGGGACAGTGCTGACTGTGTTGCAGGCCAGGGACCTGAGCCTTAGAAGCATTAGTGGGACTTTGGTTCTAGATGTTACATGATTCCCTGCCCCTGTATCCCACCCTCTGGAGCAGACAGTTGGGATGGACACTTCCTGGAGGCAGAAGAGTGGAGGAGATAGCCTTGTGAGTTCTTGGCGTTCTGCTTTGGATGTGGTGGCAAGGACCATTTCTGTCCTCAGTTCTCCTCCTCTGAGTTGTTGTGGCCAAGAGAGAATGGGGAGTCTCACTCCTGAGACTTGTTCTGTCTCCTCCTGGGCCTTCTGCTCCAAGTATGAAGTGTTTAGTTCTCCAGAGGGGCCCAACCTGGGGAAGTAGAGAAACCACGTGGCTGGGGCCCTGGCAGGGAGCCGAGTTCATTCCTTGGGCCTGGGGCCAGCCTGCTGCAGCCAGGCATGTGGAGGAAGGTCCCTGCTGCTGGCCGGGCTGGGGGTGCATGCCATGTGGTCACCTTACACATGCAGGCATGGCTGGACAGAGGGAAGCAGATGGGACTGAGGTGGGGCTATACATCCAGCCTGGCAACCACCTCTCTAAGACCCAGGGAGCTTTGGGGTGACTGCTGGAAAAGGCTCCACCACTTAGTAGCAGAGGGATGAGGCAAGGTGGTGGGTGAGAGGTTTTGGGTGTGTTCTGGGCTGCAGGCTCCCCATTGGTGTAACAAGGTGTGAACATCAAGAATATCTCGGGTCCCTTCATCCTTAGACCATTCGTTCCAGTGCCTTTAAAACTCTTTTCCAACCACTGTGCTCTTTAATTACAAACCCTGGATTCCTAGAGGTCATCTGCTTGACCCCTCCATGGGAAGGAAGATTGAAGCTGGAGATGGGAGTGGCTACCGGAGGCCCTCAGCATGTCCAAGCAGAAGCAGTCCTGAGCATTAATAGTGCCATTCCTTTCTGCACATCAGCTCAGGACTTTCAGCACATCTAATAAGCATTTTGAGAGCCCGTAGGCTTGTTCTAGTCCATCTAGTTCATTCAGTGTCCAGTTGTAGCTAAGAGAACAGGTTCCGGAGTCACACTGCCTGGGTTCGAATCTCATCTCTGCTATTCCAGGGCTGTGTGACTTTGGAAACATTTCTTAACCTCTCAGAATCACAGTTTCCTCATCTTGAAAATGCAGCCAATAATGGGACCTGCTGGCGGTCACGCTTTTGGAGTTTGCTGTGGCTGTTATTGTTTCATCCCATTATCCCTCTGGCTAGACACAGGCTGCATTTTGTCTGCAGAAGTTACTCCCCTCCGGAAATTGACTCAAAATTCTGATGACTGCCTCTCCCTTGCTTACACCTCAGAGACATTCCCTCACGTGGCTGTGGTCTCCCATGTGGCTGTAAGGTCTCACCCTCCATGCGGCTTCTCAGCTAAGAAAACTGAGGCCTCAAGAGGCCCATGGGTGGTGCAGCCAGGACTGTCACAGGGCAGGCTGGCCCAGTAGCTGGGCCTGAGGAGGCCTTGAGCCACCCCAGAACGGCCTCTGAATGCAGACCCATGGATCTGAGACCTGCCTGGTGGCTGCTGTATGTGAATATATTGGTCATCACAGGGTCCTAAAGGGACCTTAGGGATCACACCCCCACACAGAGGAGTGTGGCAGGGGCGGTTGTGTGTGTGTTCAGATCATGTCTTTGTGGGGGCACATCTGACCTCACCCAAGCTTCCTCTCCTGACATCCTTAGGGTCTCTCCTGACAAAACCCAGACCAAAGTCTCTACCAGTTAAGCAAAGACACCTTGAAATGTGTGTGTGTATCCAGGTATTTAGCTCCCAAGAAAGAAAAAGAAGGCTCCCACAGCCTGAGCAGGACAGAGGGTCAAGTGTGGGGGCCTGCCCAAGGTCAGCCAGCCAGCCTGGAGGAAAGCCAGGGCTATCCTGCAGCCCATCTCCACATGTGGGACTTGGAGAACAGAGCAGGGGCTACTCAAGTCCTGTCCCTGGTAGGCCACGTGGAGTCAGCCAGGTGCCTGGCCAGACAACAGCCCCCTTGTCTTGAGACGCTGCCCTCCTCACCTGCCAGGTCTTTCTACCCCAAAGTCTAGAGGCCAGAGGTGGGAACTTGGTGCCTTCAGGAGATGCCCCTGGCTGGGCGCCATGGCTCACACCTGTAATCCCAACACTTCGGGAGGCCAAGGCAGGCAGATCGCTTGAGCCCAGGTGTTCGAGACCAGCTTGGGCAACATGGAGAGACTCCATCTCTACCAAAAATACAAAGATTAGTCAGGCGTGGTAGCTGTGCCTGTAGTTCTATTTACTTGGGAGGCTGAGACGGCAGGATTACTCGAGCCTAGGAGGCAGAGGGAGGCAGAGGTTGCAGTGATCATGCCACTGCAGTCCAGCCTGAGTGACAGAGTGAGACCCTGTTTCATGAAAAAAAAAAAATGAAAGAAAGAAAAAGAAGGCTCCCCTGGCCACAGCCCAGCTGGCCGATTCTGATCTCAGGAGGTGACATGGATCTACCTTCAGCATGACCAAGAAGGGCTGGTTTGGGTGAGAATGGAATTTGCCAGAGGAGACCCTAAGGATGTCAGGAGAGGAAGCTTGGGTGAGGTCAGATGTGCCCCCACAAAGACATGATCTGAACACACACACAACCGCCCCTGCCACACTCCTCTGCCACCCTCTGCAACCACTGGGACACATGTTTGAGCAGCTTCTGCAGACGAGGCTCATGCATAGCCCATGTGAACATGTCAGACTCCAGAGGTGGACCTGGGCTCTGCTGCAAACTTGCTTTATGACCTTGGCCAAGTGATGTTGCCTAGCTGAGCCTCGATTTTCCTATCTGTGAAATGGGACCAGTAACTTTTTCCTCAAAGGTAGATATCAAATGCAAGTGAGGTGTTGCATGCAAAGTGACCAGCTTGGTGTGAATTTCATGACTGTCTTTTTCTTTCCTCCTTTTGGTGTCTGAATGAAGCCACACCTTCTGTGGGGTGAATGTCAACCCAAAAGGGCTTCCCGGCAGAGGAGAGATTTGAAGGGAGTAGGACTTCGGGGCAGGGCCAGGCTAAATACCTGGATACACACACACATTTCAAGGTGTCTTTGCTTAACCGGTAGAGACTTTGGTCTGGGTTTTGTTTCTAGGTTTGGTGTTGTGGGTTTAGTGCACTCCCTGGGCTCCTCCAGTGATATTAGCAACCAAAAGCGGGATGATCCTCCGTGAGGAATGTTTACCATTTGAATCATAGCGCCAGCATTCACTTGGTCAGGAAAACATGTGCTTTGTTTTTTTTTAATTACATTTCCCTGGAAAAACAATGATTTGAATTCAAGGAGGGGAGGACAGTTTCCCCACCTCCAAGCTTGAGGACTTTCTTTTCCTTTTGAAGTAGGAATAGATTCTATCCCTGGCCCCCAAAGGCGTCCCCACAGCTGATATTTTTCCAGCTGCCTGTCTCCCCAGAGTGTGGAGTGGCCTCCAGAGTGGGGTCAGGGAGGGGGTGAGAGGGCCAGACCTGCCTGGGCTAGGCAGCTGAGCATCTCTCTGAGCTGCTGAAACACCTGTGGAGGCTGGGCTGATGTTCAGTGGTGATGTGACCTTGTGTGACCTTGCCACTTAACTCTTTCACGGTCTCATTTCCTTTATCTATAAAATGGAAATCATGATATTGGAAATAGAAGCTCAGTGCCACAAAGAAAAATCAGCACTGAGACAAAGGATCTTTCAGCAATGCAATTTTTACTTCCTGGATTGCAGGAAGGGTACCCTTGCTAGCCATCTTGCCATGAGAGTACAATGAATGAAGGAAAACACACAAATTTATCCTTTACACATTTGGGGTTGTCCTTACTGCTGTGTCTCATCTCCATTGGCTGGAGTCAGACCTCACCATCTAAACTAAAACCCGACTGACTGACAACTTAAAACTTTTCTAAACAGGTAAAAGCCGTGGAGAGCTGGGACATGTCTGTGAGCGTGTCCAGCACAGATATCTTGGTTAAAGTACAAGGACATAGAATGTACCACGTGCCTGTAAGCATGGCATGTCTAACAGCTACATGGGATAGGGCTTACCAAAGTTATTAGCACACTTATTCTTTAACGAGAAAGGAAACTTTAAAAAGGAACTTTTCTACTTCCCACAGCGATTTCACTGGGTGACTTTGGAAGAACGTGCCACAATCAGAGACGGTCTGATCTGAAATGCAACAGAGGCCTTCTGGGGAAACAGAGGCTCTTCAAACTGGCCGAGACCCAGCTACCTGCCCCCTAGTCTGTGCCCTTCCCATTTCATCAGGACCAGGTCCCAGATTAGGGGATTGGCATTTTCATGCTGGGGAGCTGGGTACCATTTTCTTTTCAGAAACTGAGTAGAAAAGGAAAGGACCCCTGAGAAATTCTTTGTGTGAAGCCGCTTGTTGATGGTAGGGGTGACCTCAGCACCCTACTATCTGCCCATGACCAAGAAGTGAGACAGCCTTGACATTGTCCTTGTGTCCCCCCCCCACCCGGGGAGGGTCTGGTTCAAAGCCCACCCTGCAGGTGAAAACACTAACCTACCGTGTCTGTTCTCTCTCATGCCCTCCAGGGGTTTCCTGGAATCTTTGGGGAAAGAGGCCCTCCCGGACTGGATGGAAACCCTGTAAGTATTTAAAGTCTTTGGGAACAGGAGAGAGATTCCGAGTGAACACAAAGCAGATTTTAGGAGCCCACACTTTAGGGTCAGAGAGACCTGGGTCAAATTCCGGCCCTGTGAACTGCTAGCTGGTCACCCTCGGATGAATTACACGATGTATCTAAATGCTAGGCTTCTATCTACTGTGGCTTCCCTGTTCCCCCCTGTAAGAGTCCCCAGCCCACTGAGCCCCTGGGCCCAAAGCTCCAGGCTGCACCCCATTTCCAGGACTTCAGTTCACTCCCCACTGGAAAGGCCCCGGCTGCTGCCATCTTACAAAGCATCAGAAATGTTTATGGGCTGGCAGAGGCGTGGGGACGCACACGGTTTGCAGGCCCTGTTTGGAGAAAAGGAAGAGCTGAGTTCCAAAGGAATCTCTGCTACAGGCATGTTTATAGAGTTTGTAAATAATTAGAGGCCCAGGCTCTGTTCCACGAGGAGCCGGGTCAGCCTGTCCTGGGGAGCTGAGTCTGTCTTTCCCTTCCCGGCTCCAGGCCCAGGGCCGATGGCAGAAGGTGTTTGAGGTCCGCCCTCTCCCCTTGGGACTTTCTGCCTGAGTAGCCATGCCAGCTGTGCCCTCTGCAGAGGTGGCTGCTGTATTCATAACCAGCACCTTGATTAGATGCTAATTCAGTTCCACAAATGCTCCCTGAGCCTGACCCAGCCAGGTTCCCTTGGGGATTATAGCCTTGACCTCAGAGCCATATACAGACCTGGGCTTGAGTTTTGTTGCACCGCTTGTCAGGTGTGTGAGCTTGGCCAGATCCGTTCACCTCCCTGAATCTCAGTTTCCCTGTCTGTCAAGCAGGGGGATCAAAATTCTAGCCTGAGGCTGGGTGCGGTGGTTCACGTCTATAATCCCAGCACTTTGGGAGGCTGAGGTGGGTGGATCACTTGAGGTCAGGAGTTCGAGACCAGCCTGGCCAACATGGCAAAACCCTTCTACTAAAAATACAAAAAGTTGGCCAAGCATGGCGTTGCATGCCTGTAATCCCAGCTACCTGGGAGGCTGAAGGGGGAGAATTGTTTGAACCCAAGAGGCAGAGGTTGCAGTGAGCCAGTATCGCACCACTGCACTCCAGCCTGGGCGACAGAGTTGAGACTCCATCTCAAAAATAAATAAATAAATAAAAGAGAGAGTGCTGTCGTGAGAATGAAAGGTGGCAGGCAAGGTGTTCCACATGGGTTTGGTGGGTGACGCTGTGTAAAATACTGGGTAATCCAGGGCACAGTCCCTGCCATGCAGGAGTTAGAGGGCCATTGCTCCCATCTGTTATACAACAGGCAGTGGGATGGGTGGGATCAGAGAGGTCCCAAGTGCCTCTTTGGAGAAGGGAACAGGAAAGCCTTCTGGGGACAGTGATATTTGCATCGGGATGAGGAGATAGGTGGGGAGACATTCCAGGTAGAGGAAGGGGCACCAGCAAAGGCATAGGGTGGGGGAAATCCGAGACTCTCCCTGCATACATCCCTTGCTGGGTTAACTGTTAACGATACACAATGTCATTTGCAAGTTTCCTTGGGGAGGGACAGGGATGTCTTTATGCTCCTGGCATCGACGAACAAAGACTCGATATCTGTCACTTCCCCTCATTTGAAGCAAAGGCTGCCTCTTACTTCTCATTGCTAATCACAATGTCTAGAGCCCTGAAGTTTTGTTTTGTTTTTGTTTTTGAGGTGAAGTGTCACTCTGTCACCCAGTCTGGAGTGCAGCGGTGCGATCTCTGCTCACTGCAACTTCTACCTCCGGGTTCAAGCAATTCTCTTGCCTCAGCCTCCCGAGTAGCTGGGATTATGGGCACACACCACCATGCCCAGCTAATTTTTTATATTTTTAGTAGAGGTGGGGTTTCACCGTGTTAGCCAGGATGGTCTCAAACTCCTGACCTTGTGATCTGCCTGCCTAGGCCTCCCAAAGTGCTGGGATTACAGGTGTGAGCCACCGCGCCCGGCCGAGCCCTGGAGTTTTATTCTCGCCTTTCCGTTTTGAACTTGACTCAAACCCCTCCACCTATCATTTCTCATGTGGGCAATGGAAGATGCATGTTTAGGATGGAGAAACGGAGGTGTAGGGGATAAGTCACACGAAGCCTCGTCTCCTGACTCCCAGGCTAGAACTCTTTCCAGGCTCTGAGGGCCCTGGGAGAAGGGCATGTGAGAGTGTGGGGTGCTGGAGAGGAGTCTCCTTTCTCCCAGCTGGGAAGGGGAAGGCGGCGGGCTTGGAGGCTCTCAGCCTGGGGCTCTCGTGGCTTTGTTATTTCCTTGCACCTGGCCTTGGGTGAATCAACCTCTGGAGTTTCAGTTTTCCTGTCGACAAAGTGAGCGTGAAATGTCAAGCCCCATGCACATCTGTATGACCGTGATCACGATTCCGCTCATTCTGTTATGCTTACAATGGGAAGATGCTGGATTTGGAAGTCTGACCTCCCCATTTGACAGATGTGCAAAGCTGATGGCAGAGAGGGGATGGGTGTGGTCCACACTCCAGGCCAGACTCAGGAAAGGCCCTGGAGCCTGTGGTCAGGAATAAGGAGTGTTCAGCTCTGAAAGACCCCATAGGTGCCTGTGAGGAGGATGACATGGAGGGAGGGGCCCTGGAGGGAGATGCGGCAAGTAATCACCTTGGTCTCTCTATCTGCAGGGAGAACTGGGCCTGCCAGGCCCCCCTGGAGTCCCCGGCCTCATTGTAAGTACATCAGTGTCTTCGGGCAGCGGGTGGGTATTGGGGAGATGCAGGGTGAAGCCAGCGTGTAGGGAGCCAGGAGCAGGCCCCATAGGGGAGGTTGAAAAGGCCCTTTTCTCATCCAACCCCCACAGGGGCTGGGGTCCAGGAGAGAACAACCTGGGCAGGGAAGGGAGGTGGGGGAGGGCGGGCAGGCTGAGGGAGGAGAGCCCTGCTGTGTGGTTTCAGGTGCATCACCTGCCTTCTCTGAGCTTGTTTCCTCATTAGTTAAATGAGATGGGCCCTTGGAACACAAGATTGCCAAAGTACTTTCACACCCGCAAGGTGCTCATCTGTTAGGTGAGGCTCATTTCCAGGTCCAGAGGGAGGAGGTAGCGCCACGGTGGTCTTTTTCACTCTTTTCCTCCAAGCAGACTTGGAGGCAGATCACCTAGGTTCAAGTCACAGGCCTTCGACATCCTGGCTGTGTGACCTGGGCCAAGCCACTTACCCTGTCTGGGCCTAGTTTCCTCATCTGTGAAATAGAGATGATAGCAGAATCATCCTGGAGTGGTCATGAGGATTAACCAAGGCATCATATGTGTAATCCTTGGCACAGGATCTGGCACCCAGGAAGTGCTGGTGGAAAATATTGTTATAATAATTCTTGTTATTACCTCCTGAAATGCCCAGGGCTGAGAGAGGCCGGAGGAGGTGGGAGGCGAGCTGACCTGACTCCATCCAGGTGGAGCAGGCCCTGAGGAATAGTTCCAGCCAAAGCCAGGGGCCCTGCTGGGCTTTCAGTGGAGTGAGTCTTAACCTCCCCCACCTGCCTTCCCTGCCCAGCCCCAGGGGCCAGTGAGAGGTCAGAGCCTGGGAAATGACACTCGAAGTGTCCCCATAGTCTGATGCTCCCTCTGCCCTGTCCACTGGATCACTCCTCAAGGGGTTTGAGTCTGGGGACCCATCGAGGGACAAAAGTAAACTCTTTGCCACTCCGGCAACTGTGCTGAGGAATTCTGCTCAGAGAGAGGCTGGAGGAGGCCCCTGGGGGAGGCAAGGGACCCTATCACTCAGGGGAGGCTAGTCCTGGGAAGAGGGCCTAGATGTCCCCATGGCCATCTGTGCCTGCTCAGGTGAGCGGAAGCAGAATCTGGGTGGGATGGGCAGAAGGTGAGAGCCCTCCGGCTCTGAATCCTGGCTTTGCTGCCTCCTGACTCTGAACTTCACCTTGGCTTCATTTCCCTGAGTCTCAGGGATCCCCTCTGTGAAATTGGATTATTGTACCCACTTTTATTAGGACCACAGAAACACAGTCCATTCCAGTCCAGTGGCTAAGAGGACAGTTTCTGGAACCAGACCGCCAAGGTTCAAATCCTAGCTCTGCCACTCATATAATCACAATCCTTAGCAAAATATTTAACCATCCAATGCCTCAGCTTCTTCATCTGTAAAATGGGAATAATATTGGTACCTAACTTGGAGGATTGTTGTGAGTGAGGATGTAGATAAATTAATATGTGAAGTGCCTAGTATATAGTAAGCACTCAAGAAGTACTAGTTATGATAATAACAGCTATTGTTGGTGTTATTATATTACACATACATGTGATATTTCACACCTGGTAGCAGCTATCTGGGTTGCTGAATTGAGAAAAATTTCACACTCACATTGGAACTTGGTGGGAGAGGGTGCTGCCATTGATTAGTGATGTCTACTTTGGCTGGGGTTGAGGAAGTGTCAACACATGAGTCATAAATTTGTCATCCCTGATGTCCATTCAGTAGGCCTTTGCTGAGCACCTTCTTTGGCACAAGGCATTGACCTAAATGCTTTGGAAAAAGAAACATCTGCCATGGGAGTTAGAGAACTCTCTAGAAGTCTTCAAAACTGATCCTCTCTAAGCCCAACAGGAATCCCTTCTGGAGCATCTTGCTCATATGGTGATTAAACTCCAAAATGAACACCTCCAGTGTTAAAAGTCTCTCTCTCTCTGAGAGCCCAGGTCGTTCTACAGAGCTCTCATTGTTCAGTGTTTTCCCGCGGATTGAGCCCAACTCTTCCTCACTGTCCCTAAGAGAGGCTGTTTGAGGTGTAAAATGGTCTTTGTTTGTGCTTCCCAGGGCTCCTTCTTCAGGCTAAACAATCCCAGTCTCCAAAGCCTTTCTGAGGGGATGTTTACACATCCTGGCTGTCATCCTTGGCACCTGTTCCTGTTTGTCATTGTCCCAGTGTCTACTAGGTTGGGTCCTGAGTTGAGCAAGAATATTGCTTGGTGGGATAAACACAGATTCCGGGGTCTTGGACTGTAGCGTCACAGCCCTCTTGGTTCTTTTTTTTTTTGAGACAAGGTCTTGCTGTGTCTCCCAGGCTGGAGCTCAGTGGTGCAATCTTGGCTCACTGCAAACTCTGCCTCTCGGGTTCAAGTGATCCTCCCACCTCAGCCTCACAAGTAGCTGGGACAACAGGTGTGTACCATGATGCTGAACTAATTTTAGTACTTTCTTCTTGTAGAGACAGGATTTTGCTACATTGCCCAAGCTGGTCTCCAACTCCTGGGCTCAAGCAATCTTCCCGCCTTGACCTCCCAAAGTGCTGGGACCTCCTGGTTCTTTACAAAGCTCATGCCTACCTGTGCTCTCTGCTGCGGTCCACTGTTAGAGTTGCCAGAGAAAATATGACACCTAGTTAAATTTGAATGCCAGATGCAATATTTAGAACACATTTATACCAAAATGTCAGTCATTGTTTATCTGACATTCAAATTTAACTGGGCATCCTGTCTTTTTAATTGTCCAGTCTGGCAATGCTATTTGCGGTGTCAGGAGAAACCCTTACGACAAATGGGAAAACTGAGGCTGTTGGTCAAGGTCACACCCCAGGCTGGAGAGGATGGATGCCATGACTCTCAAGTTCTAGTCTGGGAAACACCTCTTTTTGCTTCGGAGCAGCCTGTGCTGGGGGCAGAGCCCTGGGTTTTTCTGCATTTCATGGTACCCCTTTGCCAGAACTGATTTGTTCTGCCTTGGATTGTGGTTCCTTCATGCCCTGCATCTTTTTTTGGCCACTTTCAGCCTCCTTCCTCAGTGTTTAGATTCTTTTCACTGCCAAGATGTAATGTCCTCACTCTTGTGCCTGTGGGGTCACAGGGCTGGACCTGAGCCCATCAAACAACCTCTGATCCCCAAGAAAATGCTTCCTTTTACCCTGGATTTTCGGGAATGGCAGCTTCTGTGCCTGGGGAAAAAAAATTGTCTCCCCAAAGAGCTGGAAAGGAAAGGAATTTTCTAACCAGGAGTTAAAGAGGAAGAGGGATTGTGAGTCACCTATGGTTTTCCAGAGGATGTGGGTTTTTAGCTGAGCAAATGGGAATTCCACGTATTGATAATCATTTTAGTGGAAATTCAAATGTATTCAATGCCTCTGTCTAGTCAGTTGAAGCAATTTGCATGCAGACTGAGGCCAAACCTTCCTTCCGTCCCCCGGGTCCTTGCAGCCGGGAGGAAGGGCGTGAGAGGACAAACTAACATTTATTGAGCGTCTGTCTGCTGTGTGTGCATCACATACACTGGGCTGGGCAAGCCTCGCAAAGCCGAGGTCACTGGTTAGAGAGGGGAAGTATCGGGCTTGTCACCTGGGTCTGAATTCCTCAATTCCAATAAGCCACCGGTGGCTCCCTGCAGCCTCAGCGGTGAGAGGGTCTCCAAACAGCCCTCTTTGGGTAACCGAAACTCTTTGGCAGGCCCTCAAGAAAACTGTGCCTGATTCCAGAATCTGCTCAACAAAGACAATTTCTGTCCTTTCTATTCAGAGTGACACAGAGGAAGTTTTGGCTCCTCCACAATTTCATGGAACCGAGAGAACATGTGATCTGGCCACATACCCACCATGGGAGGTGCAATGGGTTAGTCCACCTTTTTCTGCCACTGAATCAACCTGGCTTTGTTTCCTTGTCTATAAAGCAAAGTCAGATACCTCACCACCTGGCATGCACCAAGCCCTCTTGTGCCCAACCCTGTGTCAAGTTTGTAATTGTCACCACAGCCCTCTCAGGGTAGGAAGTGGGGCCACCAGTTTACAGTTAAGGAAACTGAGGCTTGATCCACCTGCCTCGGCCTCCCAAAGTGCTGGGATTATAGGAGTGAGCTACCGTACCTGGTCTAGCTTTCTTTTTCACCATCACCAACCCACTTTTACCAAGCACATCCTCGGAGCTGCGCCCTGTGCTTGGCACTGGGATCTCAGAGGTGAGGTTCTCAGAGGTGGCACCTGCCCTTGGTCTGGCAGCACAGGTGGTGGCCCCATAAGCACACACAGAAAGGATGGCCAGTGTCAGAAGGGTCCTGAGCAAGAGGCATGGGGGCTCAGAGGCCTGACAGCAGGGGCACAACCTGCTCTTGGGATCAGGGAAGTGATGTTAGCACTGGAGGCCAAAGGACAAATGGGCATTAACAATGCCAGTGGGGGGCACAGCACTCTGGGCATAGGAAACAGCTTGAGCCAGGGTCGGGAAGCTATGTCAGTGGCTAAGTGTGTCGCAGCTAAGGAGGAAGAGCAGGGCAGGAAGGTGAGATGCGTGTGCAAACATCATGAAGGATGGGCACTGGATGCTCACTCCCACGTTCGCCTCTGGGGCCCACTGCTGCCATTCAGGGGAATACAACTCAGTTCTTCTGAGTCTCCAGCCTGACCTCATGCCCTGTCTCACATGAGACATGGCAACAGGACAGGCCACCTTGAGTGCTTTTTTGGTCAACAGCCAACTCGGGCCTTGTGAGCATGGACTGTGGGGTCAGACAGACAGACAGACAGACAGACTTGAGTTCTGGTCCTGTCTGCCTCCTGCTTATTGCTTGATCTCAGGCAAGTTACATCACCTGTCCCTAAGCCTCAGTGTTCCCATCTGTAAAATGGAGTGGGACCGACAGTGGTGCTTACCTCCCGAGGTTACTGTGAGCAGTTGGTGAGCATCCAAGCCACCAGCATTGTCCCTGGCACGTCGAAGGTGCGCAGAATGACATTTAGCAGTTGCTAAGGAGGCTTCAAGGTGGGTATTGTGCGTCTGGCACACAGTGGGCGCTCTTTAAATGGTGACAGACGAGGCTGATTGTGTTCTTGGTGGGAGTCAGTGAGATGAAGGGCGCAGTGTGGAGTGTGGTGTCTGGGAGCTTAGAGAAACGTGGGAACAGACTCAAAGTTAAGGGCCTTACTCATTCTTCTTTCTCGTGGGGATGTGACATTCTGAGTGGCTGTGGCCAAGCTGCCCTTGAGGGCGTCTGGTACGCGGTAGATGGCGGCTCTGCAGGCTGCCCTCCAGGGGTACTGGCCTGGAGCTTTCTTTGTTCCTCCCCAAAATGCTTTTATAGCCCAACAAGAGGGTCCCATCAACACGGGGGGCCTGCCCTGTGTGAGCCGGCACATTCTACCCTGCCAGCCAGGGGTCTCTCTGCTACAAATTCCTTCTGCCCTGGGGTTGGATGCCCAGGCCAGGTCTCTGCCCCCACCACACACAGACCCCTTTGGAGAGGTCTGCCAAGGCAGAGTGGGACCTGGGGAGCGGGGTGCTGTGCCATGACTCCCCAAGGCCCCACACAGGTGACCGTCTGGTCTGTGCTGAATTCATTTTCACACAACAAGCCGCTTCAGGCATGGAGGGAGAAAGAATGAGCCTGTGTTCCCGAGCTGCTGGTGGCCCCCCTGCCTGCCACCCGCCCTGCCCTCTCCTGGCGGAGCAGGACTCCTCCAGCAGAGCCGGCTCTGTTTATTCGTATGTCATGGAGAACTCTGGACAGGCCACCCTGGCTGCCTTCGTCCAGGAAAGGAGAGAAGCAGCAGCCAGAGGGACCTGTGGACATGGAGCTCTTTGCGGACAGAGCTGGCCTCCCTTCTAATCTGACCTCTTTCCCTCCTCTCAAGAGACCACCTCAGAATGACCTAGAAGCTCTGGAGATAGGCTGGCTACTGTGAATCCCAGAGGTGCCCTGGCTCTGTGACTTCACTCAAGCCCTAACCTCTCAGAGCCTCAGCTTCCTCATCTCTAAAATGGGGATAGTAGTAGACTGATCCTGAAGGGCCGTGGTGAGGAATGACTGGGTTAAGGCAGGTCAAGTGCCTGGCAGCTGGCATTTGCTTATTATTATCACCCATTTAACTGAGCCCTCACTTTCTCCGTGAGATTACTTGATGGGACCTGACAGCAGAATTTCTTTCTTTTTAAAGATAGAGTCTCTCTTTCTCTCTGTCCCCCAGGCTGGAGTTGAGTGACGCTACCATAGCTCACTGTAGCCTTGAACTCCTGGGCTCAAGGAATCCACCTGCTTCAGCCTCCCGAGTAGCTGGTATCGCAGTCATGCACCACCTTGTCCAGCTAATTTTCACATGTTTTCTGTAGAGATTGAGTCTCCCTATGTTGCCCAGGCTGGTCTTGAACTCCTGGCCTCAAGCAATCCTCCTACAGGCCTCCCAAAGTGCTGGGATTATAGGCGTGAACCACCACACTGTGCTTGGCCTGAAAGCAGAATTTCTTAGCAAAGGCTCAGCTAGGAGGTTTTGTTTCATCCAATCAAATGGGAATCCTAAAGTCCAGGAAGGGGAAGCGTTTGCCCGAGATCACACAGCCCAGGCAGGGCCAAGGCCAGACTCCAGTTGTTCTGAGGGTGAAAGAGTGAGAATCGGCATCATCCCAGCCAGGCTGAGCTGCCGTCTGCAAACTCCACACCGTCTGTCTCTCTCTCTCCTCGGGAGCATTCCATCGCACAGTCCCCTCGGCCCTTCCTGCAGAAGCCAGGCAGGAATGTGATTTTTCATTCTTTGCCTGGCCTCCCTCCGAGACGTCTCCAGGCAGCTCCAGGCAGCTTCGACAGGAACGCCACTTCCCATTCTTGAGCGTGGCTACCTGGGGCAGCCTTTGTTCCTCTGATGCTTCAGACCTGTGCCCCAACCTCAGAGCACTTGCCAGGGGCCTCCCTAGAGCCTGATCGGGTTGCGGGAAACAGAGGCCCAGAGAGGTCAGGCACATTGAAATCACACAGCAGCCAGACACTTATCAGTCAGGGAGGAGGGACAAGGGCGAGAAGAGGGCATTTTCAGGGTCTCCCTTTCTCTGAGTGCGGACTTAATGTTATGGCTGTGGCCAAGGGAGTGATGGAGTAGGCAGAAGTGAGATTTGAGGGGAAAAGTGCAGGCTGGATAAGAGGAAAGTCAGTTGCTTCTTCGCTCTGTACCAGGGTTCCTGGACCTTGCACTACTGACGTTTGGGCTAGATGGTTATTCTTGGTGGGGGCTGTTCTGTGCACAGCAGGATGCCCAGCTGCATTCCTGGCCTCTGCCCACCAGATAGTACCTCTTAAGTTTGACAAACAAAAATGCCAAGTATTTACATGTTCAATCAGTTACTCCTGGAAACGAGGCTGGCAGGCACACAGTATTGTTCATACCCACTCGTCACATGAGGAAACCGAGGCACAGAGACATCAAGATCCCCCACTTCACAGTGAGTGAGTCCCAGCGAAGAGTGAGACCCAGTGGTCTGCTGTCCACCGGGTGGACAGAGAATGAAAAATCACATTCCTGCCTGGCTCCTGCGGAAGGGCAAGGTGCCTGTGCCGTGGAATGCCCCTGGGGAGAGAGACAGAGGATGGGGTGGAGTTTGCAGATGTCAGCTCAGCCTGGCTGAGTGCTTTCTAGAGCCTTCTTTGAAGAGGAAGGAAGGCTCTGGAAAGGCCAGGATGGGCATCATGGGGACAGCACTCAGCCAGGCTGAGCTGTCATCTGCAGACTCCACACCTCTGAAGGGAACTTGGCTTTCTAGAACAACTCCATTGTTCTCACCTCAGACTGGCTGATCTGATCTGAAGCTGGGTCTCCAACCTGGGGTCTGGGATCTGCCAGCTGATTGTAGTATCCCACAGGGCCCATCACCAACTGTGGGATTTCTGGGATCCACAGCCTCACTCCTTACCTGTTCCCCTCCCCAGAGGCAGCCAAGCCTCTGGGAAGCAGGAGGTACCTCCCCTCATGTAGCTGGAGGAGTCACACTCCGATTTATGCCTTATTTAACTCTTGCGAACAGCTCTGGGGGGACAGATCATTGTCCCCATTTTATAGAGAGAAAGCCTGAGGGTCCAAAATGTCAGATGAAAGCCCTTTGTCCCTGGTACGGGGCTGAAGAACCAGATATAGGAGAGAAATATTGAATATAGAAAGAAATGGGGATAGGGGAGAGGCAGCAATCTAGAAATGAACTTGGGCAAGGATCTTTGTGGTTTATTCCAGCACTTTAGTGGAGATCTCTGGATGAAGAACATTCCACATTCCAAGATCAATCCTACAGAGTGACATCTTCGGAAGCCCAGCCCCAGGGACCTTGGGGATCGTCCCCATCACCCAGGCTGGCCCCCTGTCGGCCAATGCTCACAGCATCCTCTTTTCTTTCTCCCCAGGGTGACTTGGGAGTGTTGGGTCCGATTGGCTACCCAGGACCCAAGGGCATGAAGGTAAGCAAGGGATGTCCCCCGCTTCAGGCCTTGTCCCAGCTGGGCACCCCCAACCCATTTCAGCCCAGAAGGAAGGGCAACCTTAGATTATGCTGGGGAAGGGAGGATGGTAGGCTGCTCAGAGAGCTACTGGGAGGAAGCTGGGTAGGTCAGGAGCTCAGCCAGCTCTGGCCTCAGAGCCAGGCTTCATCTGTATGTCATTTAAGCCAGACATCTTCCTCTAGCTGAGCATGAGTCTGATGTGGTTCCCAGCCTCGGGGCACTGGAAGTCCAGTGGGGGACATCACCAGGGCTATAGAAACTACCATGGCAAACTGGTGAACTCAGCCCACCCCGGAGTGGAAAGGGCGTGCAGCAGGAAGGCAGTCTAAGACTGTAGGACCACATCCCAGGGACGACCCAATTTAACCACCATGCATGGGACACAGCTCGTTCAGCCCTTCCCTCCCCATCAGTTCCTTCTTCCCCTGGGTTTGTCTGCAGTGCTGCGATTCACTGCCTCTTCTCATAGCTCCTTCAGGCCACACCCTTGCCCTGTGACATGGGAGTCATTTGCCCCTTTTACAGATGCGAATGCTGAAGTTGGGGGATCTAGCACAGGGTTTGTGGCAAGTTGCATGTAAGCCAGGGCTCCTGACTTCCGTGGCGTGGAGTCCCATCACAGCCAGCCTTTGGCCTTTGTCTTGCAGGGACTGATGGGCAGCGTGGGGGAGCCCGGACTGAAAGGTGATAAGGTGATCTGAATACTCCCTTATTGCACTGTGGTTTCTCTGCATGCCACCCCCCTCTCCGCCCGGAGGCTGCTGCTGATTTCTCGCCAGGTCCACTCCCCTGCACTCTTCTGCCTCCCCTCTGGTCTCCCCTAAATCTGTGCTCCCCAGTTTCTTCCTGGTCACTCTGGGTGGGACTCAGGCAGGTGGTTCTGGGAGCCCGAAGACCTCAGCAGATAGGGCATCAGCAGCTGTTGCAGCGGGGGGCGGGGGGAGGCAGGTATGTCGAGGCAGGGCTCTGAATCCAGAGAGTAGAGCTGAGGCCAGTATCTGAGCTTTGAAGGCAAAGCCACAGAGCAAGGAGGGTGGCAGTGTGGGCACAGGAGGAAGCAAATCCACATAGACCACCCTGGCATGGAATTGGGGACCCAACCTCAGAGAGCATCCCGGCTGGAAATGCAACTCTGAGCCCCTGATCCACTTCTCCTCCTGCTGCCACGAGGGTGGCCACCCTTGCCATGTGTCCTCTAAGCAGCCCTGCTGCTGAGCTCTCCTTTTCTCACCTGGTACCAAACCAGAGTTGGAGGTGGGAAGACGGGCCCTGGGGGCCCAGAGCGAAGCAGCATCTGAATAGCAGAGACACAGGGCCCAACACTCCTTGCGCCCTGATCTGTGGCCATCTTCCTGCCTGTCCTCTTCAGACCCTTGGCAAACCAGGATCCCCAAAGGGTGTGCAGGAGGGGTTCAGGGCAATATTCCAAGTATCCACAGGACATCTGAAGGGCTGACTGCTGTGCAGGCCCTCCTGTGGTCAGATGACACTGCACCTGTCTCCAGGTGTCTCTGCTTCCTCCTATGCCCGAGTCATAGGGTCAGGTGCCATGCTGGGCACCATCTGAGTGCACCACATGGATTCACCCATTAATCCTCCAACCCACTGTGAAATGCAAAGCTTGCCTGAGGCCACACAGCTGGTAAGTAGAGAGTTACCTGGCTCCAAAGACCTCACCAGTGGAGCAGAACTGAAGTCAGAAGGTCAGAGCTGATGAGGCTCTGGGGATGTGGGGAGGTCACATTTTCACAGTGCCTGCATCTCACAGCTGGAGAAACCAAAAACCCGAGAGAGAAAGAGATTTGTAGGCCAGTGGACTCTTAGAACATTAGAATTGCTTGGTGAAAATGGACGTAGCCAGATTGGGTAGCCAGCTGGATGCAGTGCCAGTCCCAGTCCCTTCTCTGCCTGTTTCTACCTCTTCCATCTCCTCCTGTCATGCCCAAGCCTCTAGCCACCATCCACCTCTGCCCCCTTGCCCTGCTGTCTGCTACACTCCTCTGCCAGAGCCCTCCCTCTTTGAATGGGTTTTCTGATGGAGACAGGGTGGGGGTGGGGGTTCCCCTCACTTACCTGTTTATCCTAAGGTTTGAAACATCAGTGCTCTGGAAACATTGAAGTCATGGACAAGGGAGAAAGGCAGCCGAGGAAGTGAGAGTGTGGGCAGTGAGCTTTTTATAGGTCCCTTTGCAGAGCTGCAGGAACATGGAAATAAATGTGTTACGTAGAACTCGGCTGGCTTATTGCTGGGAGTTGTCTGGGACATTTAGAGATGTGAAAACTCTGAAGAAAAAAAAACGAGGAGGAAATTATTTTCATGCCCATAGTTTTTAGGAAAATCAAATGTCTTTAGGGGAAAAAAGAGAGAGAGAGGGAGAAAGGAACCCCTTTTCCTTTGGTGGGGAGGAGTCTTAAGGCTGTGTTCCGATCGGCCACGCACACATCCGTGTCCCCTGGCCCTACCCTGGGCTGACAGAGCCATCCTTCATGTTCCGAGGTTGCTCCTGCCTCAGATCCCAGATTTTCCATGACCCAGCCTGGCCTCAGTCCTACTTACAACCGCTGGCTCCCTCTCTCAGCCTGGAGAAGCATTCTGGAAGCAGATCTCTTGCTCCGAGCCCAGCTCTTTTCAAATTCATTGTCCTGATGTCTGAGGTGCCTTTTAAACTTTCCTTGTTTTGCTATTGTAACTTTTTTTTTTTTAACCCCTTCACTCCTCTCTTGGACGTTAAAAAAAAAAAAATGTCCTGTGGTTCCCCAAACACCAGGGTGTTGTACAGGATTTTCCAAACTGGAAAAACCAAAGTCAGTTCAAAAAAAGTTGTTTTTTTTTTTTAAATTCTGACTTTTGTTCTACTAAGGAAGTTCTTTTGTTGGGTCATGGCCCTAGCCATGTGTGGGTTTTCTAAGGCGCTCCATTCTTCCTGGGTTTTTCTCCCCATTCTTTCTCCTGCTCCCAGGGACATAAATGTTTTGTGAATCCTGGGGCCAACAGAGTGTCAGTCATGTCCAGCATGGAGGGCTGGATAGGGTGAGGTGAGGCCTGTCAGGTGGTTCTGGCCCTAAGGGGAAGCAGCTCCCAATCTGTACTGCACCCATTCAGAACATGGCTAAAAATAGGGAGGGAGCAGAAGAGACCTCCAGCAGCCAGAATCAGTGCAGTACGTTGTGTTAGAAGAGAAACACCCAGACCTAAGTCAAGATCAATTTACTCACTGTTTACACATAGTCTTAACAAGCCAGGACATCTAATTTCCCATGCTGTAGCTGATTGAAAGCAGTTAATTAGAAATAGACTAGCTGCCCGTAATCCCAACGCTTTGGGAGGCCGAAGCGGGTGGATCACCTGAGTTCAGGAGTTCAAGACCTTCTTGGGCAACATGGCGAAACCCCGTCTTTACTTAAAAAAAAAAAAAAAAAAAGGCTGGGCATGGTGGCATGTGCCTATAGTCCTAGCTACAGGGGAGGCTGAGGTAGGAGAATCACCTGAGCTCAGGAGGTCAAAGTTTCAGTGAGCTGAGATCATGCCACTGCTTTCCAACCTGGGCAACCAGAGTGAGACTCCATCTCAAAAACAAAAAATAGACCAAAGCTGATTGCTGGCATAGAAAGCCCCACAGGAGGAGAAAGTCACAGCTCAGTCTGATTGTGAAAAATATCAAACAGCAGACGCAAACACTCCGAAACCACAGTGGTACGTGGCCCTTATCCACACGCCCCGGCCCCTGGGTCACAGTGCTAGTTGATGATGAGGAGGTTGAAAGCTCAGACACTTCATTTGCTCTGCGTCAGTTCCCTGTGCAAGGCTGGGTGACACTGGGCACTGGGCAGTTTAGCTTCTGTTAGGGGCGCTTTCAGCCATCCCAGGCAGCCCCAGGCAAGCCTGCACATCGGCCGGCTCATCCCCCACCATGGCCTGCTTTCCTCACCAGGGGCCCCGTCCTTTCGTCTCACAAGGCTGCTGCTGGCCAGATCTGACTTGGGGAACAGCCTCGGGGAACAGCCTCGGCACAGCTGTACCTCGACAGGGGGTCTGTGGGGGAGGCTTCCAGAGCCCGTGTGGTCTCCATTGTAACCTTCTTTGCTGATGTGTACTTAGGGTGAACAAGGGGTTCCAGGTGTGTCAGGAGACCCCGGATTCCAAGGAGACAAGGTAATTGCATTGGATTTTCCCCTCCCCCTGCCCCACCCCCGCCCTGCTGCTCCCCTGGTCCTGGCTTCCTTCCTAGGGCCCGTCACGGGCCAGGACCCACCTGTGAGACAGCTGCCTTTGAAATTGATCCAGGCTTCTCCATCTTTGATCCATTCATCATCTCTTCTTTGGACTTTACTGGGGCTTCCTAACTTATTTCTGGGCCCCAGCCTCTTGCTTTCTCTCTGTCTTCCTTACTGCCTCCTGACTGTTCTTCTGAGCATAAAGCTCTGCTCTCTGCTCACACACCATCCAAGGCTCCCTATTGCTCTCAGAATGACACTCTGGCTCCCTAACCATACATCAGGACCCCAGTGAGTGTTCTCTCTAACACTCCCCCGCTCTCTCCCTTCCAGCCCCGTACTCCAGCCCCACTGAGCTGCCCACCGTGTGCCTCTGCACATACACACAGACTGCTCCCACCCCGGTCTGCCTCCCTGAGCCTCTCCACACCACCCTGCTCAGAGGCCATTTTTCCCACCTACTCAGAAAGTGGCCATTTCATTCTCTCAGTGCCCTGAGGGGCATGTCCTTCCCTTACTGGTGGTGCTGCCTTTCTCCTCTGATTTTGGGGTACCTCTGATGAGTCCTCTGCTGGACATTGAGTTCCCTGAGACCAAAGCTCCAGACGGCCCTGATGGAACTCGGCTCAGGGTGCTGCTCTTGATGGCGAATATTTAGGATAAGGTTGAGGGAGTGAGTAACTGGCCTTGCTCACTGACAGATGGACTACAGGTCAAACTGAGGTGGCCTTGACTTCCAGAGCCCAGCTGTGGGTCTGCTGAGACTGGCTCCCCTTTGCCTGTGTCTGGCATCATGTGGCCACATCTGGACTCTCCCAGCCAGTCAACGAGGCCCAGATGTTGGCCAGCTCTCCCTCTTCCTCTCCCCTCCCTCCTCGCTGGCCTGTCCTGACCCAGCCTCCATGGCTCCACATTGTGAACTGTAGCAGGCCTGGCTTTTTCGCTGCTGGACCTAGTCTTCAAGGTTCCCCAGGTGTCAAGGGCACCACAGAGCCTGTGCACAGCCCCAGCGTCCCTGATTCTTCCGCGTGAGGACAGGCACTGCTGTTTTATGTTAGCATTTCCTCGGGGCCAGCCTATAGGGGTGCCAGGCAGGTGTTATCCAAGCCAGAGCTCACAGCAGGGAAAGGAAGGAAAGAGCTCATCCTCCTCCAAGGCGGGTGTTCTCTGGGCCTGGGGCCAGCAGGAAGAGTGGGCGGCTGTTCACCTGGCTGTTTCTCTTCCTCACTAACCCCAGCCTGCTCTGGGTCTCTTCCAGGGGAGCCAGGGGTTGCCAGGGTTCCCTGGCGCACGGGGGAAGCCAGGGCCTCTGGTAAGTACCTGCTCCTCTAACACCCCCAAACTTCACACTCTCCAACTGATCATGGAACGTGGACCTCCAGGACTTCGTTCCATCCTGCAGCAGAACTCCTGGGGACAAGCAGGGCAGGGAGGAATGGGATCTGCTCATTTCACAGATGAGGACACTGAGAGGCGCAGAAACTCACCCAGCCTCAGAGGCAGGCCTTATTCACTGACAAAGCTCTGATGAGGATCTGGGGTTCCTGCTACCTTGTAAACAGTAGTGATGTTATCAATAACAGCAGTGGCTGCCACTCATTGAGTGTCGCTGTGCATCAGACCCTTTCCATACTGTGTTTCTTTGAAGGCTACCAACTACCCCAGGAGTTAGGGAATTAGTATTGCTCCCATTTTACAGATAGGCAAACTAAAGTTCCCAAAGGTGAAGTGACTTGCCGAGGGCCCCATGGCTAGGAAGTGCAGGAGGCAGAGTTTGAATGGTCACTCCTTCTAGTCCAGGTAGATTTTATGCACATGTTCCTGAACTTTCAAACCACCTACAGCCAGGGGAGTAACGTGGGAGGTTCATGGAAGCTGGGGCCCTCACCCCTGCCTCCCCGAAATCTTTTCTCTTCCACAGGGCAAAGTTGGAGACAAAGGATCTATTGGGTTTCCCGGGCCCCCTGGACCCGAGGTATGTGATGCCCCATTTCTCTGTGTCTTCCTGCAGCTAGGACTCGGACTTATCCTTGGGAAACTAAGGCCCAGAGTTGGGGAAAGACTTGCTTTAGGGCATGCAGGGTATGAGAGATGAGGCCAAGGGGAGAGATTCCTAGATCAGCAATGGTTTACTTTACATTCACCCTCTGCTCTTCTGCTCTTACCGAGAGGCTCTCAAAAGTCAGCAGGGACAAAGAGCTGGCCTCAGAGGCCTCTGCCAACTTTGTGGCCACCGCAGCTTTGCGATTCATGAAAGCCCTCTGTGCGCCACTGGGCCCCTCACAGGACATTCTCCACTCAGAGTTCCCGCTCCAAGCCCTGGAACGTTCCTAACCACCCACAGCCACTCTGGAACGGTTCAGGGCTCAGAGCTTCCGGGTGTGGGGAGCAAGAGGTAAATGCAAAATTTGGGCTTTTGAATGAAGAATGGGAAATAAGGATAGATTTAGCAATTCATATAATAACTCTAGTTAAGTAAGGAGAGAGGCTGAGGGTTTCTGATGCGTGTGATCATTGGCATAGGTAGGCTACACCTGAACGATCAACTTGGAGTTCACCCGTAGTGGAGTAAAGCAAGCTGGCTGGGTTCTCTTTGACCCTGCTCTCTTTAATATGGGTCTGGTATCTGGAGAGTGGGGCTGAGCAGGAGCCAGGGCTGCTGTCCATCTCAGGATCATTAGCACCCAGGGCCAACCCCACCTGGAGCCCCCCTCCCACAACGCCCTGGCTTCTGGGTCTTGCTCACCCATGAGATCTCTGCATCCAGCACAAAAGTGTGGCTCTGCAGATCGACCAGACCCTTCCAAAGATCGCTGCTGCTATCACTCAGATGGATGAGGAAATGTTTCCTAAAAGCTACAAGTTCTGACTTTCCACTGTGTTGACTTTGGCTCTGACACAGTCCTATCTTTAGACAAATGGACTTGGCCTCTCCTTCATGGCCCCAATTCCCTCCTCTGGTCACTGGAAAAAGGCTTTTCTGGGAGTCCGGCTTTCCCAGCATTCTGGCCCGTGAGGGTGGAAAGCATGCTCCCTCACATTTATGAGGCACCTCCTGGTGCCAGGAGGCCTTGTAGTGTCTTTGAGATGAGAACTTGCTGAATTGCACGACAACCGCATGAGGGAGGTATTACTACCACCGGTTTACAGTTGAAGGAACTGAGTCACAGAGCAGGAAAGTGGCTTCCCCAGGGTTGCTCTGCTATGTAGGAGCAAATAAGGTCTGTTTGGGCTCTCTCCTGGGTCCCTGGACACTTTAGCCATCAGCCTCTCCCATCTTTGTGTCTGTTTTGATTGGTCGACTCTGTAGCAGAGAGATAGCTCTGCTCCACTGAAGGCGGAAGCTGATAAGCACAGAAGCTGATAAGTGTGTCAGCACCCTGCCTGCTTCTTTGCCTGCTTTCCCAGAGACCATGGGAGGGAGCTCCAGCTCTTCCAGCACAAGGGCGAATTCTCTTACTCATCAATGGGTCAGATGCAAGTGAGCATCAGCATCCCGACTGCCAGGTTCTCACGTAGAGATGGGCCCACCCCAGGCAGACTTCTTTTCCCGGGGTACAGGACCCAAAATCATTTTGGATGCAGATTTTTACCGAGCGCTTGCAACTTTGCTTGTTCAATTTAAACTTAACAACAGCCCTGTAAGAGAGATGCTAGGGGCACCATTTTACAGCTGAGGAAGCTGAGGCTGGGAGAGGCTAAGGAACTTGCCCAGGGTCACACAGGAGAAGGGCAGGTCTCTGGGAACTGGGGAACTGGTCTCCAAATTGTGCAAAGACCATGGTGGGGAGAGGGAGCCCCTGTACTCTGTGAGGCCCTGAAGAGGAGCACAAGGATACTGAGGGGAAGGGAGGTGATTCCACTGCCTGAAGAAAGAACCTTCTATTGCACACTCTTCCCACAGGAATGGCCCTCATCAGGAAGCAGGTGGAGTGGGGCAGAGAGGGAGCCCCCACGGGTGGAGTGGGGCAGAGAGGGAGCCCCCACGGGTGGAGTGGGGTAGAGTCCAACACATGTGGCCAGGATGTAGGAAGGACTTCAGCTTAATTAGGTCAGCACTTCTCAGTGCTTTCAAAGTCACAGCAAACCCAGAAAATAATCCTCTCTGTAGGATTACTGCAGTCAAGACAAGACTTCTCAGGGCAGGGTGTGGCTAGCTCTGGGGAGCAATGTCCCTGGACACCCGTAACTCTGACCCGGTAGCGGCACCAGATTTGAAAATAACGACCTTGAATGTGACTTTGCATGTTACAACCTTCATGCTTTCCTGCATTCGTCCCATTTATTGTCTCAGCAACTCTCTAAGGTGTCAGGGCTGGAACCACACCTCCTGTTTGAGATCTCAGGATTGTGGGATCAAAGCGGTTAGCCGATCAGCCTGGGGTCCCATCCCAGTAGGATGAGATGGAAACCCAGGTCAGTCCCTCTGTAAGACACAGACCCATAGCACTCCCTTCACAGCCCCCTGGGTGACCCTGCTCTCTGCTTCCCCGCAGGGATTCCCAGGAGACATCGGCCCCCCTGGGGACAATGGCCCAGAAGGCATGAAGGTGAGTCCCTTCCCAGGGTAACTCCAGTTGGAGAAGCAGACAGCTCTGCAGAAACCACAGGCCTCAAGGGCTGGCTGCCTGGCTTGGAAGCAGGGGGTGCCTTGCCAGCCTGTGATGGCGATGGAGGTACCGCCTCTGAGACTCCCTTTTTGTTCCCTTCTCCCCAGGGTAAGCCTGGAGCCCGAGGCCTGCCGGGACCCCGTGGGCAGCTGGGGCCCGAGGTGAGACTGTCTGGCCCTGCTCCACTGCCCATCCTGGCCTGACTGCAGCCCCCAGCCTGCCGTGTCCTGGGTACTGAAGGCCTTAGCTGGAGGCTGGAGTCTCCTCAGCCAGGACACCACATAGGGCTGCCCCAGACTCACCCACCAGCTCATCCTATACAGCCTTGCTCCCTCCAGGGACCTTCTCTGCCCTGTTGTCACCTGACAGGGTGGCTTCCCCCACCCTCCCTCCTCTGCACCCTCATCACCCTGGATTTTTCTTTCCCAGAACTGCTGCCACTGCCATGCTTATAGTAGCAGTTTATCAGGGCATTGATGGGGAGTGGGAATTGTCAGCCCCATTTTACAGGTGAGGCCACCGAGGCCCAGAGAGGGAAAGAGAGTTGGGTCTCATGGTTAATAGCAGGCACCACAGTGGGAACCCAGGTGGGCTTGAGCTCAAAGTTCATGACATATGCCCTATGCTGTCGACTCTGGGCTTCCTGGGAGTGGCCTGGGGGCACCTCCAGAATATTATAATGACTTGCACAAATAGTGGCAAAGCATCGATTTGCTTATTTATGTGCAGTTGGTGAAGTGGATGGGGAAGGGTCTCTATGGGCCTGTTGGAGCATCAGGTGGGCACTAGATGACTGGGCCCCTGATTTTGCCCTGTGCACAAGGCCATGCTTAGCCTTCCTATGCCCCACCTACCTTAGCTCAGATGCCAGGCCCCCGTGACACACAGCCCTGGGCTGAGGGTGCAGGAAGCCCAGATTCACCGCCAACGCAGGCGGGCATCCAGCTGACATGGATCCCTTCTTGGGCTGGCTCTGGGTCTGGCGGGGTCCCAGCGCTGGCTCTGGGAGCCACCACGTGGAGCTGCTTTCCTGGAAGCTGGGGGAAAGGAGCTGGGGGGTGGTTCTGGAGGGAGCCCCTTGGTCAGGCCAGAAGGAGCCTGTTCAGAGGCTGCCTGAGCCTGTGGGGTTGCGGGGACCTGGAGAGTCTCATGGACCAGAAATAAGAAAGAAAGGGAGAGGAGGGAATGGCACCAGCCATGTGCTTCTGTCTACACTCATGTTACCACTCAGAAACCCTATGTATGTCTGCCACTTGTTCACAGCTTCATTCATTCATTCATTCATTCATTCACCAAATACCTGCTAGACACTGCACCTTCCTGAGTGATATTTGGGGGTGGCTGCAAGAATGAATAAGGCATCATTGCTGTCCTCCAGGAACTCAGTGAAGCCAGTTATTATACTTGAGGATGATCTTCTCCACTCTGGGAAACTGAGGCACAGTGAGGCTGAGATCTGCTAGTGAGCAAACGGCAAAACTCAGAGCTTACATCTTTGAGCTGCAGCTTGAGGCTCTGTTCCTCACAGCACACAATGGGGTTTAACTCTCATGCCCAGGACTATGAAGCCTGGAGTCTCCCTTGACTGGAAGTCACTGTGTAACCTGAGCTCTAGGCCATGACCTGTGGAGCCTCTGCCCTGGGGGAGGTCCAGGCAGGTGGGCCAGCCATGCCATTGCTCTCCGTCCAGGAGGGCTCTCCTCTGTCCATCCCTTTCCCTCCATACAGGACAAGATCTCTGCAAGTCCAACTGGATTAATTTTCTCCTTTTTTCCTCTCTCGTGTCTCCCAATTCTAGGGAGATGAGGGACCCATGGGGCCACCAGGGGCCCCTGGCTTGGAGGTGAGTATCACTGGCCTGGGGGAGGTGGGATTCACGGGAGCTGAGCCAGCTGTGCACTGGCAGGGCAACATCTGGCCAGTGCTCCAGAGAAGTCATCAGTGAGGGCCTTGGACCAAGCCAGAGAGAGGACTAGGACAGACCCCAAAGGAGAAAGACAAGAGCCAGGAAACTGTCACTGCCCACGTCTTACATGCCGGGTGCTTCGTGTCAGTATCCTCCTGGGTTCTCCCATGTCACAGGACTGCTTTCCTTGGTTTCATTAGAGAAGAGGCAAATGAGAGTGACGGCTTCAGCTCAACATCTCACAGCCAGGCAGTGGGGGCGCCCTGCCTGGGACCTCAGCCCAAGTCCTGTGCACTGTTGCAACTGCCTTCCCCAAGTCCCTTGTCCCACGCCCCCTCTTCATCGCAGCCACTGCATAAACCAGCAGTTCATGAAATTTGTGGTATCTGGACCTCTTATGCTCTTAAAAATGATAAAGGACCCAAAGAGCTCTGTGTGGGTTACATCTACTGATATTAGTAATTAAAACCAAGAGACTTTAGATGTATTTATTCATTCATTCATTGAAGATTAATCGTAAACTCATTTCCTGTTAATGAAAATAATAATTTTAGGAGAATTCACTCTATTTTCCATGGCAAAATAATTGAGTGGAAAGAGTGGCACTGTGTCACTATTTTTGCAGATCTTTTTAATGTCTAGCCTAATAGAAGTCAGCTGGCTCCTCTACTCTGCTTCTGCTTTCAATCCATGGACAGCATCGCAGGTCATGCAGCCCCAAGAGAGTGATATTGACAAAGGCAAATGACATCTTAGCGTGATTATGAAAATCATTTCAACCTTGTGAACCTTCTGAAAGGATCTTAGGGACCCCTGGAGTCCTCAGGCCATACTTTGGGGACCACTGGCATAAACTCTCCCCTTCCCAGTACCCCTGATCATTGGCCAAGTCCCTTCCTTTCCCTTGTTCCCTGAAGGCAGATGTCATCATCCTCTTTTTGCAACAAGAAGACCAACCCAGGGACAGGAGAGGCTTCCCTGAGTCCACGCAGCTAGAGACCCTTCCTGTATTTTAGGATAGCTGGCCACCTGGTGACTCAGGATTCTGTGTTCCTGTCTTCTCAGGGCACTGGCCCTCTATAGCCATGGGTACCCTGTGCCAGGTCCTTGGAGCTCCTGGACCCCAGCAATGTTGCCCCTGCCCAGCTTACCTCTCTCTCTGTTGCAGGGTCAGCCTGGCAGGAAGGGGTTTCCTGGGAGGCCCGGCCTGGATGGCGTGAAGGTGAGGGGACCTGGAGATGCCTGGGGACAAGAGGAAAGAGGGGATCCTACATATTGGGGCCCCAAGTCAAGCCCCAAATCCCATGGCCAGTTGTGAAAAGGGAGAAAAAATTGATCCCTATTTGGAATAAAGTATTGGTAAAAGAGAAAAAAAATGGACATAACCTAAGCGTCCAACTGGGGAGGATCATTCAAGTAGTAGGGTATAGCACAGCAACCCTAGATGGTAAGTCAGGCTGTTTGCAGGATGGGAAGATGCCTGTGTATGGGGTAGTGGTGGTGGAGGAAACAGGTTATAAAAGGGGATGCTCAAGTGTGAGCCAGTGGCAGGGGCTAGGTTGCACCTCCCTTCCTTCCTCCCTCCCTCCTCCCTCCCTCCTTCCATCCTACCTCCCTCCCTCCTTCCTTCCTTCCTCCCTCCCTTTCTCCCTCCTTCCTCCCTTCCTCCCTTCCTCCCTCCCTCCCTCCTTCCTTCCATCCTTCCTTCTTCCCTCCCTCCCTTCCTCCCTCCTTCCCTCCCTCCCTCCCTCCTTCCTTCCTTCCTTCCTCCCTCCCTCCCTTCCTCCCTTCCTTCCTTCCTCTCTTCCTCTCTTCCTCTCTTTCTTTCTTTCAAGATGGAGTTTCACTCTTGTTGCCCAGGCTGGAGTGCAACAGCACGATCTTGGCTCACTGCAACCTCTGCCTCCCAGGTCCAAATGATTCTCCTGCCTCAGCCTCCCGAGTAGCTGGGATTACAGGCATGCTGCACCCCCATGCCCAGCTAATTTTGTATTTTTAGTAGAGATGGGGTTTCTCCATGTTGATCAGGCTGGTCTTAAACTCTCGACCTCAGGTGCTCCCTCGTCTTGGCCTCCCGAAGTGCTGGGATTACAGGTGTGTACCACCACGCCTGGCAGCACCCTGTTTCTTTATGCACAGAGCAGAGGCTAGAAAGTGGACAGGGGTTATCTCTGGGTGGTGGGATAATAGGAGATTTTCATTTTCTTCTGTGGGCCTCTATATTTTCCCTACTATGCACAAATAAATAGGCAGTACATATATTAATAGGGTTTTAAAAAAATGTTATCAAAGCAGACCTGGCCCAAGGTAGGAGAGAAATGACCCTCACCCCATGGGCAGCCTCACTTCATGGTTTTCCAAGGACTCCACTTGATTTGGAGTTTCCCAGCCATTCTGAGCAAAAGATCGTCTGGTCAAGTTTATAGCTGAGCAAACCCACAGGAAATTAGGGCAGAGCCAGGGGGAGTCCAGGTCATCCATTATCTCCCTCCCTTCTGGGGAAATGGCCCACTTATCTATCCTGGTTTTCATGAGGGTTGGGAAGGAGCTGAAGGAGGAGAAGTCTCCACCTGGACTATCAGTAAGCCACATGCATGTGTGTGCCAAGCTCCTGGCTAGCCCGAGCCCATGTCCTGCTGTCTGAGGTTTCGGCCTCTCTCCCTCAGCTACCAGTTGGGTTTCTGTGGTGGGAGCGGTGACATTGTCTGTGTGGATTTATCCCATGGGTCTGCTATGGGGAGACCCGGGCAGCTGTGGCCGCCTGAGGAGCAGAAGCCACCTCAGCATGGGATAAAACAGGCAGACAAGGCCGAGATAGGCCACCCAATGTGAAAGTGGGACAGAGCCTTGAAGACAATTGCATCTGATTTCCCTTCTTTATAGCTGGGGAGGCTGAGCCCAGAGCAGGGATACTCACCCCAGCCACCTGTGAGCTCTGGTGGGTTGAGGCCTATGACCCCAGTGCCCTGATGCCCCATTTCACCACCCTTTCTGTGACAGGGCAGCCTGTTGCAGTGGAAGTGTGTGTGTGTGTGTGTCTGTGTGTGTGTCTGTGTGTGTGTGTTTGAGACAGAGTCTCACTCTTGTCACCCAGGCTGGAGTATAGTGGCAGCATCTCAGTTCACTGCAACCTCTGCTTCTGGGGTTCAAGCAATTCTGCTGCCTCAGCCTCCCAAGTAGTTAGGTAGTGATTACAGGCATATACTACCATACCCGGCTAATTTTTGTATTTTTAGTTGAGACGGGGTTTCTCCATGCTGGCCAGGCTGATCTCGAACTCTTGACCTCAGGTGATCCACCTGCCTCGGCCTCCCAAGGTGCTGGGATTACAGCATGAGCCACGGCACCTGGCCAGGAATATGTATTTCAACCGGGCAAATTAAGGTTTCAGTTCTAGCCCTACCTCTGGCTGACTGTGTGACCTCAGGCAGGTCGCTTCGCCTCTCTGGGCTTCATTTTCCACCTCCACAAAACGCAGTGGACGTCTGAAGGACCTAGATGAGACGTACACATCCGGGTGCTGAGTAAGCCAAGGCCCCCTCAGAGGGAATGAGTGACTAGAGTCATGTCTGCCCGCCGTTCTGTCCAAGTACCCCTTTGTCTCTGCCATTTGTTGGGGGGGTCTCCAAATCCACACACTGAAAATAAGATCCCTGGTTCATCCCCACCAGTGGCAACGAAGGCCAGCAGGCCTGGGGAAGTCCCAGGGGGTCTAGACATCCGTCTCCCATCCTGATCTATCCTCTTTGTCTCTTCGCAGGGGGAACCAGGAGATCCTGGCCGGCCGGGGCCTGTGGGAGAGCAGGTTAGTTAGCCATGGTCTCTGAATGAATGGCTCCATTTATTGGGCCCTTACTCTGCCAAGCCCTTTGCCAAGCGCCCTACATGCACAACCTGGCGTGATTCTCAGAACTATTCCAGAGGCAGGTTCAGTCCTCTACCCTTTTCATGGATGTGGACGGTGACCCTCACATCCATGGGAGGCAGTGTCTGAATGAGGAAGCCACATGGATCGTAGTCAGAACAGCTTCTCCCCACAGCCTGACTCTACACGCAGGTTTTTAGTGCATTTGCCCAAAGAGGTTACGTGCCTGCTGTCCCAGGACATTAAAACTGCAAGAGCCCTTGGCAATCCTTGCTTGTGTTTCCCTCAGCTTATAGATCAGGAAGCCAAGGGCCACTGAAGGGTTATCACTTGCCAAGGGCCCTTGGTCTAGGCATCCCTAAATTACGTAGAAAATGAAATTCAAACCAGTGGCTCTGGCTGGTTGAGAAACTGGGTCAAGGTCTGAAGAAGAGAAGAGATTGCAACTAGTCATTAAAATAGAGGTTTGAGGATCGTGACCTTCAATTAAAGTCCAGAGAAACAACTCTGGGTGATGGACGGACGGACAGCTTCAGTCCTTCCTGCCCAGCCCTGGGGCCTCCTGAAAGCTTAACCTCTTGGCTCTGGGAAGAAGAGGTGTGGACCTCCTCCACTCCTTCAAATATGGAGCTCATTCCTGGATGGGGCTTCCTTGAGCCGGAAGGGGCTTCCTCCAGCCGGAAGGACTGGTGCTGTACGGATGGCCGTAGAGGAATCTGGCTGCACCACGAAGCCCTGTCAGTGGCGTGAGACTCGCACACGATGGGCTTCCTCACTAGGCTGCAACATCTGTTGGGGAAGAAAGGAATTAAAGCAGGGGGAGGCCTGGATTTTTGAAATCTTTCCAGTGTCATTCGAGCGCATTCTGTGGGAAGCCCGGGAGTTTGGAAAGGCTGCTGCGGCCTGGATCTATTTCCTCATTGGGAAAAAAAAGGCAATGTGATCAGCAAATTCAATTTCATAGTTATGCTAATGGTAGGGCCCTCGGGAAATAGATATACAGGGTCTTGGAATTCAGAACACAAAACATCCTTGGAAATCTAAGAGTCCTTACCATTTTTTGTGCCTTGGATTGATTCCCCAGATTGGAAAAGCCCAAGGATCCCCTTCTCAGAGTAGAGTTTGTAAATGCATCAAATTAAAAACAAAGGAAACTGATTATATGGAAATGCAATTATGAACATATGTTAAAATGTAATATATTCCTGTATATGCTTCTTTAGCAAAGCATTAGATGATGAGGTCGAGCAGCAGATATAACCGCGGCCTCAATTTTGAAATAACGCCAAGCCTTAGTGATGTATCTTGAGATCTCTGCAGCAATGATTGTAATGTGACATGTCACTTTCTGGGACAGTCCCAGGTCCTGGTAATCCTGCTGTGGTTTGTTGCCTAGACTCATATTTGAGGCAAATGCTAAATTTCAATTCAAAGTTTGTGAAAATAAAAGAGTTAGAATTTTTTTCCGTTCAAGTTGATAGACCCTCTGAATTCCATTCATAGAGCCTGACAAGGACCCCAGATTTAGAACCCCCAGATTCTAGTCCATGTTGGCAATCTGGGATTTATGGAGGAGAAGCAGGTTTGACCAAGATCACCACCAAGTGGGGTGGTGGCAGAGCTAGAGCCAGGAGGGGCTCATTTGGTGAGTAGAGTACCCAGCTTGCTGCCCAGGCAGCTTGGACAGTAATGGGAAGGAGGCAGCGCTGGAACCCTGTGGCCGCTATAAGGCACCTGGGGGTATCATGCCAGCTGTTCCCCTGGCCCCCACCCCATATGGTCCCAGTGAAATGGTGGGCATTCACTGCAGAAGCAGAGGATCCCTGGGAAAGTTCTGAACCTTACACCACAGAACCTCCTTGTAATCATAGTATTGGGTCGGTGCCATTATAATGGCAAAAACTGCACTTACTTTTGCAACAACCTAACAGCTACATTTATTAGTCACCCGTTAGGTACCAGACTCTGTGCCAACTACTATCTACACAATTGTCTCTGGCAGTAGGTATTATTATCCTCATTTTGCAAAGGAGAAACTGAGGCTCTGGGAAGTTAAGTAACTTATCCAAGATCTCACAGGCGGTAACGTGACTGTCAGAGACAAGATTGACCCTGAGGTCTGCTGAGTTCCCAACGCCTGCGCCGAGGGGCTGAAAAACTCTCTAATCTCCTGAGCCCTGGCATGTATCTAATAGGCCCTGGCCAAAGTGCTGGGATAGGGCATGGGTCTTGCCTTCAAGACGCGCTGTCCAGGGGCAGCCATGTATGTAAGCACGCCACGCTGAGCTGTCTAGTCCAGCTTGAGGTCCATAACCTTTTCCTTCTCAGTTGTATCCCCAATGCCTTGCATATGACAGGAGGCAGAAAAGCTCCCATAGCAGACAATGGCCCTTTTTCTGGAGGCCATGTGAGGACCAGGCCAGCCTCCTCCCCAAAACTGGGGACTTGGTCCTGCCTGTGTGGCGCCCACTGTGAGTAACAATGCTGCCTCCCCCTTTGCCCACCTGAGAGGAGCCAGCTGTGCCTGCAGCTTTCAGATCTGCTTCTCCATCGACCCGCCTGGATTTCTGGGGCTGGCTTCCCTGGACCAGCCTCAAGAACAGGCCTGCCAGGATGTTCTGGGGACCATACACCAGGGGGAGTCCCAGGGGTGGGGGTCAGGATGGGGCACTTGCTGTGTGGCTCTTATTCATTAGGATCCTGTTTGGCTTCTTGTTTGAGGTTTATGACCCGCTTGCATTCCCGGACCCAGCATCTCATAAATTTAAAGTAGCTATGAAACTTCTGTTTCTCTGGGCCAGTCAGGCAGGGGCCTTTTAACAGAGCAGTTTTTATTCCCTTCATTCGGTATTCTCTAAATGTCTGACTGCTCCCTGTGGGAAGCTCAGGCCTCTGTCTTACCCCTGTGCCCTTGTAAAATAAATTAAGAGGGGATGGGACAGAGCAAGCATGTATGGAGCGCCAATACGCATTGCGTGTTAGCTCCCGTATTCAGAACAACGCCAGGAGCGAGGCGGGTACTTTGATAGTCTCCCATTCTGCAGATGAGGCTCTGGGAGACTGATTTGCCCAGAACCCACACACCTGAAGACTGCATGACAGTGACATAAACTGCCAAGCACAGGGCGTGGCACACAGGAAGTATTCAATACATTGGAAGCTGTTGCTGTAATATCACTATCACTTGGAAAATGCTCTAATTCATTTTTTTAAATTAGGTTGTTGCAAAAATCAAATACTTAATTATTTTCTGTGACATGTTAGCTGTGACCCGATACCTGGTACCTCATCCCTCCTACCTCATACTTGAGAAAAGTCTCTGAGCCCAGGGAACCAGGGGCAGGCCCAGGACCCACCATGTGTAGTGCCAGGGTGGTGCCATGCCTGGCCCTGTTCACAGTCACATGCTCTGGGGGCCTTGGGCTGGAGGGGAAGGTACCATGGTCTTTGGAGCCACACAAACAAGAGCCGACATCCCAGGTTGCAGCAGTGAGACACGTGTGTCCCTCGCTGAAGTGACCACTTTAAAACTGACTTTAGATAAGAAAGTGTGGATCGCAGAGGTAGCCCTCTCACTGTAGTTGATGGACAGCTAGGCTGGGTTTATTGCCTGAGCACATAACCTCTGGCCAATTCCTGACCCAAGGTCTCATTTTACCCTGGCCAGGGTTTGGGGGACAGTCTGGGGGACAGCAAGCGGATTTTATGGAACAAATCCACTCATCCCTTTATCTTTCCTAATTCCCCCAGAACCTCTTGGCTGCCAATCTGGGTTCTTCCAAAGCCACTTCTGCACTCCCGAAACACACAAGGCCCTCCCTGCTCAGTTTGCATTTTCCTTAGCAGAAAAGAGGGTGGGGCCTGAACAAGAAATTGATCGGCCTTCCCAGGTGACCCTTTTAAGCTCTCCACCCTCACTGTGCGTGTGCATGTTTGCCTGCTCAGGGAGACGGCAAGGGCTGGGGCCACCTAGAAGAACCCCCTGGAACCCACAGGCAAGTTGTCACCCAGCAGAGTTCAGCAGAACAGCAGGAGATGCACGTGTGTGTCTGCGTGTTCACCCTTTCAGAAAAAGGCAAGGAGGCCTTTCAGAAGACAGTCAGGAGGCCTCCACCTCCCCGATGCCAATCAGGTCTCTTGGCGGAGGCTGTTACAGTATTTCTATCCCAGCCAGCGGGTTTGTTTCACTCTTTGAAACAGCCCCAGAGCCCCGAAAGATGGGGACAGATGGCCTCTTCCCAGTACAGCTTAAGGGCCACCCCCTGCCCCAGCTCTCCAAACGTGGCAGCCTCCCAGCCTGCTTCTGGCGCGGGAAGAATGTGTGGCGCTCCCAGGGATGTTGGCAGTGGCCCCACTGCTTGGCTTCAAAATCAGAACCATCTGGTGGAGTGAGGGAAGTCAGGATGGTGCCCAGAGAGAGGCAGCGCTCTCCCAGGCACAGCCCCACGCGGCCGGATGACCAGGCAGGGGCAGGAGGCACCTGGGAGATGAGCTTCAGGGGAGGGGAAGGAGCATGCAGGCCAGGATTTACATTGTTTCTCTTGCTTTCCTGAATGTGTCTCATAGGGACTCATGGGATTCATTGGTCGGGTCGGGGAGCCAGGAATCGTGGGAGAAAAGGTAAGTGGTGTTGAGGAGAAAAGATACACAATTAGAGCTTGTGTTTTGAAATGTTTAAAAGGAGAAGAGGCCCTTCAACCTGGGGATTGCAGACTACCCTCCCTTCCCCTCTCTCCTGACCTGGCATTCTGAGCTTGCCGAGAGCCACTGTTTCCTTTCCTGGCATTCCTCGGAGGTCTGTTCCTGCCCTCCTGTCATCAGCCTTAAGCACAGTTAGACTTCTATATGACAATGACAATCAGCAGATGCATGTGATCTGGGCTCCTCACGGCTGCCCACTGGTGCTGCCCAGGTGTGGGCGAGAGCAAGGAGGGACAGATTCATCTTTACAAAGAGGAAGCATGAGCATGTCCTCAGCTTGCCTTGCTAAGCCTCTGTTTTAGATGAGATAAAAAAGGCTCAAATAGGAGAGGTGACTTACTCAAGGTCACCGAGATAGTAAGTGGCAGTGCTGAGATTTGAACCAGGTTCACTGCCAAAGGTTAGTTACACTTGGCTCACTAAGACGCTCTGCCTCTTATTGGCTCCCAGCTCCCAGCAAGGGCCTTGGTGGCACTTGCCTTCCTTTATGTGGGTTTATCCAGTCCCCAGAGCAGGCCCTCTGGGAGAACCAGTGTTATTCCCATTGAATAGATGGAAGAACTGAGGTCCAGAGGGAGGAAGGATCCTCCAAGCCTGGCCCCACCTAACTCTCCAGGCTCCTCTTGTGTGTCACTCTATCACTCTATGTGGCCCAGACCCTCAGGCCTCTGCCTTCTTCCTCCTCCTCCTCCTCCCTCTCTTCCTTTTAAATTCAACTTTTTATCTTGAAATCTTACATTTCACTTTTTATTTTGAAATAATGACAGACTCATAAGAAGTTGCAAAAAATAGTACCCTTCACCCTGTTGCTTCCCATGGTAGCATCTTACATCATGGCAGCACAACATCAAAGCCAACTCTGGCGTCCTGCTATTGCTCAAACGACCCCTGTCCCTCCTCACCTACAGACCATTGCCCATGCCCTTCCCTTGGCCAAATCCACTCTTCCCATTCCCATCTGCCCCCACCCTTTTTGTCCAGATACTCTTAATTATCCTTCAGCTTCTGCGTCAAGAGAGACTTCCCGAGGGAAGCTTTCCCTGACCAGCTCTGCCCCCAAGTGGGTCAAGCCCCCCAGCGATAATACCTTACACCATGGCCCCCACCCTCCCTGCCCTGTGTCTCCTATAACCCTCTGAGTGCCTCGCTCCATGGGAGCAGGTCTACTCACCATTGTATATTCAGAGTCTGGCAGGCAGATAGTGTTGGGCACATAGTAGGTGCTCAAAAAATACTTGCTGGCTGGGTGGATATAAGAAACAGGGTCTCACAAAAACAGAGCCAAGATTCGAACCCAGAGTACCTACCTTCTGGCTAGAGCATCTGCTACACTGCTGGCCCTGCACAGTCTGTCTAGGTCAGTTGAGAGGGAATGAGTTATGTTTCTGATTCTCTAGCATCTCATCTAGGTTTGGACAGGGGGTAAGGAGAGTGAAAGAAGTGCCTTCTCTTGCTGTTTCCACCTCTTCAAGCCTAGATGCCAGGTCTAATAAGGACCACATGATGTGGCCAGGATCAAAGGGGACAATGTAATTAGCGCTTCCTTAATCAGGACCATCCTTGGAGGGAAATTCACTGTATGGCCTGCTTCAGGGGATGTTGAAGCCTTCTGGGGCTTGCCAGAGGTCTTGGCTTCCTCTGAGTGAAATCCCAGGTCCCTGCCTGGATGATGTGGCCATGACCCTCTAGAGGCCTTGAGCGAGCCCCTCCTTCTCTTTGAGCTTCTGGATGGGCCTCTGCACCTACCTCCCACAGAGCCACCCCACAGCCATAGCCGTGACCTGCCTGCATTGCTGTCTCCATCACAGGGTGATCGTGGCATGATGGGACCCCCAGGTGCACCTGGACCCAAGGGGTCGATGGTAAGGAGTAAGGCTGCATCCTCTTGCCCCCTCCTGTTGCAGCCTTGAGTGATAGCTCTGCTTTCCTCCATGAACCGCATACCCCAGATGTTCAGAATGACCGGCTCCCTCTTTGTCCGTGGGGTCTAGCTTCTGTCCTCTTGGCTTCGCATTGGGACTGAGCCGACTGAGGCGGGACTGATGGAGGAAGGGGTACCTTCTGCAGCTGGTTCCTTCTTTGTCTTCTCTCTCGGCAGGGTCATCCTGGAATGCCAGGTGGTATGGGGACCCCTGGAGAGCCTGGACCCCAGGTAACCAATGCCCTCGTGTTCCCTAAGCACAAACCACTGTCAGATAAGGGTTAGGCGGCCAGGTGTGGTGGCTCACACCTATAATCTCAGCACTTTGGGAAGCCAAGGCAGGCAGATCACTTGGGGACAGGAGTTTAAGACCAGCCTGACCAACATGGCAAAACCTTGTCTCTAATAAAAATACAAAAATTAGCTGAGCATGGTGGCACACTCCTATCATCCCAGCTACTCAGTAGGTTGAGGCACGAGAATCATTTGAACCCAGGAGGCAGAGGTTGCAGTGAGCTGAGATCACGCCACTGCACTCCAGCCTGGGTGACAGAGCTAGACCCTATCTCAAAAAAAAAAAAGAGAAAGAAGGAAAGAAAGCAAGAAAGAGAAAGAGAGAAAGGAAAGAAGGAAAGAAAGAGAGAAGGAGAGAGAAGAAAAGGGCAGGAAGGGAGCGGGGAGAAAGAAAGAGAAAAAAGAAAGAAAAAAGAGAAGAGGGAGGGAAGGAAGGAAGAAGAGAGAAAAGAAAAGAGAAAAAGAATAAGGGTTAGGAGTGCCAGCCTCAGAATCAGACAGACCTGGGTAGAATCCCAGCTACACAGTCTCTGTATTCCTGGGGCAGATCGTGTAACTTATCTGAGCCTGAATTTTGCTCATTTGAAAAACAGAACAAAATAATCATGGTCGTGACAGTGTGACCGTGTGGTTAGCTGGCAGCGTGGGCCGATGCTCATTGCTGAGTGCTGTTTGTTCCTTGGGTGCATCTTGGTTATCAGCAGCATTAACGCTTTTGTCCATTCACTGATTCACTCTGTAATGACTGAGTGATAAGTGCCTGGGCAGTTTCTGGAGCTGCGGGGAGGGGCCCAATCTTGGCTCACTGCAACCTCCACTTCCCGGGTTTGAGAGATTCTCGTGTAGCTGGGATCACACGTGTACCACCACGACCAGCTAATTTTTGTGGTTTTCGTAGAGATGGGGTTTCAGCATTTCCGGGAGCTGGGGATATAGCCGCAAGAAAGGCAGAAAGTGGGCCCTTCCTTTGGAACGTGTAGTCTGGTGTGGGGAGTGGGTAGATAGAACCCAGTAAGTGATGTCTTCTGTGGAAGAAGGAGGCACGAAAATGGAAAATGCTGGACAAACCGGACTGAAAGTCCTCAGAGGCCTGGGTTTCTCATGATGACTGAGGACGCAGGCATATTCCTGAGGCTCCCAAGGCAGAGAGTGGTGGGAGAGGCTGGGGGAGTTGGGGGAAGAGTGTAGCCAGGAGCACTCAAGTTTGGGAGCCCCTTCTCCTCCTCAAGGGTGATGTGTGGGGGGTGGGGTGCTGCTCCCACTTGGAGCTTCCTCAGGTCCCTCAGTTTCTTCGGATGGAAACTCGGGAAGGGCACTCGCTTCAGCCACGGCCAGGGCTGAGGGCTGGGAGCTCAGTCTAGGGTGGGCTTTGGGAATGCCGGGAGAGTGGGATACTGTAGCCCCTGCTGTGATATGGGGCTGGTCCCTTGGATCTCTTGGGATCTCTATCCCTTGATAGACATCTAGGTCCCTTGGATCTCTGTAAGCTGTCTGCCTTATAGCCAGACAGCTGCCCCCAGTGACACTGGGAAAGCAGGCTAGCACAGAGGCCCAGAAAAGCACCTTCAGAACCAGACATATGGGGGTGAAATTCCAACTTCCCAGCTTGCCAGCTGCAGGATTGTTGGCAACATTCATAGCCTCCCTGAGCCTCAGTTTCCCCATCTGTAAGTCAGCATATTGCCACCTTCAGTGTGAGATCGTCGTGAGAGATGGTACTATGCATTGAAGGAGTGCTTTGCAACCCTCCTGAAGAACTATGCGCTTCATGAATGGTAACAACTTCTTATCAGAGATTATAATTAGTAATTGCCACAATTATTAGTAAGGCTACTACCATGAAAAGTGACGTTTCTGGTGACATTGTTCACGCCTGATTGGCATTTTCCCACTTTATCAATCACTTACACCTCCATATTGTCCTACAGCACATTGAGACCCGTCAAGATTATCATCCCCATTATTGGGGTGGGCATGAGGCTCTGGGACCTGCCCAGGGTCACCCAGGGACCAGAGTTGGGTCTAGCATTCAGTTCTGTCCACCTCCTGCCTTGCAAGAGCAGGCAGGTAGCTACCTTTTCCTGAGGACTTTGTCACTTCATCTTCTAGAAACTCTAGGAGGTAAGACTCTTCTATCCCCGTTGTATAGATGACAAAACTGAGGCCCAGTGAGTCGAAGGAACTTGTCTAAGATGGCACAATTTGTAAGTGGCACAGCCTGCACTCGAGCCCGGGTTCTCCAGCGCTACATCCTGCTCTTCGGAGCACGCTATGCCTTGATGTGAAGACTTGGCTCCCGAAACTTCCCAGCGGAGCATTGCATGCCTTCTGAGCTCTGAGATCACTCTATAAAATGGCCCATTCTCACCCAGTCTTTGTGTTCACCACCATCCAGGAGTCAGATCTGCCTTTTATGGGGCCAAGCCCTGGTCCACACCCTGCTTGGTCTGCTGACGAAGGGTCAGCCCGGGGCCCAAGCCCCTCATATCCACCTCTCCGCAGCAGCTGTCAGAGGGTCTGCTGGTTGATAGCTGCAGGGTTCACACCCCTCAAAGCCATCGGGAGAGGGAAATGGGAATATCAAGAGTTCATTCTGAGGCCCCAAATGGGGCTGGGCCTCTCCCTGGTATTCAGAGGAGGAACAAGGCTGGCTCTGCCTTACAAAAGGAGCACACCCAGCCCGAGAATTGCTGCGAGCAGCTGGGAGGCTCCTGCAGCTGGCAGAGGGTCTTGGCTGGCCGGTGGAGGAAGTTGCTGCCTGAGGTCTATCAAGCGGGGTTTGGAATCGGGGTGGAGTTCGGGGAGACAGGGCAGAGGGGTGGCCTGCTTCCTATGTTCTCCTGCGTTTCCTTCCTTCCCACCCTCACCCTCTTCAGTTCGTGTGCTCCTTGTTCATTCAAAAAAGATTCCTCAGTGCCTGTCATGGGGGCCTTGCTCCCCTCTCATACCACCCCACCCCCTTCTCTGCCCCATCCTCCCGCCTCCTTCTCTCCTTCTCGATCCTCTCCCACTCTGCTCCCTCTGCCTCCCAAGCCCACCCTAGGCCTGTGTTCTAGGCTCTTCCTCCTCTTCTGCCCTGGGGGAAAATATTCAGGAAATTATTGGGTGTCAAGGTGGAGGCAAGGGACAGAACTTGGGTCACCAGATTCTCCTTTCTGATGGGGAAGAAAAAAAGAGACGAGGATTTGAGGAGACCTTTTGTCGTACTTGTCATTGTAGGCTGGATGCAGTGGCTCACACCTGTAATCCCAGCACTTTGGGAAGCTGAGGATCACTTGAGCCTAGGAGTTTGAGATCAGCCTGGGCAACATAGTGAGACCTTGTCTCCACAAAAATAAGAAAATCAGTTGGGCATAATGGTGCATGCCAGTGATACTAACTACTCAGCAAGGCTGAGGCAGGGGATCGCTTGAGCCCCAGAACTCAAGGCTGTGTTGTACTCCAGCCTGGGCCACAGAGCCAGATCCTGTCTCAATGAAGAATGAATGAATGAATGAATGGCATCATATCTTCTCATTGGTGATTTTGAGGAAAAGGAGAAGAAAATGTCACATAGGGAGCCTTCTCCCCATTTCCCAGGAAATGTGGCTAGTCAGCTGCCTTCCCCAATGAGCCAGGTGCCCTGTCCTTCCATGTGGAGGCTGCCAGCCCCAGGCAGCTTCTGAACATGCCCATCTGAGGGCAGCAGGCCTTCAAGCTTTGCCCTACACTTCTGGCCCCCCATGTTGCTCTCACTTCCTAAAAAGGGCTCTCTCCAAACTCTTTTTCCTCTTCCCAGGGTCCTCCAGGATCTCGAGGCCCACCAGGCATGAGGGGAGCAAAGGGACGTTGGGTAAGTTGGGCCCAGCTCCTGGGGGCTGATGCTGGTGGGAAGGAGCACATTTGGAATAGGGCCACCTGCAGAGACTGCCCAGTCTCTGTCCCCGCCCAGCTCTGGGATCTGTGACTTTCACAGCACGAGGCAAGGTTCCAGGCTCACCTTCGGCCTGGCTCTGGGGGTGGGACCCCACCCTTCCTTCCAATTCATTTCTGAGCCTTGCCGTCCATCCACCAGGCACAGTCGGGCTCTGGTACCAGTTCTTTTTCATTCATTTATTTAACCAGCACTTATTTAGCACCTCCTGTATGCCAGCCACTGTGGGAGGCTCTGCAGATATTATGGTGAACAGAACAGACATGATCCCTGCCTGCCCTGGTGAGCCAGCCAACAGGTGATCAATCCAGTTGGGAGACACAGGTGATACAGTGCCGGGTCATCAGCACACAGACCGAGGGGGCACCGGCAGCCTGGAAGCCCAGAGGAGGACCCTAGCTGGGCAGGCTACTAAGGAAGGACTTTAGCAGAGGGCAGTGCCTGAGCTGATACCAGCTTCCCAGCAGGGGACAGGCAGGGGAAAGCCTGAAGGTGAGACAGGAGGTGGGTGTTTAGGCATCCCCAGGATCAATGGAGGGGTGAGGGAGAGGGATGGGGCCAGGACTTAGCAGGCACCAAGCGAGACATGGCCTCAAAAACCATCGCTATACTCTGGGGGCAGTGGGAGGCTGCAGAGGGTGTCAAACAAGGGCTGTCCTGAGTCGCAGGGAGTAATCGCCAGCACTTACGCTCTGCCAGACACTGTCTGTCACATGCATTAACTCATTTAATCCTCAACCCTGCCACGTAGGTGCTATTCTCATTCCCACTTTATTTTTATTCTTTTATTATTAGATTACTTAACCTTTCTCCTAGAAAGCCTTTGATTCCTGGGATAAACAAGCTGCTCCGTGATTCAGGCCAAGCCCACAACACCTCTGAGCCTCCACTCCACTCCCAGAGAGGCACAGAGAAGTTAAGTCACTTGCCTCAAGTTGCACAGCTAAAAAGTGGCAGAGCTGGGATTTGAACCCAGAGAATCTGGCTTGTTTGCATACCTAATTCAGCCTTATTTTTAATCACACAGGGAGGGCTGACAGGATGGTCTGCCAATAATGGTATATAGGTGTGGGGCTGGGCAGCCTGATTGTAAAGAGGAAGTGAGATGAACCAGGTGGTATCAGCCCAGGCCTGATATCCAAGCTCCATACAGGGGATCCGTGATTATTATTCTCCTCTTGGCTGGATTTCAAATGGTTTTAAAATTTCCCCCAAACCAGATGGCCTGAGCAGCCAGCCTGGGAGAGGGAAGATTAAGAGGCATTCCTCTGACCCGGCAGGGTCCCTCCGGTGCCCATGTCCTCTGGGTCTCTTCAAGCGGGCCTCGGCTTCAGGGCAGCCAGGCTCCATCCAGATCCTCTGTACGTCCCTTCTGGCCCCAGGAAGCTGGATTCCCTGGAGGGTGAGCTGCATGGGCCCAGGCCCCCTGCCCTGCCTCAGATGCCACGCTCAGGTCCCTCAACTCACTGGGCTCCCCCCAGACATCTCCACCACCCCTTCCCAGCAGTGGCTTGAAGAATGCATCCCCTGCTTAAGGAAACCCAGGCTTCCAACCACATCAAAGTCTCCTGGGCTGAGAGGGGAGCATTGGGAACATGAGCCCCTCTCCCCACAGGGTTTGTGAGGAATGCACAACCTATGAGATCGGCCCCCTGGGTCGGTTTCCTGCCGAACTGCTGCGCTTGACCACCTCCAGATGCAGTGACTGAGGGTGGGGAACCTAGAGAGGCACCCACTGTGCCTGTGAAAGAGCGTGATTCTGGGCAAGTACTAATCAGCTCCTGGTTTGCCCTGTGCCCTTAGCAAGGCTTTGTGGCTCTGTGCCTCAGTTTACCCAAATGTGCCATGAGGAATGGGCCTGGAGGTCTGCAAGGCCTTGCCTGCTTCCCTGCCTGTGTAGGTCGGGCCCTGCTGCCCACCCCACTGCCCACCCGAGGAAGAATGAGCGCTGAGTGTTCATGGCCAGGGGCAAGGGAGGCACTCGTCCTCTGTTGGTGAGGATACTGATTAGAACCTGGGCCCAGAGGCCCCAGTGAAAAGAACAAGGACTCTACGGTCAGATGGGCCTAGCGGCAAGTCTCAGCACCCCCAGTTCCCAGCTGTGGAACCCCAGGCCAGTCTCCTAGCCTCTTAGAGCCTTTCTCCCACCTGCTCAGGTGGGAGACATTAATTCCTCCTTCGGAGGGAGTTATAAGGGCTCCAAGATTGCAGTGCCTTGGGCTCACTCTGCCCCTGCCAGTGGGTGTCAGAGCTTAGCAGACTTTGCCTGAATCCACCCTCCTCCTCTTGGATCTTGGATCTTGGGCCAGTGATTTCCCCTCCTGAGTCTTTACTTCTCCCTCGTTAAGTGGGTCAGCCACAGAACCAAGCTGGTGGGCTGGCCGTGGGGATTCAGTCCCTTCATGAGCACCATGAACCTGATGCAGGGTGACAGCATGTGATGGTGTGTGCCCATTTCTGCTGGTTCCTCTGCCTTTTTTCACAAGAGCTGTGATTGGCCAGATCTTCTCTCCCAGGCGGTAGCTCCTCCCCGCCAAGCCTGACTCCAGGCCTGGCTGGAGGGCAGCCCCCACTGTGCCTGCAAACATCTTCCTCTGGGAGCGGATACAGGAGAGCAGACATGTGGCTCTGATAGAACCCAGGCTTCCCTCCAGCAGGTGTGCGGGCCGTGGGCCTGCCTAGATTCATTTAGGGAAGGAGGCGGCAGGACAGTGGGGACCTGCAGGATGAACTGTTGAGTGCCCCGAGCAAGGGTTAGAGTGTCCGGCTGCCCTCGCCCCTCTCCCTGCCCTGTGGAGCTGGGGAGACGGGGTGGCTGGTGGCCCCACTACTGCCTCCTCCTCTCTCTTAAGCCAGGCCAGCTTCTCCTGGTGCTATCCCTGGTGCTCTGCTGGGATAGTGAGTTCTCCCAGATAAGAGGGATTTTAGACCTTGTCTTCTCCACCACCACGCCCCAGTGTGCAGGCTTCCTGGCAGGTTCCTCTGGGCCCTGACCTGTATACCCCCGCTGACGGGGAGCTCACTCCCTTTCTGATAAACAGTGACAGGTAGTGGTGAAGAGAATGGATGTCTAGCTGACTTGGTCTCAAATTCTGGCTCCTCCACTTCCTAGCTGTGTGACCACAGGCAAGTTCACCTCCATCCTGAGCCTGTTTCTTTCCTTGTAAAAGGAGGATAATAGCTTTCACTGCTACTGCGGTGGCTGCTGCTGCTCTACTATTATTATTAGATTACTTAACCTTTCTCCCAGAAAGCCTTTGATTCCCGGGATAAATGAGTGCTGTGGGATTCAGGCCAAGCAACACCTCCGGGCCTCCACTCCCCTCCCAGAGCTGTCCCTGTCCAGGGATGTGGGTGTCTCAGTGACAGACAGAGGCCAGAGGTCATCTTTCAGGAGGACTCAGTGATTTGGCATCAGTTCAGTCCCTGTTGCAGCTCCCATGACCTAGGACGCCCTCACCCCATGTGGCTCCAGCTGTGCCAGGCCTGCGCCCATGAATCAAGGGTGTTAAGTCTAATGACGTGGTGTGACAGTGTCCGTAAGTGCCTAAGGCTGAGGCCCAGAGAAGAGACAGGGCTCTTCTGGGTCACACAGCAAACCAGCAACAGAACTAGGGCTGACACCCGAGCCCCATAATGCGTGCTAGAGACGGCTTGTTGAGGAGTTCATCAAACCTCAGCTTGAATCTCTGAAAACTCTCAATGGGTTTTGCACAGCATAATATAAACTGCCCGAGGAAGGGACTGAGTCCAGATTCACCAAGCTACTCCTGTGTCTCTGCCTCTGGGGAGCCTGCCACCTCCTCTGGCAGATCCTGGTGGGGATGGAACTAGCCATTATTAAGCACTTTCTGCATGCCAGGCACTCAGCCACCTGTGGGTATGGCCTCCTGTCTTGAGGGAGATATTTCTTGTGCTCATTTCCGAAAAAAGAAACTGAGTCTCAGTGAGGAGCAGTCACCTGTCCCCAGACACATTTCCTGAGCAGTCCTATGCTAGGGCTGGACCCCGCCATGGGACCCAGGCTGGGCTTGGAGATGCTGAGAACAGCGTCTCCCAGCTGAGCCCCTGGTCTTGTCGGTGGCCCCCGTTCCAGGATTATTTGATCAGTGGGGTGCTTTTTAAGGATGCTGTGTGGGGAAGCCTTGGGAGCTCCAGGCAGCTGAGAAGTGGAATTTTCACCTTCTCTTGGCCCATTATCCACTGAAAATTTCCTTGTTCGATTTTTTAAATGATTTTTCTTCGTTTAGTTTTCTCATTCCCCATCCTCCTGCACCCAGACACTTCCCCAGTTCCTTTTATCTGGGGGAGTATTGCAGGCTGGTCCCCTGGGCTCCCTGGCTGGGATGGGCTGGCCTTCTCCACAGGACACTCCTGTCCCCCTAACACAGACCTCTTGAGACCCCTAGAGAACACAGCCTGCTGTTTCCCATGGCCGTTTTCCAGGAGACCCCAGACCATGTGTGTCTCTGTGGGAGTGCCCCTGGAGGGGACACACGTGGGGCAGTGGGTGGAGCCCACATGGGGGATGACAGCAGCTAATGTGTGAGGGACCTTGGCTAAGTCACGTCCCTTGGTCATGCCTCGGGGTTCCCATTTGTGCAGTGGGGATAGGGGGTGGACTCCACCTGCCCCTGGGGTCTCCCAGCAGTCAGGGACCGAGCCTCCTGTGCCAGGTGAGCCCAGGGATCCAGCCAACAGCAGCCGGACTCTCACCCCCTCATATACACTCCAGCCCTGTTCCTGCCCCCGCCTCGCAGTGGGTCTTCGTCTGTGAGCTGGGCTGCATTCGTAGTTCATCTGGCTAGAGACCAGGCTGCTCCGCACATCTGGGAAGGACATGAAGGTTCTTCCCAGGTCCTGCTCTGTCAGTTTCCCCCAAGGGCTATGTCCCACACACCTGTTTCTGCCCTGTGTGTGCTCTGGGAAGGGCATATGGCAGCAGAGTCTAAAGAGTTGGCTGTGGGGACGTGGCCACGTGTATCTCAATTGCGGCCCTCAGTCTCCACGTCTGCGAAATGGATTGGCTGCGTGGCCCCCTAGGTCTCTCTGAACAGGGCCATTTGTGCCCCAGCCCCCTTTCTGGAAGTTTTGGACTCTAGCTGAGTCTACTCATGCTGCGGCCTCTGTAGAGCTGTCTCGCAGGCGCTGCCCTAGGGTGACCACCTCGGTGGGGAGTGTGTGGGAAGTGGGAGGAGGAGGGGGCGGGGCTTGTGCAGGGAAAGGCCCCAGGCTCTGGGCAGCCCCGCCCTCCTGGTTCTTGGCCCGAGGGAGACCCCTGCTGTCCAGTGTGCTAGTCCCTTGTTCCTGTTCCAGGGCCCCCGAGGACCGGATGGACCAGCTGGGGAGCAAGGGTCCCGGGGCCTGAAGGTACCGCCCCCCAGGGCCTGCCCTCCTCACTCCTCCCACACTGGGTCAGGAATCAGGCACAAGGCTCAGACCTCCTCAGAACCACGCCCCTTAGGAACAACGAAGGGAGCCCCATGGAGGCTGCAGGACTCTTAATGAGAGCTCGGCCCTTCCATTCCTCCCGACCCCCACTGCCAACCCAGTAAAGAGAAAGCCAGAAAGGAGGAGGGAGATCACACACGTCCTCTGACCCTTTCCCCAGACTCCAAGCCCCACCAGGCCGCTGACAGCCCCATCCCTAGGAAGGGGTCCTTGGTTCTCCACCTGGAGCAGCTGGTGACAATGGCGAGCCACTCCCCTTGCCAGGCCTTAGTTTTCCCATCTGCTCAGTGGAGAGGGGACGGCCTCTGCAGCCTCACGGGATCCCTTTGTCTTCCATGTGGAGGGGTCCCTTTTTGAGGGAGGGTCCTCCCAAGCACCTGCTCCCACCTTCATGTGCTCTGCTTCCTACAGGGCTCTCCAGGACCCCAGGGCAGACCGGGCCAGCCTGGACAGCAGGTATGTCAGGCCAAGGCCAAGCAGGCCAGCTGCAGGCCCCTCCCTGCTCCCTGCTTTGTGATCTGAGCCTCTAATGACCCCCACATGTGCTTCCAGGGTGTGGCTGGTGAGCGAGGCCACTTGGGCTCGCGAGGCTTTCCTGTAAGTAGCGCGAGTTCTGTACATCCTCTACGGGGGGCTTTTGGTCACAGGGGCGGGGGGATAATAACCACTTTAACCAGTTCCTCTCCTTCTGTGGAAACCCCGAAGGCTCTGGTTGCCCACCTGCCCTGCACCGAAGCCCCTTCAGCAGGCTCCCTCTTCTCTGGGTCTCAGGCTTCCCATCTGTCACCCGGTGTGGAGGGGGGACCCAATATACTAGGACGGCTTGCTTAAGGTCAAGGCCAGGCAGAGAAGACCATGGAGGGCCTCAGGTCACCTTTGCCTTGTCTCTGCAGGGCATCCCGGGTCCCTCAGGCCCCCCAGGCACCAAGGGCCTCCCAGGAGAACCGGTAAGAGCCCTTCCTTCCCTCTTTTGCCTCTTTGCCGCTTGCAGCTGGGGGTGTGGGCCAGGTGGTCAGTTAAGGAGAAGGGTTGAGAGGGACCATGCCTGGGCTCTAACCCCTGATGCACCAGGGCTTGGGGTTGGTGGTGAGCACTAAGCCAGGGAGCTCTGGGTTGGAGGCTCAGCTCCCTTGGCCTCCAGCCTGTTTTGCTGGGAAAATGGGGGGATTGTCTCTATTTTGCCATTCTGTTGTGAAGATGAAATGCAAAAATGTATAGGGAGTGCTTGGTGTGGTGAAAGGCAGAGGGAAGGAGGGAGGGAGGGGAGATAAAAGTAAACGAGGCTGGGCGCAGTGGCCCACGCCTGTAATCCCAGCACTTTGGGAGGCTGAGGCAGGCAGATCACGAGGTCAGGAGATTGATTGAGACCATCCTGGTCAACATGGTGAAACCTCGTCTCTACTAAAAATACACAAAAGTAAATTAGCTGAGTGTGGTGCCGCATGCCTGTAGTCTCAGCTGCTTGGGAGGCTTAGGCATGAGAATTGCTTGAATCCAGGAAGTGGAGGTTGCAGTGAGCCAAGATTGCGCCACTGCACTGCAGCCTGGGCAACAGAGCAAGATTCCTTCTCAAAAAAAAAAAAAAAAGAAAGAAGAAGAAGAGTAAATGAACGGGCTGAGTGGGAACTGCAGAGTCCAGCATGACTGGAGTGGAAAGTGGGACCTCAGAACGGGTGGGAGGGGTCAGCAGGCATCAGTCACCCAAGACTACAGGGGGAGTGTGCTTTTTGTCCCAAGGCCAACAGGAGACATGGAAGGGCTTGAGGCAGAAAAGGTGATCAGCTTGCCCTCCAGAAGATGTCTCTGGAAGGACGGGTGTGGGGAGACAGTCGGGGAGCCCCATGAGGAGGCTGAGAGTGGTGCTACTAGAGACGGCAGGGAGAGGACAGAATCTCCAGGGGCTTGGGAGGATGACTGCCACACAGGGCAGGGGAGGACAGGACACTGCCATCCCCAAGGCCGCTGCTGCACTCCCACATCTTGAGGCCCGAGGAGTTGCCCTTTAGAGCAGTGGGTTGACTGGGGGTGGGGTTTCCAGACATGGCTCTGAGGTGGAAGGTCATTCCAGGCAGTGGCAACAGATGAGCAAGACTCCAGAGCTAGGAGGTTTCTGAGCAGGGAGGGCCCCCTGGGCTTTAGGTGGGTGAGTAGGAGAGTTTGCAGTTGTGTTGGAGGGAGTATGAGAGATACCAGTGGTGAAGACGGGGCTGCTCTGCCCTCGGTTTGGCTGGGCAGACTGGAGGTGTGCTTCAGAGTCCCTGTATCTGGGGGTCGGCTCCCTCACTCACCCCTCCAGATCCCAAAGCTGGCTTCTCCCAACTGTCTGTGTGTCTGTCTGTCTCTTCCAGGGCCCTCAGGGACCCCAGGGGCCAATTGGGCCTCCAGGAGAAATGGGACCCAAGGTGAGTGTGAGAGACCCTTATTTGTCACATGATGCCACTGGGGATGTATCAGCCCTTCCCTGCCCTCCTCCCCAGGGATCGCTTTCTGCCATTTCCCTGTCCTGGCCCAGGGAGATGGCCATGTACCGTGTACTGCAGAGAAGTTTGGACACCCTGGCAGAGAGGGTAGATTCATCCTGGTGGCATAAGTTGAGGAGTTGGGTTCCTAGTCCAGGGGCATTGGGTGGCACACAGTGGTGCCAGGACCCTTGTGGGGGGGTTGGCATTGCCTCTTTGCATCACTGGAAGCAGTGATGCTTCCCAACCTTGACCTTGCTGGGACTTGGTCCAGCAAGGAGGTTTGTCTGTCAATCCAGCCCCCAAGGGCCATGTGGCAAGGAATTTGGAAGGAGCCTCAGACACCCCTGCCTTATCTGGAGGGAAAAACAAGCCCCAGAGTTTATTCGAGGGCTGCAGCCATGCTCATGGTGGTAACTGAGGGCTGCTTCCCGCCTGCTTCATACTGGCTCGGCTGCAGAGAGAAGGGTTAGAATCACTTGGCCCTAAACACAGCATCCATTGGCTTCCTCCCCCGTCTTTATGTGAATCATGAAATTTTCCTCCCTGTGCTTGCCAAGGGGCTCCTAGTGTGGTAAACCACACTCCTGGGGCAGGAGAAGGCTCTAGAAGCCTCTGGGTAGTCTGAAGCTCAGCCAGCCTGGGCCCACCCGCTACCCCCTAGTTCTAGCTCCAAGTTCCAGGAAGCTGCAGGCTGCTCCCACCTCTGCATCTCTTGTGCTGTGTGACCTTGGATGCATCTCTTGCCCTCTCTGGGCCTGTTACCCTCTTGCTTACAACCGGGGGCAGCTCTTGCTCTAGGAAGGACCAATGGCATTTTCTTGCAGGGGCCTCCGGGTGCAGTGGGAGAACCAGGCCTTCCTGGGGAAGCCGGGATGAAGGTGAGGCGGGATGAAAGAAAAGAAAAGTGTCTGTTGAAACCAGCTCCCAGCTGGCGGCTACGTCCTCTCCACAGAAGAGAAATGGGCCTTTCTTGTGGCTGGGATAATGGGTTCTCTGTGCTCCTGGCTGGGGAGCGGGGCCTGGTTGTGGCCATGGTGAAGTGTGGAGCCCCTCCCGTGCCCCCTGCCAGGCCATGGGTTTTCGGGACATCTGCCCCTGCCTCCATCTGGGGCGGCTGTACCTCCTGGCCTCGTTCGATACCATCTGCATCTCAGCGCCAGTGCCTCTCATTACCTGCTAAGAAACAGGTGCCCGTTGATACCTAGGCTCTGGGGAGAGCCCCTCCTTATTCTGCTGTTGGAAGAGGACCCTGTTCCCCTTGGAGGCCCCAGTGCTGATGAGTGATGCTGGCTGGCCCATGGACATTGCTGAGGCAGGGATCAGGGGAGCCCCAGAGGGGCTGTGAGACTTCAGGCCAATCTCCCCCTTCTGTGCCTAAGTCTCTCTGTCATTCAGAGAGAGAATTGGACCAGGCCTAGGGCTGTCAGTCTTGGCCTAGTTCCAAAATCCTTTGTTCAAACACCAATGAAGAAAACCACCCCACGGAGGAAACTGATAGAAGTGGGATTGTTTCCATTGGAGCAGAGCAGGGGTCAGAGCTCTGCCCTCCTCTGTGCCCGTAGACACCAGGGATGCCTACGATGCATAGCTTGAAAATTCTCCAGTGAGAAAGACCCTTTCAGGGCCTTTAAGCAGGGGACAGGTGACATTTATTCTGGCTCATTTAGGGCTTCTTCCTCATCTGGGTTTCTCTTCAAGTCTCTCAAGGAAGAGAAAAGTCACATAGTTGCCACTGCTGTATCCAAGGCTCCTGGAGCCAGGCTGCCCGGGGTTCAGGTCAGGAATCGGTCACTGCCTACTCTCAGAAGAGCTTGGGCTCCTTCCTGAACTCCCCCAGTGCCTCCGATTCCTCACCTCTCAAAGAATACCTTTCCTTGCAGGGTTATCTTGAAAGTCAAATACGTTCATATAAAAATGGATGTCCTCAGCCTGGACAACGTAGCAAAACCCCCTCTCTACAAAAAATTTACAAATCTGCCTGGCATGGGAGCATCACTTGAGCCTGGGAGATCCAGGCAGCAGTGAGCTGTGATTACCCCACTGCATCCCAGCCAGGATGACAGAATGAGACCCTGTTTCAAAAAAAAAAAAGTCCTTAGAACAGCACAGTTATGAATAAGATGGTGGTAGTGGTGGCGGTGGTCATGGTCCCTCTGTCCCAGATGGGAGAAGAAGCCCATGTCCAAGGCTTACTTGGAACAGGAGCCCTGGTTGGTGTTTCACGATTTCTCTGTGGTCCCTTGGAAGAAGAGCCTTCCCCAGCCTAAGTCAGAGCTGCTGGAAACAGGAAGGGGTGGTGTGGGCTGGGGCTGGCCCTACCCGTCCCCATGGACTTTTGTTTGGCTTCTCCTAGGGTGACCTTGGACCCCTGGGCACCCCTGGGGAGCAGGGCCTCATTGGGCAACGGGTAAGTTGAAGCAAATTTATTTTCCCTAAAAGCCCCCAGGAGGTATGGGTGCAGGGGGGAAGAGAAGGGCTTTTCTCAATCTCCCCGAGCCTCAGTTTCCTCAGTTACAGAAATAGACCATGAACCTCTGCAGCCTCACCAGTCTCTCTTGGTAGGCCAGCGTTTCCACAGTGTAGAGAAAGGCATTTTGTGGTCAAAATATTTGAGACCCACTGCCTGTTCAGTGTTCCCTCTTACACATTAACAGCAGCCTTTTCAAGGCTCTGAGAAGGCCTGCAGTCAAGATATTGGTTTCTTTGGGATTAATTCAGAGTCTTCAAACTTACTTGATCCCAAGCACTTTCATGGAAAAATACAACATGGTATACCCAAAAACTGCTCCACAGAGAGCTGTCTTCCCATTTCCAAAAGAAACACACCAAGCTTGTCTCACCCTAAGAACCCGACTAGCCTGAATGTAGACCCCAGGGGCACTGTGAGGATACAGAGCAGGTGTCCTGTTGCACTTTGCAGGGGGGGCAAGGGGAGGCAGGCGCAAAGGGAGAGGAAGTTAGTGTGGGTCTCAGGTCATAGGGCCTCCGGGACCCCAGCCCAAATCTTTTTGTTTGTCAACTTTTCTTTTTCCCAATGCCTCGTATTACCCATGGCCCAAAGGTTACAGCAACGGCACAAAATTAAGACCTAGAATGTAAGGAGGTGGCCACAGGGGGAGAGAGGATGAGCGTGGAGCTTGGAGGCCTGAGCTGGCAAGTCTTGTGTGTCCGTAAAGACTGATCAGTAGAGTCTCCTTGGGGGGCTCTGTTAAGGATCCTGAGCTTGGGCATGGTGGCTCATGACTGTAATCCCAGCAGTTTTGGAAACCAAGGCAGGTAGATCTGTTGAGGTCAGGAGTTCGAGACCAGCTTGGCCAACATGGCGAAACCCCATCTATACTAAAAATTAAAAAAAATTAGCTGGGCGTGGTGGTGTGTGTTTATAAAACCAGCTACTTGGGACATTGAGACGTGAGAATAGCTTGAACCTGGTAATTGGAGGTTGCAGTGAGCCGAGATCGCACCACTGCACTCCAGCCTGGGTGACAGAGCGAGACTCCCTCTCAAAAAAAAAAGAAAGAAGGATCCTGAGGTTGGGTCAAGGCTCGGTAGGAAAGAGAATGATATGCACGCATCCTGTGCCCACTGTGTCAGGCCCTTTTGCAGTGAAGTAACAGAGGCCTGTCTCTGGAGCTTGCATTTCAGCGGGTTGATAGGTGTTACCACCATGGGTGCCAGAGGAGCACAGACTACCCAGTTGGCACATCATTGCCATCCTGCATCTGATGGTCCCTGAGGCCCTTTCCAGCTCAGACTCTGAACAGGGATGAATTCTAAAAGCAGAGAGATACCCAAATTTAATTGGATGGCCATTTAGAGGACTCATTTGTCCGGGGGCATCTCTAGAGCTGGAAGGGCAAGCCTGGTTGAGGGTAGGCCAGGGACTCAGTAGGCTTGCTGTCATTCCCAAGCTTGCTAGAAAGAAAGTCTAAAGATTGGCCTCCCTTTCCTCTTCAGAGAAAAGGGATTCCACTGAGTTCTATGAAGGCTTACTCCAGCTCCAGTGGTAATATCCCACATGGCTGCCATGTGTGGGGCACTTACACCATGCCTTACAGCAGCCCTTGAAGGAAGTGGTGTCAGCCCCATTTTTTAGCTGAAAAAACAGATGCCCATGAGAGCTGAGTAGGTTGCTTGTGGTCAAACAGCCAGTGAATGGGAAACTGAGAAATGAATGACACTGATGTCTGGCTCATGTCAAAGCCTGTCTTTAACTACTAGGCCATACCACCTCCTCAGCCCAGCCAACCAGCCTAGACGTGATGTCCAGGACCAGTCCATGACAAGCACCTTCTAAATTCATGACCTTGTGTAGCCCCCACCCCACACCACCCTGCAGAGGGAGCTGTCGGTAGCCTGGGGGTCCGCTCCCCCTTTCTGGAGAGCCAAGGGTGGGCACCTCAACCCTCCTGCTCATTTGCTAATTCAGCCCCTGGCTACTGTGCACCCACTGTGTGTCTGGGCCTCTTGAGTCCCACTGCTGGAGATCCGTGGGTCAGGCTCCTGACCCACTGAGGGGTGGTGAGAAAGGAAAAGCACACTGGGGCCTCCTCCCAGTAACATCTCCTCCTCTTTCTCCATTACCCTTTCTAGGGAGAGCCAGGCCTCGAGGGTGACAGTGGCCCCATGGGGCCTGATGGGCTGAAGGTAAGTGCCCTTTTAGGGCAGGGCCTGGGGACCCTGGCAGGGAATTGCTTTCCCATCTAAGGCCTAAGTCCTCCCAGAAGCCCTGTGTTCCCATAGAGATCTGAGATGAGACCTCCAGCTCCCATGAAGAGCAGGGTGGGGGAGGGTCAGCAGTGTCCAGTGGCCACCTCCCACCCTTTCCACTGCACTGCCTGTTAAAACATCAACTTCTGCTGGCTAAGGGTGATTCCTGAGCACCGGCCAGAGCCAGGGCCTTTGACCCCTGTTATCTTGCAAATATCCTAGAAGATCAGGAAAATAATAATCACCACCATTGCCTTACGAGCCACAACTTAGGGAGGACTAGTCACATGCATACCAGGTACAACGCTAAGCCCTTTATCAGCTTGATCCAGACAACAATGGAAGTTCTGTCTTTAGATGAGGAAACTGAGACTCAGAGCAGTCAAGCAACTTGCCCAAGGACACACAGCAAGAAACTGGCACATCTAAGACCCAGATCTGGGCCTGTTTGGCTCCATTGCCTCTGCTCGCTCTGCTGTACCATGCACCCATTCTAAAGGTGAAAAGGCTGAGGCTCAGAGGAAGGCAGAGATATATTCAGGACCTATGGCTGTGAGTGAGGATCCAAAATTCAAACCCACAGCTCACAGGGGCCAAAGCCTGCTGGCCCAACTCCACCCTGCTGCTCCCTGAGAGCCACCAATGTCAGGACCCTGAAGAGGCACCTGAGCTCACCTGAACTGTGGGCGGGCAGGTGGGTACCACCCTCTGTCTCTCCAGACCCAGCTCCAGCCAGGCCGGTCCCTGGTCTCTGTCTTGGGCCCCAGTCTGACTCCACAGGTGGGCTTTCCCTGGGGCTGGCCAGTCACCCCATGCAAGTCAGCTCCCCAGCCCAGGGTCCCAAGGGCCATGTCGGGGGACCCCCTCTAACCCACCTACTCTCCAGGTGACCTCGGAGAAGCAACCCCCTGAACCTCAATTTCCCCATCCCCAGGCCTCCACCCACCCTCAGCATCCCCTCCCCACAGCCTCCCAGGGTGCCTTGGTGACTGGCCCCTGCTGACTCCTCCTGTTTTCTTGCAAGAGCGAGAGCGCCCCCTGCCTATCATCTGCCTGCCTCCTCACCCCCAACCCTGAAGCATTCCAGGGTGTAGCCAGGTCCCAAGACCTGGAGCATTTGACATCCCCACCACATCCTTTGCCAGTGCCCACTACACTGGGTGGTGATGCTGATGAAGGTCATGGCTAAAGTGCTTTGGGCACTTGCCCCGTGCCCAGTGCCACCCACCCAAAGCGCTGTGTGTGAATTAACCCATTTAATAGCTACTCTTCCCAGCAACTCTCCCAAGCTTGATAGGTTACCATCCCCTCTAGACAGATGAGGAAACGGAGGCGCAAAGCCGCAGCCTTCTCACTCCACTCTGAGCAGCGACCTTTCTTGGAGTGCCCACCAAGGGGGGCGGGAGGGGGTCTTCTCCCTCCATTTTTCATGGCTTCTTGGCCCTGGCTTCGAAGCCAGTTCTACCTGAGTCCCTGTGCTCAGATGCATAGCATCATCCCCGGTCTTTACATGAATCCCAGGAGATACCTGTTTTCTTAAGGTGTTTGTCCGGGAATCACCTCATGGCAAAAACTGCATGTTGAATGTGCACAGCACTTTATAGAGTGCTTTTGTGCCCGCTATCTCTGCTGATGTCTGGCTGATGCTGGCAATGGTGGCAATGACCAATAATAGTTAGCTTTTATCCAGCTCTCACGTGCCAGACGCGCCACTAAGCTATTTACATGGTTTATCTCTTTCAATCCTTGCAGTAATCCTTTGATCCTTATTTTACAAGTGAAAAAATTTGTCCAGGATCACACAGCTATTTAGGAACGGTAGCAAGATGTGAACTTAGGCAGCAAAACCTGAGGGATGAGGGAGGCATCGTCCCCTGAGCAGAGAACCTTGGAATCAGAAGGAGCCAGAACCTCAGGTTCACACAGCACTGACTTACCCTGTGGTATTAGGGAGTCTTTGCCTCTCTCTGCACCTCAGTTTTCCCATCTGGAAATGGAGACGGTTACACGAGGCAACTTACAAGACTCTTCTGAGCACTGGCAGATGGCCGAGGATTTAGGGCATCTCCAGGAACCCCCAGAGCCTGTTCTGTATGGGATTCCCAAGGACGTGCACCCCAGGGGTCCAGTTAGTCCCTGGAGTGTGGTCTTATGCAGAGCCCAGGTGAGAGCCCTTTGCTGAAAACCCGACCAGCCACCTGGTGCAGGCTGCCTGCCTCTGAGAGTTAGGAGAACAGGTGGCCAGGACAACAAGCCAGAAATCGAATCCCAGAGCCAGGGGAGTCTGCAGGCAAGTCATCCAGGTCAGCCCCTGTCTTCATGCCAGGCTGTGCTTAGAAGCTGAGACTCTCAGCAGGAAGGGACCTGAGAGAACAGCCTTGTGCCCAGATATGCTCTGCACTGGCCTGCGCCTGAGCTCGGAGTCTCCTACCTTTATCTGTGCCATATCTGGACCGCTCCCTTGGAAAATCTGCCCGACTGAGCTAGAAACTGCCCAAGCAACTCCCTCACACCCATCTCCTTCCCCGGCACCCAGGCTCCAGCAGGCCCAGGTTGCAGCAATGAGCAAGAATGAATCACTCTCTCAAGCCTCTCTCCTGCTCCAGGCCAAGCACCAGGCTCCAGCTTCATGCCCTCCGCTTCCTGTACTCTCTCTCCTCTGGATGCACACCAGTTTATGAGTCCCTTGTAAAGCTTGGCACCGGAGGACAAAACTGGTAGACACACGATGTTTTCCAAGCCTGCTCCCCCCACCCATCCCTTCATCGTACCTGTGACTTCATGTCCTGTCCCATGGGTCTCCCTGAACAGTTACAGCTAAGCCAGTGCAGACTGACCACGGGCCCTAGGCCTGGCAGCCCCGATGGAGACGACCTTCTGAAGGGCAGCGTCCATGCCCATTTGGCACTCCTCACACCAGCTCTGCTCACGGTGATGAGGGTGACAGCCCATGCCCCATTCTGGAATCCTGCCTGCCCTATTTAGGAGCCTCACCTGCCCCCAGTCTCCCTAGGAGTACACAAGGATTACTGCAATGAGATCAGGCAAGTTTAGAGTGATGCTGGTTGCTTCAAAACTATTAAAAGCCCATGCCAGCCGGGCACGGTGGCTCATGCCTGTAATCTCATTACTTTGGGAAGCCGAGGTGGGTGGATCATCTGAGGTCAGGAGTTTGAGACCAGCCTAGCCAACATGGTGAAACCCCGTCTCTACTAAAAGTACAAAAATAAGCCAGACATTGTGGTGTGTACCTGTAATCTCAGCTAGGAGGGAGGCCAAAGCCGGAGAATCGCTTGAACATGGGAGACAGAGATTGCAGTGATCTGAGATCATGCCACTGCACTCCAGCCAGGGTGACAAAATGAGATTCGTCTCAAAAAAAAAAAAAAAAGCCCATGCCAACGGCTGCCTTTCCAAGGAAATAACCTCAGGTGCCCCAAAGGCCCAAAGTCCTGAGAAGACCTTGGTTACAGCCCTATAACTATAAAGAGGGCATCCTCAGGCTCCTGCTTCAAAGTCCAGCTCCACCGCTAGCAAGCTGTGGGCCTTTGAGCCAAACAACTTGATTTAGCTCTGCCTCAGTTTCCTCATCTGTAAAATGGGACTAAAAGAGGACCAGCCTTGGAAAGCTTTTCTGGGGATTAAGTCAGTTAAGAGATGTTAAAGAACACAGAATATGGTCCTGACATGGTTAGTGCTATTTAAATGTTAGCTCCATCTACTCCCTGGAGAAAGTATTCTGCAGCCAATAAGAATGATCGCCGTGCAGAGCCCAGAGCAGTGGGAGGGCCCGTTCACCATAGAGCAAAGCAGTAACCATTACAAAGATGGAGACCGACGGTCCAGTGGGATTACGCCTTTAGAGCTTAGTTTACTGCTTACTAAGGGTACCCTGAACACTCAGTCCTGATTCATTGCCTGGGGACAGTGGCTTCACAGCCCTGAGCCTGGTACATACCATCCAAACTGTTACCTACCATTTATTATTATTATTCTTTACTGTTTTTGTGTCATCAAGGATTGAAAATGCAACTCAGAAAAATGGAAAGAGTAGCTCTGAGAGGGAGAATTGGGTGAATTTTCTTTCTTGATGAAAATTTCTTTCAGCTGGGTGCAGTGGCTCACACCTATAATCCTAGTACTTTGAGAAGCTGAAGTGGGAGGATTGCTTGAGTCCAGCAGCTGGAGACCAGTCTGGGCAATGGTCTCCACCTCCTGGGCTCAAGCTCTTCTGTAGCAAGACCCCACTTCTAAAAAAAAAAAATTTAATTAGCTGGGCATGGTGGCACATGCTTGTAGTCCCAGATACTTGGGAAGCTGAGGTTGGAGGATTGCTTGAGCCCAGGAGGTCAAGGCTGCACTCCAGCCTGGGAGAGAGAGTGAGACTGAAGAAAGAAAAGAAAAGAAAGAAAGAAAGAAAGAGAGAGAGAGAGAGAGAGAAAGAAGGAAGGAAAGAAGGAAGGAAGGAAGGAAGGAAGGAAGGAAGGAAGGAAGGAAGGAAGGAAGGAAGGAAGGAGAAAGAAAGAGAAAGAGAAAAGAAAGAGAAAGAAAGAAAAGAAAAAAGAATTCAGCTTTATAAGATTCTTGTTCTCCCAATGTGTCTAAACTGGGGAGAAACTGACCCCTTCCTGTGAACTCCGTGTGGTGGGTGCAGTGAGGACCCTGGCTTATCTCTGAGTCACTCTGCCCTTCCCCGCCCAGGCCCAGGCAGGGACATGTAGGAACCTCCACGTCTAGGATGAGTCCAGTGCAAGCTTAGAGCTACACTGGGCTGGGCAGCTGAGCCTTGGCAGCCTGCCTTTTTGGCAGGAGAGGGAACTGTCAGGGGAATCTAGGGGCCAGTGGCTGTGGACACCTGAATGGAGCCCTGAGGTCTGGGGCCTCTGATGGACTTGGTAACTAACTTATTCTCTCTCTTTCTCCCCTCCTCATGCCTTGCCACCCAGGGGGACAGGGGAGACCCAGGGCCTGATGGAGAACATGGCGAGAAAGGCCAGGAAGGGCTGATGGGTGAGGATGGGCCCCCCGGCCCCCCTGGTGTCACTGGTGTCCGGGTGAGTGTGCTGGCTGCTTGCAGCGCCTGGGGCTCTGGGGTACCCTGAACACTCATGCCTGTGCAGGCACCTGGGTGGGAGGTCTTCCAGTAGAGCCACTGAAGGATCTTCTGCTGTGGTCCTTTCTCCACCTGGTAGTTTGCCAGAGAACCGATCTGACCATGTCCCCTCCCCACTTTATGCTCCATGACTCTGCAGAACAATGTCTGTTCCTCAGGCTCCCTCACCCTGCCCTGTACAAACCTGACCCCTACCGACCTCATCTTGACCATCCGCCATGTCGAGCCACACTGAACTTTTTTAAGTTCCTTGGACAAGCTGTGGGCTTTACCCCTGGGCCTTCGCACGTGCTCTGCCTAGGACACTCTCCCTTCCTCACTCCCCTGTTACCTGCTTAAGTCCTATTTGACTTTCAGGTATCACCATAGACATCACCTGCTCCAAAAAGCCATCCCTGACCCCCAGGTTGGGCCCTGAGCCCCCAGGGGCATGCATAACCTTCAGTGTATGTCTTGACCCCATGAAGGCCAAGACCTTTTCTGGTTTTCATTTACATCTTTAACAGTGCCTCAGCCAGGTGCCGTTGCTCATGCCTGTAATCCCAGCACTTTGGGAGGCCAAGGCGAGCAGATCACTTGAGGTCACAAGTTCGAGACCAGCCTGGCCAACACGGTGAAACCCCATCTCTACTAAAAATATAAAAATTAGTCAGGCATGGGGGTGCATGCCTACAGTCTCAGTTACTCAGGAGGCTGAGGCAGGAGAATCACTTGAACCCTGGAGGCGGGGGTTGCAATGAGCCAAGATTGCACCACTCTACTCCAGCCTGGGTGACACAACAAGACTCTGTCTCAAAAAAAAAAAAAGGAACAAAGAACAGTGGCTGACACTTAAGAGGTGACCAAAGTCTGTTGATTGAGAAGACAGAGCGGCCCTGCTCTCCCACCTAACAGAAATGTACTTAGGCCACAAACCCTCATGAGCAGCTTCCCTGGGCCAGGTCCCCTGAGATGGAAGAGGTAAACCATCTCTAACGTGGGGGATGTAGAAGCCAGTAGGGAAGGGAGCAGAATTCTCCTGTTTGAATGTGTGTAGATAGACAAGTTGCCCAGTGCTTTCCCGAAGGTTCCCTCTTTGATACTGACAGCAACCCCTGAGGACTGGGGAAATCAGAGCAGTGAAGGAAACGTCCCAGGCTCAGGCAGTGAGAAATGGCAAAGCTAGAATTGGAACTTAGGCCTGCGTGACTCTCCACACACTGCCCCTCTGCTATGGCAGGCTTGGAATCCGGGGCGTGGCCGTGGGGCTGTGAGGATGAGGCTGGAGGCAGGTGAAAGGTTGATTTTCGAGTGACTCAAATACTGGACTGATGACTCGGAACTTGACTTGGTAGTGGGGGGCAAAGGTAGTCTTGTACAGGTGAGTAGGGTTTGTGTGACCCAGGAGTGCTGGGTCAGTTCAGCGGAACTGCTTGGGACCCGTGGATTAGGCGGCCTGGCAGGCAAGCTGCCCAAATGCACAAGCCTGCTGGCATCCACCTTGAGCCAACCAGAGAACTCGTGCCTCTGCTGCCAGCCCAGGCTCCCTGGGCTGTCCATTTCGCTCTTCATCCCACAAGCTGAGTGATCGACGTTGTTACCTAGGCAAAGCAACCCAGTTTGATTCAGTTTGAATCAGGCCGGCTCTCGATGCTGTTTTTTCCCCATGAAGTGTTTACATGACTCACCTAGGACAGATCCAAATGAGACTGCAACAAACTGTGGTTGTGGGAAAATATTTGTTTCCTAAAAATAGCCCTGAAGTGCCAATCCCCCCCCCCAACAGCTGCAACAGAATGAACTCACCAAACCAGAGAATAAATACAATGGCGCTGAGTCAGCCAGGAGGCTTCCCCCTAGGCTTGACTCAGCGGCGGGGAACTGGGCCAAGGGGAATTTAGCAGGAGGGGCCCCAGCCCCGATTCTGCATCAGGAGCCTGGTCTGTGACTTTTCACTCGTCCCTTGCCCTCTCTGGTCTTGCCCTTGGAGGATTTGGAAGGAATGTGTGCTAAGATCACTTTGAGTTCCAGCATTCCAGGGACCCTTTTTTAATGAGTGTTGAGTATCATGGCTGTGGAATGGGCAGCAACACATGGCAGAAATAGCCTTGGCACCAGAGTCCTGAGTTTGAACTTGAGCTTCTGGCTCAAGCAATCCACTCTTTGTGTGATTTTGGGCAAATCACTGCCCCTCTCTGAGCCTTGGTTGTCTTATCTATAAAGAATAAGTAAAACTTAGGATAGGAAAGCACTTCATAAAATGCACCAGAAATATAAAATATTGTCTTTATAAATTTAGAGGAAAAAGTGACTAGAGGCTGGTGATGATGGTGAGTGGATGGTGCGGGTGGGGGCAGCAGCAATGGTAGTGATGGTGATGATGATGATAATGATGGGGATGGTGGTAGTTCTGATGGTGGTGATGGTGATGAAGATGATGGTGATGGTGATGATGAAGATGATGGTGATGGTGATGATAATGAAGATGATGGTGATGATGATGATGAAGATGATGGTGATGGTAGCGATGGTGATGATGATGATAATGATGGGGATGGTGGCAGTGCTGATGGTGGTGACAGTGATGATGATGAAGATGGGGGCGATGATGGTGGTAGTGGTAGCAGTAGTGGTGCTTGTGATGAGGTGGTCATGGTGGTGCTGGGTGATGGTGGTGATGGTGATAGTGGGGGTGGGAGTGGAGTGGAGGTGAGGGTGATGGTGGTGGTTGGTAGTGGTGTTGGTGTTGGTGGCGATGATAATAGGGCAGTGATGGTAGTGGTGGTGATGGTAATAGTGGGGGTGGGAGTGGAGTGGAGGTAAGGGTGATGGTGGTGGTTGGTAGTGGTGTTGGTGTTGGTGGTGTTGATAATGGGGCAGTGATGGTAGTGGTGGTGATGGTGATAGTGGGAGTGGGAGTGGAGTGGAGGTGAGGGTGATGATGGTGGTGGTTGATAGTGGTGATGATATGATGGGGTGGTGGTGGTGGTGGCACTAAGGATTGTGGCAGTGGTGGTGATGATGGCAGGAGTAGTGGTGTTGGTGGTAGTGGTGGTGATTATAATGGTGGTGGTGATGATGATGGGGTGGTGGTGGTGGTGGCACTAAGGATAGTGGCAGTGATGGTGATAATGGCAGGGGTAATGGTGGTAGTGATGGTGATAATGGTGGTGATGATAATGATATGATGGGGCAGTGGTGGTGATGATGGCAGTGGTGATGGTGATGGCGGGGAAGTGATGCTGGTGGTCATGGCAGTGGTATGGGTGGGAGGGATGAAATGTGGTGATAGTGATATGGGTGGTGGTGATGATGATGGTGATTACGATGGTAATAGTGGTGTGATGGTGGTAGTTGCGTTAATGTCAATATTTTGCCATCACTCCCATTATCCCATATGCTGGGATTGGAAAGAGAGTCTCCAGGGCCAGACCGAGTATGTGCAAAGTGATAAGGCAGTGAGGGGCCTTACTCAAGTCTCTTTGGCATCAGGATAAATACCTCCCACTCTGTGGCCTGGAAACAGTTGAGTATTTAAAAATAGAATTTTATGAGCAGTCGGGGCCTTTCCAGAAATGCATCTATATGGATGGGGCCCAGCAGAAATCTTCATTCCAGGCCCACAGCCTCACTCACTGGAGGCTCTCAGCTGGAGAGGGCCTGTCCCAGCAAGTGGCACCCTGTCCTGGGGGAGACACAGCCTCCCGTCTCCCTGCCCCTGTACTGGATTCTTCAGTACTGACTCATCTTGACTTCTGCAAGGGATCAGTCAGTCAGTCACCTCAGTGCACTGGCAAATCTCACCAGTCACTATAACGTGGCTTTTCCGTTGTCCGACCAAGACCAGCCTGGAAGGAGAGGTGCCCCAGAAATGGAGGAGCTGCATCTCACTTTTGACCTGGCTGGGAGACCTACAGAGGGCTTCCCATCAGTGAACATCAGTTCCTTTCACTGCAAAATGAGATAAATAATCCCTTCCTCCAAACACTAGTGAGAATTGAATGAACATTTATGTAGAATGAAAGTTGTAGGGATTGTTGATGTTTTATCACCGGAGGAGCTGGAGATTTTGCTGTCCGATAGAAATGAGATACAAGCTACATACAAGCCGCTTTTAAATTTTCTAGTAGCCACCTTTAACAAAGGCGAAAAGAGGCCAGGCGCGGTGGCTCGAGCCTGTAATCCCAGCACTTTGGGAGGCCGAGGTGGGTGGATCACGAGGTCAAGAGATCGAGACCATCCTGGTCAACATGGTGAAACCCATCTCTACTAAAAATACAAAAATTAGCTGGGCATGGTGGCACATGCCTGTAGTCCCAGCTACTCAGGAGGCTGAGGCAGGAGAATTGCCATGAACCCAGGAGGCGGAGGTTGCGGTGAGCAGAGATCGCGCCATTGCACTCCAGCCTGGGTAACCAGCGAAACTCTATCTCAAAAAAAAAAAAAAAAAGCGAAAAGAAACAGGTACAATTAATTTTAAAGGCCAGTGTGGTGGCTGATGCCTGCAGTTCCAGCACTTTTGGCGGCTGAGGTGGAAGGATTGTTTGACCCTAAAAGTGTCAGACCAGCCTGGGCAACACAGGGAGACCTTGCTTCTATAAAAATTAAGTTAAATTAAAAAGTCAGCTGGGCATGGCGGTGCATACCTGTAGTCTTGGCTACTCAGGAGGCTGAGGTGGGAGGATCACTTGAGCCCCAGAGATTGAAGCTGCAATGAGCTGAGATCGAGCCACTGTGTCCCAATCTGGGAAACGGAGTGAGACCTTGTTTCAAATAAAAAAAAAAAAAAAAGGATTTAATTTTAATAATATAGTTTATTTAGTTCAATAGATCCAAAATATCATCATTTCAAAATATAAGCAATATAAAAATCATTAATAAGCAATTTAGCATTCTTTTTGTAGTAAATCTTTGAAATACAGTGTATAGTATATATTCATAGCACATCTCAAATGTGACTTTTCACTGGCAATACTTTATCTGTATTTAAATTTCATAAAATTTACTGTTAAAAATGTAGGTTTATATACCCAAGTTACTCCAAACAAATTTTATAGCAATATAATTGGGTGTCAGCATTTAATGTTCTTGTTTGTTTATTTGAGACAGAGTCTTGCTCTGTCGCCGAGGCTGAAGTGCATTGGTGTGATCTCAGCTCACTGTAACCTCCACCTCCCGGGTTCAAGAAATTCTCAACCTTTGGCATTCCTGAGTAGCTGGGATTAAGGCATGCACCACCACATCTGGCTGATTTTTGTATTTTTAGTAGAGACAGGGTTTCACCATGCTGGCCAGGCTGGTCTTAACTCCTGGCCTCAAGTGATCCACCCACCCCAAAGTGCTGGGATTACAGGTGTAAGTCACTGTGCCAGACTTAAATTTATCTTTAAATTAATTAAAGTTAAACAATATTAAGAATTCCGTTCCTCAGTCATAGTAGCCACATTTCAAGTGTTCAGTAGTGGTATGTGGAGGCCACAGGGCTAGTCCCATATTAGAGGTGGGAAAACTGAGGTTCAGGGAAAGAGCAGGACTTGTCCAGGGGCACATGTAGACTCAGGCATCGGGGTGCAGGCAGTCTGTGCCAGGGTCCTTCCTGAGCCTTCTCAGGGCCACAGGGTGGTCTGCCTGGTGCTTTCCTTTGGGACAGCGTCATCTTCTCTGGCATCATAACTGATGCCGCGTTATGTCTTTAGAGCAGGTATCTCTCCCTTGTGCTGAATCAAAGCCAACTGCCCCATAAGTTTCGTGCATTGGCTACCCTAGAGAACATGGCTGGCCCTGCCCCCAGAACAGCTGCAGAAATCTGTAGACAGGAACCAAGTCCTCTGGGTTGGTCCAGATGTTTCCTCGTTCCTCTAGGACCTCCTCTTCCTGTTCCTCTTCTATTGCAATTAGTGAGTGCCTCTTCTTAAAGTATAATACCTATTCCCAAATGGGACATCACCTCCTTCTTTCTACATCTGGTGCCTCTGTTAACACAACCAGAGGGATTACATCAAAGCAGCTCTGTAGTGCTTACCAAGAGCATAGACATTCTTTCTAGCTCCCTTGAGGCTTGCAGTCAAGAAGTCCTTTCCAGGCCAGAATCGCTGCCCGCCCCACTCCCTCCCTCTTGACCGAGTAGGGCCCAGGATTTATTCTCTCTCTTCTCTTTCTCTCTGTCTGTCTGTTACTGTCACATGCACACTTGCACACACTCACTCACTCTTGCTGTGCAGTTTGTCTGACAACTGTGGACACAAAGCTGGATTTGCCCCCCAGGGCAGGGCAAGGCAGGCCAGGCCAGAGCATCTTTTTGGGAAGCCCCGTGGGTTAGAGGCACAGTGGTCTGTCAGAGGGAATGGCCTGGGGACCCCAAGGTAAGTGGGAGAAGGCAGGTGACCTTCCGAGCACAATTCTCTACTATGAGGAGGCTTCTTCAGCCCATTCCCTGAGAGTCAGGCCCTGTTCGAGGGACATGGCCCCAAGAATTGTACCCCAGTGACACACAACAGCTCAGAGATAGGGAAGAACTTATAAATCCTCTCCTGCCACCTCGTGTCATCAATAGGCACTATGAGCCAGGGAGTGGGAAGGGCCTCGGGCATGGAGCCAGACACAGCTGGGATTGAATCAGGGCCTGCACAGCGCAGCTGGGACCCTGGGCAGAAGTCACTGTGTCTTTGGGAACTTGGCTGCTTCAACTGGAAGTGGTTCTCATTGGGGCCTCACGTTCAGGGTCATTGGGAGGGTGGATTGAACTTGGCACTGGAGAGAGCTCCATGCAGAACGCTGCTCCCTGTAGGACACCCCTGGATGCTAACGGGAATCATGACAACAGCGAAGCCAGCAACGGCTGAAGCCACACCCAGCATCCACACCTGCACTGACCACGGGCCAGGCCTCGCTGTGAGCACGTTCTGGCATTGCCAAGTCGAATCCTTAAGTTCTGGACATTGTCTCCACTACACAGCAGAGGATGCTGAGCCCAGGAAGTTAGGTCATGCTCAAGGTCCCACGGGTACTGAGTGGCAGAATTGGTTTGGAACCAGGCCATCTGCCTCCAGAGCCAACAGTCTTGCCACCTTGCGGATCTGCCTCGATTTCCTCTCTTCTCTCATCTTTCTCTTGCTGTTTCCCCCTCTCCCTTCAGGGTCCTGAAGGGAAATCAGGGAAGCAAGGCGAGAAGGGCCGCACTGGAGCCAAGGTGGGTGCCCCTCCTGCCTTGATGGGCCCACGTCTTTCCCCCACATCCCTCCCATCCCCAGCCCCTCCGTCCTGCTGGGGCCCGGTGACAGCTTGTCTCTCCTCCTGTTGCAGGGCACCAAGGGATACCAAGGACAGCTGGGTGAGATGGGCGTCCCTGGAGACCCCGGACCCCCTGGCACCCCAGGCCCTAAAGGGTCCCGGGGCAGCCTGGGACCAACGGTGAGGACTCTCTGGCTGGAGTGGAGGAGTCATGCATGGAATAGAGGGGACCAAGGGCAGGAAAGGGGACACCAGGCTTCACTGCGCTGGTATCACCTACCCCCGCTATTAATGGAACACCTTACTGTCCCAGCCACCTCTCTAAATCATGAATCCCTTTGGTAACCTGCAGAAAGCTGCAGCAGTGCCTCCAGAACAGTATACGCCACACTGAATATTCCTGCTATTTGAAGGGGTGTGTGAGTCCCCTACAGCTCTCTCTGGACCCAAATTAATAAGCCTTGTTATTAGCATTAGGGGAGAAAGGACCAGATTCTTAGGACCATTTTTATCAAATGAGGAGATTTCCCACTGGAAATAGATTCAGAAGGAGCAGGGTGATGCGGCTGCAGGTCCTTGGATGACTCTGAGGGTGTCCCAGGCATTGCTGGGCTGCCCTGAAGGAAGGGGTCCAGAGGGGTTTGATACCTGCAGGAGAGGAAGACCCCAAGGGGAAGCAAGGGAGGGAGGCTAGAGAGGGTGGCAGAGCATCTCTGAGCTGGCTGAGTGTAAGCATAAGCAACCAGGCTGGTTTGTGGCATTTGCCCGTTTCTGAGGTGTAAGGGCTTCCTCCGTGGCTGATTTCAATCCACCGACATTGAATGCAGAGTGGGAGGAGTTACACAGCAGCCCTCCCTTAGGCAGTGTTTCCACCAATGCCCACAGGTGCAATAGACCAGAATTACCTCGTTAGTGTAGGTAAGGAGGAAAATGTAGTAAAATGGCTAGGAGGAGATGAGTTTTGAATATCCTCTATCTTTGTTTTAATAAAATTAACTTAATTGAACTCCATAAAATTTGTTAATAACAGCTCTGTTCCACTGGCTTGGAAAAGTCCTGAAAATTTAGTAATCAGCTGTGTTGAACCCCTGGAGTTGGGAGAACAAGGGCTGGGGCGGGGCTGGGGAGCTCCAGGGAGGAGTAGTGATGTCACTGGCTTTCTGCCTTGTTCACACACCTTGGTTATGGGCAGCGTGGATGTGACAGGCTGCTGGACAGAGTGGGGCTGGAGCCTGTCGGGGAGACTGCCTGTGTCCCCGCTGTGAGAGCCACACTCCATGCCAACAAGGGTTTCCTCCTCTTGTAGGGTGCTCCGGGACGCATGGGGACCCAAGGAGAACCAGGACTGGCTGGTTATGATGTAAGCAGATATCACCTCCCCTCAGCCCCCAACTCTTCCCTGCAGGTGGGGACACAGGCCCATGCCAGCCTCTGCCCACCACCTCCCAGCTGAAGGCTGGCCCCTGGGTCACTGAAGATGTGGGGTCTCACCTGCCTCGGGGAGTCCCTGGCCCAGAGCCGTAGTGGGGGTAGAAGATCATGGATGGGATAGGTGTGGTTGGGATGAGCCACCCCGAGCCCTCCTGAGAATTTCCTGCCCAGGGTGGGTGCTCTGCATGTCTTAACTGCTGTCTGGGGAAGGGACCATTTTTGCATTCAGGCTGGCACCTTCTTAGACATGGCTGAGCCAAACCCAGGTTACACATCAGGGGAGATCAGGGCTCAGAGGGTTCCGGTGCCCACTCAGAAGGGGAAACCATGGCTGGGGAGGATAAAGAGCATGCACGAGGCCCGACAGCATCAGTGTGGAGGTGGGATCCTCACCCTGGTCTCTGCAGCTCTGGATCCGGTATCTGGAAGAGATACAGCAGGGAGGGGAGGAGAGGGAGAGGAAAACAGGCCAGACAGGGGAAACCTGGAGGGGTGATGTGAGGAGCCCCAGGGGTGTCTGCACCTGCAGGTCTAGCCAAGGCCTGGGAAGGTCTGTTGAGGCGAGCATTTTGCCCCTGTCCCTGGTCCTGGCTCGGAGGACAAAGCTGCCTCTCCCGAGATAACCGTCTGCTCCAGGGTGGGGCGGGCAGTGCCCCCGACCATCCAAACTGGAACACCCCTTTGGGGCATGTCTGGAACCAGCATGGCATATCTGGAAGGCCAGGACCCAGAGAGGCACAGACTTAGAGCCATACAGCCCGCTGGGGCAGAGCTGGGACCCAGTTTCATAGCCCAGTGTCCCCATCTCAGAGTCCAAGTCCTTTGTCCTTCCTGAGTTCTCATTCTCACTTCCCTCCTTCTTGTTTTCCTGTAGGGACACAAAGGCATTGTGGGACCCCTCGGACCTCCTGGGCCAAAAGGCGAAAAGGTGGGTGTTTGCTCTGGGGGAAACAGCTGCACCCCTGTCTGAGGCTGAGGTCAGCTTCGGGGCCAGCAGGAGAAAGCTCCTAGGGTACCTATGGCTGGAGAAGCCTGTGAGGGCTTGCTCCCCGCAGCAGCTGAGGTTGGTGTCACTGCCACTGCACCCAGCAGGCAGGAGCCATCAGATCCACGCTCAGCACTATGTGCTGGGTGTCATCTTTGTGTCCAGCACTGGAACGAAAACATGCACTCCCTGCTCACACGGGGCTTGCAGTCAAGAAACAGAAATGGACATCAATCTTATAATGACTAAAGCTGTGACTCCATCATCTGTGTGGACGTGGGAATTGAAGGCTTGCCCATGAATGAGATCACCCAGTGAGAGTGGGGAGAGGCTGCCGAGCAGGAGAGGGCTTAGGACGGAGAGCGAGGAACTCGTGGTTAGTGGTCAAGGAAGGAGCCATCGAGGCAGAGGGCAAGGCGTGTTCATTCCCCACCCCTTGGCTCCATATTCAGTAGAGGAGACGAATTGCTTGAAGGGTCCTCGCTGATCCCTGGACCCTCTGCCGCCATGCCGGTGAGGATTGTGGAGGGCTGGGAGTGCCAGAAGCTCCAAGGTACTGGTGCTGTGTCACGTCCAAGGCAAAACAGAGCTGGCTCCAGAAACCACGTGTCTGAGTCCTACCTTCATCGCCTGAGTCCCTCCAGTCTTTCCTCCTCCTCCCCTTCCCTGCTGGCTCAGCTGGAACACTCCCCTCAGCCCCTGCCTCCCCAGCACTCCTTTCTTTTGCCGAGTCAGCTCCCCACTAACTAAATCCCGCTGTTGGTGACTCACGCTGGCCCAGCGTGCTGCCCAGCTGACCCCTTCCTCCTGGTGGAGAAGGACAGCTCAGCCATCAGAGTGGGCATCCACCCCAGCAGATTCCACAGGAAGCCACAGAAGGTGCCGCTCAGTACCCCAGGTCCTCCTGGGCCCTCGCAGCCTGCCAGGGCTGGCACAGAAGGGGTTAACACAGACTCGGAAACAAGGAAGTCTTGGCGTCCCAAGGCCATCTGCAGCTCTAGAAGCAGTCCCTGTGGCTGCTGAGGATGGGATCTAATACCAAATCTGCCCCAAGGCTGCAGGGGCCTTGTCGGGGGCAGGGGTCCCCAGGATTCCCTGAGCCTTGATTGCCTCATCAAGTGGTGGGGTCCTTGGGAACGAGAGGCCAAGGTGGAAGACATCACATGAATGACAGCCAGTCTTTTCTGACTCAGGAGGCATTATTAGATCAGTTCATTCCTCCAGCTCTACAGCAGTGTTCGTGGAGGACTTAGCATGTTCCAGGCCCTGAGCTAGAGGGTGGCAACGATACGCTTAGCGGTCTCAAATACAGAGCTGGTCCCAGGAAGGAACAGCCACCTGCAAGCTGGACGGTGCTGGGAAGGTGAGAGCAGGGTCCTGGGGAGACCCACTGAGCACACGCCCACATGCAGACCTCCTTCCCTGCCACTCCTCCCGTCATCCTCATCACAGCCTCAGTGCAGAGCTATCATTTCTACAAGACAGGTGGAGAAACTGAGTCCCCATGAGGCTCAGAGACCAGCCCCGGATCTGTAGTAAGAGGGTGGCAGGGCCAGGATTTAGATCGCATCTGTCTGATGCCAGACCCTGCTCCCCCAACCAAAAGCAGACCCAAGACAAGGAACCCAGATGCTCTGGAACTTGAACCTCCCACCCCCACTCACCGTTGGGGTAAGTTCACGACAAAGCTGGTGGCCAGAGAGAGGGGATGAGATTCTGGGACTTGGACAGGTCAGGACAGTGTCCTACCAGATTTCTGGCACTAAAAAATGCATCCCCAACTATATCTGCCTTGCGGGGGATTGGTACAGCTGGCTTTGGGTGCAGATTGCCCCCGATGCCTGAGTGGCCTTGGCTAAGACCTTCCTTCCTCTCGGTTTCCCATCTTTAAGTGTGGACAGTAGTCCCAGCGGCACAGGTTGCCGCACAGAAACCTCATGAAGTGCCTGGCACATGGAACTCGCTAGGTCGACACAGGCAGGCCCCTTCCCCAAAGCCCCGAAGTCCAACTGCCTCCGCCCACAGTGGGACCTGAGCACTGGGTCAAAGACCCATAGAGAGCAGGCAGGCAGGAGAAGGAATACCCACTCCCTGGGCCACCCCTCTGGGTACAGCTGGTTCTAGGCCTCAGGCCAAGTCCCTGCCAGCCTTCAGCCTCCACCCACAGGAATCACAGAGGCCCCAGCCTGGTGGCTGATCACCGCCAGCCTTCAGAAATGACTCCAGCCAAGGATGTGCCCCGCCCCAGGGACAGTTTGCCTGTGCCCGGCCTCTTCTGGCTCCTTTCGGTCCCTCTGAACAAAGGGGCTCAGGGGTACCTGGCTTGAGCCCTGTGCCCAGGAGAGTGACACCAGTTTTTTGGGGCTGGAGTCTTCTGAGCCCTGAGATTTTGCCATTTGCTGTTTCACTTACACCTTCCTTATAGTTGAAAGGTGGCGTCTACACCTGTCCTGTGAGTGGACCAGGGCCTGGGGTGGCCATGGCATGAGGACCTCGGCTCTAAGCTCTGCCCCACCTCCCCGCCCCCGGCTCTGGCCATGTCCATGTGACACAGTCTTACTGCCACTATTGTTACCGGCTACGACAATTTTAACACCATCTGCTGAGCCCCTGCTCCGCAGGCAGCTGCCTGCTGAGTGCTTCCTGTGCCTTTCCTCACCGAGTCCTCCAAATAGCACTGGGAGGTGCCCCCATCCCACTCTGCACACAGGGACCTGTCTCATGGACACAGCCCCCATGCTGACCAGCTGCCAAGTGCCACCTGGAGGGTAGGAGGTTCATCCTAAAGCTGCTTCCTCCCAGCAAGGATCAGAGACAGGGACTCTCGGATTGAGGGTGAAGAACTCTGAGCAGGTCCCATTGTCTCTTCGAGCCTCAGTGTCCTCATCTGCAAATTGGGATAATAACGGCATCTACTTCAAGGCACTGTGGGGCAGATTTCACGAGTCTGCCTGTGTCTGACCTGGAGCAGTGCCCATGCATGCCAGCTGCTGGAGTTGGTGTTACTCCCTGCCAGGCTTCGAGCCTCATGCCATAGAGTCCTCACCACTTCTTGATGGGCATCACACACTGTACCCTTCACCGCACCCCACTCCGCTCCCCTATTCCCCAGCTGAAGAGAGGAGCTCGGAGACAGCAATGGGCATGTTGCAGGGCCATGTGGCTGGTCCTTTGCAAGCCAGGATGTGAACCCAGCTGTCTGAGCTCCCTGACTTCCTGCAGAATCCTACAGCTCAAGGGCATCAGGATGTGCCCAGCAGCATGAAGGGCACAAAGCACTGTTCTGTGTTCCACAGTCGTGGTTCCACACCACCCTAGGTCTTGCTCAGACACCCCTACCCTTCCCTCTCTAGTTTGTGTCCCCATCTGTAACCTTAAGCAAGCTGGACTTCTCTGATGAAGCCCTTTCTGTCTGAAATTCCCCACATTCCCCAGGAGCAGGCAGTTTGTCCTAAAGCTGGTTCTGTGTCCACAGGGGGAGCAGGGCGAGGATGGCAAGGCTGAGGGGCCCCCTGGGCCGCCTGGAGATCCGGTAAGCCCCCTCCCTCACCTGGGCCATGTGCCATCCTAGGTAGAACCTGAGCCTCCCGCTGCATGGAGAGGGGTGGGCTGATCAGGGGCCAGGGCTGGCATCCTCTGCACCTGGTGGCCCAAATTTTGCTGCTGTCTTTGTCATTCAGGGCCCTGTGGGTGATCGAGGAGACCGTGGGGAACCCGGGGACCCTGGATACCCAGTAAGTATCAGAGCTCCTACCTGCTGGCATGATCAGGCATGACCGGGAGAGTGGTGATGACATGAGTCTATAAAGAACTAGAACTTCCCAGGCTTCTGTGCTGCCCCCAGTTCCCTGAGGATGGGCCCCCCTCACCTGTCTCTCTCTGGCTTCCAGGGACAGGAGGGTGTGCAGGGCCTCCGTGGAAAGCCAGGCCAGCAGGGCCAACCCGTGAGTGCTGCTTCCCGTCCCATCCCTGACTCCTGCCCTGAGTGGGGTGGAGCAGTGGGAATGAAAGAACTGGGCCCTTTAAAACTTAAAGGGACCCTCCCTGCAGGAGGGTCTGGGGCAGCCATTTCTGTTTCTCCTGCCCTGACCCTGGGGATACCCCCCAGAATTTGCACCCCCAAACCCCTCCCCACCCCTCCCCCTCCAGGCGGAGACTGGCCACCCGCCCCGGGAGAGAATCCTGGGGCTGCCTTGCGTCATCTCACCTTGGTTTGCAGGGGCATCCGGGACCCCGGGGGCGGCCGGGACCCAAAGGATCAAAAGGTGCAGAGGTAAGAGGCCTGGGGCTTCAGCAGGGGAGACTGAGTCCTGGGCGGGGCGGAAGCCCGGAAGCCGGGACTTCAGCAGGGGAGACTCGAATGCAGGCTGCAGAGACTGCGAGGCAGGGCAGTGGGGGGCGGCCCACCAGGAGCTGAGAGAGCCAGCTGCTTCTGGCCATGACCCCATCTCCCTTCAGACAGCCTGAGCCAGGAGGGACGATCAGCCCCATTTCACGGGGCTCCAGGAGGGGAGCCACCTGCCTGAGGCCAACCAGAGTGACTTGAACCCAGGGCAGTCTAGAGCCAAGGCTGGCCTCTCTGTCCCCGACATCACACTATAGAGAGAAAACTGGGAGGAGTCAGTGAAGGGGGTCTGGAGGAAGAGGAGGCAGAGCCAGGGTATTCAAGGAGGAACCGTTCCTGTCCCTGGCCCAGGACCCCTGCATTCCTGAAGCCCCCAGGCTGGGCCAGTGCTCTCTTAATGCCCTTCCCTCCCCTGGGTCCACCCCCTCACCCACACTCCTCAAGGATATGTGGTCCCTAAATGATCAGATGGACCCATGGCCTCCGGTTCCTCCCAGGAAACTGCCAGTGCCCGTGAGGTGATACCAGGGCCCAGAGCAGGCTCAGTGACAACCCTGGACATTCCAAGGCTGGCCCTGGACCCAGGCTTCCAGGCCAGTGTGCTTGGGCATATCTGTGGCCTCATATGCTCACTCAGGGGCTCACGATCCTCAGTCCCTCCTTCCAGAGCTCCTAGGGTCCTGCACCTCCGCCAGGCAGCCTTCATCATGTGGCCCTTGATTTTTCAGGGACCAAAGGGAAAGCAAGGCAAGGCAGGGGCCCCAGGCCGGAGGGGTGTCCAGGTGAGTGCCTGTAGCTGTTGTTTCCACCAGCCTCCCTGCCCCTCCACACACACCCCCACTGCCCTCCACCCTGCCCCCAACACCAACTGCCCTCACCAGATTTTTATGTACCCCCAGGGCCTGCAGGGGCTGCCGGGGCCCCGGGGAGTGGTGGGAAGACAGGGCCCCGAGGGCATCGCTGGACCAGATGGGCTTCCTGGCAGGGACGGGCAAGCAGGACAGCAGGTGAATGGGGCTTTCATTAACAGATGGTGGATCCATTTGGGACCAGGCGTGGGGGAACTTCCCCAGACCATGGGCCAGGGGAGCCGGTTTAGAAACTTGGATGGGTAGAACCAACACATCCAGAAGTTTCCTTGGGGTGGGAAATCATCTGATCCCCTGGCACCTGGAAGCGTGGACCTTTGACTGTCTCTCCTGGATGCCAGCACCCAGAAAGTCCTTTCATTCCTCCCCTAACTGATGGATAAAGTTCCTATCCTGCCCCTTCCCCGCTCACAATCCCACCCCTTCCCTGCTCACAGTCCTCAGCTCCTCCTGGCCTCTTGGTCCAGTCTGGTCACACGCATGTCCGTCTGACCTTCATCCTGGAGTGTGACCCCTTCCTCCCGCTACACCCAGGGTTCACCCAGGCGTTAAGCCATCTGCTTTCTTGGCTATTTCCTGAAACACAAGAGACCCTCCTTTGCCTGCTTTCTTGACAGGGGGAGCAGGGAGACGATGGGGACCCTGGTCCCATGGGCCCTGCCGGGAAGAGAGGAAATCCAGGTGTGGCTGGCTTGCCTGGAGCACAGGGGCCCCCAGGATTCAAGGTCAGATACATCTTAATCCACTTTCACCCCTCGCCATTCCTGCTTGATGCAGAGTCTAGTGGTTCCGACTCTTCAGACACGAATGTCCCAAAGCCTGAGTGAAAATAGAGTCCACATTGTTGACCTTTCTCGGGGGTCCTGCCCCAAGCTTGAACCGGACTTAAAAGGCTAATTCATCCAGAGACCTGTAAATACCACCCCTACCAGGCCCTTGAAACATTCAAGTGGTTTTTGAGCTGTCCACGGGCACCCTCTCGTGGACATTTGTGGAACAACAACTGTTGCTTGCTGCCGGGATCCCCAAGGCATCCTTAGAAAGCTTCCCAGAGCAGGGTGGGAGGAGGGGGCCACCATGAATCCGTCAGAACCAAGGGCTGGACACTAAAGGGGAGATGTAGACGAATGATTCAGATGTGGTTCTTGCCCTCCCTGAGCTCAAAGTTTAATTGGGGAAAGGTTGGAACCCTCTGGGACATAGGAGGCAGAGGGAGAGATGGCCTTGACCCAGGGAAGATTTGAATGAGAATGGAAGGGGAAATGGTGGCCATGAGGTGACTCGGGGCTGTACTCCCAGCACTTTGGGAGGCCGAGGCAGGCGGATCACTTGAGGTCAGGAGTTCAACCCTGTCTCTACTAAAAATACAAAAATTAGCCGGGCATGGTGGTGGGCGCCTGTAGTCCCAGCTACTGGGGGGCTGAGGCAGGAGAATCACTTCAAACAGGGAGGCGGAGGTTGCAATGAGTCGAGATTACACCACTGCCTCCCAGCCTGGGTGACAGAGTGAGACTCCATCTAAAAATAAATAAATAAATAAACAAGGGGAGGAGGCATTCTAGGGGTGTGAGCTGAGGTTTGGAGGAGGAGCTGCATGCTGTGGGGACAAACACTCAGGAGGAGAGGAATTGCAGGAGAGGAGCGAGGAAGGCAGGGACGGGAATGTGGGGGAGGGAAAGAGACCTTCCTCTATGGGAGGTGAAAGTCTTGCCACCACCCCCCACCAGGCCTCCATTTGTTGCCCCAGTCTCCCGCAATCTCAGGTACCCTGTTCTGACTCTCCTAGGCCCCCTCTCCCTCCCTTTCCCCTAGACCCCCTTCCCCACTTTGACTGGTAATTTTGATGTGTTTCTTTAGGGTGAGAGTGGGTTACCTGGACAGCTGGGTCCCCATGGCAAGCGAGGGACCGAGGGCAGAACAGGGCTCCCTGGAAACCAGGGGGAGCCTGGGTCGAAAGGCCAGCCGGTGAGTGAGGCCCAGAGAATGCACGTGCCCACGCACTTACACATGCACGCACTCACACCTACACGTACAAACACATACACACACAAACACACTGACCCAGAAGCCACCTCCTTGCTCTGTGACAAGGGCTAAAATCTGGGTACAGGATACCATTCTGCCACCCCTGAGCCAGGTAGTAGGGGAGGCTGAGGAAAGAGACCCAAGTGGTCCCTTCAGAATGAGGAGAGGGTACCCATAATCAGAAGGTGGGCTCTGCTGACTCTCAGTCCAGTGCTCATTCTGTGCCTCACTGCCTTTGCTCCTCTATCCCAGAGGCTACATTCAACTTACCCCAGCCTAGAAAAAGAGGGAAGAATGAACGGAGAATAAACGGGGCACATAGGAAACACATATCAAACAGTTTTAAATACCTCAGTTAAAAACTGAGATCGTCAGACTGGGTGAAAAAGCAAGACCCAACTACATCCACTGCTACGAGAAATCCACTTTAAATATAAAGATATAAGTAGGTTAAAGATAAATATAGAAAAAGGCATACTGTGCTAACATTCATCCCAAACAGCTGGAGTAGCTGTTTTAATACCAGACAAAATGGATTTCAGAGCAAAGACTACTAACAGTAATAAAGGTCATTTCATAATGACAAGGAAGTCAACTTAACAAAATTGCATGAGAATCTTAAGTGTTTGTGCACCTAATAATAGATCTTCAAAATAATCAGGCAAAGACTGATAAAACTACAAGGAGAAATAGACAAATTCACAATTATAGTCAAGGATTTTAATGTGTTTCTCTCTTAATGGGTAGAACAGAAGTAGATAGAAAATCAGTAAGGTTGTCTTGAACTGCATTATCAACCAATGTGATCTAATTGACATTTATAGAACACTGCACCCAACATCAGCAAGATACACATTCGTTACAAGTGCATTCAGAACATTTACCAAGACAGACTATAATTTGAACCTTAAGACCAGTACATAAATTTTATTAATAAAATATTTTAGTAATGTAAATATTATAAATATTAAATAATGTATTTATTTAACAGTATAAATAAATATTTTATCAATTCATCCTTTAAAAAATTTAAAAGGATTCAAATCACATGAAGAATGTTCTCTTACCATAATTAAATTAAACTATAAATCAATAACAGAGATTTATTTGTTATTTATTTGGAAACTAAATAACAAATGTCTAAATGACTCATGGGTCAAAGAAGAAATCAAAAGGGAGTTAACATTCTGAATTGAATGAAAGTAAAAAGCAGCATATAAAAATCGGTGAAATGCTGTTGATGTAATATTTAGGGAGATCTTTATAGTAATATAAAGATCTTTGTGTTAGAAAAGAAGAAAGGTCTCAAGCAAATGGTCTCAGATTTCATCTTAAGAAATTGGGGGTTGGGGCTGGAGAAGGCAAATTTAAAACAAAGTAAGCAGAAGGAAGGAAATAATGAAGATAAACAAACAAACAAACAAAAATGGAAAATCAAAAGTTTTTTGAGACCTGTAAAACTGATAAACCTCTTGCCAGACTAATCAGGAAACAAAAAAAAAGAGAGAGAATCCACAAGTTACTAGTATCAGGGATAGGGGAGCAATGTCGCTACAGATATGACAGAGATTAAAAGGATAATAAGAGAATGATAACTTTATGTCAATAAATTTAAAGACCTAGATGAAATGGACAAATTCCTTGAAAGACAAAATGATCAAAGGTCACTCAAGAAGAGACTGATTACCTAAATAGCCTTGTATCTATTAAAGAGATTGAATCTGCAGTTAAAGAGCTTCCCACAAAGCAAATTCTGGGCTTAGATGGCTTCACTGGTCAATGCTAATAAACATTACAAAAGAAATAATATCAATTCTACATAGACTCTTCCAGAACATTGAAGAGAAGAATGAATACCAACTCTTTACTTGAAGCTGATATTACCCTGATGTCAAAGCCAGACATTACAAGAAAAGGAAATTACAGATTAATATGCCTCATAAATATAGCTACCACAATTCTCAATAAAATTTTAGTTAGATGAACCTAAGAATATATATTAAGGATAATACATCAAGACCAAGTGGGGTTTATCTTAGGAATGCAAGGATGGTATGACATTTGAAAATAAATCAATATAATTCACTATATTAACAAACTCAAAAAGAAAATCCATTTGATCACCTCAGTAGTTGCAGGAAAAGCATTTAACAAAAATCTAACTCTGCTTCTGAATAAAAACTCACAAGAAACTAGGTATAGAAGTTCCTCAACTTGATAAAGTACATCCATGGAAAACTTAGTCAACATCATACTTAACAGTGATTGACTGAATGCTTTTTTCCAAGGAGCAGATCAGAAACAAGTCAAGGATATCCATTCTCATCACTTCTATTCAACATTGTACTGGCAATTCTAGCCAGTGCAATAAGGCAAGAAAAACAAATAAGAGGCATTCATATCATAAAGGAAGAATTAAAACTTTTCATTTGTAAAAGAAACAATTGTCTATGTAGAAGATCCATTGGCATCTGCAATAAAGCTACTAGAATAAGTGAGTTTAACAAGATCACAGGACACCAGATCAATATGCACAAATGTGATTGTATATACTAGTCAGTATGCATAAATGAATCACATTTCTATTCACTAATCAATGTACACCAATAAATTGCTTTTCTGTACACTAGCAACAAGCAATTAGAAATGGAAATCTAAAAAGCAACACTTTATAATAGCATAAAATACTATTAGAGATACATTGACATTAGATGTGTAACATATATACACTGAAAACTATAGAACACTGGTAAGAGAAATTGAGGAAGACTTAAATAAATGGAGATATATACTATGTGTATGTGTTAAAAGACTCAATATTAATATGTCAGATTTCTTCAAAATTGTCTATAGATTCAGCACAATTTCAACTAAATCTTATCAGGTTTTCATGTAGAAAATTACAAGCTAATCCTAATGATACATATGAGATATAAAGGACCTAGAATAACTGAAACAACATTGAAAGAGAAGAGCAAAGTTGACAGACTAATGGCACTTGATTTCAAGACTTATTACAACTCTGCAGTCATCAAGAAATTGTGGTATTGCCATAAACGCACTAACAGATCAAAGGAACAGAATAAAAGGTCCAGGAATATGCCACACATATATGGACAACTGATCTTTAACAAAAGTGTGAAGACAATTCAGCAAATACAAAATAGTCTTACCTAACAAGTGGTGCCAGACACGTGATGCCTCATAACATGTACAAAAATTAACTCAACCTGGATCATACACCTACGTGTAAAACCGAAAAGGAAAATGCTTCTACAACATAGAAGGACATCTTCAAGAACTTGGCTAAAACAAAGATTCTTAGATATGATACCAAAAGCATGACCCATTAAAAAAACGTGACAAATCAGACCTGATCAACATTTAAAATTTTGCTCTTCAAAGGACACTATTAAGACAAGGAAAAGACAAGCCACATGGTGGGATAAAATATTTCTAAATCGTATATCTGATTAAGGATTTGTATCCAGAACCTATAAAGAGCTCTCAAAACTCAATAATAAAAATAAACAGCCCAGTTTTTAAAAATGGGCAGAGGATTTTAATAGACACTTCAAAGAAAATATACCAATAGCAAATAAGCACATGAGAAAAAGATTCAGATCATTAGTCATTAGACAAATGCTCATTAAAACCACAATAAGATGCTATTGCACACCTATTAGAATAGTGAAGAGCTTTAAAAGACTAACCACACCAAGTTTTGGTGAAGACATGGAGCAATTGAAACTTTCACACTCTGATAATGGAAATTTACAGTGGTACAACCACTATGAAATCAGTTGGGCAGCGTCTTTAAAAGTTAAGCATATCCCTACTGTATAATCCAATCATTCCATTCATAGTTATTTACCCTACATAAATAAGGATGTTCAGCCATACAAAGACTATACTAGAAGGTGCCTGGCAGCTTTATTTATGATAGCCCAAATTGAAAAAAAAAACAAACTCAAATGTATATCAGCAGGTGAATAAAGTGTAGTATGTTTATACAATGAAATACTATTTATCAGTAAATGGATTGAACTATTGATATACACAACAACATGGATGATTCTCAAGATAATTAGGCTGAGTGAAAGAACTCAGATAAAAACTAGTGTATACTGTGTGGTTTCATTTTTATAAAATTATAGAAAATGCAAACTGTTCTGCATTGAAAGAAAATAGATCAGTGGTTCCTGGAGATGGGAGGGTAAGGCGGGAAAGAGAGACTACAAAAGCGTGTGAGGAAACTTTCTCTTGGTTTTCATGACAGTTACATGGATGAACACAGATATGTCAGAATGAATCAGATTGTACAATTTAAATAGTACAGTTGTTTATCTTCAGTTTTACTTTAGTAAGACTGTTCTTTAAATCACCCCTTCTTTGCACCTGTTGGGTACATAGGAGACAGCGATCAGAGTGCAAAAATGAACAGGTAGGACATCTCACAACTGGCTCTGTGAAGCCAGTGTTATCCTGATACCCCAACCAGAGAAAGACATCACAAGAAAGAAACCAACAGACAAATAAGCCTTGTGAATGCAGACACAAAAATCCTTAATAAAATATTAGATAACTGAATTCAGCGATATGCCTAAAGGATTCTTCTATACCATGACAAAGTAAGATTTATCCTGGAAATGCAAAGCTGGTTCAACATTTGGAAATCAGTGTAATACATCATATTAATAAAATAAAGACAAACATTATACAGTCATCTTAATAGATGCAGAAAAAGCATTTGACAAAATTCAACACCCTTTGATGATAAAAACAGCAACAATAACACAACCTGGGAACAGAAGGGAACATCCTCAACCTGATAAAAAATATCTATGAAAATTCCACAGGTATCATCATAGTTAACGGTAGAAGACGGAACACTTCCCTCAAGATCAGAAACAAGCCAAGGATGTTTATTGTTACCACTTCTATTCAATATTGAACTGAAATAGATTTGAGAGGAAGAAGTAACACTATCTCTGTTCACAAAGGACATGATCTTGTATATGGAAAACAGTAAAAGATCCACAAAACAAAATTATTACAACTAATAAACCAAAGTTGCAGGATATAAGATCAATATACAAAAATACCATTTGTATATACAACATAAAAACATCAATTATATTTCTATATACTAACAATGAACAATTCAAAAATGAAATTAAAAAACATTTTCGTTTATAATAGCATCAAATAAAATAGGAATAAATCTAATAAAAGAAGGGCAAGAAGCTGGGCGTGGTGGTATGTGCCTATAGCCCTAGCTACTGAGGAGGCTGAAATGGGAGAATCTCTTGAGCCCAGGAGTTCAAGTCCAGCCTGGGCAACATCTCAAGACCCTATCTTAAAAAAAACAAGTGCAGGATGTGTTCACTGAAAAATTCAAAATGTTGATTAAATTTTATAAATAAATAAACAAATGGAAAGACATCCCATATTCATCGATCAGAAGACTTAGCATGGTTAAGATAGCTGTACTTACTACAAATGAAGCTACAGATGAAATATAATCCCCATCAAAATCCAAGTTGAGTTTTTAACAAAATCTGACAAATTGATCCTAAAATTCATATGGAAATGCAAATGGCCCAGAATAACCAAAATTTTGATCTTTAAACAAGATTAAAGTTGGACAATTCACACTTCCCAATTACTAATGAAAACAAATAAACCCTTACATTTATGTCCATTGATTTTTAACAAGAGTGCTAGGACAATTGGATGGGAGAAGAATTTTTTTCAAATAAACAGTGCTAAGACAATCACACAATCACATATCCACATACCAAAGAAGTAAGTTGGACCCCTGCTTCATACCACAGGCAAAAATTAACTACAAATGCATTATAGACCAAAATGTAAAGGCTAAAACTGTATGCATCGTAGGAGAAAACAAAAAACAAATCTTTATAACCTTGTATTAGGCAATAGTTCCTTAAATGTGACACCAAAAGCACAAGCAAAAAAAGAAAAATAGATAGATTGGACTTCCTCAAAATCAAAAACTTCTGTGCTTCAGAAGGTACCATTAAGAAAGTGAAAAATCGAACAGTATGGAAGAAAATATTTACAAGTTATACACAAGGAATGTGTATTTCTAATATATAAAGAACCCTTACAACTCAAGAATAAGAAGACAATCCAAATTTAAAATGGACCAAGTATTCAAGTAGACATTTTTTCCAAAGGAGATACACAAATATCCAACAAGCATTCATAAGACAAATCAGAACCATCAAGAGAATCACCAGCAGCTCAATAAAGCTATTATCTTTTAAAACTGAACAGAATTTAGATTACATGGAACCCTTCTGAAGCCTGACGCCTCAGCCTACCTGCATCCACACCGGGTCTTGAATTGCATCCTTCCAGCCCTTTTGGGAGCGAGATGACATATTATCCTATTTTACAGATGAGGAAACAGGCTCAGTAGAGGGAATTGGCTTGCTACTGGTCTTAAAATATTAGGCTAGGAGATTCTAACTACTTATGTCTTTCTGCTCATGAGCTTGAAGGCCAGGCCCCAAGAATGCGCAATAATGGCAGGCATCTCTGTCCCCAGGGACCCCCAGCTCTCCCTTCTTGGCACAGGCCCCAGCATTCCCCCCTTGCCGATTGCTCTCTTAACCTCTTGGAAGATTGGGAGCAGGAGTCAGGAGAGGAGGCCGAAGGTCCCTGGAATTGTTCACCCTGGGTCTGAATCTAGCACAGTCCATGACATGGTGTCTGTGTGACTTTCAGCAAGTTCCTGACCTTTCTGAGCCTCAGTTTCCTCATCTGTGAACAGGGGACATGGTGTGTCCCTGGGAGCATGCAGGTGTGGTGGTACATAGTAGGCCTTCAGTGAATGGGGTTATTTTTAGGGGATCATTCCTTAACAGAGCATTTCCAACCCATGGGAGGCGGCTGCGGGACCTTTTATTCTGTCCCTCGAAGACTTGGGACAGGAGCTCCGGAGTGTTGCAGAGCCTCCCCTGCGGAATCCTGAGCCAGGCTCTGCTCTCTCATCTGATGGAGAGCACAGGCTCCCCTTGGAGCCCAGGAGGACTGGCATCTAGCCCAGGAGGACTGTCCACACTCACTTGATCACCCTGGACAGGCCGGGAGGGAAAAGGCAGGCCCTGAGGACCTGGGTGACCGGCGGGACATGCTGGTTGTGACCTCACTCACTCCGTCACTTCCTGTTCTCCCCGCAGGGCGACTCCGGCGAGATGGGCTTCCCAGGAATGGCAGGTCTCTTCGGACCCAAGGTATGGACTCCCACTGCTCACCATTCCTCTGGGGTCCCATCCATTCACCCCATTCATTCATTTATTCATTCAGCAAATAGTTATGGGGCACTTAAAACATTGGCTGAAATACCCAATCTGGAACCAGAATCAGGCATGAACACCCTCATCCCCTGGTACCTACTCCAGCAGACCTAGGTTCCAAGCTCAGCTACACAATTACCTACTCTGCCTCGGGCAAGTCATTTAGTCTCTTTAAGCCTTGGTTTCCTCATCTGTAAAATGGGAGCAATGATAGTAGAAGACTGTTGCAAAAATAAAGACCAGAGGCAGACGCCACACAGCACTGAGCCAGCCTACTGCTGGCACCTGCTGAATAATTACTGTGGGTGTTTCTTACTCCTTCTGGGGCCTCTCAGGTAAGGCCTCTCTTGACAGGGAGGGTGAAGGTTGGCAGACCCCAGGGGTGAGAGAGCTGCAGGGGCCCTTTACCCAGCAACTGTCAAGTACAGATAGCCCTTTCTCTGCCTCCCACAGGGCCCCCCTGGAGACATCGGCTTCAAAGGCATCCAGGGCCCTCGGGGGCCACCTGGCTTGATGGTGAGTCCCCTGCCTGCTGTCACAGCAGGGATGGTCGTTCTAGGCTCAAGGTTGGCCGGCCATCAGCTGGCTGGGCACCTGTCTTCATCCTCCCCTTGCTCCTTGACTCTTGAGCCCTCTCTGCCCACAGGCTTGGTTCCCACCTTCACACCACTCCTGCCATTCCTGCCAGCTCAGCTGCCATACTTCCCTCCTTCCACTCTTCCTCCCCTTGCCCCACTCTTGAAGCCCACCCCTAGGCACACAGGAGAGGGTTGGGAGATGCATAGCCTGGGCCTACCTCAGACGATCTCCCTTCCACTCCCTTGGACACTCAGGCTGCCCTCCACCCTCGTCTCCATGCCTCCGTTCCCCAGGCCCTGGGACAAGGACACATGAGCCTTTCTCTCTCCTTCAGGGAAAGGAAGGCATCATCGGGCCCCTTGGAATCCTGGGACCTTCGGGACTCCCGGTATGTGCGAGTGTTGGGCAGGAAGAATCCTGGGTCCCTTTGCTTTCCTGGCTCTAGATTGTCTCTGTGACTCAGTGCCAGTCTAACCCTCAGTTTCCCCATCTGGAAATGGGAATTCCCCTCTGGGCCCGTCTCACTGGGCTGTGATTTGTTGCAGGGTCCGAAGGGTGACAAAGGCAGCCGTGGGGACTGGGTAAGTGGATGGGCTGGGGCTGAGGGATGCAACGCTGCAGGGATGGGGGAGGGGTGGGCTCACAGGGTGGGGCCAGGGCTCAGCCAGGTTCCCTAACTCTCTCCCCTGCTTCTGTCTCCCTCCAGGGATTGCAAGGTCCGAGGGTGAGTGGGCTGGGCGTGGGCTGTGGGGCAGGGTGTGGGGTGAGCATCCTGGGTTCACCCGGTGGCACATGGTCTCCCTCTGGACCTCCATCATCCGTCTGTGCGAGAGGAACCATTGTCCCTGAGTCTCAGGTCTGCCTAAGGAGGGACTGGGATGGGGAGAGATGAAGACCCTGTGGACCAGAGCTCACTCTTCTTCTCCTGTTCCCCCAGGGTCCTCCCGGCCCCAGAGGGCGGCCCGGCCCTCCGGTAGGTAACTGAGTGCTGGGTGCATCTTGGACTCCTGGGGGCAGGAGGGGGGTTCCTTTGAAGGAGACTCAAGGTTTTGTCAGCAGACTAAGCCTTGACCCTGAACCTCACAGGGCTCACATGCTTCTTGTAGCCCACAGACTCCTAGGAGTGTATAGGACAGCCCCGAACTTTCACCTTTGCCAACATGGGGTAACACCTAGGGGCCAGGCCTCCAGAAAAGTATAGACCAGCCCAGTGGGGCCTGCCAGGCCTCCAGGAGAGCAGAGGGTAGCTTGGTGGGTCCTCCATGCTTTGATGGCCTCCCCAGTCTCCTGATACCCTCCCAGATTCCAGCACACTGTCCCCATCATTTAACTGACCTGCTGTCTTCTTTTACAGGGTCCTCCAGGGCGTCCTATCCAATTTGTAAGTTGGAAACATTCTCTTTTGCCTACCTGGGGAAGGCCTAAAGGGTTCAGGGGAAGAGGCTGCTGGCCCTCTCTGGCCCCGGTGCCTAGAGCCGTAACCTGGGCCTAGGGATGCCCATGTCCTTTTGTCACTTCATACTGGAGACTTGGACCTGGAAGCAACAGAAAGAGCCCTGGGCCAGGAGGCAGGAAACCTGTTTTTGATGTGCCGCTGACTGAATTAAGGAAGATGCTTTGGTCACTGGGATCATGGTCCTATCTGTATACTCTACATACATGGGCTGATTGCAAGAGTCCTTACATCTCAGATTCTGAATCCAAAGAGAGTTGGGGCTGGGCGTGGTAGCTCCTGCCTGTAATCCCAGCACTTTGGGAGGCCAAGGTGGGCGGATCACCTGAGGTCAGTAGTTTGAGACCAGCCTGGCCAACATGGCAAAACCCCATCTCTACTAAAAATATGCCAGGCGTGGTAGGTAGCACCTGTAATCCTAGCTACAGGGGAGGCTTAGGTAGGAGAATCGCTTGAAGCCGGGAGGTGGAGGCTGCAGTGAGCCGAGATCACGCCACTGCACTCCAGCCTGGGCAACAGAGCAAGACTGTCTCAAAAAGAAACAAAAAACAAAAAAAGTCAGGCCGGGGACAGATTGGGGGCCCTGCCTTCCTCCCTGGTGGCCGCTGTGGCCCTGTCCGAGAGCATGACTCCTCCCAAGCCCTGTGACCAGTCCATCCCCATTTTACTATTGCATGGTGGCTGGACAACTATTGCCATCAGGCCCCCACAGCGTCCCAGGGAGTAGCCTCGAGGAGAGACTGAATGCAGCAGGAGCCCTCGGGCCAGGCATCACTCAGAACCTCTGCTCTCCTCCTGTCTGCTCTCATTGCCCCTCCCTCTGCACCGTCCTCAAAGACAGAGTAACAGCCCTGGCCTCTGTTCTGCAGCCTTCACTTGTCCTTCTCATCAGTAAGAAAGAAAGGTAAAGGAAAGGGAAAAGATCCAGGAAACAGAAAATTAGAGGATTTTGGATTTTTGGAGTAATCACTAATACTGATTGAGTACTTGTTCAGTGCTAAGGTGCTTTCCTTTCCTGTTTTTTTTTTGAGATGCAGTCTTGCTCTTTCACCCAGGCTGTAGTGCAGTGGTACAATCTTATCTCACTGCAACCTCCTCCTCCCAGGTTCAAGCGATTCTCCTGCCTCAGCCTCCCCAGTAGCTGGTATTATAGCCGCACACCACTACGCCCAGATAATTTTTGTATTTTAGTAGAGAAGGGCTTTCGCTGTGATGGCCAGGCTGGTCTTGAACTCCTGACCTCAAGTGATCCTCCCGCCTCGGCCTCCCAAAGTGCTGGGATTACAGGTGTGAGCCACTGCACCTGGGCTACGGGTGCTTTCCATGAGTTCCTTTCAGCAGGTCTTGTGAGAGAGTTGTATTATCAGGTCCATTTTCAAGATGAAAAAACTGAAGAAAGGAGTTAAGCAGCTTTCCGCAGATGATGCAGTTAGCAAGTAGCAGGTCTGGGGCTTGACCCTGAGGAGCAGCCCTAGAGTCCGGGTTCCAGGCCCCAGGCCTGGGCTGTTGCTGTTTCATGGCAAGACCACAGCCATGCCTCTGTCAAGCCCGGTGCTAGGGCTGAGGGTAGAAAGTTACATTAGACCATTATAGTGTAAGCCAAAGGGGAAACAAGGAGACTGAGGGCATAGAGAAAGGGGGCCTCCCTCTTCTTAGCCTGGAGTCGGAAGCCTCCGGAGAGGCTTCCCATCACAACTGACATCTATAGGATGAGTCTAGGGCAGGTTTTCTGAGACACAGTGCAGCTGACATTTGCATAACTCTTTGTGGTGAGTGACAGTCCAAGAGGATGTTTAACAAAATTCCTGGCCTCTAACCATGAGATGCAAGTAGTGCCCTCTCCCCGAGCTTGAACAACCAAACTGTCTCCAGATATTGCCAAATATCCCCTGGGGGTCATCGTCACCGCTGCTTTAGAACCACTGGTGTAGAAGATAGCCAGATGGTGCATGGGAGGGAGGGACACGTCCCCCAGGCAATGAGAACAGCATGCACAAAGGCCCCACAGCCAGACAGAGCGTGGCATTGAGGAACTTAGAAGTACTATAGTGTGGCTGGAGCCAGAGCACATATCGGGGAGAGGAAAGAGACATGACTCAATATCACAGGGTTCAGACTGGGTCTTATAACCATGTTGAGAAGTTTGAACTTAATCCTGAGGGCAATGGGGAGCTGTCAGAGTACCTGGGGAAAGGGAAAGGTAGGGTCAGCTGTGACTGCAAAGGGAGGAGGGAGAGAGAGTTCTGCAGAGGCCATATGACTTGACCAAGATCTTGCCAGGGAATGTGGCCCCGGGGCTACACTTGATGGGTGTAGAGAACCCTGGGGGGCAGGATACATACCCTGTCTTTTCCCTGCACAGCAACAAGACGACCTTGGGGCAGCTTTCCAGACGTGGATGGACACCAACGGAGCACTCAGACCAGAGGTAGGAGCTCTCCCCACGTGGGGTCCCTTCCTGGGAGAAACACAAATAAATAATGGACCACGTGTGGTCACTGCCCTCTGTGTGGCCTGTGTGGAGCATTTCAGAGTCCTGGTGTTGGTGGCATTTTGCATCCACAAATGGGGGTTGGTACGGAGGCTCAGAATGGTCAGTGAGTCCAAGGTCTCATGGCTGGAAACAGGCCCTGAGCCCTTGAGCTTTCTCTGGAGGCCTCTCAGCATCTCTGAGCTCTTGCTGGCTGGAGTCAGGGCGAGAAGCTTGCCTGGGCCCAGCACCCACAGCAGCTTCCCAGAAATCACCCCAACGTTTCTCCAGAAGCAAGAAGCTCATGGTTAGCCCACGGGGCTCTGCTAAGACCCTGGCCTGTGGTCGACTCAGCTCCAAGACTCCAGGCTGAGAAGGGACCCCCGTGTCCTCTAGTTCAGCCTCTGTTAGGAGCCCTCTTTGCAGCCTGGCCTCCTTTGCATGACGGGGAACTCACTGCCCCCAGCTCAGATCTCCTACAAACATTTCTGTTTGTTCTCTGTGCTGGATGCTGAGACAGATAGTGCCCAGTCACAGCCTTGACTTTCTCAGGACTCACAGTCTAGGGTGGAGGAGAGCATGGATAAGCCTCTTACCGTCTGTCTGGGGAGGTCAGTGGAAAGAGAGAGGGACACCCAGGATGCAGTGCGGCTGGAGAAGGGAAGCATTTCCTTCCGCCTCTAGAGGCCAGTGATGCTGCATCCCGGGAGAGCACTGACCGGCAACACCCTTAACATTATTAAGGAAAGCGGCTCCATGTATCAAGCACCTCCTCCCCACTCTGCACTGGCAGTGGAGTTGAGGTTTATTTCTCGTGCACATGAAAGTTAATTGGCTTGTTGATGAGAGACCTTGGCTACCTGCCAGGGGTTTTGCCCTCTTCCTCTCCCACATATGGCCCCCAAAGTTACTCCACACCAGGGGGAGGCACCACAGGGGGAAGAGAGTGTAGATTGTACAGGAGGGTCTCTGGGCCAGGCCGCTATGGGGTTGGCAACGCTCCACTTCCATCCCATTGGCTAAAGCACAAAAGAGGCTGGGAATGTAGTCTGTCCAGGCAGAAGAAATGGATCGGGTGAGCGGCTGCCTGTCTCTGACACATGTACATACACTCACACACATGCACACACATGCACACGCGCGCATGCATGCACACACGTGACCTCTTCCACCCCCAGAGGAAGGAGGGTTTCTTTAGCTCTGATTTGTAACTCTGGAAGCTGAGGCTTAAGAGGCGTGCAGGAGGAGTCTGGCCAGGGTGACCCTGAATGTTCCACTCTTTAGCACTCTGTGGTCCCCTCCTGCCCCCTAGTGGAGATCTACTCCTTCTCTGAGCTCAAGTCCGCCTCCCCGCACTGGTGCCTGCTGGCCCCAGTTCCGTCTCCTGGTGCCTTACAGAGGCCCGTGGGAGCCCAGTGGGGGCTGGGTGCCCCCCAAGTCATCTCCTCCCTGCACCTTCCCTTCCTCCAGACTCTTTGCAGGTAGAGATAGGGGGATGCTGCCGAGTGTCCCAGGCACCCTCACCTGCCTTATTCACAGGGTTCTGCCTGTCCCATGTCAGAGAACATGGTCTGATCCTGAGCTCTTTTCAAGCCTCTGGGCCATCGTGACAGCCCTTCCTCCTGCACCTTGTCCCTGGTCCCAGTTTTCTCTCTGCAAAATAGAGAGAAATTCAACCCCTGCTCCAGCCAAGACCCGTGGATCTGAGATATCTCCCAGATCATGAGAACCTGGGGCTGTGGAGGCTTGGACCCCAAGCTGGACCAGGACCCTCAGGTCCCAATGGCCACCCTCTCCTCATGACAGGGTTATAGCTATCCAGACCGGCTGGTGCTGGACCAGGGAGGAGAGATCTTTAAAACCTTACACTACCTCAGCAACCTCATCCAGAGCATTAAGACGCCCCTGGGCACCAAAGAGAACCCCGCCCGGGTCTGCAGGGACCTCATGGACTGTGAGCAGAAGATGGTGGATGGTGAGAAGGCTTCCTGCCTGGGGTGGGGGCGCTGGGCATCAGTGAGCTGGGGGCAGGGGGAATATTGATTTTTGGCTCATTTTGGCTGAGTTTTTGTCCTCAGCAAGACAGATGCATGGGCAGTCATTTATTCACTCAACAATCACTGAGCCTCACAGTATATCAAACTTTGTGCTTCCTGGGGTGTGGGGAATGCAGAGAAGAGGTCCCACACTTCCAGAGCCCATAGATCAACATGCTGGGGACCATTTCAGTGCAAAGAGGCAAGAGTTTTGGCAGAAAAGAGCCCCTGAGGCTGCAGGAGTCCCTGCCCCCAGCGGTCCGTCATGTCGCAGGTTCCTGGGTAAGCCAGGATTTTCCCCCTTTCTGAGAGCGAGGACTCTGCTCTCTCATCTGTGAGCTGATGTGATGTGAAGGATGAGCTGTGGAGGCAGACAGACCTGAGTTCCAAGGTCAGCCCTGCCTCAAACTTGCTCTGTGAGCCGGGGCAAGCCATGGCCCTATCCCGAGCCGCCCTTACCTCCTCTGCACAGGCAGCTGGGACCAGATGGCTGGTTGTCCGCTCCTTTTTATTTTAGACAGAGTCTCGCTCTGTTGCCAAGCTGGAGTGGAGTGCCGCAATCTCAGCTCACTGCAACCTCTGCCTCCCGGGTTCAAGCAATTCTCCTGCCTCAGCCTCGGGAGTAGCTGGGATTACAGATGCAGGCCAACATGCCCAGCTAATTTCTGTATATTTAGTAGAGAAGGGGCTTCATATTGGCCCACATGGTCTTGATCTCTTGATCTCTGCCTGCCTCAGCCTCGCAAAGTGCTAAGATTACAGGCATGTGCCACCGTGCCTGGCCAGTTGTCCCACTCTTGAGCTGCAAAGGCTTTGGCTTCCTGAGAATCCCAGTGGGGAAACCAGATGTAAGCAGCAGTGCTGGCTGATGGGGTGGGAGCCCTGACTCCCGTTCTTCCCTGGCAGACCCTAGGAGGAGTCCCAGGCATTGAAGAATCCATTCAACTAGATGATTCCCCAATCCCATGTGCAAGTGGCCCAGCCTCTCTCAATATCAGTTGTCCTTGATGCAACCTCCTCCTCCCAGGTTCAAGCGATTCTCTTGCCTCAGCCTCCCCAGTAGTTGGTATTATAGCCGCACACCACTACGCCCAGATAATTTTTGTATTTTAATAGAGAGGGGCTTTCACTGTGATGGCCAGGCTGGTCTTGAACTCCTGACCTCTTCTCCTCTGTGAAATGGACACATCCCAGTAGCAACACAGGGAAGTACATAGCCATGTGGCCCCCGCTCTGGATGTTCTACCAGCTGTGAGCTTTGCCCAGAAGGTGTCCTTCCATCTCTTGGCTCATAGAATTCCTCTTCTGCCCACTTACCCTGACTTCATGCTCATCTGGAGCTCGGCAGGTCATGAGATACAGGGTCCATCTTGGGCTCTTCCCCAGATACATCCATCACCTCCTCCCACACTGCCCGCAGGTACCTACTGGGTGGATCCAAACCTTGGCTGCTCGTCTGACACCATCGAAGTCTCCTGCAACTTCACGCACGGTGGACAGACGTGTCTCAAGCCCATCACGGCCTCCAAGGTACCCATCAGCTCCCACTTTATCCCCAGCTTGCCCTGGCCCACAACCAACCCAGCTTCTGTTCTGAGCTGTGCCTATCTGACTGTGTGGCCTTGAGAAAGTCACCTCCTCCTTCCAAGACTGTTTCCTTATCTATAAATTGGGAGTGAGTTGAACTAATGTGTTCCAGACCCTTTGGAGTTGTATGATGCTGATGATTCTTCCTTCACGTAGAATCTTCTGCCTAATGTCTAAAGCAGAGCAGTTGGCCAAGCTGGCCTGGCTTGGGGAACCATGACTCATCAGCATGAAATAAAAGGGAAAACGAGTGTGATGCTCATCTGAAGCATGTTGCATGAATTGTGTATGCAGATACTTAAGTCGGGTTCAGTGCCAGAGTACTGCATGCCTGTTTCTGGGCTGAGCATTTTAGATGGTACAGGGCCACTCAACAACGAACCGAGGCAGGTGGCAGCAGTGGAATGTGGCAGGGATCCTCAGTGGATCGTGGGTCTGTAGTTCCATTAAGCCTTCGGAATTTGGGGGCAGTTCATGCCACAGCAAGAAGCTGCTCTGTCTGCAGGGGAGGGGAACTGTCCCATTTCATCCCCACACCCCTTGGGGAGGCTCTGGGAGATGCCCTGTACTGACTGGGTCAGACTGGCAGTTTGAGGATCTCTAGGTGAGGCAGCCAGCCAGTCACCAGGTCTTTGGTGGGTCCCTATCATGTGCCAGGCCCTGAGCCAGGACAGGGAGGTCAGAATCGCCACTGCCCCTGCAGCCAGAGCTCACAATCCAACAGGGACTTGGTGACATCCACAGGCTCTCTTCCCTGGTGACTCAAACGTTTGGGGGTCACGCAGCAAACCTGCCTGGCAGATGGGTGAGGCTGGAGTTGGTGCCTGGAATGGTGGCATGAGTGCCCAACTGGGTCACCTTCCACATCAGAAACAATGGCAGGGCGAGCCTGTGCTCTGTGTGGGAAAGCGCTGGAGCCACCAATCCTGTCCCGTCGTTTGTTCTCGGGTCTGCCATTTCCAGCAGCACCCCACACAACCTCCCAGGGATCTTGGACTTAGGAAGGGTCTAGAAAGCACCTCTCATTTCCTCTGCACTCCATGAGCCTCTCAATCTTGGGCAAAACCCTCTTCCTCGCTGGGCCCCTGGATCCTAGCTCAGCCCCAAAGACCACCCATACAGTGGGGGAATGGATTGCATGACATCAGGACCCTCGAAGCTCTGGCTCTGAGTCAGGCAGGCCCTCTCTGCTTACACAGCCAAGAACCTGTGACACCAGCTCATGCAGACCTCAGTTTCCCTGTATCAAGTGGGCGTATGTCTGGGAGCATTGTCAGGAAAGGGCCCATCCCTGTTCCCTCCATAGAGAGGCAGGGAATTCTCAGGCGAGGGTGCTGCCCAGCCTGAGCTGACTCACTGCTGTGGCTTCCCCACAGGTCGAGTTTGCCATCAGCCGGGTCCAGATGAATTTCCTGCACCTGCTAAGCTCCGAGGTGACCCAGCACATCACCATCCACTGCCTTAACATGACTGTGTGGCAGGAGGGCACTGGGCAGACCCCAGCCAAGCAGGCTGTGCGCTTCCGGGCCTGGAATGGACAGATTTTTGAGGCTGGGGGTCAGTTCCGGCCTGAGGTGTCCATGGATGGCTGCAAGGTAACTCTCAGAGCCCCTCCTAGGCTCTGTCCCCTCATATGGGGACAACTGGAAAAAAATTGTTTGGAAAAATGTGTTTCTTTTATAAGGTTATATCTAACATTTTTATACTGTAATATATTAATGTGACAGATATAATTTTATCTTTGTGTAATATTATTAGAACAGTTTTCTAAAATTGTTTTTACTCACTTTCCTTTAGGGGAAGCCCTGAGGGAAGGTCTGTACTGGCAAAAATTCTTCAGGCTGGTAGATGCTGTACTTATTTGTCAGGCTCTTTCAAAGAAGAGATATTTCCTCTCCCTGCTCCCACCCTGGTCAGGCTAGTTTCTTCCCATTATATTTTTTGGTCATTTTCAAATGCCCTGAATGGGATAGGTTGTCAGGGGAGGGGAAGACAGAAAGTTGAGAAAAGGCAGCAGTCAATTTCGTAAGATGAAACAAAACTGAGAATACTACACAGCGTTCGTGAGGGTGTGGGGAAACCAACAATCTCTCATGACGCTATTAGAAAAAATAAGTTGGTAGGGGTTTTCTGGATAGCAGCTCTCATATGTATCCAAAACCTTGGAAAGGTACTGATTTTGGGGGGAAGCTAAGCTATGAGGATAAGGCATAAGAATGGTACGACGGACTTTGGGAACTTGGGGAGAGGGTGGGAGAGGGGTGGGGGATAAAAGACTATACATTGGTTTCAGTGTACACTGCTCAGGTGACAGGTGCATCAGAATCTCAGAAATCACCACTAAAGAACTTATTCATGTCACCAAACACCACCTTTCCCCAAAAACTTACTGAAAAAATAAATAATATATATAGATATACATGATATATATGTGTATGTGTATATATACACACACACATAAGAGGTGTACTTGTTTTTTGATCTACCAATTCTAGAACAATACTTCTAGAATTCATTCCAGGGAAATAAGAATGTGAACAAAGGTTAGTTACAGTGATGTTCATGACAGCATTACTTATAAGAATAAAAAAGTGGAAGCAATCTAAATGTGCCATATAGGTCATTGCTACAGTGAAATACGGTGTGGCCATTAAAAATGGTGAGGATCACAAGGTCAAGAGATTGAGACCATCCTGGTCAACATGGTGAAACCCCGTCTCTACTAAAAATACAAAAATTTAGCTAGGCATGGTGGCGCATGCCTGTAATCCCAGCTACTCAGGAGGCTGAGGCAGGAGAATTGCCTGAACCCAGGAGGCGGAGGTTGCGGTGAGCCGAGATCGCACCATTGCACTCCAGCCTGGGTAACAAGAGTGAAACTCTGTCTCAAAAAAAAAAAAATAAACGTTGAGGAAAGATGGAAGGGAAAATGCTCATGATGTATGATGAGAACCACAGTGAATGTACACGTGCACTTTTCCTTCCGCCCTCAGGTCCAAGATGGCCGCTGGCATCAGACGCTCTTCACCTTCCGGACCCAAGACCCCCAACAGCTGCCCATCATCAGTGTGGACAATCTCCCTCCTGCCTCATCAGGGAAGCAGTACCGCCTGGAAGTTGGACCTGCATGCTTCCTCTGACCTCTGACCTCTTGGCCCCTCTAGGCCTTGTGGAGGAGGAAGAGGAAGAAGCAAGGGGAGGGCACCGAGGGGCAGATGGCTCCAGGAGTGGCAGCTCCCCTGCCCAAGTGTCCTTGGGCAGACCCCAGCTGTTATCTGCCCAGTAGAAGTGGGTGGGGGTAGGGGGGGATAGTGTGTCCTTGGGAACAGTGGATCCCAGTTTAGCCCCAAAGACCAACCAAAGAGCCAGCCAGAGCAAGCTGGACCTGCAACCCGCCTGAGCCCCATGGCCTGTCTCTCAGCTCTATGGCCACCCCCTTCCCTCCCCAGCTTCCTGCCCAAAGAGCCCCACATTCAAGCCAACTTGAGGGAAGGGGGCATCTTGTCAGCTGGTCCCTGCTAGGGAGCTATTGATGTGCAATATTAGAAAGGAGACATGAAAAAACGAGAAAAGGAAAGACAGAAGTATATATATATATTATTTAAACAAACACAAAGAAGGTGCGTTACTATTTTTTTCCCCAGGGAAATTGGTGAGAGGATGGGAAGGAGCGGCCAGGCGTGGGAAGCAGCGAGATCCTCGGGCTGGGGGTGCCCATGTTTGCTACCTCCCACTGTGAAATCGCTGGTGCTCGCAATTGTCTCTCATAGTGTATGTGATTTTTTTAAGGAAAAAGAAAAACCCTATTTAAGATTTTGAAGGTGCTATCATTATTTTGCCACAGACTTTGAAGAAACTTTTGGATGTGGGGTATCATCCGCATCTCTCTGTCTCTGTCCTCCAAATGACAAAGTTTGGGCAATTTTTGAATTTTCCTAGCGTCACCCTTGTGCTCATCAGGTAATCTGCTAAGGAGGAAAAAAAAAAAAAAAGCAAAAAAAAAAAAAAAAAAACCTACCAGAAACCAGAAGTAGAGAGATTTACCTTCTAACTTATGGACCTTGAAATGTCTGTCCTTTTGAGGCAGCAGGGAGGCCTGGGTGCAAAACATGTTGGCTTGGCCCTTCACGGTCCTGGAGGGAGGTGAGGCTTGCCTTGGAAGGTGTGCCCTGGAGAGATCTTCAGTGAAGCCTTGACCTTGAAGAAACCAATCACAAAAGTGGGCGTTGGGTCAGGGTTAGCCTTGGAGGTGAAGCATCAACATGGAACCATCTCAGGAAGCCGCATCACCTCTTCCAAGGCTCTCACTTCTGGGAGTCTGTTCTTGCAAGAGGCAATCATCATTCCTGCTTTTTCATTGTCATTAAATTCTGTAGAAACTCTTTATCATTAGCTCCAACTGTAAATTTGTGCCGAGGAGACAGAATAATGATGGTGATCTCAGAGTTCGGCGCCATTGTGACATTCGGCGTCCTCTGAATTGTGCTATATCAGCAAGCAAGTCGATGCTTGAATTGGATTTTAAGGTTATTTTAAGTATGGAGTTATTTTTATAGAAGGGGAAAATGTATGTGAAAGTCTCTATTTGTATATTTCTCTCCTAAAGTTGTGTCTCCTTGGGAATTGGGTTTGATTTTTATTATTTAATACCTCACTCTGGCCTGTCCCCTGTCCCCACACTTCTTGTATCTTTGCCCCGCTGCCTGTGCCTGGGACGCTCCGCATAGAAGTGCATATCTGTAGCAGCTCGGGCCTCATCTCAGCGCTCAGATCCCTCCTGCCACCAGAATCCACTGGCCTCTGTCTCATTCTTGGGTTTTCCTGCTGTCCTCGTTTACGTCTCTGTCCACGTGTCAGTGTATTAAAATCCCCGTGGGTTCTGTTTCTCCTTTTCCCTTCTGGATTTTAAATAAATATTTAAAACTGAGGCAATGGAATGACGTGCCTGTGGTCCTGTGCTGCTTCTCAAAGCTCAGGGGTGGGGGACAGTTTCTGGCTGGGCTGGGACAGGGAGTGGGAGGAGATGCTCAGAGGATGCCCTCCTTACCCTGTAACAAATACCACAAACTTGGTGGCTTCAAGTTTGTCTCTTAGAGACAAACTTTACTGAACTGCAGCACTCTGGTCTGTGCCTCTGTGGTCACACATACTCTCCTGAGGTGTCTCTGTGCTCCATCTTCTCTTTATGAGGACCCCATCATATTGGATTAGAGCCCACCCTCATGAACCCACCTTAACTTGCCTTCATCTGCAAAGATCTTACCTCCGAATGAGGTCACATTCATTGGTGCTGGGGGTTAGGACTTCATGTCTTTTGGGGGGTCACAATTCAACTCAACGCATAGGGAAGGGGGTACAGAGAGGTTAACATGAACAATTTGTGGTTAACTACACATAACATAAAATTTGCCACTCATGACAGTACATTAACAATGGGATGCAACATCATGATCTATTTGCATGTTATTTTCATCATGCAAAGGAAAGCCATACCCATTTTAGCAGTCACGCCTTCCTCCAATCCCTGGAGAATCACCAGCCTGCGTTCTGTGTCCACGGCTCTGCCTGCTCCAGACGTGTTGTGTTACAATGGTGCCAAAGTAATTGCGATTTTTGTCTTTGCTTCTAAATGGCAAAAACCGCAATTACTTGGGCACCAACCTAATACAAGTGGAGTCATACAATACGTGGCCTTTTGTGACCCTGGCTTCTTTCACTCAGCATGATGTTTTCAAGATTCATCCGTGTCATAACGTGTATCAGTACTTCATTCTTGTTATGGTTGAATATGCCCTGTTGGATAGATAAACCACATTTTGTTTACCTACTCATAAGTTGATGAACATTTGAGCCAAACTGGTGGACATTTGGGCTGTTTCTACCTTTGGCTATTGTGAATAATGCTTCAAAAGGCATAATCCCTGCCTGTCAGATTCTTGAGAGAAGTCGCAATAGCATCTGCTGTGGAAGAAGTGAGCGGGTGTAAGTCTGGGAGATGGGGTTGCAATTTAGAAAGCAAAAATATAGGATACCCAGATGAATTTGAATTTCAGATAAACAATAGCTATTTTTTTTTTTTTTTTTTTTTTTTGCTCTTATTGCCCAAGCTGGAGTGTGATCTTGGCTCACTGCAACCTCTGCATCCCGGGTTTTAGCGAGTCATCTGTCTCAGTCTCCTAAGCAGCTGGGATTACAGGTGCATGCCACTACGCCCAGCTAATTTTTTTGTATTTTTAGTAGAGATGGGTTTCACCATGTTAGCCAGGCTGGTCTTGAACTCCTGACCTCAGGTGATTCACCCGCCTCAGTCTCCCAAAGTGCTGGGATTACTGGTGTGAGCCACCACACCCGGCCAACAATAGCTACTTTGTAGTACAAGTATGCTCCATGCAATTTTGAGGATATACTTTTGCTAAAAATCATTTTACTTTTTGTTTATCTGAAATTTACGTGTATCTGAGTATCCTAGCCTGGAGCCCATGTTTCCTGACCCTTGTTTCAGATCTCTTCCTTCCTCAGCTTGTTCCTCCTTCTCTAGGACTAAGAATGAATCAGAACTTTTCTGTCCTTCTCATTGAGGACAAAGAACAAATCACTAACAGTTGAGTTTATACCCAGGATTTTATATTTTAAAACTTTGCACCAAGCTTCAAGGTTATCAGTCCACATACAGCTCCGTTTTCTGCCCCCCAACCCCAATCCCTGCACCTGTCACAGACAGTGAGCCCCAGAGCCACCCTGCCATGGTTCCGCAGAGCCTAGGAGGCAAGGTCTGGAAAGGCATGGTGATCTCCACATCCAAAGCACACCCTCCCATTTTACATAGAGGGCAGCTGACACCCAAGAAAGGGCCTGTGATCACAGGTAAGGCCAAGGCAGAGCTGTGATTCAAGCCAGGCACAGTGGTTTACACCTGTAATCCCAGCACTTTGGGAGGTGGAGGCGGGTGGATTATCTGAGGTCAGGAACTCGAGACCAGCCTAGCCAACATGGTGAAACCCCGTCTCTACCAAATAAAATACAAAAATTAGCCAGGTGTGGTGGCACGCACCTGTAATCTCAGCTACTTGGGAGGCTGAAGCAGGAGAATTGCTTGGACCTGGGAGGCAGAGATTGCAATGAGCCCAGATTGTGAATTGTACTCCAGCCTGGGGGAGGGAGCAAGATTTCATCTCAAAAAAAAAAAAAAAGGAGAAAGGCAAAGCTGTAATTTAAACCCATGACTGCTTGCAGTACTGTTACGTGATTGGGCCCAGGAGCTAGCAGAGGCAGCACCTGAGAGCTCCTTCAAAATGCAAATTCTGAGCCTCACCCCAAACCTACTGAATCACTGCCTCCAAGGATGGGATTAGCAATCTGTGTTTGTTTGGTTGGTTGGTTTGTTTGAAACAGAGTCTTGCTCTATCACCCAGGCTGGAGTGGAGTGCAATGGCATGATCTTGGCTCACGGCAACCTCCGCCTCCTGGGTTCAACTGATTCTCCTGCCTCAGCCTCCTGAGTAGCTAGGATTACAGGTGTCCACCACTGCACCCAGCTAATTTTTTGTATTTTTAGTACAGACGGAGTTTCATCATGTTGGCCAGGCTGGTCTTGAACTCCTGACCTCGTGATCCACCTACCTCAGCCTCCCAAAGTGCTGGGATTACAGGCATGAGCCACCATGCCCGGCCACCAATCTGTGTTTTTAACAAGCCCCCTGGAGATCCATTGCACTCCAGCCTGAGCGACAGAGTGAGACTCCGTCTTAAAATAAATACATACACACATACATATATACATACATACACAGAAAGCTCTGTGAGAGCTGGGAGTGAGTGGTAAGTGGTCCCATGTGGTGCTACAAGAAAGGGTGTGAGGAGGCCTGGGGTATGGCAGCTGGGAACATGACGAGTCACAGGTTTGCACAGATGAACAGAGGTCTGGGTTGGCTTGGGTTTGACTGCCATGGGTCCTGGAGCAGAGCCATCCGGGAGGCAGCTGCCTGCACTCCGGGGACAGGAGAGAAGTCTGTTTCACACTCAGAGCTCTGGAGGCCTCAATAGCGTCTGCTAGGCCTGGAGGACATGGTAGAGGTTGGACAAGCCACCCAGAAGGGCCAGACGGGGAAAGCAAGAGGAGTCATGTTAGAACTCTAACACTCCTGACCCTCGGCCTGGTCTCCAAACCCAGGTGGGCCAGTGAGGATGCTGGAGCTAGGCCAGCTCATTCCCAGAAGGGACAGGTAGGAGGTTGTTGGGGAACAGAAGGAAACTCTCCCCAAACTGGCAGTACCTATAGTTCCCAATCTCCTGTTGCACAATAGAGTGTCAGGAAACAGCCAGGGGGACTTCCCAGGCAGGGCCAATTCCAGGAGAAAACCCAGGCCAGCCTGTGTTTGCTCTGTTCACAGTGAATCGAACCCTGGCTACGGTCGCACCCCATCATGGCCAGCAGCCCGGGATTGGGAAAGTGAGGAAAAGAAGAGCAAGCGAAGGAGAGGCTGGCAGGCAGACTCCAGCTCCTGACTGAGACATGGCCCTGAGTAGGCCATTCTTTCTCTCTAGGCCTCAGTTTCTCTCTCTGCAAAATGGGGCCAATATGCACTGCCTTTCTTGAGGACTGTTGTTCAATAATAATAGTGATGGAGGCTGAGGCAGGAGACTCGTTTGAACCCGGGAGGTGGAGGTTGCAGTGAGCCGAGATCACGCCATTGCACTCCAGCCTGGGCGACAGAGTGAGACTTCGTCTCAAAAAAAAAAATAGTAGAGCAAAGTGTATGAAATAGAATGGTAGCCAATTGCTTTTGGACCTGTAGAACCCAGTTTCATATGGTTCAACCCAAGAATAGTGCCATTCAGAAAAACAATGGTTACAATTTCTTGTGCACGGACCGCACACCAGGTGCCATGCTAGGTGCAATCCCCACATTTTCATCTCATGTACGATCTTGTGGGACACATGTTGTAACCCTGGTTTTTCAAACCCTGGAAGTCTGAAGAGGTTACTTAAGTTGCCCAAGATTACAAAACAGGATTTCAACTTGAGAAAATCTTTTAGGGTCTTTCCTCCGCCCACACACAAGGTTCTCAACGCGGACAGTTTGCTTGGCCTATGTATCCTTATGTGGAAGCAGGTCACAAGTTGGTCTCACACAGACCTTGATGAAGAAAGGTGGAGCGTGGCTTTTTTCAGGAAATGATGTGTTTTGAACAGGTGCGTTTCCCTGATTACCTCCAGCTCACCTGCCGTGTGACCTTTCCATGCTGCCTCACCTCTCTGAGCCACTTCTTTCCTCATCTGTATAATGGAGGAAATGTCCTGTTTTCTTGAGCCTAGGATAAACATGTTTTTGTGTTTTGATGTCTTTAAAAGTGGGAGGTAGCTTGCAGTCACTGAAGGACATTTGCAATGCAGTAGTCTTTCTTTCCTCCCCGTCCCAGCTTGTCTTGGGGATGGTCAAACCGATGATAGTTATTATCATCAGCAGACCTTTAGGAACAAATTTATTTTATTTAAGAAGCATTTTATGGGTTTAGTAGCTCATGCCTGTAAACCCAGCAGTTGGAGGATCACCTGAGCCCAGAAGTTTGAGACCAGCCTGGGCAATGCAGCAAGAGCCCCCATCCCTACCAAAAAAAATTTTTTAAGTTTTTAAAACCAAACATTACAACTATGAACCAATTTAATCCTCATAACAACCTAATGAAGTAGGTGCCACTATTATCCCCATTTTACAGGTGGAGATACTGAGGCACAGAGAAGTTAAGTAACTTGCACTTTACCACCAGCCTGTACTGGCCTGAGGCCTTTTCTGTTTCTTTCGTTCCTGCCTAACTTCTCTTGACATCCTGCCAGGGCCGCTTGGAGGACAGGGTTAGACAAGCTAGGGAGGACTACCCAGAGTCTCAGTCTTTAGAAGCACTCAAGCACACCTGAAATGTTAGAAGATGGAGAAGATTATGCTGTGGCAGGGTGGGTGCCAGATAAGCTTGGAGGAATTACTTGCATAGTCTCAGGTGGAGAGTGAGACCCCTGTGCGGCAGCCTGAGGGACAGTGAGGACGCTGAAGACCCCTTCCTCCTGCTGAGGAGAGGCACTTGGAAGTGTGCCTCAGCCTCCCTAATAGCTGGGATTACAGGCACCCACCACCACACACTCGGAAGTGCCTCTGCACTGCACTCACAGGGCACAGTTCTGCTCTGGAAGGCAATGGCTCTCCTTCTTCACCCTTCCCCTATGCAGGCCACGCTGGGGATTTCTACATTCGAACAGATAAAGACCTGAGACCATTGGCCTAAGTACCTGAACGTTATAAATCAAAAGTATTTTAAATGAAGCTGACATTTTTACATTTAAGTTTTAGAAATTTAATTAATCAATTAAATCATGTCCAAAAGATTTGTACAACTAAAAATTATTCACGAGGCTAGCATGCAACCTCTAGATGCCCATGTAGAGAACCAGATTCAATTGGCTGGGTGTGGTGGCTCATGCCTGTAATCCCAGCCCTTCGGGAGGTCAGGATGGCAGATCATTTGAGGTCAGGGGTTTGATACAAGCCTGGCCAACATGATGAAACCCCGTCTCTACTAAAAATACAAAAATTAGTCGTACATGGTGGCGGATGCCTATAATCCCAGTTAATCGAGAGGCTGAGGCAGGAGAATTGCTTGAACCTGAGACACGGAGGTTGCAGTGAGCCAAGATGATGCCACTGCACTCCAACCTCTGTGACAGAGTCAGACACCACTCAAAAAAAAAAAAAAAAAGAACCAGATACAGGCTGTATGTGGGCACCATCTGCACACACCAGACACATACATTTAGGAGTCATAATAATGCAATATTGCCAAATGTTTCTCAGCAACCATGTGCAACTGTTGTAAGCACTGCTTCTTTTCTAACTCAAGAGGATCTCGCTAACCACACATTGCAAGAAAATAGACTTTCAGTGTTTCTGGCAAAATGAGTTTTTCATTGGCATTCATGCTAAAAGGAAAGAGTTAAAATGTTAATGTGTCTTTTTTCTTACCTGTAAGTTCAAGTTCATTCAAATCCTCTCTTGAAGCAGTGTCTGTCTCCTGTGTCTGCGGTGGTATCATCTGTGACTTATCAGGACACTTGGAGCAGAGGGCAAGGCCGGGCGCGGTGGTTCATGCCTGTAATCCCAGCACTTTGGGAGGCCAAGGTGGGTAGATCTTGAGGTCAGGAGTTTGAGATCAGTCTGGCCGACACAGTGAAACCCCGTCTCTACTAAAAATACAAAAGTTGGCCAGGTGTGGTGGTGTGCACCTGTAATCCCAGCTACCCGGGAGGCTGAGGCAGGAGAATCATGTGAACTCAGGAGGGGGAGGTTGCAGTGACTGAGATGGTGCCATTGCACTCCAGCCCAGGCAACAGTGGGAGACTCCATCTCAAAAAAAAAAAAAAAAGTGGAGAGAGAGATCCAAGATGGCCAATTAGCAACAGCTCAGGTTTGTAGCTCCCAGTGAAAGCACAGAGAGTGAGTGGATGCCACATTTCCAGACGAATTTTTGTTCCCCATGGACCAGTAGGTTCCCAGCAGAGGAGCCCTGCAGGTCACCAGCGTGACTCTTTTGGCCGGCACAGCGGTTCTCAGTGCAGAGTATATGGGACTGGGTGCCCTTTTGGTTGGTGTTGGTAGCTCTGGGAAGGCAGAGTCGCCCATTCAGCTGACTGAAAAGGGGACTGAGGCAGGGAGCCAGACCGAAAGATTCCCAGGCGGAAGGGCACCATGAATCTCAACACCGCTGTTTCAGCCAGTACAGTGGGTCACTGCAGGGGAAATTACACAGATTCCAGATTGAGAGTTTTACAGCAAGCACAGCTGAACCTGGGAAGGTCCAGCTCAGTGGGGGAGGGGCATCTGCAGAAGGAAAACTAAGAAACAGAAAAACCCTCATTACCAACAAGCTGGACATCCACTCAGAGACCCAATCTGAAAGTCAGCAATTACAAAGACGACAGGTGGGTAAATCCACAAAGATGGGAAGAAACCAGCACAAAAAGCCTGAAAACACCTGAAATCAGAATGTCTCTCCTCCTACAGGGGATCACAGCTCCTTATCAGCAATGAACAAGGCCTGATGGAGAATGAGTGTGATGAATTGACAGAATCAGCCTTCAGAAGGTGGATAATAAGAAACTTCTGTGAGCAAAAAGAACATGTTCTAATCCAATGCAAAGAAACTAAGAACCTTGAAAAAAGGCTTGACGAAATGCTAACGAAATAGATCATTTAGAGAGGAATATAAGTGAATTAATAGAGCTGAAAAACAATACGAGAACTTCACGAAGTATGCACAAGTTTTAACAGTCGAATTGATCAAGCAGAAGAAAGGATATCAGAGGTCGAGACCAACTTGATGAAATAAAATGAGAAGACAAGTTTAGAGAAAAAAGGCTAAAAAAGAATGAGCAAAATCTCCAAGAAATATGGGACTATGTGAAAAAGACCTAATTTACGTTTAATAGGTGTACCTGAATGTGATGAAGAGAATGAATCCAAGCTGGAAAATATTCTTCAGGATATTATCCAGGAAAACTTTCCCAACCTAGCAAGACAGGACAATACTCAACTCCAGGTAATTCAGAGAACACCATAAAGATATTCCTCAAGAAGAGCAACCCCAAGGCACATAATCGTTAGATTCATCATGGTTGAAATGAAGGAGAAAATACTAAGGGCAGCCAGAGAGAAAGGTCAGGTTACCCACAAAGGGAAGCCTATCAGACTCACAGCAGATCTCTCAGCAGAAACCCTACAAGCCAGAAGAGAGTGGGGGCCAATATTCAACATTCTTAAAGAAAAGAACTTTCAACCCAGAATTTCATATCCAGCCAAACTAAACTTCATAAGTGAAGGAAAAATAAAATTTTTTGCGAACAAGCAAGTACTGAGAGATTTCATCACCACCAGGCCTGTTTTACAAGAGCTTCTGAAAGAAGGATTACACATAGAAAGGAACAATCAGTATCAGCTATTCCAAAAACATACCAAAAGGTAAAGAGCATCACCATAATGAAGAAGTTACATCAACTAATGGGCAAAACAGCCAGCTAGCATTAAATGGCAGTATTAAACTCATATATATCAATATCAATCCTAAATTTAAATGGACTAAATGCCCCAATCAAAAGACACAGACAGCCAAATTGGATAAAAGGCCAAAACCCATCGGTATGCTGCATCCTGACTCATCTCAAATGCAAGGATACACAAAGACTCAAAACAAAGGGATGGAGGAAGATTTACCAACCAAATGGAGAGAAAAAAAAAAAAAAAAGCAGGAGTTGCAATTCTCAGCTCTGATAAAATAGATATTAAAGCAACAAAGACCAAAAGAGACAAAGAAGGACATTACATAATGGTAAAAGGATCAATGCAACAAGAAGAGCTAATGATCCTAAATATATATGGACCCAATACAGGAGCACCCAGATATATAAGGCAAGTTCTTAATGACTTACAAAGAGACTTAGACTCCCTCATAAAAATAGTGGGAGACTTTAACACTACATTGTCAATATTAGACAGATGAATGAGACAGAAAATTAACAAGGATATCCAGGACTTGAACTCAGAGCTGGAATAAGTAAACTTAATAAACATTTACAGAACTCTCCACCCCAAATACACAAAACATACATTTTTCTCAGTATCACATCACACCTATTCTAAAAGTGACCACAAAATTGGAAGTAAATCACTCCTCAGCAATTGCATAGCATTTCACAGGTTTAAATGAGATACTGGTTGGCTGCTTGTTTGTTATTTTCCTCCCCTTTTCCTTCCTGTCTCCACTGTTAAGCATTTATTGGTATAAAAGAGGTTTTTAATACCCATTTTTTAGACTACATTCTAGCCTGGGCAATAGAGCAAGATTCCTGTTCTCTCCCCCTCTTTCTCTTCCTCTTTCCTTCGCTCTTTCATTTCTTTCCTTCTTTCTTTCTTTCTTTTCTTCCTTCCTTCCTTCCTTCCTTCCTTCCTTCCTTCCTTCCTTCCTTCCTTCCTTCCTTCCTTCCTTCCTTCCTTTCTTTCTTTTTTCTCTTTCAAAAAAAAGAGTGGAGTGCCAGATGTAGAGATTGTTTCCTGGGCCTGCACAGTGTTGGTTGTGAAAGAGAATGATTAGTGATGTGGGTCCCACTGTGCCACTACCAGGCACCAGATCGCAAAGGACAGAGGTGCTGATCTGTTATTTAATAAACTGGATGTGTGTGTGTGTGTGTGTGTGTGTGTGGTGTGGGTGGATGGGTGGGTGTGATATGTGGGGCCCTCTAAATCCCCAGGCCCCAATAGTCTATCGTGTGGTGCTGTCCCCACAGAATGCTCAGCTTCTCCTCAAAATACATGGTATCTGGGCTGGGCGCGGTGGCTTATGCCTGTAATCCCAGCACTTTGAAAGGCAGAGGCAAGTGGATCACCTGAGGTCAGGAGTTCGAGACCAGCCTGGCCAACATGGCGAAACCCCATCTCTACCAAAAATACAAAAAAAATTGTCCAGGTGTGGTGGTGACGCCTGTAATCCCACCTAATCCCAGCTGCTCGAGAGGCTGGGATAGGAGAATTGCTGGAACCCAGGAAGCAGAGACTGCAGTGAACTGAGATCATGCCACTGCACTCCAGTCCGGGTAACAGAGTGAGACCCTGACTCAAATCAATCAGTCAATCAATCAATTGATAAATGATATCTGGAGTCTGTCCCCGTCATCTCACTCCTGGACCACTGCATCAACTCCCACTGGTCTCCCAGGTTTCGTCTCCCGCCCTTTCCCTCCCCATTCTTCCCACACAGACAGAGCGATCTTTCTAAAGAAGCAATCTGATTGTGCCTTCCAACCCCTTTTGAAATCTTTCAATTTCTCTCCATCACCTCCGGAGCCCAGCAAACCCCTCTGCCTGGCTTCCATGCCCTACAGGCTCTGTCTCCTGCCGCCCTCTTCAACTTGAAGTCTGGGCACTCTGGCTCCATCACATGCTCCAGCTGCACAGACCTTTCAGCTCCCTGTTACATCCACTCTCTCACCTGCTCTCTTCCCTCCTGATAACCCCAATCATTGTTTCAAGCCTCAGATGAGTGCAATGCAAATTCAAAAAATAAACCAAGCTGGCAAAAACACATAAAACAGAGGAAAAAAGGGACATTTCTGTTGTGACAAGGTTGTGGATAAGGAGACTCACTTGTGCATTGCCAAATTGGCATTCAAAATCCCTGGTGCTTCTGGATTTGTCATGTTTGGGAGGAGGGTTTTTAAAACATCGACTTTCTTGAGGTTGGATAAATCAAATAAAATGCACATATTTTAGGTTTACAATTCAATTCGTTTTTACAACCATACCTGTGTGTATAACGGCCACCTCAATGACAACTCGGATATTGTCATCCACTCCAGTGTTCTCTCACGTCCTTTTGCAGTCAAATTGCCTTCTTTTGCCCTTGGCAACCGCTGATCTGATTTCTAAAATCATAGACTTGTTTGGGCGATTCTAGAACTTCATATAAACGAAAGCGTACCGTGTATTAGCTCCTTTATATCTGGCTTCTTTTGTTCAGCATAATGGTTTTGAGATTCATCCATGTGGTTATATGTGTCAGTAGTTCAACTATTTTTATTGCCAAGTCATTTTCCTTAGTAAGAAAATGCCACATTTTTATTTTCCATTTTTCTGCTGATGGGCATTTGGATTATTCCTAGTTTTGGCTATTTTGAACAATGCTGTTATGAATGTTAATATATAAGACGTTGTGCATGGGAGGTGCTTTTCTTTCCCTTGGGTAAGGTAATTTTAGAAGGGAAGTTGGTCACTCTCTGACACTTATCATCAGAGGAAATATCACAATACGAAATGCTATTAGATAAGCTGGGAATGGTGGCTCAAGCCTATAATTTAGCACTTTGGGAGGCTGAGGCCAGAAGTTCAAGACCAGTCTGGGCAACATGGTGAGACTCTGTCTCTACAATTTTTTTTTTTTAAATTAACTTGGTGTTGTGGTGCATGCCTACAGTTCTAGCTACTTCAGAGGCTGAGATGAGAGGATCACTCGAACCCAGAAGGCAGAGGTTGCAGTGAGCCAAGATCCTGCCACTGTACTCCAGCCTGGGTGACAGAGTGAGACCCCATCTCAAAAACAAAAACATAAAAGAATAGAGTAAGTGAATGAAAAGTTATGCATCCCTTACACATTTAATTAATTATTTATTTTGGCACCATCACACAGGCTGGAGTGTACTGGCAAAATCACTGCTCACTGCAACTGTGAACTCCTGGGCGCATGCAATCCTCCAGCCTCAGACTCCAGAGTAGCTAGGATTACAGGCACACGGCTCCAGACCTGGCTAATTTTTAAATATTTTTATGTAGAGATAGGGTCTCACAGTGTTGCCCAGGCTAGTCTTGAACTCTGGTCCTCAAGTGATTCTCCCACCTTGGCCCCATTAAACTTTTAACTACAAACTACATGGAAACATGAAAAAGTATTCAGAATGAAATGAATAAGAATGCAAAATTGTAACCGTGCCATAAGAAATGGTTACATACTTTCTGAAAGCATTTATTCATACAAATAAAGACTTGACCGATGGGCTAGAAAGACAAGTGGGGTAGAAGAGCAATGACTGGCACTTCAAGGGCACTGGGTACATACGGCGGAACGAGTGATTCTGGCACTGCTCCAGGATCGGAGAGATGTTGGTGAAAGAGAAGCAAGATGCCTGCTCAGATGGGGGGAAACAGGGACATCGTTTCCTGTTTTAGATGTTGGGAGATGTTTCATGTAATAAATTGACTGGAAACAGACGTTTGACTTGGATGTCCCTTTTTGGAAATGTGCCTGCGTCCAGGGCTGGGTTGGGGCCCCACTGAACTTTGGCTCTGACACAGCTGTTGCCACAGTCTCGGTAACTGAATCCATGTTTGCCTTCACCCAGCACCCCTCACCCCAACTCTCCCCACCACAACACACCCCATGCCAGCCTGGTGACTCTGGAAGGTAGCTTCATCATTTGGCTTGCGGCTGGGTCCCTCTGAAGTCTTGGCACTCAGTGGGATGGGAATTGAATGAAGACGTAAGATTGCTGAGCCAGAGGCCTCTCTATTGAAATGTACAGACTCACATGTTTACTAACATGGCTGCAGCCCCACACCCACCTTGGCCTTGGGCCACCAGACTCCAGAGCTTTTGTAACATCTCCATGTCAGGAACTCAAATTAGACCTGGGGTTGCAGGCTGTACCCTCAGCTGGCCTTTGGGAAAAGGTTTTGTGCAAGGTATTTCCCAAGTGCTGACAGGATTGTGTCACAGACACAAAGCAAACTTTTGCTGGGCTCCAGGTGACCGCCCACAGGTTATTATAAAAGTGACTACACCCTCTGGCCACCAGCACTGCCTGGCTCCACATGCCCCCGGTCCCAACATGGCACTGCCCTGGGTTCTTACAGTCCTGAGCCTCCTACCTCTGCTAGAAGCCCAGATCCCAGTGTGTGTCAACCTAAGACCGGTGCCCATCACCAATGCCACCCTAGACCTGGTGAGTGCCTGTGCTAGCCCTGCCCTGTGCACGTGGGCAGCTGCCTCCCTTCTTTGGGCTTCCCTTTCCCTAATGGCTGTGGTTGGCCGCCTGCTCCTGGCTCTGCCCTTTTCTCTGCTGGGTCCTTGGGGTAAAATTCTTACCACCCCAGGGGACTCTGGAGGCGCCGCCTGCCTCCAAACTCAGAAACTTCACTGCAGAGTCCTTCACAGAGGACAATTCTTTGCTGGGCCTGGAGGGGCTGCCCAGGGGGAGTGACTGATCTTCAGGGTGAGCTCCTGCATGTCTACTCCCCACCAGGGGCCTCATCTCCCCATTTGCAAAATCAGGGAGATATCTGCCTGAGTCTTTTCCTGGCTGACAGTCAAAGACTCAGCATCAAGCCCCCATCACCACTCCCACCTTCTCCCTAGATCTCCGGCAAGTGGTTTTATATCGCATCGGCTTTTAAAAACGAGGAGTTCAAGAAGTTGGCTCAGGATATTCAAGCAACTTTCTTTTACTTTACCCCCAACAAGACAGAGGACACGATCTTTCTCAGAGAGTACCAGACCAAGTGAGATCCCCCATTCCAGCGCCCCCATCTCAGCTTCTGACCTGAGCAAGCCCCTCCTTCTTCTGGCCTTGGCCTTCCCATGGGTGGAGCCGGGAGGGCTAGCTTTAATCTCCACCAGCCTCTTGCCCCTGGACTGTGATGAGTGATTGTCCACTTCTCCTTGTTAATCGTGCTGTTTTCCTTCCATTTTCTGTTTGGCTTTAGCCGGAACGCATGCATCTATAACACTAGCTACCTGAATGTCCAGCGGGAGAATGGGACCATCTCCAAATTTGGTGAGGGCCAGCCCTCAGGCAGGAGGCTTCACCGTGGGAACAGGGCAGG